>NC_143134.1:121025625-121627916 GCF_059928025.1 Delphinapterus leucas | reverse complement strand
GCGTTTTCTCCAGGTCCCTGGAGGACATGGGGGAGATGGGGCTGCAGGAGATCCTGGGCCCCGGCAGTCACCCCCAGCACAAGGGAGGCTCTGCCGTGGGGTCCCCGTGTTCGGGCCAGGACACAGGGACCGCTGGACAGAAGTCCAGGCTTGGCGACAGGATCTGCCCACTTTGGGGGTCCTGCCCTGCCGGAGTCTGTGCCCGCTGACAGCCAAGTGCCGTGCGCAGGTGCAGCAGGTCCCTGCCCGGGGGCCCTGGAGGCCCCGGAGGCCCCGGAGGCCCCACCCACCCAGGCTTCCTTCAGCCTCTCAACATTCCCAGCTGCAGGTGTGGAAAGGCCAGGTGCCAGAGACAGCAGCCAGGTGGGAACTGGGGTGTGAGCCCCCCAGGAGGCAGGCTGGGCGGGTCTGGGGCGCTTCTGTGCTACAGATGAGTCAACCCAACCGAGGCTCAGAGAGGGCAGAGAGCTGGTCTTCTCAGGGCCCAGGGGGAGGGCTGGTCATCTCGCGCACCACAGGGCCTGGCCGGGCCTCCCACCCTCACAGCCCTCCCCCTGCACACACAGGCACACGCGTGCACACACGGACACAAGTGCACACGCACGCACAGGCGTATGCACAGAAGTCAGAAGACACACGCACACACATGCCCTCGTCCAGCTCCACTGGGGAGTGGTTTCCTGGTCAGAACCTCATTCCTCCTGGTGTGAGTGGACAAAACCCACACAGCCTGTTCCAAGAACCCGGCAACGAGGGGTTTCACACCCCCTGGGAGAGGGGGGCTCTGTCGCCATCGCGGTGCTGAGGCCTTGCCCTCCCCCAAGCCCTCCTGGTACCCAGACAGCCAGACAAGGGTGTGAGGCAGCGCCATCTAGTGGGAGCATCCGGTGCTGCACAGGTGGGCCGGGGTGGCCACCAAGGGTGAAGCCACGGACCCCACCATCCCCGGGAGGACAGAGGAGGGACGTGCGGAGTCTTCCCTCCTGTGGCCTGCATGGACAGCACCCCAAGGATAGAAACAGCCTCTGCACAAAGGCCCTGAGAAATGCCATGATAGAGCAGCTGGCGTGTGAGCCTCTAAAAACAAAAGAATGTGTGGCTTGAGTTCCGTGGAACCCCAGAAAGGCCTGCTCATGTGGCGGCAGCTGAATGTTTGAAAGGACAGGCTTGGGGTTTTATCTCCCTGGGTTTTTTTTTTGGTTTTTTTTTTGCGGTACGTGGGCCTCTCACTGTCGTGGCCTCTCCCGTTGCAGAGCACAGGCTCCGGATGCACAGGCTCAGAGACCATGGCTCACGGGCCCAGCCGCTCCACGGCATGTGGGATCTTCCCGGACCGGGGCACGAACCCGTGTCCTCTGCATCGGCAGGCAGACTCTCAACCACTGCGCCACCAGGGAAGCCCTCCTTATTTTTAAAGATATTTTTTAAATGCCTAGCGACACCCTGGGAGCCAGTGCTGGGCAAGTGACACATGTTTAGATGCACGCGTGTCCCCTCTCTGCCCCAGGTCCTGCCGAATCGTGGCACCCTGGGCATGGGTAGGGGGTGGAGAAGGCCCCACCCTCAGATGAGGGCAGGTTGGAATGAAATGGCACGTGCAGGGTGCCCCGCCAGGGCTCTCACACCCACGATTATTCTGCAAAGAGAACAGTGTCCCTGAGTGCTAGCGGTCCATCAGCTCTTGCCTGGCGGCTGCAGGGCTATAAACAACCAGAGCTCTGAGCAGTCGCCTGGGGAGAGCATCCGCCTTCACCCCAGACTCCGGGCCTCCTCTCCAGAACCCCGCTCACCTCGATGACGGCCACAGAGTGGGGCTCTATGCACGTCAGGCACAGTGGGTACCCTCAGTGGGGCTTGGGACACCCACCACCCGCTTGGACCCTCACTCCCTGTGTGAATGGAAGTTTGCTTTTCAGACACCATTGCTGGGATCCCAAATATACACAAGCCAGCACTAAGCGGGGACCTCAGCCTTGGGGGAGGCCGACATCTCACGGCACCAGTAGGCTCAGGAGGAAAGACGTGGAGGGGACAGGCCGGTCATCTTTGCCATCAGATGTTAAAAGCCCCCTGTCATGCTGGTGGACACAAGGAGGTGACACCATCAGACTCGAGAGAGAGCCGCCTGCCTGACAAGCACCTGTTCAGCCCCCAGACTCCCCCGCTGTCTGGCACTCAGTCGCAGGGCTGGGGAGGGGGCGGGACGGCCTTTCGGGAGAGAAAGTGGGAAGCTGCTCCTTTGTTTTTGCACCTCGTCTCCTGAGGGCCTGCACGTGTATGTGTGTATGTTTCTTTGTGTACATGCACGTGTGCTGTGCATGTGTGTACATGTGTGTGCATTTTGAGCGTGTGTGCATATGTGCCTTTTGTATGTGCCCACGTGTTGCATGTGTGTTCTCGTGGGCACATGTGCATTATGCCTGTGTTTGTGTCTATGTGCCTGTGCGTGCATTTGTGTGCGTGGTACACGTGTGTGCGTTTACGTGTGTGCACGTGCATGGGAATGTCTGGGTAGCTCCAGGTGGAGGCCCACCACCCTGCCTGGGGAGCTTGAGCCTGTGAGGGCCTGAGGGCTCCCCCCATCCCCTCAACTGCAGCCCCAACCCAACCCTGATCCCCAGCAGGACAGGTGTCCCGGGTGAACCTCCCACCCACAGACGTGGCAGCTGAACCCACATTGGCCTTCGCCCCTGCAGGCACCACCCCCCCAGCCCCACCTGACTCAGAGGCAGCCACCCAAGGACCGCTGGCAACGTGGGCGTCCAGTAGCAGAGGACAGATGGGGGTCTGTTTGTCCAGCTTCTCCAGGGACCCACACCTTCGACCACCCCCCTTGCTATCCACGTGGCACTCCCAACAGGCTCTTCCCCCTGCTGTCTACACGGAGGAAGTGTTCCACCTCCCCGCACACCCTTCAGCCCTTGCGGGCGTGCAGACCACCCACGGGGTCTCTCTTCTGCTCCCTGAGCTGCCATGCTCCTCGCTGAGCTGCTGCCCCTAGACGTCCCAGCCCAGTGTGTCGCCACACCGACCCCTGCGAACCCGGCTCCCTCCAGCCCTCGTGGTGCCAACCCCTCCGGCAGCCGCCAGCGTGGACCTTTCCCTGGTGCCAGCCCCACCTGAGATGGACTTTGCTACCTGCATCCCTGCCAGGGCCCTCATCTGCTCTTTCCCTACAGCTTGGTTTCTTACATTAATGATAGGTTTGAAAAGGAATCAAACTGGTGTTCTAGAACATGCCCTGCACTGATTGTGTAAATAAAACTGTAGAATGACAAAAAAAAAAAAATCAGAAGAATTGGCGGCACCCCCTGTTGCATTTCTCACATCCCCCTGGCTCTGCACGCACTCCCATCTGGCTTCCAGATTCCAAGGAGTTTCCACCCCCAGCGGCTCCACCCAGCCCCAGCGGCTCCACCCACCCCCAGCGGCTCCACCCAGCCCCAGCGGCTCCACCCACCCCCAGCGGCTCCACCCAGCCCCAGCGGCTCCACCCAGCCCCAGCGGCTCCACCCACCCCCAGCGGCTCCACCCAGCCCCAGCGGCTCCACCCACCCCCAGCGGCTCCACCCACCCCCAGCGGCTCCACCCACCCCCAGCGGCTCCACCCAGCCCCAGCGGCTCCACCCACCCCCAGCGGCTCCACCCAGCCCCAGCGGCTCCACCCACCCCCCACTCCCCAGGGCCTCCTTGGCCAGGGGCTCCAGGGTAACCGCTGGCCACCCACTCCGAGAACCAGGTTCCTCTCTGGGCTTGGGTGACTTCCCATCCCCAGTCCCCAGGTGTTGGTCCTTGTACCTCTCTGGCCCCTCCTCCTCTGTTGGCTTCACTGCCCCCTCGGCTGGCCCATCACATCTGGCTTGGGTCCCCACCTGTGCCCTCAGCTCAGGCCTCTCCTGCAGGCTCTGGACCCATAGATCTGGCTTCTCCTCGTCCCGGAGACCCAGCGGTCCAGACGCCACCTCCCCGTCAACCCCATCCACCACCAAGGCCACCAGCCATCTCCCCTGGTCCCCATCAATCCCAGCCACCACCTTCTCGCCCCGCTCCTATGTGCCTCCCCTGCCCCGGCTGCCTTTCCACCCCGACCCCTCCCACGGACCCACAGACAGATTTTTGTCACGGCACAAACCTTCCGTGCCACCCTCCTGCCGGAAACCCTCAGGGCTGGCCCGTCTTCTTAGGACACAGCCTGCTCCCTGCCAGGCCCCACCCTAGCCTCACCCCTGCTCTTGACACCTTAGCGCCCTGGCGGTCCTGTATTCCCCACACTGGCCACACTCACTCCCACGACCAGACTCCGTTCATGACACCCCCTCTGCCGGGAATCCTTCGCCCTCCCCCACCCCCTGTTGAAATGTCTCATCCTCCAAGCTTTAGCTGCAGTCACTCCCAGCGAGGTGCTCTGACTCCCAGAATCAGCAGGATGCTCCTGGGACACGGGGCTGTGTGTGGTGAGGGGTCACATCCATCGCCCGGCGTCTCCAGTGGCCCTCAGAGAGGGACCGACCGCATCCAGGGCACTCACTGCTGTGTCCCAGCCCCGCCCGCAGCCGGCACACCTGCGCTGTGCAGACGGCCTCCAGCCCGCGAATCAACACCCCTCCCGGGGGGCCAGACCCACTGAGACACGCGGGGCCCTCATCTCGCTATCCCACAGGAATGGCTGGGAGAACACCTGCGCACAGGCAATTCAGAACATAGGACAGGATGTCTGAGCCCCTGCACTGTGCCGTGGACGTGCTGGACTGTCCTGGTTCCGCCCTGAAGAGCTCTGATCAGGACTCCACCCAAGTGCTCAGCAATCAGCAGCATCTCCTGGGCACAGCTCTCCAGCATCCGGGCCCCGAGGAACCCCTTATTCATCCTACAGAAACTGGACGGGGCTGGGGCCGGGCGAGCCTCTCTGCCTCAGCCTCAGCCTCTGCGTGGCGGCCATCTGGTTTCAACTCAAACATCACCCATTGGTGAAGGCACCCAGGACCCCATACTAGGAATGAGGGATCCCCCCCTTGCCCAGAAAACTTGCTCAGGTTTATTTTCTTGTCCATCACAGCAGCAAATCATCCACTCCTTTCGTTCAACCACTTACTCCCTACCGCCCCTCCCCCCACACCAGAGTCGTCTACTCCAGGCCGGCAGGTATTTGGGATCCTGCACCCCTTAGGCACTCAATACATATTTGTTGAATGACTAATGGAAAGACTTTCGGGCCTGCAGACAGTGGCGGCCCCAGGATAAATCTCCCCTGGGCTTGGGGAGCTTGAGAGCAGGCGGTGTGGGGTGAATCCCTCGAATCCCCAGGCCTTCCCCAAGCATGGCCAAAGCCAGCTGACTGAGTCTCCAGCAAGGACAGAGCTGGGTTCCAGTGGGTGACCCGCCTCTCTGATCCTGTCTGGACCCTGCTGCCCAGAGCCTCAGGCTGCTCACAGCGGGGCAGCTTCATCCCAGGGAGCCTCGCTCAGGAAGCCTGGCCCAGGAGAGTTGCTGGTGGGGACACAGGGCTCAGACCCCTTATCACCAGTCCCTGCGCTGGAAACCACAGATGGGGAAACTGAGGACTGGCCCCCAGTCAGGACAGGGCACAGGCCCAGGATAAGCCCCTTGTTCCTCCCTGGAGGCCAGGGCTGCATTTCTGCCGACCTCCTCCAATTGCTCCCGTATCCTGCCCACTGCCTTCCCGGCAGGGCTCAATCTAGCAAGTGGTTGTAGCTTCTCGGGTTTACCTCCTTCCGCCAACATCATGGTCTCTGATGGCGTCTGACTCACTGCAGCCGAGACCTCTGTGAAAAGTCGGGAATCAGGGGAGGCAGGGGAGGCCTGCCTTCCGCCCTCCTCTCCAAGCAACTCACCCCCAGGCAGGGCCACCAGGCAATAGTCCAGGGAGACTCTTGGGCGGAGGTGCTGCTGGCCCAGCGTGAATGACCCCTAAGCACACGAAGCCCCCAGCCAGGCCTCTGGTGCCACTACAGACCCTGAGGCCCTGGAGCCTAGAGAAGCAGCCGTTGCTGGGTCACAAAGGATTCAGCCCTGGAGTGGGAGGCTGAGGACTCTTTCAGCTGCAGAGACCCCGGGGGGCCCAAGTGGGGCCTGGAGAGAGCCAGCTCTCCCTGAGCCCAGGTGAAAGGGCCTTCCCGGCCTCCAGCTCAGAGGTTCCCCAACAGCCTTCCATCCCGTGCCCAGCTGGCTGTGACGGTGTGTCTCTGGAAGTCTAACCTCACTCTCTCTTGCTGCAGCTAATGTTCTCTCCAGAAGCCAAGATCCCCAGGAGGGCCCTCAGTCCCGTGTCTCAAACCCGCGTGCACATGGCTCATGGTCTAAATGCACGTGGGGCATGCCCACGGGGGCCAGTCCCCCAGCACACTCTGCCCATCAGGGACATGCGGGGACGGTGCTCATGGTGAGGGGGTGGGGGCCCGAGGGGGGAGCAGCATACCCAGGGCACCGGCCTCTGGTCCAGACATGCTGCAAACATTAACCTCCTTTGGTCTACACTCATCCTTCCAGTGTTCCCGTCCCGCCCTCGGTTTGCTCAGGCGCTGAGCTGAGTGAGGGCCTGAGGAGAGGGAAGACCCAGGAGCTCAGAGGGCCCAGGGGGTATAGATTTGTGATGGTCCCCAACCCAGGGACAAGCGGCGCAGGCCCAGGGTCAGGGTCAGGGTCAAGGATGCCTCGGCCAAGCGAGGCACAGGGTGGACCACGGGAAGAAAACACTGACTCCCAGCCATGCTGTGCCCTTTCCACAGAGGAGAGACTGAGGCCCCCAGGCCGAGGTGGTGTGCGGGCTACCATGAGGGCGGGAAGGAGGGCTCGGCCTTAGCAAGACACAAGTCGTGCCTGTGCAGCCTCGGGCCTCCTCCCCCGCGCCCCGCCCCGTGTCGGCCGCCCCCCCCCCCCCCCGCAGATGCTGGAGATGTAGCACCTGCTACAAAGCCCTGGGGCAGCCAAAGACTTGGCCGCCCCTTAAGTGTCAGGCCCTGGAGCTCCACTGCGCTCCCTCCTTGGAGCTGCCAGGACCACAGGAGCCCCATTAGTGGGCTTGCAAAGTGCTTTTCTTTTTTTTTTTTTTTTTTGGTAAAATAGCTTTTTCCTCTGTCAAAACACAAACCAACACACTTTGGGGGGAGGGGAGGAGAACGAGGCAACACAGTCTAGCCCCACGGCTCACTTAGAGAAGGACGTGAGATTTAAAAGCCTCACCCCACTGCTTGCCCAGCTGAGAAAATGTCATGACCCTAACACCCACTTATAAATATCTCTTGTCATATTAAAATATATATATATATATTTCCAGGGCCCACCTGGCTCTACTCCTGCACAGAAAGAGTTAACCTTCAAAATTCAATATCAAGGTCCCGGGATGGGGCTGGTAAAGAGAGGCAGCTTGGGAAGAAGGGGGGTGCTAAAAAACAGAGAGGGACAAGCCAATGTGTAACTGGGGCCCTCCAAGACCTCCAAAACAGAGAAGGGGGAGGATGCCTGCCAGGGGCTGTCTCACTCCTGTCCCCAGTGTCAAATGCTCTGGAGTGATCTGTCCTTTCAGACACCCCTGTGAGGTCCCGATATCAGGATGCATCCTTTCCTCTCAGTCCCAGCCCATTCAACTCACCACCGAGCTTTAAAGGTCCTAAGAGGGAGCAGCCCAACCCCTGCCCCAAGTTAAGAAGCGTGAGGAAAGCTGGAGGTCCTTCCTGGGAGGAGCCACTTCTGGGGTCCCCCTTCAGTCCCTGACCAGGCGGTAAATGTGGTGCTGGGCCCCCCGCTCACTGGTGGAGACCTCGAAGACATAGGCGGTGCAGAGCAGCAGGTCCTGGGTGTCTCTGTCTGTCACCACCTGGAGGATGGTGCGGTCCTCCAGGACACTGGTCATCATGTAGCGCTCGGGCAGCTGCCACAGCTTGTGTGGAAAATTCACCAGGTACTCACGCATGGGTGAGCACAGCAGGCGGTGCACGAACCTCCCGCCCTCCAGCTGGCACGCTCCATCTCTACCTTCTCCACCACCTGCTTGCCAGAGAAGCAGACCTTGGAGGAACAGGTGAAGGTCATGTGCTCCAGGCTCTCGTGCTGGCTGCTCACTCCACAGAAGCCACCACTGCCACCGCCGGCCCCCACCTCCTCGCCACTCGGGCCCCAGTTCAGGTCCGCCCAGAACTCGAGCAGGAAGGAGGCATTGGGGGGCCCACGATCATACAGTTCCCGCAGAGCACCCTTTATCTCAGGGAGTGTGTCATAGATCTGCCGGACGTCCACACTCTCGGGGGGGGCGCTCCGGGGCTGGGGCAGGGCTGGCTGATGTGCCTCCGCTCAGCCTGCAACACCACCCCGCAAGTATGCGCGGTCTGAGCCCCAAATTAAATTGGAGAGAAACTGCAGGAATTTAAGAGACTCAGTGAAGTCGCCTGAGGGAGCAGGGGTCAACCCAGCGGCCTGGAACCCAGGCTGGGCTCCCCCCGGGGCTGCCAGCGGCCACAGCCAGGATACCAGTCTATGCACGAGGAGGTGTCAGGAGCCGCCAACCATCTCTATCCCCGTCCGCTCCTGGTATGTGGGCAGATGTTCCTCCAGCGGCAGAGGTCAGCTACCTCGAACCATGATGCATTCGGAGCTGTGCCTCCTGCACAGTACGTCAGCCCAAAGAGGTGTGTGAAACCGTGAGCGTTCTAGTTAAATCTACCACCCTTATAAGTAATGGCATGACTTAATAAAGGAATTAATGCAGGCCAGGTTGGAGCTGAGTCTGGCCTGGGATCAGGGCTCAGCCTGCAGAAGGAAGAGGGCTCAGTCTGGAACTAGGGTATGAAGTGACGAGGGCTGAGCCTGAAGCCTGGATCGGGGCTGAGTCCGGGGGAAGGACTGGGCTCAGCAAGGGGCCCCAGGCTGAGAGATGGAATTTCTTCCCCGAACAGCCAAAGCCCAAGCCACCCACGTGATCCCCTTCTTGCGCTGTGAGCGGCAAGATATTTTCACCAGCTGCCCGATGCATCGCCCATAAAGCCATAAAGCAGGAACTGACTGAAATGGCCCTTTCTCTGCCTGTACCCTCGGGCATAAATTTAAATAAAATGGCAATCTAAATGCCTGCGACTCTTGAGTTGTCCTCGTGGGGCTGTCTCTCCGGGCTGCGTGGGGAGACAGAATGCCACCCTAAACCCGTCCTCCTGTGCCACACGGGTGAACGTCGGTGGGGGTGGCAGCGGGGAGGGTGGGCAGCCCTTGGCAGATGGAGCGGACACGTGGGACCGGTGCCTTCCCCTCTGCTGATGCCGGCTCCCAGGGGGACAGGAGAGGCGCTGGGTCACCCGAGGGAGGGGCTGCACCTCCGTCCACCTGGGAAAATGGGGGAATACACAGCATCTCTTTTGCACGCTCTTTGTAAGACTTAACAGGCACTGAGCAGACTCCCTACCCACAGTAAGTGCTCGTAAATATCCTGCGTGTCTCCGCCGGGTTGAGAACCCACAGGGAGCGCCGACGGGGGACTCAGCTGATCCGACTTGTGTGGAGCACCCTTCTCAAACCCAAGTGTGTGGAGGAACCCCCAGAGTGCTGGCTCCACCCCAGGTTCTGAGCCAGCAGGCCTGGGAGGGGCCTGAGAACGTGCATTCCTAACAGGTTTCCAGCTGGTGCTGCTGGCACGGGGACCACACTTGGAGACCTGCTGTGCTAGAGAAAGCTCGCCCGGTAGCGGTGACTCATGAGCAGCAGGCGGGTACGGGAGGGCAGGAAGACGGGGTGGAGGGCCTCGCTGCGGCCCAGGCCGGAGGGGACCAGAGGGCTCTGCCTGCGTGGGGGCAGGGAGAAAGGAGGGGCTGCCATGCCTTGGTCCGCCCCGGCGCCCCAGCCCTGCCCCAGCCCTGCGCATGCAGAGCCCCCTCGCGCAGGGTACCCTGTGCGCACAGCACGGGGCAGGGCACGCAGATCAACTGCTACCTGGCCTCAGGCTCCTGCCCACGAGCTCCTCCCTCACGGCAGCAGCCTAGACACAGGCTCCACGTACCGGTGGACAAACCAAAGCTCAGGAAGGTGAGGACCCACCACGTCCTCTGGGCCAGGGAGTGGCAGCTGCTCCCCAAATCCAAATCCTGGGCTTCCTTCCCAAGCCCCTCTCCAACCTTTCTCCCTGCAAACTCAGAGACTGACCTTCCAGCCAGGTCCCAGGTACAAGCCCTGGTGTTTGGGGGTACATGCCAAACCCATGGTGCCCTTAATCTGGTCCCGACAAGACTGGACCCTCCCCTCAGCCTCCATCCTCTGGACGGCCAGGCCACCCTGTTCCTGTCTCCCAGTGCAGCCCCAGAGGAGGAAAGCCATCAGGACATCACGCTGTCGGGAGCAACGTGGTTTTTACGGATGGCCTTTGCCAAGATCCGCAGCCTGGCACAAACAGGCAGAGGCACCTCACCAACAGTGAGGAAGGAAACTGGTCACAGGGATGAGCTCCCGGGACCTGCAGGGGGAGGGAATGGGGGCTGATCTGGTGACATGGGTGGGAGGTGAGGGCAAGAGCCAGCTGTCACGAGCGGCTACGGGCTGGCGTAAGGACAGGTGTGATCGGGTACCTGAAACGCTTCCCGTGGAGCAGTGGGCAGACGTGAGTTCAGCGGTGTGTGCACTCAGCTATGTGCCCTCAGGTGTGCGCTCACAGCCATATGAGGAAAGGGCTCAGGGGCTTGTAGAAGGTTTTGCAAACAAGAGGGACTTACTGTTCCACAAGCAAAATCAAGGGTCAGAGTGTAGCTGTGGGCAGGGCTCAGGGGCTCTCTCTGGATCGGGGAGCAGTGATGAGCTGAGCGTCTTGTTGGTCTGGGCTCAGAGTCAAGGTCATCCCCCAGCCTGGGTGCAGGGTCCTCCATAGCTGGAGTCCAAGGTTGAGCATAGGTCAGGGCAGAGCCTATGCTGTGGACGGCTGGACACTAAGGAGGCAGGAGAACTTAGCAGGGAGTGCCCGTGCAGAGCGCAGCTGCAGGGCCCAAGCAGCTGGGCGTACAATAGATGGTGTCCACAGGCAGTGGGGTGGGGGGGATACTCCTCCTTTGACTCAGCCACGCCACTTGCCTACAGTCTGGCTACGGTCACTCAGACCCCTCCCGGCCCGAGGTCAATCCAGTGCACTCTCTGAGGGGCTCGCCAGTGGGCCAGGCTTCTCTGACTCCATTTCCTGCTTCCACCAGGCCCACCAGCCTCCACCAGGCCCACGGGCCTCTGCCGGCCCCCACCAGCCATCCATTAGCCAAGATGAGTCCCCATCTAGATCCGTTCTACGTCACCACCGGCCCTGACCTGCTCCCTTCTCTCTGCCCTCTGCCAAACCAAACGAGGGACACCCCCCCACAACCCTGCAACACACCACCCCTGAGACCGAGACAGAAGGTGGGGACTTTCGCTGGTGACGCAGGGTAATGACAAAGGCAGAAGAGGGGGCGCTGGAAGATGCACAGCAGGAGATGCACAGCTGACATCTGACTTCCTTTTCTAGAAACCTCTTGGTCTCCCTGGAGAAGAGCCCGATTCCAGGGTGAAGCAGGGTAAGCGCCTGGAGCATCCTGTGACGTCAGAAAGTGAAGGGGGCGGGGCATGAGGGCGGGGCAAGGAGCCAAAGGAAGGAGCTCCCCCTGCTGGAGCAGCCTGGGAAAAAGATAAACACCGGGAGTGTTACATTCACCCATAACAAAGCGAACGTCTGCGAGCCCGCACCGGCATTAACAGATAACTGGATAAATAATTAAGTGGAAGAGAAGGGACGAATCTTCCCTAGAGAAGGATTCTAATTAACACATGTAGAAGGAATGAGGGGAATTGGATACCCCGTGAGCACACCGCTGCCAGCAAGACCCACCAATGGCAGCTCAAAATCATGAACAAAAGTTTAAGGAAAAGGAATGAATTGTAAAGTCTCCAATTACTTCCCTCAAAGATATTTATTAGTTATGAAGAGAAAAATAGTAACTTTCCGGTAACTTTTAAAAATAGTAACTTTGCTATAGAGAAACCCGACAAACACCGGTTTGATGGAGGGATCAAGGTTGACACCACCTAAGACCTACAGACATCAGGGCCTCCCCACGTGACAGCTGCGGAGGGCGCCTCCCTTCTCTCATATTCCTGCCCAAAATGCAGAGCCTCCATCTAATTGTGAAAAAAAAAATAGTTGACAAACCCAAATTGGGGCACATTCTATAAAATAACCGAGCAGCACTGTCCCAAAGGCAGAGACATGAACAGAATGAGGGAACAGCACAGGCAGAGGGCTCAGGAGAGCAGACGACAAAATGCGAGGGGGCGTCTGGGGCGGGATCCACATCGGATCCTGAAACAGGGAAAGGACTTCAGTGGAAAACTGGGGAGCCCGCAGTGAGGTCTGTGGTTTGGGGAACAGTCTCACACGCACGGTAATATCTTCCCCTTGCTGACTGTATTACAATCAGGTAGGGATGTTAGGGAGGCTGGGCGGGGTAGTATACAGAAGATCTCTGTCCTAGTGCGCAACTCTTCCTTTTATTTTGAGATGATTTCAAGTGAAGAAAGCATCTCCTTGGCCACATTTGTGTGCTTGGACCCCAGCCTGGCCTGGAGCAGCTCAGTCTTCTGTCTGCTTCTCCCCTCCCTTCCCCAACCCCCCACGTCCCCCAGCCATCCCTGAGCAGAGCTCTCCCTCCACAAGCAGCTCATTCAGGTGTGTTCCCCAGTGAAAACAGTTTCCTCCCCGACAGGAGAGCTGGCACTAGCCAGCAAAGAAAACTTTCTTACCTGAGAATTGCCAAGCAGCCCTGAGGGGAAGCCCCACACCCACTGCCCCCAGTGGGACCAGTTCCTGCCTCCGTATGCCATGCCCTAGAAAGATGACACCTGCAGTGGGCAGGCCAGCCCTGGTAGGCATCGCTGTAGCACTGGGCCAACTCCTAGCCACTGGCAACTCTGTTGGTGGCTGCCGTGGGGTCAGGCATCCAACCTGGTCCAGGATGACAGGTCACATGACACAGGCTATAGCAGCCTTTACATAAAAATCCTTTTTGAAAAAAAATGCCCGCCCAAACTATTCTACCGTCTCCCACCTCTCCTTCTACCTAAACCCATCTCAAATTGTCCATTTAGAAATTTCTTCTAAAGGATTTCCCAATGCTCCCCAGTCCCCCTTTGGGGAATCGCGGGATGGCCCCAACAGCCAGCCAGAAAAGAGAAAACCCAGCCACCACTCGTGGCCTCACGTCCCCATGCTCCACCCAGAAGGGCCCCCCTTAGGCTCCGGGAACACAGAGAAACACCCCAGAACTGTAAGCCTCTTGTCCCAGCCCACGCCCCACCCCAGTCCTCCGAGAACTGCAGTGCCCAAGTCATTTCCATCCAATCAAGGCGGCAGCAGGAGGTATCTGTGAAACACGCCGTATGACCTCACAGTGGGAAATAGATTAATAAACCATTATGATAAGCCAGCTGATTTAGCATGAGAATGAGGCTCTGGAGCTAATTGAAGCCATCCAGCAAAATGTCAGCGCCTGCTTGGGGTATGAAATATTCATCGCACCCAAGCCCCAACCAGAGAGCAGAGGTTTGTATGTACCTTTCCTTGTATGGCCAATGTCAGACGGGGCTCCTTCCCCTGTGGCACAGTCAGGGCCATGGCTCAGAGCCACCTACTTACCGGGGCAGTGGACTTCTCCAGAGGGGCATGGGGTTTGGTTACAGATGTGGTCCTTTTCTTGATCCACTTTAAGAAAAGAGAGAAATTCCTGTGAGTGTAGAGAGCTTATGGGATCTCACCTGGGGGAGGACATTTGTCCCTGAGAGGTGGGGTTCAGGGATGCCTCTTCTGTTGTATTTCAGCTGTGCTCCCTGAGGGGCCTGCTGCATCTGTTCCACAGCCTGCAGCAGTGCCATTCTTGACCCTGGAGTAGCCCTCAGCCACTTCCCTCCCCGTTGCTTGGCCAGCAGCCAAGAGCTCTCTCCTCCAGCCAGGGGTCTTCAGCCAGCTCCAGTCACTGTGGGTGTGCAGGACAGGCCGGCCCCTGTGCGATGCCTTGTCTCCACTAAAGCCAAGAGGGGGCAGTTTCTCAGTCCCCCACAATGTGGAAAATATTAATGGCCTCTTCCCTACTGTCATAGCAACCACACTTTTTACAAAGTAGGGCTTCCCTAGTGGCACAGTGGTTAAGAATCCGCCTGCCAATGCAGGGGACACGGGTTCCAGCCCTGGTCCAGGAAGATCCCACATGCCTCAGAGCAACTAAGCCTGTGCACCACAACTACTGAGCCTGTGCTCTAGAGCCTACGAGCTACAACTACTGAGCCTGCGTGCCACAACTACTGAAGCCCGTGCGCCTAGAGCCCGTACACCGCAACAAGAGAAGCCACCGCGATGAGAAGCCCGCGCACCACAACAAAGAGTAACCCCCACTCGCCGCAACTAGAGAAAGCCCACGCGCAGCAACGAAGACCCAACGCAGCCAAAAATAAATAAAAACAAATAAATTTTAATAAATAAATAAATAATAAAAAGTATCCAACCTTCTATTGTGTGTTGGATGTGAGATTGACATCAATTTTTCTAACACCAAAAAAAAAAAAAAAAAGCTGCTCTATGCCATTTTTTTTAATTAAGGTAAATTAAAATGCCTCTGGTTTGAAGATATTTTAAAGACTTTTGTGACAGCCTGAAGATTGTTACTGCCCCCCTGGGGCTCCGGCTGATTCCAGCTGCGACAGCGTCTGCGATCTGCCCTCCGGCCAAGACCCCAGGGCAGACGCCCCCAACCTGGCATGGGGACAGAGTCCCAGAACCCGCCCTGAGACCTGGACGCTCCCAACTCCTGCTGGGGGTCGGAACGGATGCTGCCTTTGGGGAGCGCCATGCCCGGTGCTTATGAAAAGCCAGATTTAATATACATGCCACCTCCAGTGGGTGCTACCAAGCAACACCAAAGAGTGGAGTTCCAATCCATCTCACAGTGTGGGTGACCTCAAGAACAGGGTGCTGGTGGAGGGAACCAGGCACTCTCCCCCACGTATTGTGATTCCACTTGTAGAAGAGGCAACTCCAAGACAGAAAGCAGATTAGCGGTAGCCGGGGGCTGGGGCAGGCATTGGAAGGGAGCGCTGGTGGGGACGGGGGCTCCTTAGGGGCAGCGAGATGTTCTCCAATTGATTGTGGTGTTTGCACAGCTCTGTGAATGCACTAAAAATCACTGAATTGTATGGCACATGAATTATATCTCAATAAACCTGTTTAAAAAAAAAAAGAAATCACTATACAGTAATAACGTATTTATTCTGAAAAAAGAAATGTATAAACACATATACCCTCTTACCTAGCGATTCCACTTCTAGGAATTTTTCCTAAAGAAATAATGAAGGACGTGCACATAAATGCTTTCACACTTTAAAAAAGACATTAAAGTGTCAAGTGAGAGGGCTTTGAATAAATTACGGTGCATGCATTCACTAGAACACTGCACAAATGGCAACTTAACTCAATGTGGTAGAAACGCACCTATTGACATGGATGTGTGTTCACGATAAACTGTTGAGTGAAATTAACAGGGAACAAACAGCAAATGTGGATACTGTCAAATGATATGCCTCACCTACATGGGAGAGCGGTCGCTGAATTATACACAGGGACTACTTCCAGATAAGGGCTTTGGGAGGATTTTTTCCCCTCCTTCTTTCAATTCTCAGGATCATCTAGCTTTTCCATTTTGATCTGTGTTACTGGTGCAATAAACTGGTATGGGTTCTTTTTTGGAGATGGCCAGAGGGAGGGCAAGTAAAGAGAAGGATGGTCTGGTCTGAGCAAACAGAGTCTTTTGGGGGAGCAGAGCAGAGCGGCCTCTCCAGCAGAGAGGGCTCTTGGAGCTGAGGACCTGGGCACCTGGGCAAGACCTGCCTCTCTGGTCCTCCGTCATGTATAAAATATATGATAAATCCCACCTGGAATCCTCGCTCCCATGCTGAGCCCCAGAGGCCCCGAGGAAGCCACTGAAGGAAGACAGCTGTGGGTGCAGGAAGCCAGCCCCACATCCTCACGTCCCAGGGACCAGGCCTGGATGACGAGCTCGGGCCCCGGGCCAGCAAGTCGGCACTGTGCCTGCTCCCTTTGCCTGTGCATCATTTCCTGTTACTCAGCGTCACTCAGCCCGGGAGATGCCAGCCTGGGGCCGCGCCAGCTGCTGGGAGGAGCTGCTGCCTGTTCCGGGCACGCTCGGCTGGGTTTGGGTAGCCCGGGCCTGAGCGGAGTTGACAGCGCTGTCTGCTCCATCCCGAGGAGGGTAGCTCTGCGAGCAGACACAGCAACACCCAGCGCCTGCCTGAAGTGGGGCAGGACCCCCCAGCTTAGCCCCGGGCCCGCCGCCCCTCCATGGCCCTGCACAGGTGCAGGAGGCTGTGAGACAGGACTACCCCAGACACCAGCCTCGGGTGATGAGGCCGGAGGTTCCATCGGGACAGTGGCAGGGCTGTTGCAGAAGGACAGCACGATCCGATCCGGCCCATGGCGTTAAGTGAGCACGTACTAACTGCTCTAATGGGCTGTTTCCCTTACCCCTCACACCAGCCGGGCACCCAGGCTTACAGATGAGGGACCAAGGCTCAGGAAGTTTGTTGCCCAACTTGATTACTAGCTGGGCCCAGACTCAAGTCTGCCTGAGTGGGGAAGCTGTGCCCCAGGCTCGCTGCAGAGGGTCTGGGTTGCCAGGGTCGGGCTGCCCACCAAGCACCCGCAGGCCTCCAGACTGGGCCGGGGGCCTGGCAGCTCCATCCCCGTGGGGAGGCAGGGAAGAGGCTCCATCTGAAAGACCGACAGAGCAGGCGGGCAGGGTCCCGGTGGTCATGGCCTAGGGCAGCCTGTGGTCTCCAGAAGCTCCCGCAAGACAGGCAGGGCCAGGAGCCCGGGCTGGGCCTGTGCCCTTGGGGAGGAGAGGAAAAGTGGAGCCCGCCCACTGGGGGAGGGCCTGTCCCAGCTCTGCTTCCCAGGAAACAGGCTGCAGGAGCGTGGGCCCTGGAGGCCCCCCTGTAAGGAGCTGAGGACAGCAGGTGGGCAGAGAACAAGGCGGGCCTGCAGTGAAGGTGCAGCGGCCGAGTTTCCGCAGGTCACACGGGGTGGGGCTGGGAGGGGGGTGGTGTTGGGGGCTAGGCCACCACTTCAGAGTTGCCTGAACTGAGGTGAGGGAGACAGGCCTCCACACCCCCTGCATCAGGTCATCACTGGCACAGGCCCCCGAGGGGGCAGCAGCCTTGGACCAGGAGGGTCCAGGTGGCCAAGGGCGGAAGGTGGTGGCGGTGAGCACGTACTGACGGCAGCTGGGACCGGAAGAGGGCACCTGGGTAGAGGCAGCCCCCATCCTGCCCAGAGAGGGCTGGGGTCAAGGCAAGGCCCCCAGGGCTCCTGTCTGCCACGGGGCCAGAGACGAGCCCTCCTGGTACCCTGAGCCTGGGTCCTCCATGCTGGCCACGCTCCTGGCTTGTGACTGCCGTGCCCACAGGTCCTAGTGGGCTTTAGTGGCTCACTTCTCTGGCTTCCTTTCCAATCGCGGATGTCAAACCTCAGGGCACTGCCTGGGTCCCTTTCTAGAGGGAGCTGATGCGGGACAGCAGGTGATAGGGGAGGGCCTGGATTCCCTTCCTTCCCCTGTCCTCTGGCAGGACCCTCCGTGCATCCAACCCCTACCACCCCCCCCCCAATCACAGCCCGGCCAGACACCCACGGCCATGCTCACCTGGTTGAAGGTGGCACAGCCCTCAACACAGCCCCTCACGGGGCAAGAACGCTACGTTCATAAAAGCAGTGTTTTTTCTCTCTTTGAAGATATCGGAACTCACTGCGGGGGAATCCAAACCACCCAGCTGAGCAGAAATGAAAAGTCTCCCCAGATCCCTACCCAGCTCGAACCTTCTGCAGCTTTGGTGCCACCCCCTCCCTGGGCCCCCTTGCAGGTTTGCAGAGGTTGAGGCATAGACCCGCATCCGTGCTCCCACTCTCTAGGTGTTTCACTCGACAGTGTGATGTCCATCGTGTCCAGATACAGATGTGCATTCAGCCTTTCCAGTTACACGTGTCAAACCTCAGGGCACTGCCTGGGTGCCGAGGCCTCTGGGCGTGGGGCGGTGTCCCCCATCCCCCGACAGTTCAGGAGGATCGGAGAGGTGGGCGCCGGGACAGAACCTACAGGACCCCCAAGCAAGTGCAGAGAGCCCGCCAGGCCTTGGTGCCCTGGCCTGGGAAGCAGGGTCTGTTGACCGCACAGCTGTGACCACATCTGGTGAGTGGGAAAGCTCTCAGGGACGTGCGGGTGGCAGCAGGGAAATTGGAGCCGAAGAAGCAGAGACAGCCCGGCTGCAGTAACTTCTTTGCTCAATCAATAGCTATTTCCCGGCTCCAAATTACTTTCTTTTCCCCCTGAAACCATCGGAGGCAGCTACTGCCGATCAGCTATGACACGTTAAAGAAATGCTATTGGAATTTCCAGGCCTGAGAGGGTTCTCCTGACCCAGTGCTTGCTCAGCCATCCCTGGCAATGCCACGGAGAGGACAAGACGTAAAAAGAGCTAATGGACCCAGCTGAGCAGCTCGGCTCCAGCCACGGGGCAGCCAGGACCTGCAGGAGGCTCAGGGCCCCCAGAGCGGCCTGCTGGGGCCTCCACACCACGGCGGAGTGGGCGCCAGACTTCGGCATCCACCCTGTCCCTCCCTCCCTGGGCCCCGACTTTTTCTGTTTGTTTTGTTTTTGTTTTCGTTTTCTGTTTTGTTTTGCTAATTGCTTTATAACCACAACAAACTAGTACAGAGAAAGCCCTGTACAAAACAACACAATAAAGATCGAGGTGTTCCCTTAGGCAAGGCTGAAGATTTCAGTCTCTGGTATTTGGAATCTAGGTTGCAGTCCTTGTTTTTGGATGGATCACTGGGTGTGTGGCACAGTCCATGCTTTTAACCAGATTTGAACAGGAGAACGGCCACTTGGCTCAGGTAGAAGTAGATGAAGTGTTTGGTTTCACGTGTCACATAACTACCAAAGCTCCTCCCCACAATGCAGTGCCAGGCAGGGTTGTACTTCTTGTCAAACTCCTTCCTGACACGGGCAGCAACGTCCTTCTCTATAGTATATTTCTCTAGTTCCTGAGTAGCACTCTCCACCGAGTCCTGTTGCATCTCCTCTGACATATTGGCATTTTTCATCACGGCCTTTCGGTCACACATGGTTACCAAGGGGCAGGGGCTGACCGACTGCAACGGCGGCGCATCTATGGAGCCCCACGCCAGCCGCCGCTGCCTAGTCATGGGCCCGACTGTTAATTGCCCCAACTGCATGCCAGGCCGAGCATGGGGTACGAGCCCACAGAAATGACAGAGACGAGTGCCCTGCCCTCTGGAAGCAGGCAGGATGGGAAGCCACGCAGAAGCAACTCTCGGAGGGCTAAAATAACCAAGCTGGGGCCGTGTGCTCACAGCAAGAGGGAGTCCATCCCCCCAGCAGGGCCCTGGGGACCCTAAGCCTCCCAGCATGGATAAGAGAGCCTCTGGCAGGCTTTTCCTGTAATGGGAACCCGTCTCACCTGTTCCCAAATGTAGTGGATTGAACGGGGGTTCTCAAAAGGTATGTCCGTGTCCTTACCCCCAGAACCCGTGAATGTGACCTTGTTTGGGAAAAAGGTCTTTGCAGATGTAATTAAGTTAACGATCTTGAGATGAGATCATCCTAGATTAACCGGGTAGGTCTTAAATCCGCTGGCAAGTGACCTTATAAGAGACACAGAGACAGAGGAGAAGCCACATGAAGTTGGAACAGAGACTGGAGGGATGCAGCCACAAACCGGGGACACCTGGGCCACCACGAGCTGGAAGAGGCGGGAAGGATCCTCCCCCAAAGCCTCTGGAGGGAGCGCAGTCCCGCCGACACCTTGATCTTGGATTTCTGTCCTCCTGAACTGGGAGACGATAAACTCCTGTTGCTTTCAGCCCCCCAGTTTTGGGCAGCCCCAGGACACTCACAGACCAAGCACAGAAAACACTGAGCCCAACAGCAAAGCGTGTGGTTCAGGTGGGAGTCCCGGCTACTAGCTGTGTCCTTGGGCAAGTTACTTAACCTCCCTGAGCCTCAGTCTCTATATCTTAAAATGGGAACAGTGCTAGAATCTTCCAGAAGGTTGGGAGTGATTCCATGAAATGACATCCGGCACATGAAGAGCCATGTGAAGGGGTCACCATTCCTAGGCCCCCTCCCTGAGGTCCCATCCTTGCCCTATCATGTCACCTCTACCTAACTTCACCAAGGCCCTCAGGGACTCATATAGGTGAGTTTGGGGGATCTCAGGAGCAAGCATGCTTCCTACCCTACCCATATCAGAAGGAAATGAGAGCCCCTCCTGTTCCTTGGCCTCACATCTCCAAGCCATCCTTCACCGTGCCCGTAGCAAAAATGGTGGTAATGGTAATAGTTACAGTAGTAGAAAAACACTTAGGCATTCTTCTGAGAACATCATGGTCGCAAAGGCACCAGCACCTCATAATAGACATATAAGGTCAGCACTATAGTTATTCTCGGTTGACAGGTGAGGAAACTGAAGCACAGAGAAGCTTGTAAATTGCTCAAAGTCCCAGGAGCCGGGACACCCACCAGGCCATCTGAGCCTTTATCCTGTTGAAACTTGCCAAAGTGAATATTACAGCTGTATTTATATGATGGCGTCTGAGACTCTGGGTGTCACAAACAGTGCCTAGTGCCAAAGACATGGGATTTCATTCTGCTCCAACCACTTCTGTTTTCTATACGAAAGGAAGGAAAGGGGTGGGGGGAGGGAGGATGTGAGTCTGGGCCCCGGGCACATGGGGGGATGCGGGTGCAGCAGGGGGAGTTAAAGTTGGAAAACACCCTGGGCCCCCAGGATGGCCACGCTCAGGACAGGCCCGGGCCTAGCCATCCTCCGCCCATGAATTTCTAGAACAGGAGATCCCAGCTGGGCTAGGAACCATACTAGTTGGACCAATTAACTATGGTCTACACTAGGCAGTGTTTCCAACCTTGAAAAATACACTTAAAATGAAATAAATAAAAAGATGTAGGAATTAAGTGTGAAGGAGCCACATAGAGGCTTGGCCAGGGGCTCAGGAAGGGTAGCGTCCTGTCCAGCTCACCACGGCACCGCCGGTCCCTGAACTTGGGCAGACGCCAGTAGCTGAGTGGCCGAGGTGGAGAGCAGGGCCGAGGCAGCTGGATGGAAACAGGCTCTGAGAGTGTGTTTCTCTTCCTTCCAACTCCCAGAACCCAAACGGCTGAGTGGTCTGGGCTCCTGGGTTTCAGGAGGTCCCAGGCCTGGGTCTCCACCCCAGAGGGAAGTGGGTTTCTGATGCCCTCCGAGAGCACCCAGCTCTGATCAGCCGGAAGCCCCTGGGGACTCCCACTGCCCCGAGCTCCTCAGCTCGGCATTCCAGGCCCCCCAGCCTTTCTTTCCATTATCTGCCTTGTGATCAAAAACCCCCAGCCGCTTCCTGATAGCACCCAAGCCAGAGCAAACCCCCCTTCCTTGAATCCCCCTGAAAATCACCCACCACAGGCCCGAGTCCATTCTAAGACCTGTTGTGGAAACACCCATGGTCCCCAAGGTGTGCACTCCCCACGATGGCAGCAACGAGCCCACCTGGTTCAAGCACAGTGTGTCCGTGGTGGCCTCTGCTGAAGTCATCACAGCACCGTATCACATCACACCAGCTCTGGCCGGTCCCTGTTGCCCTGAAAACGCCCCTTGTCCCCCTTTCCCCTCACTGCTACCTGCGGTGAATTCTTACCTGTCCTGTAAATCTCCGCTTGGACGATACCTCCTCCAGGATGCCTTTCCAACTCTCCAGACTGGCTTTGCTGTGCACGTCTGTGCCTCTGCCCTCTTGAGTCCCTCTCAGGGTCCTGGCAGGCTCCGCCACGGCTGCCTCTTTACCCACCAGACCTCCCTGAGGGCGGGGGCTGGGCCCTGACCGCCTCGGTCTCTGCAAGGACCCAGGGTCCGGCCCCACCCAGAGGAGATGCACAGGGAGGTTCCGGAGCAACCTGGTCTCGACCCCGCCAGCAACATTATCAGCACACGGGTCTGTGCAGGACCTCGGGCCACCTGCCCCGACAGTAATGAGAACAAAGGAGAGTGGCCTGAAAACACTTGCCTTTCTCGTGTCTGCCGCCCCAGTGACTCTGAGTGGGTGAGAAACTGGGGGGACGGCTGGTGATGGGGGCCGACATTCCTCACCAGTCCTCTGGGAGCCAGCGTCCTCCCGAGGGGCAGAGACCAGGGCACGGGTGCCCCCTCACCAGTGGTGTCCAGCACAGGGCAGCCTGATCTTTTCTGCAGGACTCACAGGCTCCAGGCTGGCCTGGGAGTAAAACGGCCCAAGCACAGGCGTCACCAGCAAGCGCATGAGCTACTCTCGCCAGGACCTGCTGGGTTTTTAAAGAGGAACCCTGGACATTCACACGCAAAAAAAAAAGAATGTGGACACAGACTTCACATCCTTCATAGCATCAACTCAAAATGGATCACAGACCCAAATGTAAAATGTGAAGCTATCAAACTCCCAGAATAAAACGTAGGAGAAAATCCAGCGGCCCCTGAGTATGGCAGGTCCCTCAGATGCAACACCAAAGGCACAATCCCCGAGATGATTGCCAGGGGCTGGGCGAGGAGGGATGAGCAGGTGGGGCACAGGGGTGGGATGTTTAGGGCAGTGACCTACTCTGTGTGATACTGTGATGATGTACATGTCATCACACAATTGCCAGGCCCACAGAACGTGCAAAGATTCAATCCTCCCCTCAACCCCACTCAATTTTTCTGTAAACCCCAAACTGCTTAACAACAAAGGCTATTAATGTCAATTTTAAAAGAGGAACCCAAAAGAAAGAACGAAGCCAGAGGGTGACACTGCAGCCAGCAGGCAGGCCTTCTCCGTGGTCCGGTGCTCAAGAGGATTGCCACCGAGCTCAGGCCGGGGATGCTCTCAGTCAACTGACCTCCAGCCAGGTCTGCGGGAAGGCTGAGGGGCCTGGAGGGGAGAGGGTCCTGAGGGCCTCCATGCGGGTTTCTGAGGACCT
This sequence comes from Delphinapterus leucas, assembly GCF_059928025.1. Lineage (NCBI taxonomy): Eukaryota > Metazoa > Chordata > Mammalia > Artiodactyla > Monodontidae > Delphinapterus > Delphinapterus leucas. The sequence goes on along the minus strand of NC_143134.1, from coordinate 121,604,847 downwards.
CCGATCACTTCCTGAGTCAGCAACCGCGCCTTCTGTCATTCTCTCACTCATTCCTCCAGAACGTTGATGGCGTGGTGCCGGCCGAGTGGCCCGCGCGTCAAGCCTCCATTGTTCGTTATTCACAGACTTAGTCATTCATGCATTTAGTCATTTCCTTTGTCTCAAGAAGAAAGCAAATTCCACCTTCCGCCAGCCCCAGCAGAATGACTGGGCACCCCAATCACGGCTGTCGGGATTAATAAGTTTTCTCAGACCCTCATTACCATTTCAGAGACGCTGTCCAAGGTACAGTGGGCAGGGGCACCTCATGCCAGGAAGGTGTTCCTTTACAAGATGAGCAATGAGAAGGTCAATTAAGACAGGGGCCCCCCGGAGGGGAGGCTCCCAGCCCTCCCCAAGTGCACAGAACTGGCCCCCAGAAATGGGTGTACCAGCCGGAAACTGGGGGTGGTGGGGGAGGTGGCAGCCTTGAGGGTCACTGCCCTGGACCACCAGCTCGAGTCCAGGCCTTTAGGGAGTGTTTGCTGGTGGCCACTGTTACAAAAGCCACACGGACAGCCGGGTCTCACCTGTGCGTGTTAATGAACTAATTCACATTCACACACGCATTCATTCAGCCACGTGTGCATCTTCAACTGTTTCATGAACATCTAGTGTGTCCTTCCTAAGGAGCCCACACATTTATTTATGAACTCACACGTCCACAGTGCAGGCAGGCACACATGCATTCAGTCCTGTAGGCTGTGTGGGTTTTGCAGGGGCAGACAGCCGCGTGGGTCGGGGGCCACTGGGAGAGCAGGCAATGCTTCCTGGGGAGGGGGCATCAGAGTGCTGTGTGGGGAAGGCCTGGAGTTGCTCTAAGCCACAGCAGCAGGGAAACCCCAGGCACCAACAAGAGTGAATCTTCCAGGTGGCAGAGGTCATGCCGCCATCCAGGGAGTTGGCTGGCTCTCAGAGGGCGTCTCGGTTTTGGGGTCCAAACCGTGCGGGCTGTGGGCACCCCCATACCCACAGCACATCAGAACCCACCTGGCCGGCCCTACAATGCCCAGCGAGGGGCACGCTGTGGCCAGTGCAGCAATTGACAATGAAACACTCATCACTACTGGCAGAGCCCTGACATACGGCACGGAGAGAGCAAAAAGAGTCATCTGTCACTTAGTAGTTGTGTCAACAAAGCTCTATTTGGAAGTGAATTCAACCTGAAGGCATCCCAGCCAGTGAGCGTGGGGACCCGGCCAACCTGTCCTGCAGCGGCAAGATGATGGCTCATTCCCGGGACATCCAGGAGAGAGCTCGCCAACGGGAGACACACCTGGGCAAGGCGCAGACTGGGCTTGAGGTCATAGCCAACGGTACTCCACTTAAGGGGAGCCCATGAAATTTTAACGACATTCTGAGGTTTGCCAAAAAGCATCCTTTTAAGAGGAGAGCAAGAAATGCCCCTGCGTGGAACCTGGGCAGCAGGGGCTCAGAGGAACTCATTCCTTCCCATCTCCCCATCACTGAGCTCCAAGGCGGGCACGCCCACAGGGCCGCCCAAACTCCGGCTTCCCAGGCAACCGCAGCTCAGGCCCTGCCTCTGGCTTCATCCCCCTGTAAGCCCCTCCCCAGGGCAAAGGCACCCCTCGTCCCAAGGACCGGTGTCCCTCTGGAAAGGGCTGCCTCGGGCCCACATGCCCCTCTTGAGTTGCTTTTCAGAAGTAATTTCCATGTAATGAGAGCACAGGGAAAACTCATTATTCTAGACACCGCTAATTAGGGGTCTGGGGCCAGCAGAAAGTGACATTTGCTTTCTCCACAGACAGTGTGAATTAACAACCAGACAAGATCGCAGGGACCTTTAAAGAGCCAGAAGCAGCTCCTGGCCAGCGGCTGTCAGCCGTCAGGAGAGCCCTGGGAGGGCGACACCAGTATTATTCCCATTTCACAGAGGAGGAGACTGAGGCTCACCCTGGGTCTCACAGGGAGGACCCCACAGAGACCAGAGACCACCAGGCCCCACTGCCTGGGGTCCGGCTCACTCCCCCCATGGCAGTCGGTGGAGAGGACACAGGCTGTGTACTCCATCCTCTGGCTTTGCCAAATTCCACCCCATCTGGGAGACTGGAAGGATGGGGGCAAAGGGACCCTTTTCCTTTGTAAACTGTGAGATCCAGGGGGGTCAACAGAGAGGGGCAGCTGGACCGGAAGGATCGTGTGAGCAAAGGCGTGGAGATCTGTGTTGCTGGAGTGAAGCGTCTCTGAGGGGCACACGGTAGGGCTGGGCAGTGGGAGCCATGGAAGGTTACAGAGCATCCAGGAGCCCGGCCACGCCATTCCTAAACTGCCCAGCCTCCCCAGCTAGAGGAGGTGGGGGAGGAAGCCCCTGCCACAGGAGAGAAGGGACGGAGGCCAAACTGAGGAAGGGGTGGGAACTGGGGCACATTTCCTGAAAATTCCAGCTCCCCCCTGGTGTTCTCCCCACGCAAAGGTCATCCCCTTGTCATGGAGAGTTGGGGCCCCCAGCCCACACTCACACTGTCAGGTTCTTACCAATCCGTCTGCTCCGCGTCGCTGAGAGATGTGGCCCCACTTAATCCCACACCCACCCCTGGGGTGTGACACCCGTGGCTGTGCGTGGATCTGTCCCGTCCCCCCTGGGTCCACAGCTAAGGAGCCATGCTTAGGGGGGTGGGGGTTAGGGACAGGAAACCTGGGAAAAGTCACATCCGCCTAAGAGGGTCCCGTGCAGGGGAGGGGGTTGGGGGTGAGGGCTGCAGCGGTCCTGTGGCAGAATCTCCATCCCACCCTCCCCCCACCCCTGCAGGTGCGGAGGCTGCTCCAGCGGGGTCAGCATGATGGCAGCCACGGAAGGGCAGACCGTCCACCCCACAGACTCTCCTGCGCACGCAGAGGCAAGATCTTTCTCCACCTTCAGCTCACGAGGGATGGAATCCCCAGCCGCATGGGGTCTCCATCCTGTGTCCGTGGCCTTGAGCCCACTCCTGCTGAGAGCGGACCAGGGGAGGCTTCTGAGCCCTTGATTGGTCAGTAGCTGGTAGTCGTTGAGCTGGGAGGAGGCCCACGGTCACCTTGCCCAGAGGCCCTCCTGGCTGGGAGGGGTGGAGCAGGTGGGAGGGGCTGGGGGCGGGGCTCTGGTGCCGGTGGGCAGGCTGGGGCAGGACTGCAACGGGCAGGGCCAAGCAGGTGACTTGGCGCACAGGGGCAAAGGGCTTCAGGGGTCATCAGCTTACCCTCATAAGATACTTGCTGGATACACGATGCAGCCCAGGCCCTGTCCCTCCCCAACACCCAGTCAGCACAGCAGTGAGGTTTTCTCTGGACACAACTGCAGGGTGGGAGCTGCAGGGACCAGGTGGACAAGGGGGTTTAACCAGGACTGGGGTTTTGCCAGGAGAGGGCCCAGAAGGGAGAGAGGAAGGGAGGGAGTGGGGCGATATGAAGGGCATGGTGCGGGCGGACTGGACTCCAAGCCAGGACAGAGGGCAGCGGCCAGGGGGCCTGGGGAGGAGGGGGGCAGAGATGGGGGTGGGCAGTGAGTCAGCGGGAAGCTGGGGTGGAGAAACAGGTCAGGGAGGGCCCCAGGTGCAGGCCTAGAGCAAACTGGAAATGCAGGGCCCTGTTCAAAACAGCACAGCAAGCAAGTTGGGTCATTAAAGGCATTGAGATCCAGAGCCTGGTCCTTTCCTCCACGTGATGTTTTTTATTTGCTGCTACTTAATGTCATTCAAAGTAAAGAAAAATTTTAAATGTAAATTCTTAGCATGAATTTTACCATTTATCCTGGTTTCTTCTCTGATTATTATATCAGAGCATCTAAGTTGTATATGGAATCACAGCAATTATTCCATTTGTACTTCATGCTCTTTCCTGAGGAATGTCTGCATGGAGCTGAGGAGAGAAGCCAAGGCCAGACTCAGGATGGGGAAGAGGACGCCCCCCCAGGCAGGAGCTGCTCCAAGGAGCACTCCCTCGGACCCTCGGGCAGGGCGCAGACCTGCCACCTTCCGGGCACACCCGCTCCCACCCGGCTGCTGGGTCTCCCCTCCCGCCAGCCGCCAAGGGATGCACACACCTGAGTGCACGCCCCCAGCCCACTCGATCAGTTGACCCCAGGGGCCTTGCAGCCTGTGCACCAGGACTCGGTAGGTAGTGGATGGGGGGGCGAGAGGCTCACCCCCAAGTTGCCACCCAACCTGCCTGGGCCGGCGCCGTGGCTCCCACCTGTCCCGGCTCCAGAGACCAGCCCGAACCCCAGTGCCCAGGCCCCTGCCAGGACAGAGGGCAGTCATGGTCTCTGGGCAGGGATGGGTAGGGGAAAGTCGGGCTGGAGTCTAGGTGCTGACGGGTGATCAGGTGGGATGTGGAGAGAGAAGCTTCGCCCTCTTGGTCTCTGTACAGGGGGCTGGGGGAGGGGGGAGAGAGGGAAGGGGATGGGCCCCGAGGGGAGAAGGGGGAGCATCTTTTGGGAGCAAGCTTGCTCAGGACCCTGCCTGCCCTCCTGCCAGAGCCACTCAAGGCCCGGAGGCTGGGGGAGCAGGGCCGTCGGTGGCTGGTTCTGCGCTGGCCTGGGCCCCAGCTCCGGGCTCCCCGCCAGCGTCTTCCCCGCCCCCACCCCCGAGTCCCTGTCCCCTTTGGAGGCAGGAAAATCAAGGCAGCCAGCATGGATGCGGTCAGGATCACAGGCCACACCGCCTCCAGGAACGGCCCAGAGGACAGGGTGCTACTGCCTCTCCTGACCCCACCACAGCCCTGGGAAGGCTGTTTCTCGAGGATTCGGGATATATGCAGACCTGGGCCCGCGCTGACCCCAGGCACCTGGGCTCTGGCCCCAGCGCTGCCCCTCCCCTGCCATTGCACCTAGCTCTGGACCTGTCTGTGGGCCTGGACACTCACTCAGACCCTCCCCAGGATGTCTTGCCCTGGACCTCCCCAGGCTCGCTCCTCGAAGGAATTTTCCATGAGTCTGCGGGTCACCTCCGTTGAGTCCCAGGTGACACCCAGACCTGGTGTCTGGCAATCAGTGAGCATGTGAGTCTGCATGTGTGTGCACACGTACGCCATGCCTTCACACACACACACACACCATGGGGTCTGGTCGCCACACCATCCAGCCTTTCACAAGTAGAACCCCCATCTTTCTGGGGTCTCTGTCTCTCCCTCTCCCTCTGTCTGTGTCTCTCTGTCTGTTTCTGTCTCTGTCTCTCTCTGTGTCTCTCCACCTCCTCCCATGTCCTTCTCTAAACCGGGATGTTTCCATCTGGGCTCCAGCCCACCAGCACACAGGATGGGGGACCCGGGGCGTCACCCTCCCGTAAAGGGTGGTCGCGGTGATTTATTCGACTTTCTGGCAACAGCTTAATCGAGTCTGGATGGGTACCTGGTTCTGGGCTCATCCTCGTTGCCAGGAAACCCTCAGCCTGTAGACCCCATCCCGTCCCAAGTAGCAGAGATGGTAGACAGAACCTCTTGTGCCCCTTGTGGCCGAGGCTAGGGCTGGGATGGCTGGGACAGCTGGGGACTACGGTGGCCTGTTCACCTACTGACTCCCTGGGGAAAGGGCCTGGTTGACGAAGCTCCCACGGGTGCAAGGGCCCTGCTTGCCCCGGCCCTCCCCAGGCATCTGACTCAGGGCCCTGCACGCCCACCCCTCCACCCTCTCCCCGAGACTACTGCTTCCACAGACCTGGCTTTGTCTACCTCTCCAAACCGTGTCTCTCTGCCTGTAAACCATAAATGCCTGTGATCAGGACAGGTCTTTCTCATCATCCTCTCCCCAGCATCCTGCAGAGATTTCATTAGGCACTTCAGACACTTACATGCTGGGGCGTGGGGGGGGGAGGAAACGGAAGAAGGGAAAGAAGGAGGGCTAGAAGGAAGGAAGGAGAGGGGAGGGTGCTGGTGGGAGTGAGCTGGGCAGTCCTGGAGAAACTCGGGGCAGTGCAGCATCAGGACCAGACAGGGTGGGGCAGCTAACCTCACCAGGTCATTCAGACGTGGATGCCAGATGCCAGGGCCACTGCACTTCCGCCTGGCGTGGCAGAGCTGAGAGGAGCCCTGGTCCCCTCGGCCCTCAGCATCCTAGGACCAAAGACCCCCTTCCCTGGAAATCGCCGTCCTCGGCTGTTCCCATTTTTCTCGTTTCAATAATTCTTGCAGCCAGTGTTGTGTAAATAAAATTAATCTTCCCCAAAAAATCATTAGCAGGGCCCGACATTAATTCCCCCCCCAATCTGTGTAATTAACTGCATGTAATACAGGGCATTAAAGGATCCATTTGCTAATCACCACTCCTCTGCTCCAGACACCTAATTAAATCCCTTCCTGTTTATCCATTTACAGGATCCAGGGCAAAGATACAGACCACCGGGAAAGCTGCTGTCATAAATCAGCTTTTTGTAATTGTCAGAGGGCACAGGTCCACCTTGTGTATTTCATTTCACTCCCACCACTCAGTCCCCACCCCTGCAGTCCCCTCCCTCCCGGACTCGTGACTCTCCACCCAGGCCCCTGCAGGGAAGGAGGACACCGCACCTGGGAGGTGGGCTCAGGAAAGAGCACCCACGAGGTCCAGGTGAGCGCCTTGCCCGCGACATACCTACCCCCGCGTCACACCTTTGCCGCTGCGGCCCCTTCACGTGAAAACTTTGTGCCACCCTCACCTACGTCTATTAGATGGGGCTCTGGGACCACGTTTCCATCCTGGGCCTCCTGCTTGTCTCCTTAACAGCAGCAGCTGGGGCAGCTGGGGGTGATTTTGTCCCTTCACTGAGGTCCCCAGACAGCTGTCTCCTCGGAAACAGGGCCTCAGGAACACAGCTGTGGCATCTGACATGAGTTTTGAATCCTGGCACCTCCTAGCCCTTGTGACCTTGGGGAGGCATATGACCCCCCAAGCTCCTGTTTCCTAGATTATCAAAGGGGCCAGGACGGTCGTGGAGGTGTGAGTAAGCAGTCAAGGGAAGTAACAAGGCTCCCCAGGACAATCCCCCGCCGATGAGCATGAGCACTTGCTACCCGCCAGCACCGCACGTAACCCTGAAGGACGGCCTGTCACCCAGCCCTGTGTACGGGCACGTTCAGGGTCCAGGAGGTCAGGCCGCTTGCCCAGCACCCAGGGGCTACTGGCAGAGACCTGTACAAACAAACCCAGGTCTGAGGAAGCAGGTAAACAGGGCCAGGCAGGGTGTGGAGCGACAGTTGGTGGGGACCAGGTTTCTTTTGGGGTGAGAGTCGCACAGCTCTGTGAATATGCTAGAAGCGCTGAATTGCACAGTTTAAACAGGTGACCTTCACAGTATGTGAATTACATCACAGTGAAGCATCATCGTGGCAGCCCAGGCCCTGACGAAGCCCACCCACGGAACTGTGGGGCCCCCAGCAGCTGGAGGAGACAAGGACAGCCCCTCCCCTGGAGCCTCCAAAAGGAGCGGCCTTGCATCGTGGATCTGGACTCTGGCCTCCAGAGCTGTTGTTTCCAGGCACCCGGTTTGTGGCGATTTGTTACAGCAGCGCAGGAAACTCATACTTCTTCTGAATCAGAATCTGACTTTTATAAGATCCCCCCGGGTAATTCAGTGCACGTTACAGCTTGAAAAGCACTGGTCTCCAGGCGCCTGGAACGCAGGCTGTCTCTGGGCTGAGCAAGGCTTGGTTCTGAACTCAGTACTAATAACAGTACCTCTACTCAGAGTGGGAAACCGAGGCAGGAAGTGAAATAGCTATGCCAAGGGCACACGACACAGGGCCAAGCTCCCTCCCCCAGGGCCCTTGTCCACGCGGCTGTGAGAGTGATGGGGTCCCAGCATTGGCACGGTCCATCCAGAGCAGAGGAGGCGGGTGGGGACGGTGAAATCAGGCGGCCAGACTGAGTTTGTTGGAAGAGATTCGAATTCAACCTGAAAGCACCGGATGCCTGCAATGAGCCTCCACTGCCCGGATGCCGGCCCCCCGCAGATGCCCAGGATGGCTTGATTCCCCTCGTGGGTTGGCTCTCTGCACCCTGCCCCTGAGACGGAGATGGGGATGCGGGAGGTTCTCTGGGAGCCCTCTCGGGTGAGGGCCTGTCGGGTGAAGGAGGCAGGACCAGGCAGTGGGAGTGGCGAGGCGGTCTCGACAAAGGCCGCAGTCCGTCCCACAGATGCTCGGGGCCATCCCAGATCAGGGCGAGACGCCAAGGCTTTCGGACCCACACGGGCCAGTCTGGGATGCTAGCCACCCTCAGAAGGAGGCACGGGCTGGGGCCAGGCTGCTCTCTTCAGCCCAGGGCGAGTCTGCAGAGGGCTCGCTGAGAGCGCAGGGGGTGCAGGGGATCTGGGCAGCGTGAACCAGCTCCCAGCACCCTCAGCCGGGTGCCAGCCCCACGCGGTCCCCACCACCCAGCTCTCCGTCTGAGTCCCCTCCCCACACAGCTGCCTGCCTCCCACCAACGTGGAGGCCCCTCTTCCTGGTCAGCACAGAGGGCCTCAAGACTGGGGTCCAGTGCAGAGCTCGGGGGGCAGAGCCATTACCCACCTTGATCGGGGGGTCAGTGGCGTGAATCATCCTTCATGTGCGCAGTTAAATCGGGCAGCCTGCCGAGCCCGTCTCCAGCGATTTCCTTATGTTAATAATGCTTCCATTTGCCCCATGCAGCAAATCTGTCACAGCTAGCCCCCTTCTGGCCCGTATTTTTAACTTCTAATTATGATCAGATGTGGGGTATTGAATAGTGTGAGGCCTTTTAGACGTCTACCGAGATTTCTTTCTAATAATGTAATTGTAAGGCTCCCATAGCTCATAACGTGGGTCATCACTGAAATACGTATACAGCAGTGTCTCCAAAGTTGGACCCTCCTCCCCTAAGAGGGGAGTTTCAGGGGGAGAATCGGAGGTTGGAGATGACCCGGTGAGGAATAACAGAGGCAAAGACCTTCTCAGGTCCCGGCCGTGAGCCTCTGCTCCCAGGGGTGCCTCAGGTGCGCCCGCCCCGACACCTACTCCTGAGTCTCTGATCACCTGAGAACAGCTCTCCTGTGTCACAGAAGAGCCCTCGCCAGGAGGGAGATGCGGGCCACCTCCCCTGGAGCAGGACGGTTAAGGGTTAGGCGGGCTTTGGGTCAGGAACCCCAGCTCTCTGAGTCTTCCAAACTCCTCCCCAAAATGCAGCATCAGGGGGGTCAGTGAGGGGCTTCAGTGTCATAAACCCTGTCACCTGCTTACGCAGGACCTTGCTGATGGCAAGGTCACCCCACCAGCTGCAGTCGTGGGCATTGTTGTTCCCGGGCGGCAGTGCCTTGTCCAAAACGGGAGCTCAGCACCGAGCACATCCCTGCAAAGAGCAGCAGAGACACCCACCCAGCCCACAGCCCGGCTCACACGCCTACCAGTGCAAGTTCAACACCGACAGCTCTAAACTACAACCCTGATTGATGGCTCTTTCCTTGCAAAACACCTGCTGGGTTCCCCAAAGACCCCTATCTTCCCTTCTACAGAGCCACTCATCACCCCTGCTACTACGGCCAGGACGGGGCGGACGCCGTTCCTTCCTCCCAGAGCAGGGCTGGTGGCAGCAGCCAGCAGGGGCCACGTCGTAGCCGTGGCTCTCAGACACACCCTGCCTTCCGACAGCTCCGAAACATCAGTCAGAGGACGCCCAAGGCGGAGCCACAGGTAGCGTCCTCGTGGCCAGTGCCCCCAGTTGATCCGCTGGCCCTTGAGGCATCTTCAGCTGATTGGCTGGACCTTTGCTGCCCCTGAGATAGTCACCACGGCTTGCCTTCCCTCTCAGTGACACCCTCTGGCCCCCGGAGTGCTGCCTGCTCTTTACGGGGCTCTCCCCAAGGCACGAGAGTGTCTGTGGCCCACTTCCCGACTGGATGTGACCTCTCTGAGGCTGGCGGCTCCAACGCGCACCTGAAGATGAGAACCACCGCCTGAGTGTCCATCTGCGACCCCGTGATCTGCACATCCTAGCTCCAGACCACCTGTGCAGGGGCCACCAGGAGGCTGGGAGACAACCCTGCCAACACACGCCCCTCCCACACCTCCCAACCCTGGAAGGGGACATGAAGAGTCCACCAAAGGTTGGAGAAGCAAGATGGACACTTCCCCAAAGAAAACGTGGCCACCCCACCCCATGGCAGGAAGGCAGGGGATCCTCCTGTCACTGCAGGTCAAGTGAGGGAACCCGGGGCTGGGCACCTGACTGTCCCAGGTGAGGGGCTATGCCTGGAGCATCCCTTGTGACAGAGTGGGGAGCCGGGCTGTGTATGCCATGGCCATGGTGCCGCGTTTGGGGGCAAAGACTCCAGTGGGGTTCTCTCCAGTAGGGCAGCTGGGTTCTGGTCATCTTGGAAGAGACCCCTCCCACAAAGACCACTTGGAGTGGCCAGGTGACCCCAGGAGAGGGGACAAGGGTGGCCAGCCAGCCAGCAGCCTCACTACCCCAGGAGCCACAGGCGAGAGATCCTCAGAGATGAGGTCTCCCAGACCCACACAAGGACCCCGAGGAATCTGTCACACCCGGCAGGCACCAGCAGCAGTTACAAGACACCGTCCAGGGTGCCCTTCTGCCCCCCCGGCCCCCCTCGACTCTGCTGGCGCCAGGTGGGTGGGGGAGGGAGACCAGGTAGAGCTCAGAGAATCAGCCCACGGGCGTCTCACCCCCGAAGGCTTGACCTCGGATGAATGTCTTGAGATGAGTGGCTGTTGGAAAGACCATTTATTACTATGTAGCCCTTATCAGGGATGAGAAGCAGGGCAGGGAAAGCACGCCCAAGGGAGGGTGAGAAGGAACAGGATGCCGTCTGCTCCCGCCTCCTGGCGCAGCTCCTCCAATAAACCAGTGACCAACTCGAGGCCAGTGGTGGATGAACACAGAAACCAGATGTGGTCCGTCCTTACCATGGAACACTATTCAGGCTTAAAGAAGAAGGAAATTCTGATCCAGGCTACAACACGGACGAGCCTTGTAGACACCACGTTCGGTGAAGTGAGCCAGTCACAGAAAGGCCAGTCCTGCAGGACCCACCCCTGTGAGGTCGCTGGAGGAGCCAAACCCACAGAGACAGAACGTAGACGGTGGGGCCGGGGCTGGGGCAGGGGAGGGGAGGGAGTGCTTAATGGGGACAGGGCGTCCGTTTGGGAAGATGAAAGAGCCCTGGAGACGGACGTGCTGATGGTGGCACAATAAGGTGAATGTGCTCGATGCCCCTGAGCTGTGCACTTAAAAGTGCTTTAAGGTGGTATCATTTATGTTATGTTTATTTTACTGCAATTTTAAAATTTTAATAAACCCGTTACACATGTATTTATTTTTATCAAAACTCTGGAAGCGCGGACACCCAGCCCGTCTCTGGCCGAGGTGCTTATTTCATCTCAATCGCTTGCTCCTAAGTTTTCTACGCAAACACTCATTATCTTTGTTGGAAACAGGTAGAGTCATGTGGGCCCACCCGCTCAGAACGGGTAGGGGTACAGACAGCCAGGCCATCTGGTGGGACTCAGGAATGGAAACTGGGGGACTGACCGCACCCAGGCCCACAGGTCGGAGTTGAGTCTGCCCTGAGTGACCCAGGGTGTGACTCAGCACTTAGAGAAGAAGCAGAAAAGGTCATCTCTGGTGTCAGAGAGCATGGTGAGAGGCAAACAGCCCGGTCCATTCCCCACCCTGAGCCAGAGCAAGAATGCCTGGGGCAGAGCCCGCCATTCAGGGGAGCCAACCAGAGGGAACCGAACCGGCGAATCACTGCCAGCCATTTGAGCAAGTGGGTTCTCAGGCCACCAATAAATGATGAGTGGTTGCCACAGCAACAGCCCCACCATAGTTCATCTCCTGGAGACTCAGGAAAGCTCCAGCAGTGCTGCAAAGAGCCAGGCTGAAAGGGAAGGGGCTTCAGCCTCCCACCTTTACGTTGGCCAGACCCCAGGGCTCTGAGCGCATTGTGGACACTGCTTGGATGAGATGGCGGTTTGGAGGGAACAGAAAGTTTGGGTTTGAGGCAAGAAGGGTGGTGAGCGGCACAGCCCGGGAAGCAAAAGGGAGCCAAATTCAACCCCGGCTGACTCTTGATCTTTGTTGTATTGTCCAGGTCATGTGACCTCTCTGAGCCTCAGTTTCCTCATCTGTCCAACGGAGATAGAAAAAATGGAACACGATACAACATGTGCAGTGCTGCGTGCAGCCAGCATTCAGTAAATGGCATCTAACGCCATTATTGTAGGCAAATAGATGTAAACTGTGGTTACCCACAGTTACCATATCGGGGTTTTTATTCCCCTGTGTAAATCCATAATTCTATGTGGCATCACTTCTTCCTGAAAGACAGCCTTCGATATTCCTTGTGATGCAGGTGGTTGGTGATTCATTCTTTCAGCTTGGTGTATGCAAAAAGCCTTTATTTCACCTTCATTTTTGAAAGAACGTTTTCGTGGGGTATAGAACTCTAGATTGACAACTCTTTCTTCTCTCAGCACTTTAAAGATCTTTCCCTACTATCCTCTCGCTGGTTTCCTATGAGAAATCCACTGTTTCCCTCATCGTTTTTCCTCTGAGTATAATGTGTCTTTTTATTTATTTATTTATTTTGGCTGCGCTGGGTCTTTGTTGCTGCGCGCGGGCTTTCTCTAGTTGCAGAGAGCAGGGGCTGTTCTTCGTTGCGGTGCGTAGGCTTCTCATCGCAGTGGGTGGCTTCTCTTGTCACGGAGCACGGTCTGTAGGCACGCGGGCTTCAGTAGTTGTGACACGCGGGCTCAGTAGTTGTGGCGCACGGACTCGGCTGCTCCACAGCATGTGGGATCTTCCCGGCCCAGGGATCGAACCCGTGTCCCCTGCATTGGCAGGCGGATTCTTAACCACTGCGCCACCAGGGAAGTGCATAATGTGTCTCTTTCCTTTGGCTGCTTCATCACTGGTGTTGAGCAAGTTGATTATAACATACCTTGCTGTTGTTTTCTTCATGTAACTTGTGCTCGGGGTTCATTGAGCATTCTGAATCTGTGGGTTTACAGTTTTTATTAAATTTGGACATTTGTGAGCCATCATTTCTTCCAATAACTTTTTATTCTCCTCTTTTCTCTCCTTCAGGGCTCCAACTGCTCATATATTAGGCCACTGAAAGTTGTCCCATGGCCCTCTGTGCACTGTTCATACTTGTGAGGTTTTTTCCTCTGTGTGTTCCATATTGGATAACTTCTAATGCCATATCTTCAAGTTCATGTATCTTTTCTTCTGCAGTGTTTAATCCCATCAGGTGTATTTCTCATCTCAGACACTGCAGTTGGTTGCTCTCACCTCTAGAAGTCTGATGTGAGTCTCTTTCGTAGCTTTCACGCCTCTGCTTAATACGTTCAGTTTTCTTCCGGCTTTTTGAACGTAGTGACAGCAACTGTTTTAATATCCTCGTCTGCCAATTCTAACACCTGGGCTAGTTCTGGGATGGCTTCGACTGATTGATTTTTCTCCTCCTTGAGGGTCATATATTCCTGCATTTTGTGTGCCTGGTAATTTTTTACCAAATGCCCAACCAAATGAAGTTCACCTTGTCAGGTGCTGAATCTGTTTTGTTCAGGTAAGTAGTCTTGCGCTTTGTTTGGGGGTGCATTTACTTTGAAACAGTTTGAACCTTTCCAGTCTCGCTTTTAAGCTTCATTATGCAGGATCAGACAGTGGTTAACCTGGGTTTAGTTATTCCTCATGACTGAGGCCAGACCCTGCTGAGTGCTTCCTGCGGGGACCCGTGAGTCACGAGGTTTCCCATCTGGCTGGTGGAAAGGAACCCGACTCCCAGTTCCGTCAGCCCAAGGGCTCTTTCCTCTCATCCTCTGGGTGGTTGCTAGACCTCAGGAACCCTCCTCACACACATGCAGCAATCAGCACTCACATGAATATCGGCGGGCGGGGGGGGCTCCAAATCTCCCCTGTGCAGCTCTCTCCTCCGGGGCCCTGCTCTGTGACTCTAGATGCCTGGGTCTCCCTGGGCCCTCGGGTCCCTCTCCTCCACTCAGGGCTTCCATCAGGATCCTCCTGGGGTCCCCTCCCTGTGCCACAGCTGGAAACCCCCTCCTGGCCATGAGCTGGGGGCAATCGTGGGGCTCACCTCACTCCTTTCAACAATCACTGTCCTTCCTTGCCCAGTGTCCAGTGTCCTGAAAACTGCGGCTTCATAGATTATGTCTGGATTTGGGGAGCAGGAGAGGGGAACACTGAGGCTTTGAGCAGACTCCCACCAGGACCTCGAGTTGGCCCCAAGTCCAAGTCCAGGGGCATCGAGCCAGGCCCACGTCTGGGCAGCAGTGCCAGCAGCATCATTGTCATTGCCATTTATATTTTAAGGGGAGACAAGAACAGGGGAGGGTCTCACACCCACCGGGCCTCGTCTTTCAGCCTCAGTCCCTACTGGTCAGTAGGAAAGGCCTGTCTTTACCACTTGGTGCAAAGACTGTTTGCAGACTGGAGGCCCACCCATGTTTCCTTGAGACTGGTCAGGGCCAGGCCAGCAGGCCCAGAGCACAGGAGTGTACGGACCCATCAGGAGGACAGAGCCCCATGGGCCTGGGCATCCACCCTACGCCCAGAGGGTTACCCACCTCTGGGCCAGATCAGGGGCTGGGGGGAGGGTCTGGAAGCCCCGAGAGAAGGGGGAGGGCTCTGCAGGCTCTCAGGAATCTTATTTTCATCATTGCCGTCACTTCACCTGCATACACAGGCCGCTATCACAGAAGGCCCCAGCCTGACCTTCCCTCCAACTTCCCACCCGGCTTCCACCTCTGCCCGGTCCACAGTGCCAGTGCCGGGGCCCCGCAGGGGCTCTCTCTAGACAGAGGGCCGGGCTCATCCCCTGGCTCTCCTTGGCTTCCCTGAGTCCCAGGAGAGACAAAGCCGGCAAAGCCACTGACCTCCAGCCAATGGGCCTCTCGCATAAAAATCTACCACCAGACCGTGAAATGTTTAAACACCATGTTTCACTCCTAAAAAGTGAGGCAGAAGCCAGCACCTTCTGAGCCAGGATTTTCCTGGGTACAGATGGGCATTTTATAGACCAAAGCGATAGAATAAAATACATATGACCAGCGAGCTGCTGGGGAGGGGGGAGCTCTGCCCAAGGAAGAACCAGTGGGCAGCCTCCCTGCATCGTCTTGGCGCCACAGCGTATCCTGGCTCAGAGCACTCGGCAGACAGGATGGTTCAAGTCTCCGATTTCCAGAGGAAGAGCCTGAGGTCCTAAGAGCTCCCATGACTTGTGTAAGACCCCCCGGCCCTGTGGTGGAGACAGGCTTGAGCCCGTGTGAATCCAAAGCCTGCTCGCCTGTTCTTGAGCCCCCATGCCGCCCACACCCAGACCAGGAGGGCTTTGGCCTCCTCTTTGCACACACAAGGGAGGGCGGGACATGGGGTAGTGGTGGAGAAACACAGCAACCCCTGGAGGGACACAGTGGGATGGGGGTGGAGGTGGTGGGAGGGCCCCCCTCTCTGCTCTGGGAGGCTGGAAATCCCTAAACCGGACCCAGGCGGCAGCTTCCACACAAGCAGGGTCCTGCAGTGGGTTCTCCCACCCTCCCCCACCTAGGGGACCCCCAAGGTCCTCTCCAGCCCCTGCCCTGTATGCCCTTGACCTCAGGGTGGGACAGGAGACTGGCCCCCCAGCCCAGATGGTCCCAGACCTGCTCAGAGGCCACCCGCCCGGCTCAGCGGGGGGCAGGGGAAGTGAGGGGGATTACCAGATCCCCCCCACCCTGGGCGTCACGGGGCTGAGAGCAGCAGGAGGGGCCGGTCATCCATCCCTCGTGCCCCTCGTGCTCTCGCACCCCTCGCGTGTACAGCCAGCATGTCCTGCGCCTACCGTGCCCCTGGCACGTGCGGGACACAGAGCATGTGGGAAGGGGGCATCTCCCGGGAGTGGACCCTACCACGCCCTAACAAGCGGACAGGGGAGGGGCGCCGGGGGGCCCGCATGCCCAGGGTCCCCTGCGGACCACCTCAGCCTGTGCTGCAGCGGGTGCGTTTGGGGTCGGGGGGCAGCCCTGAGGGGATGAGGCGGAAGGCTGGAGACCCAGAACGGCAGCCTGAGCGGTGGGGAGCTTTCCTGAGCTCGGGGGCCACCATCAGAAGCTTTAGGCCGGAGTGGGTGAGAACAGGGGCAGCCTGTGTGCTCCTGGGGGCAAGGGCGGGGGCACATGGAGGGCGAGCCGCGGCGGTCGGGCTGCAGGTGGAGGGAGGGGTGGCAGGGGGACGAGGCTGCCTGCCGGCCGTGTGGCCTTGGACAGGTGACCCCTCTGAGCCCAGAGAGCTTAAAGGTTAGGAATTAGGAATTAGAGGTCTTGGCCCAGAGCAGGGGTGGCTCCCCCCACCATAAAAGGGCCACATCGAATTGGCTGCAGACTTCTGTGCCTGCGTGTTCTGCTCCAAGCAGCTCCTCGGAGGCACTTCCCGAAGCTGGCGGTCCCTCCCGAGAGGCGCTGAGCCCACCCAAGACACCCGTGTTTGCCCTCTGCCACGTGTTCTTTATGAAAGCCGAGAGCGCTCCAGGGTCCCAGACAGCCCGTCCCGGCCAGGGTCACTAACAGTCCAACAGTCAGAGTGAGTCCGTGAAGGAAATCCCGGCCTTTATTTATGCTTCTTAGAAAAACTGGAACTGATCCAAATCATCAAGTCCTTTACTTTCTTCTTTTTCTCCCACAACCCACAGATGCTCCAGGACCTCCAAGAATGTCCATCCCAGAGTCCACCCTCTGCTCCTGGGGCCTTAAACTCCAGCCGCCCCCCAGATGCTTCAGAACCCGGGGCATCCAGGAGATGCAGCCCAGCCAGCACCCTGCCCTCACCTCCCTTCTTCCCGCTCTCCCCTCCCCCTTCCCTCCCCACCCCCTTGCCCAAGATCCAGTTCACAAAGGCCCAGACTGCCCTCCCAGACCAAAGCCCACACGCTCTCTTAGGAGGGAAGACTGGATGCAAAATTCGCAGACCTGGTCCCCAACACATCAGAGGACAGTGATTTCCCATCTGCCCCCAGAGCCTGCTGGCCCTGCCCTGTCCCCACTGGGACAGCCCTGAAAGATGAGATAATTCCAAACGGGGACATCAGGGCCACCAGAAACAAGAGGAGCCTGGCCCAGGGCCTGGGAGGGTTCCAAGACCTGCAGCCCCACCTCCATCCGGCCCCTCCTTTGACGGCGGGAGCCTCCCATCCACACCCATCCACCAGGAAGAGGGGCGCCACCTCCCTCTGCCCCTCCACACTCCCCAAGAGAGGAGGGAAGCATCAGGGTGCCCTTGAGGTCTGGCTGACCCCAGCCCCAGCGAGACCAGCCTGCCCTGCTGCCCTCCCACTGGGCAGTACCCGGTGGGAGGAGCAGCTCCTCACCCAGGTCTGCCATCTCAGCGGGGCAGTGAGGCCGCAACTAATTACGCTCCCCAGGGAAGGCCTTTCCGCTTTGTGTCCTTTTTAATGAGGCTCTGGGTCTGAGCCTCTAACCACCACCATCAATTATCTGTGGGCGGGTCAGGTTGCCCACCTTCATGAGCCCCCTATGCTCAGGTCTCATCCTGCAAGGGGTGGGGCAGGCACATCAGAGAACAGAGAGCTGGCCACAGAGGGCACAGCCGGCAGAGGAAAAGGAGGCCTGGGGGACCCCAGCAGGTCCCCAGGCCTCTGGATTTGAGACAGGCTGGGACCTGGGACCCTTTGCTGCAGTGCTTGCACCTGGACACACCTCTCCTCGAGCATCAAAATACAAAGAAACTATAAGGGACTAAAAATAACTGCGTGCATGCACAGTTGGGGCAAATTCTGGACAAAAGATACAAAGAGATCAAAAAGCCCAACTGCCACTTCTGAAGAGCCGGGAACAAAAGCAGGGGGGTGGGAGCAAAAGCAGGGCACTGAGCATGCCCCCTGCACACATCACCACCAAGGGGGTGGGCAGACCTCCTAAGCCACGCCTCCGGCCCGTCCCCTGGACACACCCCTACCCTCATCCCATATAGGGAACCAGACGCCCCACCACCACGGCCAGCTCAGCGAGTAAGGGAACCTGTTACTTGTTCGTGCTGCAGCCCCAGTACAGCCTCGCCTGAATTTCTTGTCTGGCCGCTAGTCAATTTCTATTGACTGGGGAAGGTCAAGAACCCTGGTTGGTATCAGACTGAGTGTCCCTTCCATCGGCAGGAGACCCACACCTGGCCCCCAGCCCTCCTCTGCCCCCCACCCCACCGCCAGCTCAGCAAAGGCTCAGTTCTCCTCCCAGAGCCACACCTTCCTTCCCAACCCAGCCCCTCATCAGCCAGACCACGGGCCGTGCTACAAAGGGGCCTCCTCTCTGCCCTCCTACCACCCCCCTCTGCCACCCTAACCCAATCACTTTCTTCTCTGTCCCCCCCAAAGACTGTCAGCACCATAAAGGCAGCAGGGCCTCTGCTGCATCCACTGCTGTAGACCTGTGGACCCCAGTGGGGACTATTCTGCCCCCCAGGGGACGCTCAGCATGTCTGGCGACACTTTGGCTGTCACACTGCCAGGGGATGCTCCTGGTATCCAGCGGGCCGGGGCCAGGGATGCTGCTCAACATGCTGCCATGTCCAGGATGGCCCCTTGACAAAGGTCGGTCCAGCTCCAAATGGCCACAGTGCCCGGGGAACGGATCTGCGAGAGACTCGCCACCTGGCACAGGGCCAGGCTCATGGTAAGAGCTCTGTGACGTGTGCCCAAGAAAGGCCAAAAAATGAATTCGCTGGTAACAAATGAATGGTGGGTGACTGCTTCCCAAGCTGCAGGGAGGGGCTGATGTGTATTTTGAGACGTGCTCACACATGTACGAAGGTTCTCGGCGACAGTAGAGTTCATCAGACCACAGGGGCATTGCCCTGCTCCGGAGTGCACACCCTCTACACGCCCCCTGCGCCCCTGCCCTTCCCCAAGTCCCGCCCATGAGCTGAAGCCACACCCACCACCCTCTCTCCACCCTCCTGGGCTGCATGGACCACACCCCACAGAGGAGAAGGCTCAGTCCTGCCCTTTGGGGCTCTGTGCCCAGGGACAGATCAACATCTCCCTTGATCCTCAGTTTCCAACAATGGCCGCTGCCCGGCCAAGACCCAGCACCGTCATGACAAAGGAACGAAACACTGAACTTGGAAGCACCTTGCAAATTGTAGGGTGCCACACCACCGGGAAGAGCATCCCTCCCGTGCTGTTGGGCCCTCCAGGCCCAGCCCCTTCTTCACCAGGGCACCTGGGCATTTCATGGGGTTGGAGTCCAGAGCCCACGTGTGCAGCTGGCAACTGTGCCGGGGCCAGGCAGCCCACAGGCCCCAGCACGCTCGCTCAGAGAAGGAAAGAACCAGGCAGACGGCTCGTGGGCAGGCTGGTGGCACCACCCCGTGTGGGCAGTCAACGCAGACTTCTTTGTGCTCCCCCCTCCACACTGTATCAGGAGACACATGGGGAGAACGAGTTTGGCCCCAGAGACAGGCCTCCAGGATCTCAGCTAAGCTGTCTGTCTTCCAGGAAGCCTTCCTTGACCACCCCCCGCCCCCATCAGGCACGGCTCTGCTGGCTGCCTCTGCACCTGTGCTGCCCTCACCCCACCCACTCCACACCCATGGATGCAACTGGTTTGCTCATCTGTCACACCACCAGACTTTGGTTCCGTGAGGGCAGAAACTACCTGGTTTTTCGCCTTTGGATCTCTCCCTTCCTGCCCACTCCCAGACCTAAACCGACTGTGTGGCTTGCTCAAGAAAAATATTTATAGAGTGAGGGGATGGATGGATGGACAGATGGATACATGGCTGGATGGATGGATGGATGGGTGGATACATGGCTGGATTGACGGATGGATGGATATATGGCTGGCTGGCTGGATGGATGAATGGATGGACAGGCAGACGGATGGATGGACAGAGGGATAGACAGATAGATGTACAGATGGATGGATGGGTGGGTGGATGGATGGATGGATACATGGCTGGATGGACAGATGGATGGATGGATATATGGCTGGATGGACGGATGGATGGATGGATGGACAGACAGACGGATGGACAGACAGAGGGACAGACGGATTTACAGACGGATGGATGGGTGGGTGGGTGGATGGATGGATG
Organism: Delphinapterus leucas; assembly: GCF_059928025.1. Classification (NCBI taxonomy): domain Eukaryota; kingdom Metazoa; phylum Chordata; class Mammalia; order Artiodactyla; family Monodontidae; genus Delphinapterus; species Delphinapterus leucas. The sequence goes on along the minus strand of NC_143134.1, from coordinate 121,584,761 downwards.
GATACATGGCTGGATGGATGTATAGATGGACGGGTAGTGGATGGACAAACCGACAGACAGACGAATGGAGAGGATGGATGGGTAAATGGATGGATGGTAGATGATTGGTTAGATGAGTGGATGGATGGATGGAAAGGATGATGGTTGGTTGGATGAGTGGATAGACCCCCGGACAATTAACACACTCAGCACATAAGTAGAGGCCTAACATGAGATGCAGAAAAGCTGGAGGTGGACAGAGGCAGGGCCCAGGCCTGGAGCCAAGGCAGGAGGCCCTAGGACAGCAAGCCCGGGGAAGCAGGACCATTTGCAGGGCAGAGCCAGGAGCTGGGAGTGATTAAGCCTGCACGCTCATCCCTGGAGCCCCAGCAGCCCAGCATTCATTAAGGTGCTCATTAGGAGAATTTCATAGGAAATAGACATTGTTGTCTGAGGTGCTCCCAGCCCTGGCACCGCCAACTTCCTGATCAAGTGTCTCTCAGGGTCTCTCCACGGCCCCAGGGCCACACTGCCTGCAGAGAGTCTCCAGGAGTAAGGGAATCCTTGAGCCCCCAGGGTCCCTGCCCAGGATGATTCAAATGACCTTCTGAGGCCCCCACTTGTCCCCTCCCTCCACCAAAGAAAATACAAAGATCCAAATACCAAGGACTTTAAAAACCACCCAGGGACTTCCCTGGTGGTCCAGTGGTTAAGAATCCACCTTCCAATGCAGGGGACATGGATTCGATCCTGGTCGGGGAACTAAGATCCCACGTGCCGCGGGGCAACTAAGTCCGAGCACTGCCCGCACGCTCTAGAGCCTGTGTGCCCCAACAAGACAGCCCGCGTGCCACAACTACTGAGCCCACGTGCTCTGGAGCAGGTGCACCACAGCTAGAGAGAAATCCGCGTGCCACAACAAACAGTCCGCATGCCGCAACGAAAGATCCTGCGTGCCGCAACGGAGATCCCGAGAGCCGCAACTAAGACCCAACGCAGCCAAATAAATAAATATTTTTTAAAAACACACCCAGCTCAGGCTGCCTGCAAGCACCCTGTGGGGACTTCCCTGGTGGTCCAATGGCTAAGTCTCCACGCTTCCGATGCAGGGGGCACAGGTTCAATCCCTGGTCGGGGAACTAAGATCCTGCATGCCCTGCGGCAGGGCCAAAAAAAAAAAAAAAGATAAAAGAAGAACCCTGCGGGGCTCAGCCCTTCACCCACGGCCCTGGTCCCCCCCGCGCCCCACCGTCTTTCCTTTCTCACCATCTTTCCTTCCTCATGTCTGAACAGGGCGCCCTTTGCGTATCCTGCTCATTTGAGACACACACAAGGCTGGCTGTTAGGTCTCTGCCTCTCAATTTCCATATGCAAAACTGAGGCTCCGTAAGGTGGGGTAACTTGCCTTGGCCAAGAGGACACAGGCCAGAGCTGACCCCACGTGTGCTGTGGGCTGCTGGGCAACGTCCCCTCGGCCAACTGCACAGCAGTTGTGGAGGCTTGCCCATCACCTGCTGACGAACCTGGACGCTCCTGGCACCCAGGAGGCGGGAGGGAGGCTCGGGGACCTGCCGGAGCCAAGAGCCCAGCCCCAGAAGCCAGTGGGTGCCTGGGACTCACGGTTTCCCTAACACTTGCACACCTGAGACAGGTGTGGTCACCCTGGGACACTCCCATCCCGTTCACAGGGGAAGCAGCCAAGCCCAGAGAGTCTCAGCACCAGGCAGAGCAGGCAGGGGCTTCGGTGTCTGGCTCAGCCCGAGCGCACCGTGTGACCCCGGCAAGCCCCTTCCCCCTCTGCACCCCACCCTCATCTCCCCCAGGGTGCAGGGATGCAGATGACCTCCCTCGTAGGGTGGAGAGCTCTGTTCCTGGGCTGCCCTGCAGCTCCCCAAGGCCCGTCCATCTCTGGACCTGTCTGAGCCCCACAGGGACCTTCAGTGTGATAAACAGACAAGGGCCCTCGTACGGGAAAGGACAGCAGGTTTGAGGCAGCTCAGCACGTCTTTGCTGGCGACCCCATTTCTCAACGTGCGGATGGGGGATTTCACGTCAAGTTGGGACAAATTAAAACACATTTGTCATCCGTTCTGAAGGCGCCCAGCCCCCGGGGAGTCCAGGCACCGTCTTACTCCAGCTCGCCCAGTGCCAAGTCAATTGCGGGAGCAGCGAGCTTCTGGTTGAGGAAACGCGGGGCAGGGCTGTGGTTGATCCCGGGCCCATCGCTCAGCCCGGACGGAGTCCTGGCTTCAGCTTCTCTGGAGCCTCGTCCACACTCTGCCCTTGGCCATGATAAGTGCGCTTTGGAAGGACCCTCCCTGCTTCCTCGAGGTGCCTCCTGCTGCGCGGGTGACAGCCCGGGGGGGAGTCCTGGCACAGGCTCAGCCCCGGACCAGGGGGTGTGGTCCCAGACAGCGCTGGCGGTGGGAGTGGCAGCGAGGACCGCTGTGTGAGGGCCCGATGGCAAGCCTTCTTCACCTGGATTAACTTGTTCAGCCCTCAGAGCAAACACCGCTCCCATCAGCACCTACGGAGGGGGCCCTGCCCGTCTGCAGGGCGCCCCTCACGCAGAGCAGTAATTACATCACCCTCAAGACCACAGGGAGAAACACGGGCACTGGCAGAGCAGGTGGGCGGGGATCTAAGCCCATCCCCTGAGGATGTGGCTGTTAAGACCGGACCCCAAGGCTGGAAAGGCCGGAGGGTCGGAAAGGGCAGGGACCACTGAGACTGCAGGAGGTGTACCCTGGGCAGGACTGTCGGCCAGGAGGGGCTCAGAGTGGACTCAGGGTCCTCGCAGGTGCTGCACAGGCAGCCAGTGGGCGAAGGGCTTCACGGTCCTCAGAGGGACGCCCTTGGCCGGTTGAGGCGGCTGCGTGACGACAGAGGAGGGCAGACGTGCTTGGGGTGCACCCTGGGGACGGGCAGGCTGTAAAGGGTGAGGACCCATCCCTGCACACCTCACCTGGGCAAGATGGCAGCCCCTCCGGAGCTACTGGGCTTAACCGTGTGCTGAGAACTCAACCCACAGCCCACTGGCCCCTGCGTCACGTCCCAGCTGGGCGCTGTCATCGACTGCTTTGCGCAGGAGGGCCTTGAACCGCCCCGGGGGGCTGACCCCAGGCCCACCCCTTGGAGACGTCCCCGTCCTGTGCCAGCTCCCAGCTGTCTCTGCCCAGCCTCCGTCACCTCCTTCCCGGGAGGATCCCGCTGTCCATCTCACCCCAACCTTGCTCTGTCTCACAGCCCAGCAATGCCCCCTCCGCCGACCCTGGCCCCCTCTCTCCTGACTCTTCACACCCCAGGTTTCCCTTGCCTCCTGGAGGACTTTATCTCAGCTCCAGAAAGATGCCCAGGTGTCCTCCTTACCTCCTCCGCCCCCTGGCGGCCCCCTCCCAGCCCATCTCCCTGGCCTGGACCGCCTCCAGGGGCTGCTCTCTCTGCTCCTGTCCCCCCACCCCCGCATCACCTTGGCTGCCCTGGCCCACCACCCTCCAGGTGCCGAGGCCCCCTCGCCCACTGCTCCCAGGCCCTGCCGTCTGCGTAGACAAGCACTCGGCTGTTCCTGGGCTGGGCACCGGCTCCCCGCCCCCTCCTTCCCGCCCCCTCCCCAGGCCACCCAACCGCCCGCAGGCTCTCGGCGCCCCCTGGTGGACAGTCGCAGGCTGGCCCTCGCCCGCCCTCCCTCCCGGGCAGCGCAGGGCAGGGACCCCTCCCCGCTCCCGCACAGGTGATGCCCACACCGCCGACAGCAGGAGGGCGGACGGAGATCTGAAAGGGGACCCCACGCCTGCGGAGGCCAGCGCAGCCCTGCGGTGAGCTGCTCCAGTGGGGGTGGAAGAGCCTCACAAGGGGTGAAAGGTCGGGGGCCCACATTGAGGGATGACACCAAAGGTCCCCATCTACGAGCAGCCATGGTTCTGATGTATTAGGGCCCGGAGGCCCCAGGGCCACGGTTCACTTACTTATTCAACCCTCATTTTACAGAGTGCCGACCGCGTGTGGAGAGACCCAGCTCGGTGGCCCGGCTCACAGAACACCCCATCTGGGGGGACAGAGGCGTGAGTGAGCCACGCGGTCACCCAGCTGAGGGATGCGCGTGGGGTCTCACAGAGCCCCGAGGACGGGCGCAGCCCACTAGGGCTGCGGGGCGGGGGACGCACGAGGCTGGGCTGCTCACAGGAGCTCGGGGGTCTGAGCAGAGGATGGACATGGTCAGATTGCTGAGTTAGGGGGAGGACTCCGGCCGTCCGGGGAGGACGCTGCCCGGGGAGGGGACCATCTCAGGGTCCAGGGCAGGGCCGGGGGGGTGGCAATGTGGGGTGATGGGGTGGGAAGAGGAGACAGACACGTAGAGGCCGAACCGGCAGGCCTGGGTGGACTTGGGGTGAGGGGGCAACAGAGAGGACCCAAGGCCAGGGCAGGGCCCCCAGGAGGAGAGATTTCTAGAGGAAGACAGAGATGTGAGTGGGGGTCAGGGGCCGTTTAGGGGACTCTGCAGTTTCAGTGGGGAGTGGCATTGGCAGCACTGTGGGTGCTGGGGGGAGGCACACGGGACATGGCCGGCAGAGGCCCAGGGTGACCACGGGGCCTCACAGCCACCTCCTGCCTTCACGCCTGTTTACTGCTAACATGTACGAAGACCCCAGGGCAGGGAGGCTGGGGTCCCGGCACCGGTTCCCAGGCCATTTGCTGAAGGAAAGAGTGAGGTATGAGAACACGTGGGAAAGTGGAGGAATACTTTCTCCCACGGAAGCAACGTTATAGCTTCTGGTTGGCATGATCAGGGCAGCGGGTGTCTTTGTCGAGAAGATGTGGGGGAGGAAGCAGGACTCCACTGGTGGCAACCAGGCAGCATCAGCAGAGACAGCTCAGTTGCCTTCACGCGCTGCATGCGTTTCTGGTTTTCATAAACTGACACGTAGACGGCACTTTTTCCTGGGCCAGACACCGTGCCAAGCAGGTCTCAAACTCCAATTCGCTTAATCCCAGTGATAACCCTGTGGTTCAACGTCTGACTGTATGTATTTTGCCTTTTGTGGAAACATCCAAGATAGGAGCAAGGACACTCCTGGGCCCAGAAGCCAGCGTGCTCCGTGGAAGGAGAGGAGTGCTGGGGACGGAGCAGCCTCGGGGGAGGGAGCAGCCTCCGGAAGGGGGCAGCTGGGAATCAGCCCCACCCTCCGCCACCCTCACTCAGACCCCCATCCTGGCCTCTACCAGACGAGCCCCCAGAGGGCCCAGGACCAGGGCTGGGGCGTTTGCTCCTGGATCTGTGCTCGCTCTTTCAGGCTAAGTACTGTTTGCTTCTGGCCACGCTGTCTCCTTTGTTCCCCCCAGGCCCCTTGGGTTTTAAGGGAAATGGCCCTGACATCCAGGTCTGCTGAGCTCCAGGTCTGGAGGACTCGGTCTCGTTGCTGGGACAGCCCTAGCCTTTCAGCCACTCCCCACCGGCCAGCTGTGGGCAGGGACCCCCGAGCTGCCCCTGACGGGAGCCGAGGAACTGAGCCCAGACGCACGGCAGTCTCACCACAAGCAGGGTCAGCCAGGCCCAGGCCCCCAGGGAGACAGCCTGCACCTGCACGAGAGCCACACACAAGCCCTCCCACGGGCACTAGAGGCCCGGATGCAGGGCCCACCCTGGGGGGAAAGGAGCCTGACCCCATCTGGGCAGAGTGACCCCAGCTGCCCTCCAGCCCCTCCCAAGCCACTGCCCCAGAGGCTGCCAGGCGGTTTGCTCCCTCAGGGGCAGCTGGATGGGCTCTGCCAGGACCTTGCAGGTGGCGGGGCTGCCCTGAGCCCAGGACCAGCCAAGGCCAGGGCTCCAGCTCCTGTGCCCAGAGCAGCCTCCTCAAGGGTCTCGGCCCTGTGGCTCCCCAGGCCCACAGCCGTGTCCCCACACACTGGGAAGCCAGTGACCCAAACAGGGTCAGCAGGACCCTGGCACCCCTCCCCCAACTCTGGGGATCAGACTTCGGTCAAGTCAGGCGGTCACCGGACAGCTTCCTGGGGGCAGCAGTGGAGGGAGCTTGGAGTGGACAGAAACCCTCCCCTTCCACAGGTCACTCACCATGTGACCTCAGACAGACTGTCCAGGCCCAGCCGCAGCCTGGGCCTGTGTGTCCCCCTCTGAAAATCAGGACAGTATGTCACCCATCACAGGGGTTGAGACTGGAGCTCTGTCCTGGTAAAAGAGCTCAAAACCTGCTAGAAGAAGGGGGCGGCCAAGGGGCAGTGCATGGGAGCGGGGGGTACCAGGACACTCTGAGAACGCCTGCTGCTACTAAGTAGGCCACCCGCCCTGGTCCCCTAGGCCACTCCAGCAGCTCTGCCCGTCCCCTTCCTCTGGGCAAGGCCGGCTCATCAACCAGACGGGGAGTGGGGTCCCATCACGATGGACAAGGACCCTCTAGAGACTGAGGGTGGGCAGGGGCCACCGCGGGCAGCATTTCCAGCTGGCTTCTTCAGGCACCTCCCAGAAGACATCCCTTGGGTCAAATAAATTTGAGAAATTCCACACTCGGCAGCTACAACAACTCACAAAGTGCAGGGATGTATTGACCACCTGGGAAGCACAGTGGACTTCATCAAAAACGATGTTCCGGGCTTCCCTGGTGGCGCAGTGGTTGAGAGTCCGCCTGCCGATGCAGGGGACGCGGGTTCGTGCCCCGGTCCGGGAGGATCCCACATGCGCGGAGCGGCTGGGCCCGTGAGCCATGGCCGCTGAGCCTGCGCGTCCGGAGCCTGTGCTCCGCAACGGGAGAAGCCACGACAGTGAGAGGCCCGCGTACCGCAAAAAAACAAACAAAACAAAAAAAAAAAAACGATGTTTCCCAAACTTATTTGCTTGGATTCTTTTTTTTCTAGCCACACCTGTTAACATCCCCTGGAGCCCGTGTCCTGAGTAGCCCAACTGGGAAATTCGACCAAAATGTGTCTCAGAACAAGTTAAAGGGTGTGACCTCTGGGTGTGACCTGCCCTGTTCCATGACAGCCTTGTCCCCTCCCTGCCTCCACTTCATGCTCAGTAGGAGAAAGAGCCGAGTTCCAACACCCCGTCCTCAGACTCTCTCTTCTCCATTCAGGGAGAGGAAATCATTCAACTAACGAAACTGCTTAAACCCGTGTCCAGGAGTGGGTAGGAACCAGACGTCCACAAAGTGGATTTTCCAGAAAAACAGAAATTGGCAGTCTTCCCTCAAGCTGGTATCAGGAGGGAAAAAACCATGAACAATTTAAATAATGACAGAAGAGAAAACTCACGAAATTCCCTGAATTCCCCTGTTAGGATGAACGGGGGCCTGAGAAGTCCCAGGAAAACAATTTTAACTCTTCACCCAGCGTTTCGGCACCTTGTAAACTCGTGCTGGGAAGGAGCCTGGAGGGGCCAGGCAAGCATTCCCCACCATGTGGCCTCGGGCCAGCCCTTCCTCTGCACCCACGTCCTCAGCCGTGGACGCTGAACTGAACTCGGGAAACCGGGGGAAGAAACGCAGAGCAAGGTGATCGCGCAGTGAGGCGGCCAGTGTGTCCTGAACTACGTTGCTCTGAATTTTAACCCTAAGCAGGTGTTAGGTTTGCGGGGCAGGGTTGGCGCTCGTGTCCATCTGCCATCTGGACGCAGGGGCTTAGGGCAGACGAAACGTTCTCCTTCAGTGACGACACACAGTCATCACACAACCACACACGGCTGCCTTTATTGTACTTACAGATTTGTTCGTGCGTGTACCCCCCCAAGTATTGATAATGCAATGAGCACCGTTAGCCCCCGACCTTATGGGCTCCCTCCATCCCCCCTCCCCACCTTCCTCACCATCCCAGAGATGATTGCCAGCCTGTGCTGACGTTTATTTGCTTCCTTTGCTGTTCATAAACAGTCTTATCGATCCAGAAGTATGCCAAAACCATCCGATGTTCAGTTTGTCTCTCTGCTGATGAGATCCACCAGCCGCTGGCATGGCTCGTCTCCTGCCGGGGGGCCCTCTGCTGTTGCAGCACCACGACTGGCCCATCCTTTCCCCGGGGTGCTCTGCGGCACCTCCTGCTTTTTGCACAAGCTGTGCACCTGTGCACACGGCCTCAGGGCGTGTGAATGTTCAACTTTGTAATAGGAGCCCAAATTCTTCCGAAGTGATTGTTCAAATCTATCCTCCCACCAGAAAGAGACGGTCCTACGGACCCAACCTGGTTCACCACGTGGCAGGCTCTAGACTGCACTTAAGACGGAGTCACGGGTGCTCCTCCTTTGTGCCTCACATGCTGTCAGCCATCTGTCTTCCCTTGTCTGAGAGATGCCTGCCCATGGCTTTTGCCCATTTTGCTATTGAGTTGTATGTCCTTTTCTTATTGGTCCATCAGAACTCTTTACATATGCTGGATCCTAATTCTTTGTCCATTATTTGCCTTGAGAATATCACCCAGTCCATAGCTTGCTTTTTGCTGTCTTTAATCGGTCTCTTAATAGACAGGATTCTTAATTTTAATATCTTCAAATTAATCTAGTTTCCATTTACGGTTAGTGATTATGGTGTCTTGCTTACGAAATCCTTCCCTGCTCCCCCACCACCACCCGCAGGTTGGGGGAGGCTGGGCACTGAGATGGAAGAGCAAGAATCCTATGGATGAGGATGTCCAGCGGGGAGGAGCCTGGGGGAGACCCTGAGACACCCCAGAGTGGTGTGAGGTCTCTGAGCACAGGGGTAGCTTCGGCTGGGAGGAGGAAGAGGAGGCAGAGTGACCCCCGTGGATCTGCGCACCCAGGGCGCTGGGACCCTCTGCCTTCTCAGGGAGAGCCAGGCTGTGCCAGAGGGGGCAGCAGACAAGCTACATTCTGGCAGAGGGCCGCAGAGAACAAGGACTGACTGTCCCTGCTGCCAAGGCCTGGGCAACCCCACATTCCCAGAATGCATGCCCCCAAGAGAAGCTGAAGGGCGAGGGGGAAGAATTGGCCTTGACATCTCCCATCTCCCAAGAGGGGCCAGGAAAAGTCACCCGGAACGGGCAAGATTAAGTTTTGCACCCCAGGTGCGCATGGGGGCTTCAGAGCCCAATTCATTCCCAGAGAAATACTGAGTTTCTACCTTTCCCGGCTGAAATGCCCGTCTGCCCCTTCATCGGGACCTCGACACCTGGAAGGGCCCCTGGTGGGTTTAGAGGCAGACGAGCTGGGCTTGCCCAGAGTCTGGTTTTCGGTCCTGACTCTGGGCACCTGGGTGGAACACACTCCATCCTGGGCCCACCGCCCCCTCTGAGGCAGGAAGGGACCAGCCTGAGTGACGCTGTCCACGCCTCCCATATGCAGACAGGACCAGGGTGGGGTTGGTGTCGCCGCCCGGCCGTTAGCGGAGCAGCAGGAATGGCAGCCTGGGCTGGCAGCTGCCAACGGCCCCTGCAGCCAGGGCAGGAGGCCCAAGGCCTCCATCCAACGCACCGACCCATGGCCATGCAGCTCCGCCCCAGCTGTGCAGGCACAAGACTCCTGTCCCTCCCAGACTGACAAAGTGCCACACGGCAAGGCGCCGCTCCGAGGAACAGCACAGAGCCACGTTTGCAAAGGCAAAAAGAAACAGGTGAAGTGAATTCCGCTCATATATTGTATTTAGGCCAAACATATCAATTGTCAATTTCAATGTGTAGCCGATATAAAAATTATTGATGAGCTATTTGCGTGTTTTTCTACTAAGTCGTTGTCAACATTGGGGGTGTATCAGTCACAGTGCCTCTCAATCAGATGGCCACATCTGATCAGGGGCTGGGGGCTGCCACATCAGATGTGCAGAGCAGAAAGGACACCAGGGTGGTGGATGAGAACAAGAAAAACTGCAGGCGCACTTTTTAGAAAAGAGAAGCCAATGGTCAGTGCAGGGAATGACCAGAAAAAGGGCTGTTTCCATGCTCAGCTTCCACCGAGCCTGACGTGACCATGTCTCCCGTGGGTGGGCTGAGGGCCTTAGGACTGATTTTTCTAGCATTTCAGTGACCACGTGGTTCGCGCCAAGCCAACGGCATGACTGCTCCCTGCTGGACTCGCTGCTCCCTGCATCCGTCCTCTTAGGTGGGGAAATCCTGGCACCCAGTGGGCACAGCCGGCATTTCTGCAAGAGGGGAGCTCCCATGGCCGGTCTGGGGCTCAGAAGTGTAGGGGCCATCGGTGAAGGGGGTCAGAAAGTACAAACTTCAGGTTATGAAACAAATAAGTCCTGGGGACGTAATGTACAGCATGGTGACCATAGTTAATAACACTATATTGCACATTTGAAAATTGCTAAGAGAATAGATCTTAAAAGTTCTCATCACAAGAAAATTAAAATGTTGTAACTATGTATGGTGATGGGTGATAACTAGACTTATTGCGGCCATCATTCTGCAATATATACAAACACTGAATCATTACATTGTACACCTGAAACTAATATAAATGTTACAGGTCAATTATACCTCGATTTAAAAAAAAAGAAAAAAGAACGGGGCCACCTGGACCCAGTTTACCAAAAACATCAGAAATGGGGCTTGGGATGGGCTGAGGCCAGTGAGGCAATAGAATAACTTAAAGGGGATGCCAGAAAACTCAGTAATCAAGATTTTATATATATATATTTATTTATTAAGTAATTTTAAAAATCAAAATTAACACTAAAATACCCATGATGAACAAAATATCAAATGTTAAATAAATACAGGATCTGACCCTCACCCAGTCCTGCCGGTGGTGGGGTCCTGCTTGGCTTTGGAGAGACCCACCTAAGCCGGCCCGGGACTCTCCCAGCTGCCAGAGGTTCTTTCTGGAAAAAGGTGGGTGTGTTAACCTGCTCAGGAGGCCATAACAAAATACCGTAGAACTTGGGGGGCTTAAACAACAGGAGTTTATCTTCTCACAGTTCTGGAGGCCGGAGTCCCAGATGCAGGGGCCATGGTATCTGGTGAAGCCTTGGTTCCCGACGTGCAGAGGCCTACTCTCTCCGTGTCCACACGTGGCCTTTCCTCGGTGCAGAGAGAGACCTCTGGTGTCTCGTCCCCTTCTCTTTTTTTTTTATAATTTTTTATTTTATATCGGAATATAGTTGATTAACAACGTTGTGTTAGTTTCAGGTGTACAGCAAAGTGATTCAGTTGTACATACACATGTATCTATTCTTTTTCAAATTCTTTTCCCATTTAGGTTGTCACATTCTCTTCCCTTTCTGATCAGGACTTCAGCCCTATAGGATCAGGGCCCCACCCCGATGTCCTTATTTAACCATAATTGCCTCCCGAAAGGCCCCATCTCCAAATACAGTCACATTAGGAGTTAGGGCTTCAACGTGTGAATGTTGGGGGCACAGTTCCGTCCACAGCAGTGAGATACAGATGCGGGAAGCAAACCTCCTGCTACCTTCCCGCTTCTCTCTGGCCCTCTGAGGCTGCCTGGGGGAGACTCTGTAGTCAGGCAGCTGGACCCTAGAACCTGCCCAGCACCCTCCAACCTTTGGCAAAGACATGGGATAAGCGTGGGCTCAATGACCCGCAAGCTCCACCCGCCTGCGCAGTCCTTGGTGTCCTCGCAGCTCAGACCAGGCTCCCCTGGCCCTGCTGAGCAGCCAGGCCACGGGGCCAGCAGTGCAGCCACCGCCCAGCCCACAGGGTCTCCTGGATTCAGAGCTGACAGCCGAGGCGCGGGAGACCTGCCCCACAAGGGCTCCTTCTGCTCCCATGAGGACCCCGATGATGGCCTCTGAGCTGTTGGATCCTTCATTTCCATGACTCCCCATAGAGGGCCCACGGTCACCCACTAGGAAACCCGGGACAGCCTAGATCACGCAGACTGGCTGCCTCTGTCCATGGCTGTCCAGGGCCTGCCCGGCGGGACCAGCGCACTGCGGGGATGGAAGATGGACCTTGGTTTCTCTGGGCACCTCCAGCCAAACGGAACTGATTTCTTGGGAGATTTTGCAAGAGATTCGAGACTCCTTTTCCCACAGAAGTAGCCTGGAGGTGGGAGGACGGTCTGGTTTACAACTTGCCCTCTGAGAGGCACAGCCAGGAGTGGCCTGGGGGAACTGCCCAGAAACGTAACAATCCCCCTTCACAGTCATTCCCTGCGCTGACCATCGGCTTCTCTCTGTCTTTTCTTTTAGTGCTTTCCCCAAAGAATTGAACACACATTCACCTATGTGTTAAAACATGCTTAAGAATGGTTCGTTTTGTGAATTTCACCTCAATTTTTTTTCAAGCGCTTGAATCCCTGCAGGACACTCTGAGCCCAGCTGTGGAGCCTGTGGTGGTTTGGTACCTGGGGAGCTCCAGTCTTTCGGGGGCTCTTCAGGTGATGCCATTCATCCGTCGTGCCCCCGGACACAAAGGACAGAAGTGCACACCTTCATCACAAATGCGTGCTGCCCTCCAGCCTCAAAGAGGTCTTAGAGACTCAGCTGTAAGACGGGTGCCCAAAGCCACTGACCCTCTGCCTACTGAGAGGTGGGGTCTCTATCACCTCCTTAAAGCTGGCAGATGGCTCCTCCAGCAGAGGATGGAAGAGGGAAGATCTCTTTGTTCAGAGGCCAGTCAGCGTGCTGCTGGGGTCTGGCTCCCTGGACCTTCACCCTGGGAGACTCCCTCTCTGAACCTGGCCACCGCCTGGAGAAGCCCAATCCACATGGACAGGACACAGGCAGGCGCCACCTTGGAGTCCGGCCTTCGGCACCACTGGGATGGTCCAGCCTCAGGCTCCAGCACTGGCACCTCCCAGCCGGGTCCAGACAACCTGGAACAGAGGCAAAGCCACCCCACTGCGGCCGGCTCGAACTCCTGACCTCCAGGCCCCTCCGTGAGTGTAATAAAAGTGTGACTGTTTTATCTCACACAATTAAGGTTGAGGTGGTGTGTTTCACAGAAATAGAAAACCAGATCATCAAGAGAGTTCCTTCTTTGAGTGACGGCTGCCCCATCACTTCCAATTTGAACGACCTCAAACTGATATCTTTTCCATCTAAAACGTCATGCTTTGCAGACATCTGAGCTCGCCCGTGTAAAGGCTTGGTGAAGGGCAGTATTCTCAGGAAGTACGGAGCCTTCTGGAAAGCTCTACTGCTCAGAACCTCCCATTGCAAGGGACAGAACACGAGCCAAACCAGCTTAGCCCAGAAAGGCAGGTGCCAGCAGGGCCAGGGCAGCCTCGGGCTGGATCCAGGGACCAAGGAGAGGTCGTGGGCGTGTCCACCCCCTCTAATCTCTCTCCCTCTGATGGCTTCTTTCCGTCCATCTGGACCTTCTCCACATGGCCAAGGGAAGGGTGGACGTGGCCACAGAGTCCCCGGTTCACACTGTCCCATGTCAGCAACCCGGATGGAAGCCCCACCTTCTGTGCGTGTCACCCGTGCAGATTCACACCCCTATACGCACCCACACGTGCACACATGGGAAGGACTCTCTCTACATAGCAAGACTTTGGGTCATAATTTCTATTTCCTTAGAAGCTGCGTACACACTCATGTACGTGTACACAGATGCACGGGGCACCTGTACATACACACAAGCACACACACACACACACACACACACGCTCACAGGTGCGCCCACACACTGGGTCTTCTGATCCCCACATTCACGTTGGGGCCACCTGCCCTGGTCTCGCCCTGCCATGCCCACAGGAGGTTTTCCAAGACCGGGCAGACGGCAGAACGATCTCTTTCTAACAACCCTTCCTGTGAAGAAGGTAGACAGACCTTCTTAACAAAAGACATCTAACAGAGGGAAATATTTGCACTGAAATGTAAAAATCGCTACTCCAAAGAGCATTTTTAATTATCTCTTTGAAACTGGAAAGTGTCTTGTGGGGGTGCAGAGACTTGTTTTTCACTTTTCACTGTGTTACCGTCCTCGGGAGGGGCCCTGAGGGATGGCATCCCCGTCCTGGGCCCTAATGCTGACTCCCATGTTTTCTTGAGGTGCCCTGGCTGAGGACCATGCAAACCCTCCAACCTCGAAGCCTCGCTCCTGAGATGAAGACAGAGCTGCTGCTCCCAGGCTGTGAGCTTGGTCCTGGCGCTCTCCCTCCCTCTGCCTCTTGCCCCAGCCAGGCTCCCACTCCTTTGTTTATTCTACAGATATTGACAGAGCATCTTCTACGTGCCAGACGTGTGCATCCGTCAACTGAGACCTGCTTTCAGCTTGGAACGTTTAAACCAATTAATTCTCCCGTTGCCTTAAGTCAACCATGATAGAGCTGCAGCCGTGAACTTCTGAGCTGCAGGATGCTCTGGGGACAGCAGTTCAGTGGGCAGGGGGCTCTGCCCTTTACAAGAGGCAGATTTTTACCCAAGACTATAAAGCCTCGTATGTTATCTTCTGCCAGAATTCAGACTCCCACTTCCCTTTTCCTGAGAAATTCATCAGAAGCGGGGTTCCCAGCCCCAGCACGACTGACACTGGCGCTGGATCACTTCCTGTCGCGGGACCACTGGGGCGCCTGCTGTGGAATGTGGAGCATCTTCCCGGCCTCTACCTGCTACGTGCCACCGCTGCCCACTGTGACAACCGCTGGTGTCTCCAGACTCCGTCCCGTGTCCCCTGGAAGGCAGTGCCCCCTCCCGTCCAGCACCACTGATTCAGAGGAAATACTTCTCCTAGAATGGAGTCTTTTTGAGCCCGTTAGAGAAACTAACGGCTTCCTGTACATGTGAGGAAGGTCTCTGCACATCCTCTGGCCAAGAACGCCTTCCTGAGAGAGCAGGCCCAGCGAGCAGGACGTTTTTACAGGGAAATCTCCGACAGCAGCTTTGGCAGCCGCCTTCACCATCGTGCCCTCTACTTCCCCATAATGATCAGACGGTCCGTCCAGGTTTCTACTTTTGACTGAGCCTTATCATTCCTGATACATCTTGACAGGCTCCTCCACTGCACACGGTTTGAATGGATTTCCTGTGAGGGGCCTTTCACCTCGAATATAAACAGCCAAGGAGCATCCCTACCAGAGAGACAGTTGCTGAAACGCATAGAGCATAATTGCTTCAAAGGAGGCGGCTTGGAGCCGGGGTGGGAGCCGGGGGTTCACTTCCGAGGACACAGCCCCTGTTTGAGCTCTTGCTTCTGTGACTCTTTCTGCAGTTTGGATCCACTTTGTGAGTTCTTGTCCCTGAGGAGCTGGTGCCCCTCGGTCCCTGGCCTCCCTTTCCCATCTGGGGGGGATTTTCCCACATCCAACTTCACAAGCTTCTGGGAGCATCTAGAACCTTCGAGGAGCATCCAGAACCAGGCCCAGATTCTTCTGCCAGGGAGAAATGACCTTTGCACTTTTTACTCCGTGAAGTATCAGAAAGGAAAAATCATTATTTCCTCTCAAGGTTTTATACAAATAAGCAAAATTCTAAGCAGCAGGAAAAGAGAAAGAGAAGTGCCCAGTTTTTTGTTTGTTTGTTTTTTTTAATCCAGTGAAAGTTGTCCTCTTTGTTTGTTCTACCGGAAGGGTTTGTTTAAATTATTGGAACATAATAAACGATAATATGTGTTTTTATTAAACTAAAGTTCTGTAAAAGATATTCCTAAAACCAAGATGACTTCAAAAATTTCTTTCAGGAAAAATGATTGCTGTCTTTAGCTATCAAAACAAGCCAGAACAGAGAGGGGGACATTGTGTTTTTTTAAAAGAACCTTAAATATTTACTTGAAAAGCGTGAGTTTGAATCTTCTGCTGTGAGCATAGCTAAAGCTATGTCTTCATCTACCTAGATAACACGTTAAAACAACAAGAAGTTTCTTTAAACCCCATGTTCAGAAAAACTAGGAGATAAGTATAAAGTACAGACTCTGAAAATACACATAAGGGAGGGGAGCTAAAACTGGGCAGAAGGAAGACGGGCATCTCCGAGGGTGGTGGGCAGATCCCAGGCAGTGGATCTCAGAAACAACCAGCAGGACGCATCCCTCATAGATGAAAGGGGCTCGCTTGGAAGTGAAAACACTTGATCGTAACCAATGTGGGGATTGCAGGGAGAGGAGGAAGTCACACTGTCAGCAAAAATCCACCTGCATCCAGGTTGGCTCAAAGAGCCCGAGAAGGTAGCAGACACACATGGTTACGTGGACCAGCAGTGTTTGCAGGAAGAGGTCCACTCAGGGCAGCGGAGGAACAAGCTTTGGAGTTGTGAGGCTGGGAGGTATGCTGAGCCCTCATCCAGAGCATCCACACAAGCAACAGGACAAAAATCAACAAGTGGGATGATGTCAAACTAAAAAGCTTTGGCCCAGCAAGGGAAAGAATCCACAAATGAAAAGGCAACTTGTGCACTGGGAAAGAATATTTGCAAACCGTATGTCTGAGAAGGAGTTAATATCCAAAATAGATAAGGAACTCACACAACTCGACAGCAAAACCTAACCAATTTTTAAATGGGCAGAGGATGTAAATAGACGTTTTTCTGAAGAAGACAGGCACATGGCCACGAGGTACATGAAAACGTGCTCCACGTCACTAATCATCAGGGAAATGCATATCAAAGCCACAATGAGATGTCAACTCACACCTTTCAGAATGGCTATCGTCAGAAAGAGAAGAGATAACAAGTGTTGGTGAAGATGTGGAGAAAAGGGAACCCTCCTGCACTGCTGGTGGGAATGTAAATTCGTGAAGCCACTATGGAACACAGTACAGAGGGTCCTCAAAACATTTTTAAAAAGGGCTACCATATGACTCAGCAATTCCACTCCTGGTTGTATGTTCAAAGGTAATGAAAACAGGATCTAGAAGAGATACATGCACCCCTCCCCCATGTTTATTTCAGCTTCCTTCACAATAGCCAAGATATGGAAACAATCTAAGTGTCCATGAACAGATGAGTGTATAAAGAAGATGTGGTGTATATACAATGGAATATCATTCATCCATGAGAAAGAAGCACATCCTGCCATTTGTGACAACATGGATGGACCTTGAGGGCATTATGCTGAGTGAAATAAGATGCTCAGACAGAGAAAGACAAACACTTTAAGATATCACTTATATGTGGAATCTAAAAAAGCCAAACAACTAAGAGAAAACAAAATGTGAAAGAATTTAGAAAAATATTTATGTCATATCATTAAATATAAATGGGTTTAACTTATTATTCAAAGAAACAGACTTTCAGGTTGTACCTAAAAGCAAATCCAGTTCTATGCTGCTCACAGAAATATATCTAAAATTACTAGAAATTTCAAAAATAAAAGGTTGTCAGTGGTATGTCAGGAAATGGAAAAAAGCAACTACGATTATGTGTTAGAGGATTATATGTTAAATACTGTCTACAGAAAATGAGGAATAAAGTTTAATATATACAGTTAAAATAGTAAAGGCAACACTATCACAAAAGTCAAAATCTTTCTAAGTATCATGACCTCAAATGGAAGAGAAAGGAATGAAGGACAATGAAAATGGTAAATATGCAAGTAAATGTAAATGAATATTAAATGTATAAAACAAAAAGATAGGAAATACAGAAGAGTGTGAGAGACATAGTAGATGGAGAGAAAATCTAACACACATTTCACTAGGGTCCCAGAATAGGACGAGGCACAGAATGAGAAGCAATATATAAAGAGGTAATGGTTAAGAACTTTGCAAATTTGATGAAAGACATCAGTCTACAGATTCAAGAAGCCTTGTGAATCCCCAACGAGGATAAATAAGAATAAATCTATAACTAGACATTCATAGTATAAACCTGTTTTAAAATCTGCAATAAAGAGAAAAACTAAGCAGCCAAAGAAATAAAGGTTTTTGAATTTTCACACACACACAAAAAACAATGAAATGATATCTTTGAAGTGATAAAAATAATAGTAATAGCAATAGTTCTACCTAGAATTATCAGATAGAAGAGGTGGGGTGTTGGGAAACAATATACTCTTTACAGGAAATACACCGAAAACACTAATATACTTAAAAATTGAAAGCAGGGCTTCCCTGGTGGCGCAGTGGTTGAGAGTCCACCTGCCGATGCAGGGGACACGGGTTTGTGCCCTGGTCCGGGAAGATCCCACGCGCCACAGAGCGGCTGGGCCCGTGAGCCATGGCTCCTGAGTCTGCGCGTCCGGAGCCTGTGCTCCACAACAGGAGAGGCCACAGCAGTGAGAGGCCCGCGTACCGCAAAAAAAAAAAAAAAAAATTGAAAGTAAAAAATAGGAAAAGGTAGCATAAAATACCAGCCAAAGGAAAGCTGGTGTAGCTATCTATATCAATATCAGAAAAATAAACTTTAGAGCAAAAAACATTACTAGACATAAGAAAGACTTAATATTGATAAAATAATCAATTTATCAGGAATAATGACAATTCTAAATTTTTATTCTAATAAACAAAGAAACATAGACAACTACACATCATGGGAGATTTTAATACAATCTCAGCAACTAAATAGAACAATCATTTGAAAATCAGTATGGATATAGAATATTTGATCAACATGGCCAAGAAAACTGAGATCTGTTACTTCTTACAACTCCACACATTCTTCCCAAATGCACTCAGAGCATTTACAAAAATTAACCATATACTGAGCCAGAAAGGATGTCTCAAAAGTGTGAAAGGGCCGATATCATGAGGAGCACATTCTCTGACTTCAGGGAGTGTAGCAGATTGTACTTTCAATAAAAATAGCTTCAACAGTATTTCTGTTTCAAGGTCTTCCAGAACTGTGTAGAGATGGAGTCTAATTCCCCTCGCTTGGAACCTGGCAGGGCTTTACCTTCAAGGACCAGAATCTAGCGGGATTGATGCTGAGAGACATCTAGGGCTGGGTTACAAAGCTGATGCCACCCAGCTAGCTCTCTCTCGCAGACAGGTCTCACCCTTAGAACGCAGCCATAATGTCGTGAGGAAGCTGAGGACACATGGAGAGCTCGTGTGAAGGTTTTCTGACCCGGCTAAGGTCCCAGCTGATGCATTAATTACTAGATGTGTAAATGGATGAAACTTCAGATAACTCCAGCCCCCCACCTTTGAGTCATCCCCACTGAGCCCTACCCAAACTTCAGTTCCTGAGCAAAATAAATACCACTGTTGTTGTCATTTTAAACCACTATGTTTTCGGGTGGTTTGTCACAAAGCAATATGTGACAGAGACACATCAAGCTAGAGATCAATACCCAGGGCTTCCCTGGTGGCGCAGTGGTTAAGAATCCGCCTGCCGATGCAGAGGACACAGGTTCGAACCCTGGTCCCGGAAGATCCCACATGCTGCGGATGCAACTAAGTCCATGCACCACAACTACTGAAGCCTGTGCTCTAGAGCCCGTGCTCCGCAACAAGCGAAGCCACAGCAATGAGAAACCCGCGCACGGCAATGAAAAGTAGCCCCCACTCGCTGCATCTAGAGAAAGCCCGCGCACAGCAACAAAGACCCAACACAGCCAATAAATAAATAAATAAATAAAAATTAGAAATCAATAATCAAAATAAATCAGGAAATTTCCATTCTTGGAAATTACCATTACATTATTATGAGAATCTTTTTAACTAAATAATAATCAAATTGTAATATATCAAAACTTGTGAGATGCAGCTTAAGTCATGGCTTAGAAATGTATAGCCTTAAGAAGTATGTAAAATTAATAAGAAATGCTAAAAATTAATAGATGAGCATCCATCTTTTAAAAGACTAGAGAAAGAATAATAAAGGAAGCCCAAAGAAAATGGATGGAATAATACAAATAATAGAAATTAATGAAATACAACAGCATTTAATACAAAGTTTTCAACAAAATGTAAAGTTGGTTCTTTGGAAGAACTAATACAATTGATAGATCCATGGTGAAGAGGTTAATGAAAGAGAGAGAGAGGAGGCATAACTAACTAGTATCAAAAGTGGAAAAGAGGACATCGCTACAGATCTTGTGCATATATACACAAAAGATATTAAAGTGATACTATGTACAGCTCTATGCCAATAAGTTTGAAAATTAGATTAAGTGGACAAATTCTAAGAAAAATACAACTTACCAAAACTAGTATAAGTATAGATTCTAAATATTCCCGAGATCGTGAAATAACAAACCCAGTAATAGACACAAAGAATAGCATAAGACACTCAAAGGTGTTCCAGAAATTCCTAGTTACCGATATTTAAAAATCTATCATTGTCCCTCACAACAGTGACAAACTAAAAATGAAAAATCATTTGACCATCTTACTAGTGAAGAAAAAGCATCCTATATATTCAACATCTATTCATGATAAATAGCTTGTAACAAACTAGGAATCCAACGGAGCTAGGAAAATATCAAAGATATCTACCAAAAAACTAATACAACACACAACCCACTTGAACTCTTGTTCCAAGAAACTGCAATGCTTACTAATTTCGGGTAGGAGTGCAAAATGGTACAGCTACTTTGGAAGACGATTTGGCAATCTCGTATAAACCTACCACGTGACCCAGTGGGTTCATTCTTGGTATCTACCCAAGACAGAAGAAAATGTCTGTCCATACTAAGACTTGTACACTATTTATGATACCTTTGTCTATAACAGCCCCAAACTGAAAACAACACAAATGTCCATCAGCTGGTGAATGGATAAACTAACTGTGGTACATCCAACATTTAAAAGGAACAAACTATTGATATATGCAGAGTCATGGATGAACCTCTATTACACTAAGTGAAAGAAGCCATATTCAAGTGGCTACATAATTGCCCTGAATCAGAATATCCTTCAACTTCTGAACAATGAAGACAGTAATTAAGTAACTAAGACGGGGTGGTTTGGCAATACAATGTGGAACCCAGATAGAAATCTGTGCGTAAATGGATACTTGATTTATTACAAAAGTGGCATTGCAGAGAATTCAGGAATTATGTCTCCACTTAATGGTTCTGGGCAATTAAATATTCATATTTTTAAAATATGGAATCAATACTTCACATTACATAGAGCAATCAATCCCATATGGACTGTAGAGCTAAATCTGGAAGGAAAAACAATAACTGTTTAAAGATAATACAAAAAAACAGCCTTTTGGGGCTTCCCTGGTGGCGCAGTGGTTGAGAGTCCGCCTGCCGATGCAGGGGACGCGGGTTCATGCGCCGGTCCGGGAAGATCCCACATGCCGCGGAGCGGCTGGGCCCGTGAGCCATGGCCGCTGAGCCTGCGCGTCCGGAGCCTGTGCATCCGGAGCCTGTGCTCCGCAGCGGGAGAGGCCACAACAGTGAGAGGCCCGCGTACCGCAAAAAAACAGCTTTTTGACCTCAAAGTGAGCAAAGGGAAAAAAAGTTACCCATAAAGGAAATTATTGAAAAATTTACAATAAAACTAAGCCTCTATTCATCAAAAGATGCCCTCAAGAGAATGAAAAGACAAGCTGAAGGGTAGGATAAAATAGTTGCAATATATATAACCAAAAATGTAGTCATTTCCAGGTTACTTAATGACATTTTATAAATTAGTGAGAAAAATATTGTAAACACAATGGAAAAATGGACCTGAACAGGCACCTCTCCAAAGAATGTATCCAATAACCACTAACCACATGAAAAAAAAAAAGCTCAATTTCTTTGGTAATCACAGAAGTGAAAATTAAAACCATAATGAAATAACACCTCACATCCATCAGAACGATTGAAAATAAAATGAGTAACAGTACATAGGTCAGCTCAGATTCCCATGCACTACTGGTCAGAGTGTGGATGGTATAACCACTTTGGAAAACCAGCTGTGTCTACTAACAGAAATGCCCACTCTATTACCCAGTAATGCTGCTCCTATGTATACATCCCCCAAAACTGTGTGGACATGTTTACCGGGGGACATGTACAAAAATGCTCACAGTAGATTTACTCAAAATGGTCCATCTGGAGAAGAACGATAAAGCGTCATGCTTATAAAATGGAACTTGATGGAATTCAACAACTGATCTCTTAAAAAAAACTTGATAAAAAAATAGTTGGATACTTCATATCCACCTTCCAGCAACATACTTTTTTTTATGGACAGGAGACTCATTGTAAGTTTAGGGTAGTGGTAGGAGCTGGCAGTACAAGACAGATAACAAAAATTGAATATTAGGGACTTCCCTGGTGGCGCAGTGGTTGAGAATCCACCTGCCAATGCAGGGGACACGGGTTCGAGCCCTGGTCTGGGCAGACCCCACATGCCGCGGAGCAACTAAGCCCTTGCACTACAACTACTGAGCCTGCGCTCTAGAGCCCGCGAGCCACAACTACTGAGCCCACGTGCCACAACTACAGAAGCCCACGCACATACAGCCCGTGTTCCACAACGAAGAGTAGCCCCCAGCTGCCGCCACTAGAGAAAGACCGCGCAAAGCAGCGAAGACCCAACGCAGCCAATAATTAATTAATTAATTTTTTTAAGTTTAATATTGGACATCTCGACCCTAAAGCACTAGTGCTATTTCCTACTTCCTCACTGGCCACGACCCTCTGCCGGCCCTGAAATCTACCTTATTCCTGAGTCTCTTCATCCTCCTCACACTTGTCTCTTCTTGCCAGGTCTTGGGTGGCTCAACCCTTCTTTCCAGAGTTATCAGACATCAACTTAGTGGGAAAATGCTAGAGCAATTTCCACTACAGTCAAGGACAAAATAAGGGTGTCTGGCAACAGAGGTCTGGTTTTTCCAAAATCAGACCCTGAGACAAGGACTTGGAAGAGGGCAATTTACTTGAGAGTTATCTCAGGAAGGACGAGTGAGGGAACGGGAAGGGAATAGTCAGGAATGTGTGCTTTACAAATGGAAGCGACTGCAGTCCTTTGTTCTCCAGGGCTCTGCCCTCGAGAGGCTTTGCATTTCCGTGAGAAGTGGTCCCTCTCGGCAGCTGACTGGTTCTCTCACCTTGGTTCCTACAAGTTGAGTCCCCAAACGTCTTTGCGCCACCTTGGTTCACACTGCAGTGTTTCCACCAATGGAACTCTCTTTAAAACTCTGTGCATTTCCTACAAATGACTTTAGCCCTCCCCATTGAACAGAGGTCACATCCACAATTCTTCTCTAGACAGACCTGTCTCCAGTTTCAGCAGGACGTGGAAGGTCTTTGGGGAAACACCCCTAAGATTCTTAGAAGCTCTTTAGTCTAGCTGGGAGAGTCTACTAGCCACTGCCTGAAATCTTTGCGAAGACTTAATAAAGGGCTTAAGCTATAATACATGTTTGAGTTGATCGTTACACTGTGACCATTTCTTACTTTTATCACCTTTTGCCAGGTGGAGAGATTTGAGATGGGAAACAGTTTTATTTTCCAACCCGGCAATCCAGGCTTCTCTCTACTTCCTCAAAATTCTGCTTGCAGGGCTTCCCTGGTGGCGCAGTGGTTGAGAGTCCGCCTGCCGATGCAGGGGACACGGGTTCGTGCCCCGGTCCGGGAAGATCCCACATGCCGCGGAGCAGCTGGGCCCGTGAGCCATGGCTCCTGAGCCTGCGCTTCCGGAGCCTGTGCTCTGCAACGGGAGAGGCCACAACAGTGAGAGGCCTGCGTACCACAAAAAAAGAAAGAAAGAAAAAAAAATTCTGCTTGCAGATTGAGTGGTTCTCATTTTAGCTCATGTCTGCCTTCCTGGTTCTCACATAGCGGAAAGAAGCTGCCTGACAATTTCAACATGTCACCTAGAAATCTCTCAACCAGATCCACAGGTACATTTTCTATCTTCCAAGTTACAGACAACAGGCAACATTTTGTCGATCGTCGAGCTACGGTGTTGCACCATTTTGCCATTTTTTTAACCTTTGCTGATAAGTTCTTTGACACTCTTCCATTTTCTGTCCACTGCCTGGTCCCAAAACTAATGCCACATGGGTTGGGTTTGTGTACTGCAGTGTGCCCCTCCCTCTTTCTGGATTCCAATCTCTGCTTCAGTCAGCTTTTGCTACATAACAAGCAACCGCAAAACTGCTGGCTGGAGAAAACCACCATTTTATTTGCTCATCGTTCTATAGTTCAGCAGTTTGGTCTGGGCTCAGTCGGCCTGTTCTTCTACCAGTCTTGATGCTCTCATGCATATGTGGTCAGCTGGTGGGTTGGCTGGTGGCTGGATGACTAAGATGAGGCCCTCAGCTGGAATAGCTCCTCCTTGCCCCAGGGGTCAGTCATTCTCCATTCTGCTAGCCTGGTCTTCTTCACATGGTGGTCTCAGGACCGCAAACATCAGTGAGACCAGCAAGCCCCAGTGGGCAAAGCCATTCAAGCCCCTGCTTATACTGTGTGTACTGAGGTCCCGTGGGCTGAGGCAAATCACACAGCCTAGCCCAGAGTCAAGGGGTGGAAAAGCAAAGTCCTAATGGGAGGAGCAGTCACACCTCTGAGGACCACAGGCCTGGAGGAAGAGGAGGTGGGGATGTGGTGGGAGACAGAAGAGGAGGCCCAGCTTAGGGGCCAGAGTTGCCTCAAGAAACAGCTCAGGGAAGGCCAGCACCTTAGGCCTGGGGATGTGTGTTGTGCCCCCTCTCAAGTCATGTGTTCTCGAGCAGTCACGTGACTTCTCTGGACCTCAGTTTTCCCATCTGTGAAATGGGGGTGATGACAGTAGCTGCCCCTAAGGACTGTTGAGAGCTAAAAAAGAACTGCCTGGAGAGGGTCCTGAATACCTGCCTGGGAGGGAAGCAGTGCTCCCTCAGAGTGAGAGAAATTCTGACTGGGGAAGACGGCAGGCATTGGAGGGTGAGGGCTTGGGAAGACCCCAGAGGGAGCGATGAGGCACTGGAAGTGGTTCACTCTCACAGAGACAGGGAAGAGGTGGCTGCATCGGGTGGGTGAGCTGCATGGCCCCCCACTGGGGCTTTTGTTACCAAACGCAGGTTTGACTGCTCGTCACACAAGAATCCCATACTGAGGGAATTCCCTTGTGGTCCAGCAATTAGGACTCTGCGCTCTCACTGCTGAGGGCACGGGTTCAACCCCAGGTCGAGGAACTAAGATCTCTCAAGCCACGTGGCATGGCCAAAAAAGAATCCAATACTGAGAGACAAGTATTGGATAGAAGGAAATGTTGCTTTATTGAGGAAGCCAGCAATTCTGGGGGGAAGCTGGGTTCCTGTCCCAAAGAACCAACTCTCCACTGCCAATCAGGGGGCAGAGTTTTAAAGGCAGAGTTTCAGGGATACACAGGCTGGGGCAGGGGGCTATGTGCAGAAACAGCACAGTCAGCTCCCACACTCATCTTGAAATTGGTCATGGTGCTCTGATCAGGGTCATCTTGATTGTTTTAGGTACAATTAATCTTCAGCCCAGGGTTGGTTTGTTCCCATTTCCCTGAGGCCAGTTCTCGGAATTATGCAAGATGGAGCAGCTTATGTCATGGCTACAGTCTGATCACCACGTAGTTAACTTCTTCCACTCGGTGGGATTTTGGTACCTGCAAAACAGCTCAAAGGAGATGGCTCAGAATATTATCTATAGCCCTTGAGCAGGAACTGAATGACCTTGACTTTGTTTAATGGCTAAATGTTTAATGGCTAAACTATTATCATTTTGCCCTGTTTGACTACTTTTCTTTGCTTCTTCATTATTTTCATTTCTCTGATTAAGTTTATTCTTTGGCTAAAGTTTTTCTACAGACAAGAGGCAGGCGGAGGACACGGCAGAGGCCAGCCCATGAGGGCCCCATAGGGTTACGCTCCATTACACTTTCACCTGCACGGGCCGCTCAGCCACAGACCACAGTGTGCAGAGGAGGCTTTAGAGAAGCAGGGCTGGCGTTTCAGGCCGGGGGGACGTATCTGCAGATGGTGCTCCCGGGAGAAACGCTTTGTCTCTCAACGTGGACGGAGACAGTGCCGGGCCTGACGCCTGTGACTGCCATTTGTAGCAATGCATGTGCGCATGTGTGCTCTGGTGGGTCAGGCCTGTGACCCCAGAGCCTGCAGGGAGCACGCTCTCCACCCCAGAAGGCCTGGCAGGAGGAGAGGCTGATCGATGACCCTGGGGTTAAGCACTCAACCTGGGAAAAGGAGGACTCCACGGTGAGCCGGCGCCTGTTGGAAAGGGAAGTCCCTCAGAGTGTGGACATCGGGCATCCGGCTGTCCACCCTCTGGGAAGGGCTGGGCCTGGAGCTGCAGAGAGCTAGGAAGGTAGGCCTTGGGCTGTGGTGAAGGGGCTCTTGAAAACACTCTGGGTTGGGGGGATCTGGCCTCTAAGGGACCCCTGAGTGTGGGCTGAGCCAATAGGCCCCAGAGCAGGGGGCCTGGGTATACTTCCTATCCTCTCTATCCCTTGGGGAAGCTTCATGCTTGCTAAAGGTAGAGGGGACCTCTGGGCATCAGGGGTCAAAGTCTGCTGGCAGTGGGTGCTACCCAGGTCTGGGGCTGGAGAGACACCGGGCTCCAACACAACTGATGGAACCCTGAAGGGAGCACGGGGATGCCCTCCTGCCACCCAAGGGAGGTGCCCAGGGAGCCCTCGAACTCCGGGGTTACCGCCATCGTGCCCTG
Organism: Delphinapterus leucas; assembly: GCF_059928025.1. Classification (NCBI taxonomy): domain Eukaryota; kingdom Metazoa; phylum Chordata; class Mammalia; order Artiodactyla; family Monodontidae; genus Delphinapterus; species Delphinapterus leucas. The sequence continues at coordinate 121,558,394 of NC_143134.1, read as the reverse complement.
AGGATGGTGAGCGCCATTCCGATTTTCAAAGGTGGGGAGTGAATGATGTTGCCAATCAAAGGTTTACTACAGACCATAATGTCACATGGTTGGGTTGTCCCAAAAACCCCAGGTGTAGGGACTGTTGTCGTCTCACTGGTCCTGCCGGGAAGCTCAGGCAGCTTCCCACGGCCTCTCAGCCACCGCGCAACACGGCCAGGATGTGTACCCAGAAGCGACTGGTTGGGGAGTTAGGCCGGTCCTTGGAGTCTTTGCACTGTGTCCTCACAACCCAGCCCTGTCCTGATCCCTTTCTCCCTATTCCCAGGTGACTATTTCTTTATAGAAAACTTCAGGCTTCCAGGAAATACAAAGAGATTAGAAATGGTTGCCAGAGGACTTCCCTGGTGGCGCAGTGGTTAAGAATCCGCCTACCAATGCACGGGACACAGGTTCGAGCCCTGGTCTGGGAAGATCCCACATGCCGCGGAGCAACCAAGCCCGTGAGCCACAACTACTGAGCCTGCGCTCTGTAGCCCGTGAGCCAGAACTACTGAGCCCGTGCGCCTAGAGCCTGTGCTCCTCAACAAGAGAAGCCACCGCAATGAGAAGCCCGCACACCACAATGAAGAGTAGCCCCCGCTCGCCGCAACTAGAGAAAGCCCGCATGCGGCGGCAACGAAGACCCAACGCAGCCATAAATAAATAAATAAATTTATGCAAAAAAAAGAAAGAAATGGTTGCCAGGAGTAGGTGCTTTTACATTTCGTCTTTATAGGTTTTTCTACCTTCCAAATTCGCTGCAATAAGCCTATATTACTTTTTAAGTTGGGGCACACGGTACAAATATTTTAACAGGCTAGAGAATAAATCAGTTCTTCCCCTAGAAAGATGCTGTCTCTAGAGCATGGCCTTCGGGACCTGTAAGATACCCCCGGGGTGGGGGGGCACGTGGCCATGCAGTCCAGCTGGATTTAATTTTCACGAATATGAAAAGCAGTCCAGGGAGATTCTCAAGGGTGAACCATCAGGCAGGCTGTGGGTGTCAGGCTGATGAAATCCCCCCAGGACCAGGTTTCTTGAGTGATGGTAGCTCCCCTGAACTCCAAGGCTGTTTTGAATTGCGGGAACTCGAGTGTGGGGCTTTCCACACCCCTCGTCCAAATAGACAGGGTCTGGTCTGCAGGGAGGCGGAGAAGCACATAGATTTAAAACAGTTAATGCTAATGTCAAGTGGTTTCACAGAGTGGGAGGGATACACACATCACCCACCAGCGGCTGCGTCTCCCCCGGGGGCGTCCAGGTGCCTGGAAGGGAGCCCACACTGTAGGGGTAAGACAGGAAGGACTCGATGAGCAGCTGACCACAAAGGAGGGAGGCTCTGTCCCTGCTTCTGACCCCCAGGGCCATTCAAACTGCAGGAGAAGCAACTGGTTTCCCCAAGATGCTTCTCCATCAAAAGGAGACAACAGCAAGTCCACAGCGGAGGATCCTAACCGACACCACTTGAGTCATCTGATCAATATCAGCCCCTCCAGCATGGGGACAAACGTGGACCTGTGCTCCTGATAACAGCGCACAGAGAGGGATGCAAGTTCACTTCTAAGGCACTCCTGGAAAAACGCATCCCCGCATCCAATCACAAGGAGACATCAGAAGGAAGGAAAGGTCGAGGGCAGAACCGTCAAGGTCGTGAAGACAAAGGAGACTGAGGACCTGAACTGAATCAAAGGAGGCTCAAGAGGGTGCATTAAAGCGACGTGCGACTTCTGAGTGCGCCCTGGGCCAGAGAGAAGGACATTGCTGAGTCAGCTGGTGCCATTGGAACCAGGTCTGTAGATAATAGCAGTGCGTCCACATCAGTTCCCTAATTTTTATAACTGTACTGTGTTTATGTAGGAGAACGTCCTTGTTTTTAGGAAACACACACAAAATTATTCAGAGGTAAAGGGCATCACGTCTGCAACCAATTTTTGCATAAAAAAATATATAAGAGAATGAGAAAAACAAGTGCGGTAAAATGTTAACATTGGGGACGTCTCGGTTAAGGCTCTAAGGGAGATATCTGTACTACTCTGGCAACTTTTCTGTACACCTGAAATTATTTCAATGTAAAAGTTTTATTAAAATAAAACCCTCCAATGGTAACTCATGGCTCATAGAAAAAATGAAGCCATGAGTTTCATGGGCCTAGCCATCCCTCCCACCCCTGCCACCTCTCTGGCTCCTACACGCCCATCACCAGCCTCCTTTCTGCGTCCTGAAGCCACCAAGTGTTCCTGCCTCCGTGCCTTTGCACGTGCTGCCTTGCCACGGGGAACCCCTCCCCCATCACCAGAGTGGCTCATTCCCAGATAACATTCTGCCCTCTGTTCTGATGTCACTTTCCCAAAGATGCCTTCCCAGAGAAAGGACACCATCCCTCCTGCCCTGACCCCTTGACCTTGCCCTGTTGGTTTTCACAGGACTTTCCCCTCAGCACACAGCACATGACCTCTCCCTCAGATTGTGGTTATTTATTCCTTGTTAGCTCCCTCCCCTCCCTCATGGGCCACCAGTGTATGCTCCCTTTCTCCTCCACTTGCCCTCTGGGAACCTCCCCCCACCACCATTATCTGATTAGGGACCATCCTCTCCACAGGCCTGTGCCTCCCATTCCTTCTTCCCAACAGGGACACCACTTACCCATAAGGACCTTGGTGTGAAATAGCCATCCTTGTGCATTGAGCAACCTACACACCTGGACATGGCCACCCTGCCCCATTCAGTAGCCCAGGATGGACAGAACCACTGAACGGGGACTGAAGGTGACACCAAGCGCCAACCCAGGGGGCTTTACTCACTCATTGTTTGGGGTTTTTTCCAACAGCTTTATTGCGATATAATCCAAACACCGTATAAGTCTCCTAAAGTGTACAGTTCCAATCTCCACCATCACAGAAAGTTCTATTGGACAGACCTGTCCTAGCCCCTCTCCAGCCTGGGACAAACTACTTGCCAAATGAACAGCATCCTTCAAAGTGATCACCCCAGGAAGATGTAAGTTTATTTGAATAATGCTGCTTCGGTCCAGATATTTGTAACTCCTCTTTCAGAAATAACTGCAGAGACAGTTTATAAGTTGCACTTTATTGGTGACCCAACATGGAAGTGACCACCTTGGTCCCTTGATGCCCTTCACTGGACTTGGCTTTAAAACAATACTAGCTATTTCCAAAATTTGAATCCAAAATGCTCAAAAATATAAGGATGTGCAACTACTGAACATGGCAAAAATATATCCAAGGCACAGAGGGCAACTCCAAGAGTTTCAAACATTATTCATGGCGGTATCACTGTAATAAATGAACAAAACTCCCCAGATGGGGGGAAAAAAAAAAAAAAAAGGAGTACACAATTCATTGACTTTAGTAAAGTCACCACACGGGCGGCCATCACCACAGTCGATTTTAGAACATGTTCACCGCAAGTTGAAACCCCATGCCCTTTCAACTGTCACCTTCCCAGTCCCCCAGCTCCCCACCCCAGCCCCTGGCAGCCCATGATCTACTCTTGGTCGCTGTAGATTTCCCTATAGGTGGCTGGCTTCTTGGCTATTTTTATTTGCCCTCTGAATGAGTGCTGTGGCTGAGCCAGGCTCCCCCTGGGTCTCCCGGGTGAAGGCGGAGGACGTGCCCTCTGAGCCTGGATGCCACCTTCCCCGTGGCCCTGCTCACACCAGTAGATTTTCCTTCCAGATAATAGTTGGTGGCAAAGGGAAAGCCAGCTCCTGCTGGGTGTGTCCTTCAGAGAGTCCCAACTGTTGATCACCTTGGGATGTCACCTTGGGGGAGAGTGTCGGTAAAGAAATGGATGGTTTAGAGGAGGAGTCAGATGGCAGTGTGGGAAGACACGGAGTTAGCGGCTCCCCACAACTAGGGCTCCTGCTGGCCGCTGCTGGGGTACTCTGATCCCCCAGGAGATGGGAGCAACCCCAGAGCGAACCGGTAGGACGTAGGGGGACCGAGGCGGGAGGAGAAGTGGAGGCCAGACAAGATCAGCGCCCCTGAGGCTGGGGAGATCAGGAGAGGCAGGCAGGAGGGGCCCTGCGGGAGGAGCAGGAGAGGAACAGAGAGCGATCGCCTGGCCCGCTCCAGCCCAGGAAGCCTGCTGGGCTCCCAGGTGAGGTCTCCCACCCTCTGAGACTAGGGGTGGTTGGCACGCCTGGGCCCCTTCTGTTCCTTGAGCCTAAGCCCCATCCCCCACAGCCCCCAGGGCCTTTTCCAGCCCTGTGGGTCCTGAGCATTGGCCCCGCCCACCACCCAAAGCTCGCCGGGTGCTTAGGCCACGTTCTCCACAGCCAAGACCTTTCCCACCCACCCACCCCTTTTTTTTTCCTTTCCCTCCTCCTCCTTTTTACTATTGTGGTACTGATGTACCTTCCGATTATTGATTCATCTATACTTTTATTTTTACATTCTTTCTAACATATCTGTTAGTTTCCTAGTCTAATTTTATTTTTTACTTTGTTATTGTTCTCTTTTTTTTTGCCACCCCACGAGGCTTGCAGGATCTTGATTTGGGAGCCTGGGGTCGGGGGAAATCTCCTGCGGTGGGAGCTCTGAGTCCGAACCACTGGTCTAACAGAGAACCTCAGACCCCAGGGACTATTCATCAGAGTGAGGTCTCACAGAGTTCCTCATCTCAGCACCAAGACCCAGCTCTACCCAGTAGCCTACAAACTCCAGTGCTGGAAGCCTCAGGCCAAACAACTAGGAAAAGAGGAACACAATCCCACTCATTTAAAAAAAAAAAAAAAAAGTGAGATGGTAAAAAAATACATCACAGATGAAGGAGCAAGGTAAAAACCTACAAGACCAAATAAATGAAGAGGAAATAGGCAATCTACCTGAAAAAGAATTCAGAGTAATGATAGTAAAGATGATCCAGAATCTCGGATGTAGAATGGAAGCACAGATTGAGAAAGTACAAGAAATGTTTAACAAAGATCTAGAAGAACTAAAGAACAAACAAACAGAGATGAACAACACAATAACTGAAATGAAAAATACACTAGAAGAAATCAATAACAGAATAATGGAGGCAGAAGAACGAATAAGTGAGCTGGAAGACAAAATGGTGGAAATAACTGCCGAGGAGCAGAATAAAGAAAAAAGAATGAAAAGAAGTGAGGACAATCTCAGAGACCTCTGGGACAACACTAAACACACCAACATTCGAATTATAGGGGTCCCAGAATAAGAAGAGAAAAAGAAAGGGTCTGGGAAAATATTTGAAGGGATTATAGTGAAAACTTCCCTAATATGGGAAAGGAAATAGTCACCTAAGTCCAGGAAGTGCAGAGAGTCCCATACAGGATAAACCCTAGGAAAAACACACCAAGACACATGTTAATCAAACTAACAAAAATTAAATTCAAAGAAAAAATATTAAAAGCAGCAAGGGAAAAATATACAAAAGAATCCCCACAAGGTTATCAGCTGATTTTTCTGTGGAAACTCTGCAGGCCAGAACAGAGTGGCAGGATATACTTAAAATCTACAACCAAGATTACTCTACCCAGCAAGGATCTCATTCAGATTCAATGGAGAAGTCAAAAGCTTTTCAGACAAACAAAAGTTAAGAGAATTCAGCACCACCAAACCAGCTTTACAACAAATGCTAAAGAAACTTCTCTAAGCAGGAAACACAAGAGAAGAAAAAGACCCACAAAAACAAACCCAAAACAATTAAGAAAATGGTAATAGGAACATACATATTGATAATAACCTTGAATGTAAATGGATCAAATGCCCCAACCAAAAGACACAGACTGGATGAATGGATACAAAAACAAGACCCATATAAATGTTGTCTACAGGAGACCTACTTCAGACCTAGGGACACATACAAACTGAAAGTGAAGGGATGGAAAAAGATATCCCATGCAAATGGAAATCAAAAGAAAGCTGGAGTAGCAATACTCATACCAGACAAAACTGACTTTAAAATAAAGACTGTCACAAGAGATAAGGAGGGGCACTACATAATGATCAAAGGATCAGTTCAAGAAGAAGATATAACAATCGTAAATGTTTACACACCCAACATAGGAGCACCCCAACACATAAGGCAAATGCTAACAACCATGAAAGGAGAAATCGACAGTAACACAATAATAGTAGGGGACTTTAACACCCCACTTACACCAATGGACAGATCATCCAAACAAAATAAATAAGGAAACATAAGCTTTAAATGACACAATAGACCAGATAGATCTAATAGATATTTATAGAACATTCCATGTGAAAGTGGCAGAATACACTTTCTTCTCAAGTGCACATAGAACATTTTCCAGGATAGATCACATCTTGGGTCAAAAATCAAGCCTAGGAAAATTTAAGAAAATTAAAATTGATCAAGCTTCTTTTCTGACCACAACGTTATGAGATTGGAAATAAGTTACAGGAAAAAAAAACTGCAAAAAACACAAATACATGGAGGTTAAACAGTGCCCTACTAAATAACCAAGAGATCACTGAAGAAATCAAAGAAGAAATTAAAAAAAATACATAGAAACAAATGACAATGAAAACATGATGACCCAAAACCTATGGGATACAGCAAAAGCAGTTCTAAGAGGGAAGTTTATAGCAATTCAATCTCACCTCAAGAAACAAGAAAAATCTCAAATAAACAATCTAACCCTACACTTAAAACAACTAGAGAAAGAAGAACAAAGAAAACCCAAAGTCAGTAGAAGGGAAGAAATCATAAAGATCAGAGCAGAAATAAATGAAATAGAAATGAAGAAAACAATAGCAAAGATCAATAAAACTAAAAGCTGGTTCTTCGAGAAGATAAACAAAATTGATAAACCCTTAACCAGATTCATCAAGAAAAAATGGGAGAGGATGCAAATCAATAAAATTCGAAATGAAAAAGGAAAAGTCACAACTGACACTGCAGAAATACAAAGGATTATAAGAGACTACTACAAACAACTATATGCCAATAGAATGGACAACCACAAAGAACTGGACAAATTCTTGGAAAGGTCCAATTTTCCACGACTGAACCAGGAAGAATTAGAAAATATAAACAGACCTATGACAAGTAATGAAATTGAAACCGTAATTAAAAATCTTCCAACAAACAAAAGTTCAGGACCAGAGGGCTTCACAGGCAACTTCTATCAAACATTTAGAGAAGAGCTAACACTGATCCTTCTCAAACTCTTCCAAAAAATTGCAGAGGGAGAAACACTCCCAAATTCATTCTACGAAGCCACCATCACCCTGATACCAAAACCAGAAAAAGATATCACAAAAAAAGAAAATTATAGACCAATATCACTGATGAACATAGATGCAAAAATCCTGGACAAAATCCTAGCAAACAGAACCCAACAGCACATTAAAAGGATCATACACCATGATCAAGTGGGAGTTATCCCAGGGATGCAAGGATTCTTCAATATACGCAAATCAATCAATATGATACACCACATTAACAAATTAAGGAATAAAAACCATATGATCATCTCAATAGATGCAGAAAAAGCTTTTGACAGAATCCAACACCCATTTATGATAAAAACCCTCCAGAAAATGGGCATAGAGGGAACCTACCTCAACATAATAAAGGTCATATATGACAAACCCACAGCGAGCATCACACTCAATGGTGAAAAACTGAAAGCATTTCCACTAGGATCAGGAACAAGACAAGGATGTCCACTCTCACCACTCTTATTCAACATAGTTTTGGAAGTCCTAGCCACAGCAATCAGAGAAGAAAAAGAAATAAAAGGAATACAAATTGGAAAAGAAGAAGTAAAATTATTTGCCAATGATATGATACTATACATAGAAAATGCTAAAGATGCCACCAGAAAACTACTAGAACTAATCAATGAATTTGGTAAGGTTGCAGGATACAAAATTAATGCACAGAAATCTCTGGCATTCCTATACGCCAACAATGAAAAATCAGAAAGAGAAATTAAGGAAACACTCCCATTTACCATTGCAACAAAAACAATAAAATACCTAGGAATAAACCTGCCTAAGGTGGCAAAAGACTTGTACTCAGAAAACTATAAAACACTGATGAAAGAAATCAAAGATGACATAAACAGATGGAGAAATATACCATGTTCTTGGATTGGAAGAATCAATATTGTGAAAATGACTATACTACCCAAAGCAATCTACAGATTCAATGCAATCCCTATCAAACTACCAATGGCATTCTTCACAGAATTAGAACAAAAAATCTTACAATTCTTATGGAAACACAAAAGACCCCAAGTAGCCAAAACAGTCTTGAGAAAGAAAAACAGAGCTGGAGGAATCAGGCTCCCCGACTTCAAACTATACCACAAAGCTACAGTAATCAAGACAGTATGGTACTGGCACAAAAACAGAAATATAGATCAATAGAACAGGATAGAAAGCCCAGAGATAAACCCACACACATATGGTCACCTTATCTTTGATAAAGGAAGCAAGAATATACAATGGAGAAAAGACAGCCTCTTCAATAAGTGGTGCTGGGAAAACTGGACAGCTACATGTAAAAGAATGAAATTAGAACACTACCTAACACCATAAACAAAAATAAACTCCAAATAGATTAAAGACTTAAATGTAAGACCAGACACTATAAAACTTTTAGAGGAAAATATAGGAAAAAGACTCTTTGACATAAACTATAGCAAGATCTTTTTTGATCCACCTCCTAGAGTAACAGAAAGAAAAACAAAAATAAACAGATGGGGCTTAATTAAGCTTAAAAGGTTTTACACAGCAAAGGAAACCATAAACAAGACAAAAAGACAACTCTCAGAATGGGAGAAAATATTTGCAAATGAAACAACAGACAAAGGATTAATCTCCAAAATATACAAGCAGCTCATGGAGCTTAATATCAAAAAAAACAAACAATCCAGTTAAAAAATGGGCAGAAGGCCTAAATAGACATTTCACCAAGGAGGACATACAGATGGCCAAGAGGCACATGAAAAGATGCTCAACATCACTAATTATTAGAGAAATGCAAATCAAAACTACAATGAGGTATCACCTCACGCTGCTCAGAATGGCCATTATCAAAAAAGCTAGAAACAATAAATATTGGAAAGGGTGTGGTGAAAAGGGAACCCTCCTACACCGTTGGTGGGAATGTAAATTGATACAACCACTATGGAAAGCAGTATGGCGGTTCCTAAAAAAACTAAAAATAGAACTACCATACGACCCAGCAATCCCACTGCTCGGTATACACCCTGAGAAAACCATAATTCAAAAAGAGACATGCACCACAATGTTCATTGCAGCACTATTTACCATAGCCAGGACATGGAAGCAACCTAGATGTCCATCCACAGGTGAATGGATGAAGAAGATGTGGCACATATATACAATGGAACGTTACTCAGCCATAAAAAGAAACGAAATTGATTTATTTGTAGTGAGGTGGATGGACCCAGAGTCTGTCATACAGAGTGAAGTAAGTCAGAAAGAGAAAAACAAATACTATATGGTAATGCATATATATGGAATCTGAAAAAAAAAATTGGTACTGATGAACTTAGTTGCAAGACAGGAATAAAGAGGTAGACATAGAGAATGGACTTGATGACACGGAGTGGGAGGGCGAAGCTGGGGCGAAGTGAGGGTAGCATCGACATATATACACTACCAAATGTAAAGTAGGTAGCTAGTGGAGTGGGAAGCAGCAGCATGGCACAGGGAGATCAGCTCAGTGCTTTGCGATGACCTAGAGGGGAGGGATAGGGAGGGTGGGAGGGAGGCTCAAGAGGGAGGGGATATGGGGACATGTGTATGCCTATGGCTGATTTGCTTTGTTGTGCAACAGAAAGTACCACGGTATTGTGAAGCAATTATACTCCGATAAAGATCTATTAAGAAAAACAAAAAGAAAGAAAAGAAAAGAAACGGGTGGTTTCAGCTACTCCAGCCTGGCCCCAGAGGACAGACCGGTCACGACTTAAGAATTTGTAGCCAGACTGTCACCTGATCAGATAAAGGTCAACTGACCAAGCTGCAGCTGCTGCCTAGGGGAGCCGGGGAGTCTTAGGCTGAGGCCAGGCTGGAGGGAATCAGCAGAGAACTGTCTGCTGGTAACCCAAGTCCCTGGCATCAGGGTGTTCGGGCCCAGCACAAAAGAACGTTCCCAGTAAGGGAGTCTCGGCCCTTTAGGTGTCACATCTCCTTGACTTTTCTTCTCTCCTTTGACAGCTTTAAAGGAAACCCAACTATTTCCCAATTTAGTGAACCTGCACTTGTGAAATGTAAGTCACCATTTTGTGGATGGCGACCACAGTTCTGAATGTCAAGGGCGTTGCGGGTGTGTGCGTGCACTTGAGGCAGGACCCCTGTTTAGTCCAATTTGGTGGCTAAGCCCCTCCCCTGTAAAAGGGCGGGGCTTCCCCAGATGGTCTGTGAAGCCCTTCCCAGCATTTCAGACTCCCCTTAACTACATCAGCAAGCCCCAGGCTTCAACCGAGCCAGCAAGGGGACTTCCCTGGTGGTCCAGTGGTTAAGACTTCACACTTCCACTGCAGGGGGCATGCGTCCGATTCCCTGTTTGGGGAATTAAGATCCCACGTGCTGTGTGGCCCAAAAACAACAAAAAACAAAAGAACAGCCAGCAAGGAAGAGTAAACGAGCCAAAGAAAGGAGGAAACTGGAAATGGTAAATAGAGGGAAAATAGAAAACATGAATGCAGGAGATGCATAATGAGTTGCAGAGGGGATGCTTCTGCTGGGGGGTCCGCATATTCAAGGGCTCTCCCTCCAGAACCCCACCAGGTGCTCTTGGGGAAAAGCCCTAGTGTCCGTAGCAGGGGAGGGGCAGTAACACGCCAGAGCCTGCCCCATTCCTGCCTTTGCCACACACTTGATCTGGGAAGACTGATCGCCCTGCCTGGTGCTCCGCGCTCTGGGCGCTGCTGGCCACCCCCTCCCTGTGCTCAGCCAGCCCACCCCGGCCCTGCAGATCCCTGCAAGGTGGCAGCTGGGGCTCCATCACTCAGTCCCGTCCCCTCGGCCAACCCTTGGGTCTGCCGCGGTCTTCGTCAGGGGCACAGAAGGTCTGATCATCCCCTTTTAAGGGCCACCGGCTGCCATTCCCATTAATTCCGCCAGGGAGTTGCAAAATGGTGATATTTGAATTCTACGTTCCTCTTCCGTTTATTAGTCGGAGTGCTTTAATTTAAAAAACAAAACAAAACAAACCCCACTCCCTAGGTACTATGTGGCTCCCCAGTGGCCCAGCTCACTCGGGAAAGTCTGGGAAAATGCTGGATTTCTCCTCATCACGTCCTCAAGATGACGACCTGATTCCTGTTCCCTCCCCGACCCCCCACCGAAGGTAACGATTTGGGTTATTTAGAAATGTTACAGTGAACTCATGGACTTAGACTTATTTTCAAATTTTACTCTATTTTGTGCTGAGCGGCCAGCAGGAGGGCACCTACAGCCTGTCCCGCCAGTGAAGGAGGATGGCCAGTCCACCTCCCTCAAGGCAGTGGACGAAGGAGGTGGCTTCCGGGTCCAGGCAGGGAGGCCGGAGGGTGAGCCCCTGAGCGCTGGTTCCCGGGGCGGGGGAAAGCCGGCTCCCGCACCAGAGCAGGCTCTCCCTTTGAACTTGTCCCCCCAGATCAAGGTCTCAGGTTCAAAGATCAATGTTGTTCTGTTTCAGGTCTCCAACTAAGTCTTGACACCAGTGGTAAGAAAAGCGAGAAGGTACTCTCAGGGCTGAGGCTGTAACATGTTTCCTAAAATTTTAGCATTCTTATCAAGTTGGATAAGACTCCTGGGTTTGGGGCAGGATATCTTGAATGAAGCTCTCTCTGCCGCTGGCCTGTCCTTAAAGCCTAGAGTCTCTGGGCTCCCTCGGTTGGGCAGCCCTGGAAGAAGCCTTGTCTTTTCATCAGGACCTTCAGCCAAGGGACGCGGTCTGTGCTTGGACATTTCTCCAGAAGTGGCCTTCTCCTCCACCAAGTTTCTCAGTCAGCTCTGGATTCTTCAGGAAAACGTCCACCAGGCAGCTCTCTCCTTTTCCAACCACAAACGTTCTGTCCTCAGTTCCCTGGTCCTAGAGGCCCAAGGCGGGGGTCCCCAGACCACGCAATGGGACGCTCTCTCCAGCCTCGTCCGATGTCAAGAGCAGCTTTGGGCATGTTGGGAGGATCCAGCCGACGCACAGCAGAGACACCTCTTTTTTCTCCAGTCTCAGTGCAAAACAAAGCTCTGCTCTTTTTCCCAAGTTCAGCCCAAAGGCACCAAAATTCAGCCAAATTCTGTGAAGATTCACAGAGCAGAAACCAGTTGTCAAACACTCATTCTTTCTTGGGCACCACCTTTAAACGCCTGGGTTTCTCCTTTGAGGTTTTAGGTGGAGCTCCTTCTCCAATCGGCCGCGGGTCCAGGGCAGCCGTCAGAGCAGGGGCTGTCACCGTGGCACCCTCAGCAGCCCCTCCAGCCCCGGAAACCTCAGACTGTGCCTGCGTGTTCTGTTCCAGGCTCCCAGAGCCAGGGTGGCTTCTTAGCCAGAGGGTTTGCACGGCATTCCTGGCCCTTTCTATCCTTGGCAACAGAGGCTGCAGGGAATAACAGTGGCTGGGGATCCAGTGGGGCCTGCTTGCCCCCCACCCAGACGATCCACTTCTGAGCCTGTCTTCTGTGGTCCAACTCTTTTCCCTGACACCTTAAATGGTGCTGAGATAAACTGAACACATACAAGTCTCCACTGTGTTTCTGTGCATTAAGGATGAAACTAACGCACCGCATCCTTAGACTATAAGCGAGCGGACTGCGCAGGGCGACATGAAAGGTCACCTCTGCCCAAGTCGTAAATGTAACCAACCAGCCTGTCCCCCAGCGAGTCTCTCGTATAAAACCTCAGTGGTGCTGGGCGGCCCAGGTAAAAGCTTCCTTCTCTCTGGCTTCTCCTCTAGGAATTATGGCTACATTTTAAGTCTGCCTTACTGGTCAACCTCCTCTTGCCTCCCAGCAGCACAAACCCCCTTCCGCTGTAACCGGAGACCGTGGTGTCTGAGTGTAGGGTGAAGTGCCACAGCTGCTTTTTATAAAGGGGCTCGTCCTGCTGTGTAAACAGAGCAGGAAATGCCAGCTGGGCAGTGGGTCCACTTCTGAGCGCCCACCCTGGCACCCCGCCGGCTCTCCCTGCGCACACTATCTCCGCAGGGGCTTGGGGGCAGCTCACCTGTCCTGCCCTGCAGCCTGGGCGCTGGGTGGCTCAGGCGTGTGGACGACCACACCGTACCACCCATGTCGGAGAAACAGCCACGCTCACGCGGCACACTCAGGGCAGTGAAACACTGTCACTTGAAAACTAAGAAAGTAAAACCCAGGCTCCCAGGGAAAAGCTGGGTCTGATGCTCTCATTTCAGGGAGGGGCAGACCCTGCACGGCCCCTGGCTCCGTGCCCGCCCCGTTCACTCCTCACCCCCAGCCTCCGACGCCTCTGTGCTCAGCCCGGGAGCCAGCCTACTGGAGCCCCCCACTAGGACGGAGCTGGGTGTCTGCCCAAAGGCAGTCACCCCACCCTGCCCCTCCCAGTGGGTCTCCATCCACCAGTGCAGGCCTCATGCCCCTTCCCGGGTCTGCAAGTTCCTGACGTTTTTCCAATTATGTGGCAGAGCGAGATACTTCCAAGATGGAATACAGAAAGCGTCACGGAGGGGAATGTTTCTGAAACTGGCTTTAGTGTGAAAGTAGACAGTGCCTTCTAGGATGGAGAGAGGGGATGGGACACAGGGGAAGGCCCAGCTCTCCACGCAGCCCGACTTTCCTCTAATGGCACCAAACTAACTGGTACACAGAGAAACCAGGACCCTTTATCAATCTGAGGAGACCCTTCCCCAGCCCACGTCCTAGGAAGGGAATACATGATTCAGGATAGAAGGAGCTTTGTATTCAAAAAAGTTTGAATTTTCCATATTGCCTTTCCAAAACTCAGAGAACGTGCAGTAGATTCCTCTTCTTTCTGCCAAAAGAAAACGGAAATAGAATCATTTTTACAGATTTGGGGACATTTTTGAGACTGAAGTGTGAACTCTCGTTTTTACTCTGTGCCAATTCATTCCCCAGGAGCACAGAAGCGTCCTCATGACAAGTTCCGCCAGAACTGGTTTCCTTCGCCACATTTGCCATCATTTCCATCCTGATTGTTTCCTGATTGTTAACATTCTGATGCAGATTTTCGTATCTAAGTCTTATAATCTTATCATTTCTGGACAAATTTTCAGCAGCCTCTTCCACTGAATGTAGTTGGGGTAAAACTCCTACAGATGTAACAAGCTAACTAACTCTGCCTGAAATATGGATAGAAAGAGTGGCATTTCTCAAGTACAGAATTCGAGTAGCTGTTTCCAAAGGAATAAAGTCCTGGAGGTTTGCAGTGGACACAGGGCAGCTGCCCAGACCCCTTCAGGGCGGAGGCGCCAGGAGTGGGGTCTGCACTGGCCACACTCCTGACTGAGGTCCTCTCCTTCCCGGGGGCCACCCACGTCCAGTGGCCTCTGTGCAGGGGGTGTAACGGCCCGGCCACTTTCCTCAGTGGGACAATCTGAGGGGGTCATCTCAGTCTCGGCCTCCACTGCACCCACATTGTGGCCACCTCCCCTCGCCCAGTCCTGTGTCCAAGGATGCTCCAGCCTGAGCCCTGCACACGCTTCTCCTTCTCATGTCTGCATGGACTGACCTGAGGGGGGGCTCTTGTCCCAGAGCGTCTGGGTCCAAGACATCCGACTTCTGCCGGCCTTTGTCGCTTGGCCTTTGTCGCTTTGCCTTTGCTCAGTACGTTTTCCTGCCTCTAAAGGGTTCCCCAAACCTGGGGGCCTCAGCCCCCAGTCTGGCCACCTCCCAGTGCCGCCCCAGTTACCCACAGGCCCTCTGAGGAGAGGACGGGCGCAAACTTCCCAAAATTGCCTGATAAGAATGAGGGCCTTCGTGCAATTTATTTTCTGCCAAGAATCAGAGAGAGATAATCATTTTTCTCTCAAATCTTGAGCTGGAAGATATCCTGCCCTTGCACGAGTAAATCGGACGTAATGCAACTTCATTCTCCGTTTATGACGGACTCTGGGCCCTCCTGAAAACTTTCGTCTCAAGGGGATTATTTTCTGCCTTAGTTTAGCTGCCTTATAAACAGACGATTTTAAAGTCAAGTTGGCCCTTGAAATGGTAAATAATAAACTGAGTGAAATTCATGTCAGGAAAATTCTAAGAACCTGACACTCAAGAAATAAACTGAATAAAAGTCGTTTCTGAGGTGAGAGATGTTTTTAATTAATTTTTATGGGAGTATAGTCGCTTTACAGTGTTGTGTTAGTTTCTGCTGTGCAGCAAAGTGAATCAGCCATATGTGTACATCTATCCCCTCCTCTTTGGACTTCCTTCCCATTTAGGTCACCACAGAGCACTGAGGAGAGTTTCCTGTGCTCTACAGTAGGTTCTCATTAGTAACCCATTTTATACATAGTAGCGTGTATATGTCAATCCCAATCTCACCAGGCGAGAGATTTTAAAAAATGGTTTTGCAGGGCTTCCCTGGTGGTGCAGGGGTTGAGAGTCCGCCTGCCGATGCAGGGGACACGGGTTCGTGCCCCGGTCCGGGAAGATCCCACATGCCGCGGAGCGGCTGCGCCTGTGAGCCATGGCCGCTGAGCCTGCGCGTCCGGAGCCTGTGCCCCGCAACGGGAGGGGCCCCAGCAGTGAGAGGCCCGCGTACCGCAAAAAAAAAAAAAAAAAAAAAATGGTTTTGCAGAAATAGAATTTCCAAAGACTGAATCGAGTGGGCGGAGTTACTTGGACCTGGTCTGGGTGGGGTGTGTGTGTGTGTGTGTGTGTCTGTCTGTCTGTCTGTCTACACTTACACACATGAACTTTCATACATTTCCATTCCATACTTTACATGAGGTGATTTTTTTATATATGAAAACAATGCTCATGATTTTAAAGTTGAAACCGTATAAAGAAGCCAGCAGAAAAATGCAGCATCTCCCGGCCAGCCCCCACGCGGGGCCACTCCACAGAGGAAGTCTCACTGCTAACGGTGGCTGGCAAGTCCCGGGGGAAAATACCACTCTGTCGTCCGTTCTGCCAGGCAGGACACCCCACGGCCACCGGTGAGATCAGCCCAGCCAAGGCTTTATGTGGACCCACCTCATTCTCTCCAGCAGAGGCTCCGGGCACAGATGGTCAGTGTCGCCGCCCCTCCGAACAGCCGTGTAGGTGGGGTTTGCTTTGCTAAGTGAAGAATCGTCTTTGTGGAGATCTGCCTGCGTGAACCGTGTGACCATAACCTCGGGACAGAGTCCTCGAAGCGGGGTCGGCGGGCTTCACACTTCACAGACGCTGGTGGGGATGCAGTCCTTCATCCTCCCATCAACTGGTTTGGGGGTGCCTGCATCGCCCGTGTCCCCCCTAGGGACCATGAGTGGCGGGGGGCTGGGGGGGAGGAAGTGGCGCCTCCTTTCATTGGAGTTTCTTTCATTATGAGAGCACCCTTAACTCTTTTAGGGAAAACAGGCACAAATCAAGGAGCCTCTGGCTTCTGTCACTCACACTGACTCCGGCCCTGCGGTCCTGGCTGTCTTCCTGCGGGTCCTCTGCTCCGTGTGGAGAGTAACTGAGAAAGTCCCTAAGGATTCCCTGCTCCCTCGACAGAAGGGCAAAGAGAGGGCCAGAGGGGAGCAGTGACTGCACAGGGCCCCAGAGCCTGACTGGAAGCCCACCCACGGCCCTGGTCCCTGCTGCCAGCGCTCACCCATCCGGGAGACAGGAGAGCTACTGACTGTCATTCTAGAAGAGTCAGGCCTGGGCTGAGCAGAGATGCCAGGGTGACCCCTGCCTTGGAAAAGGGAGCCCACTTCATGGTGGTCAGAACAGGGGGAAGGCAGCCTGTGGGCAGATCCTAGGAGACCCGGAACTTGCACAATGAGGAGCCTGACTGGGAGAAAACTAAACGCCAAAGTCAGCACCTCTTACAACAGGAAAGTTTTGATAAAAATAGATGTCCTTCTTGTTCCTCCGATGAAGATCTTACAACATGCAGGAGATACAGCTTCCTCAAAGTTACAGTATAAATGTGTGTGTACGTGCATGTGTGTGTGTGTGTGTGTGTGTGCACGAGCGTGTGTGTATACATAGGTATCTGAAGGTGGGCGGCTTCAAAAAGGAATGAAGAAAGCCTTTCCCGGGCTTCCCTAGTGGCGCAGTGGTTGGGAGTCCGCCTGCCGATGCAAGGGACGCGGGTTCGTGCCCCGGTCCGGGAAGATCCCACATGCCGCGGAGCGGCTGGGCCCGTGAGCCATGGCCGCTGAGCCTGCGCGTCCGGAGCCTGTGCTCCGCAACGGGAGAGGCCACAACAGTGAGAGGCCCGCGTACCGCCAAAAAAAAAAGCCTTTCCCTTTCCAGAATCTGCTTATTCCCCGTCACACCCTTGGATTTCTGATTTCCACAGGAATCTGTAATTCATGCCCCTCCATGGCTTCAATTGTTCTTATTTGTAAATTTAGCCACTAAATTGGTAAACACTTACAAAATCTCAGCATGGTAAAAGCTGCCCTGGGCCTTACCGCCAAGCCGGAAGCCATAAAGGAAACTTCACAGATTTGGTTACACAAATTGAAAACTCATGCATGGCCAACAAAACAAACCAAAAGCTAAATCCAAAGTTAAAAGAAAAATGACAAACTGAAAAATAAACGAGTATACACTGGAGATGCGCTAAATCCTTAATGCAAGAAACTCTGGAAAAAGAAAAAGACACACGGCCCAAGAGAAAAATTTTAAATGCTCACAGAACACATACAGGCAATTTTCCAAATGGCCAATAGTAAAATAAAAAGATGTTCTACACCACCACCAGGCAAAGAAATTAAAATCAAAGTGGAAAAGACTTGTTTTACCTGTGAGATTGCCAGACGCGAATGCAAGGACACAGTCCAGCCATGCTCCCCACTCAGTGGGTAGACGGTATGTCAGCTGGGCATTTCTGGAGGGCATTTTGGCCAAAACGCATACCAGTCCTCAGCCCAGGCGAGGTCTCTTCTAGGAATTTACCCTGAGGAAAACTCAGCCGGCTTCCAAGGACACATCAGCAAAGATGTTCATCACAGCACTATTTACAAACTGTGGAAAGGGACTTCCCTGGTGGCGCAGTGGTCAGGTATCCGGCTGCCAATGCAGGGGACACGGGTTTGAGCCCTGGTCCGGGAAGATCCCACATGCCGCAGAGCAACTAAGCCCGTGCACCGCAACTACTGAGCCCACGTGCCTAGAGCCCGTGCTCTGCAACAAAGAGAAGCCACCACAATGAGAAGCACGCGCACCGCAAGAAGAGTAGCCCCTGCTTGCCGCAACTAGAGAAAGCCCGCACCCAACGCAGCCAAAACTAGATAAATAAATAAATAAAATTAAAAAAAATAAAAACACTGGCCGTGTAGGAGCTTCTAGTAACAGGACTGCTGATGACCATAGTAACATCTGTGCATCCCTTTTTGTGGCTCATTAGGTTATTAATTAGATGTCTTTTCCCAAACTTTTGGTAATGAAAGAGTATGACTCATAGTGAGAAGACAGTGTTTATTAAACAGTTCTCTGAAGCATGAATGCTCTGTTTTCATGGCTTTCAAAATTCCCTAGGCGGATAAGGCTAGAAATAGCCCCCTTCTCATTCCTGCAGGAAAAAGCCTCTGACTTTTTTCTCCTGTCCAACTTCTGGCACTTTTTAGACAGGAAACGAAACCCCAGTTCACCCCGAGATACGTCTGGGTCAGGGGCATGGAGGCTGGTAGGGATGGAAAGACGGACAGTCTTCGTATCTTGCTTTCAACCTGCCCCTCCCGCTGCCCGGGCTCCACCCCCACCAGCCCTAGCACCCTGAGTAGCAGTGGGACACCACAAGCCTCCGGTGAAGATCTCTGAACTGTTAGAAAAATCAAACAAAACCACAAAGAACTTCAAGGCCACACAGTCAGCGAAGAGACCAGAAAACAGAACCTGTCATACTGTGTGGGGCGGGGCGGGGGGGGGGGGTGTTCCTGGAAGACAATGCTCCCTCCCCATTCCCAAACAGGCCAAACGCCCAGGACAGATGTGTCTTTAACATCTGTTTCCTCCTGTTGGAACCCAGCTGCAGGTACGCCTATGGAGCCAGTCACAGGGTGCCCCAGCCTCCACCCCGGCCTCCACAGACCCCCAAGGCCAGGCCAAAGGCCTGCACACGCTCAGGTGCTCAGTGACCATTTCCTGAACGACTGAGGGATGCTCTGCTCTCCCAGGTCCCCTATGGCTCTGAAGTCCTGGGCTTCCACTACACATGAGGCTGCCTCCCGAGCTTCCCTGCTGCAGGACCCCGGTCCCTGGGCGGGCTGTTTATCCATTCTTAGCCTCAGGTTCCTTATCCCGAAGTTTGGGGTGAAGTAAGAAACGCAGACACACAGAAGCATTGGGCAAAGGCAGCAGGAGGCCTGGGCAGCTTTCCTGGAAAGAAGGCTGGCCATGCAGCACTGGAGCTTCGGGTACTGGGGGGCAGGGGGGCACAGAGGGACCCGCTGCTTCCAGGGAGCCAGACTTGAGCTCTGCGCAGACTTAAGGCAAGGAACCACCTTCCTCCAGCCGGAGGCACGGTGCTAGGCACACAGCGGACGCTGGCCGTGTAGGAGCTTCTAGTAACAGGACTGCTGATGACCATAGTAACATCATCCACGACAAAGTAGCCCATCTGTGCGCCTCCTGGCCTGAACTTCCCACCGGGGACCGCGGAGGCAGGGCGGCGTCTGCCAACTCGGCCACTGACTCAGCGCACGACCCCCGCTCCCGGGGCAGTTGGGGGCCAGGGGAGAGGGCGCCCAAACAGCACCGGAGGGCCCCAGCCTCTGGCCGGAGTGGGCTGGGGGTCAGACATCACTCCGACTACTCACTCCAACCGCACCGGGCGCTTTTCGGGGGGCCGGCCCGAGGCTGGGGAGGGGCGGGGCGTCTCCGGAGGCTCGGGCCGCCTCCGGGCTGGGCAGGCGCGGGGCGCGAGCGCGGGCGCGGGCGCGGGCGCGGGCGCGGGCGCGGCGCGGGCGCGGGGCGGGGCGGGGTGGGAGCGGGGGCGGCGCGCGGCGCCCGCGGCTCCTCCGCAGCGCGGCCGGCAGGTGGGCACGCGCTCGCCGGGCGGGGGTCCGGCCGGGCCGCGCGCCTCCCCCGGAACTCGGCCGTGCCATTCCCATGATGCCCAGCCACCGGGCACGGCTTCCGGAGCGCGGCCGCCACAGCCCCGCCGCCGCCGCCGCCGGTAGGTCCGGGGAGGGAGCTCCGGGGGCCGCCCCGCCCCGCGCACGCGCGCCCCGCCCTCCCGCGCGCGCCCCCGGCGCCGGCGGCCCGGCCCCTCCGCGCCGGGACCCCGCCGCCTCCCCGGGACGCGGCGCGCGGGGCGGGGGCCGGTGCGGGGCCGAGTGGGAGGAGGGGGCCTGGCCGGAGGGCGGGCATGCAGGCCGCACCGCGGCGCCGGGCCGCCGGGGTAGGGGCCGCGGCGGGCGGGGCGGGCTCGGCCCGGCGCCGGGTAGTTAGCTGGCGCGGAGGGCGGGGGTCGCGGCCTCAGAGGCGGCTCCTGGCCGGGACCCCCGCCTGCGCGCGCCCGCGTTCCTCGAAGCCGGCCGGGCGCGGGGCCCAGGTGAGGCGCAGGTGAGGGTCCGCGGCGGGACGGCTTCCGGCGCGGCCGAGGGCCCGGGGCCCGGCCCCCTCCCCGCTGAGATCGTGCCCTGCGCCCCGCCCCGTGCAGCTTCCCGGAGGGTCACCGGGCCTCTCGCCCCCAAGCCCCCCGAGCCCAGAATATAACCCGGGCGCAGCCCTGCGTGGAGGCCCGACCCCTTCCTGCCAGAGAACCGGGTCGCCTCTCCGGGCGCCGGGATCCCTCCTGGCAGAGGCTGCGCTGGGAGTGAGCGCCCCCAGGCCTGGAGCAGAGGGCAGGGCAGGGTCAGCCGGGAGGGTCTCGCCTGGCCTCCGGCCCCCTAGGCACTGGCAGTGGCCCTGCAGCTTTGCTGGGGAGCCGTCCTTGCCGTATTGTAAAGTCTCATCTTCCGCAGGCCAGGGCCGGAATTCCAGCGCACGCCCACTTCAGGCTGGCCCTCCAGAGAGGGCCCTCCTTCTGGGCCTTGTATCCCGACCCTCACCTCCCTATTACCTGGGGAAAGTCCAGCCTGGGAGGGAAGGGCAGGAGCTGCACAGCATTAATGGCGAAGCCACATCGCGTGCGGGGAGCCAGACTTGGCCAGGGGATGAGCGTTAGCGAGGTTCTGTCCTCCTGGAGGTTGGTGTCGACTGAGAAGAGACCCAGGTGCCCTCCTCCACTGTTCAAATTCTGGCACCACATGGCTTTGGGGCGCAGGGCTGGGTGTCCTCACAGCCGCCCTCCAGACCTGGTCCCCGGGTTCTCGAGGAGCAGGGTGGCAGTTTGGCAAAGCGAAAGCCCCCAGGCTTCAGCCCACAGTCTCTCCAAGTACAGTTTCGGGGAGTTTTCCAGAATGATTCATCTCATTGTGGGTGATTGTTTTAAAGCCACAAGCTGTCGCTGGAGACGCTCTCTGAATTTTTAACCTCATTCTTGCGCTAGGTAATTTGACAGTTCAGAAAACTGCCCACTAGGAGTCCGAGCTCTCGATGGTCATTTAAGAGCTGTGAACATGGTCAAGGTGATGAGTAGAGAGCAGCGCTTTTCCTTCCGCCCACTCTGCTACCTGGAGTGGAAACCACTGCAGCTTGGGTTCATCCTTGGGCCCACTTTTTCAGATAGCAGTGCTGTTTAAGAAGTTAATATTCTTTATGTAGACTCTTCACAGTTCAAGGCCTATGCAGATGTCTCGTAATCTCTGTCATTTTGCCAAGGCAGCTTGAATGATGACCACAGCAAGGTGGGCACAGCCCAGGGAAAGAGCCCTCCCCCTCCCCACTGTTGCTCCCCACTGCCCTTGGGAGGGAATCTCCCTGGAGGGTGGTGCTGTGGGAGGGATCGTGGACTGTTATGGGTGCTCACATCTGAGGACTGATAAATAACCTCACATGTTCCCTGCCGTCACCATCCTACAGGATCAGCCCGATGGCCCAGGAGAGTTGGGAATTAGTTGTGGTTAACTGTATTTGGCCTCAGGGTAAGTTCTTCCAAAATTGAATTTTGAGCCCTTAATGTGATTTCTTTCCCCCCAAATACTTACCAGCTGTAGTTTCAGCCTCTGAATTAGGTCTCTGATTCTCTTTAATCTTGGCAGTCAAAAGTCCGTTTAAAAAGTGGGCACCAGATGCTACAGCGTAGAGGTGGGGGGACGAAGACCCAATCCCTGAACCGTTCTGCAAACGTCACGCTGAACCTGGACTCGAAGAGAATCGCAGGTAAATGCAGCAAATTCTTTTACATTATAGAGTCTCACTTTCTGAGCATAAGGAGTAATAGCAGAGGACTTCCTTCTGAATTGGTCATGCCCTCTGGTTAATTGCTGGTCCCACCTGTTTGGGCACGTCTGTGCCTAGGTGGCTGGGCTAGGCTTTCCTGGAAAGGACTGTGGTGTGTAAACACAGGATTCTGTGCTCGTCAGGCAGGAAGCTCCTGGGGGAGAAGGATCTGCATGGGAAGCAAAGCAAACACACAGGCCACTTCCGGCCACCCCCCAAGGCCCCAGGGTGGTGACCGCCTTGCCCGGCACTGTTTGGAGTTGGAACTCGATTTCCCTGTTTCCACAAGCACTGCCAAGCTCTCCTCTTGCATCTCGGCTACTTTGCATTCCAGTTTGCAGGGGATCGGGAGAGGTCAGAGAAACATGTTAAGAGCTGACAGTCATATGTATTCTGCGTCTTTCTAATCGGCTGTGTACAGCCTGCGTTATGTTCCCCTCCCCGGCGGTGGTCCCAGACCTGTAGTGTAAAGGCTGTTGGGAGCAGGTCTTCAAAGTGTCCCCAAGACTATCCCAGTGGTTCTGCCGACCCAGCCACATTTGGTCTGAGATACAAAAGCTGTGGAGAAACCACACAGCGTGAAAAGGGGCACCTGACTGTGTTTGGGGCAACTTCTGTATTAATTACCTAAAAATAATCATACGGTCCCGTGAGACCATCTGGCAAATATACGTTCGACGTGACGCAGTGGTTGAGAGTCCGCCTGCCGATGCAGGGGACACGGGTTCGTGCCCCAGTCTGGGAAGATCCCACATGCCGCGGAGCGGCTGGTCCCGTGAGCCATGGCCGCTGAGCCTGCGCGTCCAGAGCCTGTGCTCTGCAACGGGAGAGGCCACAACAGTGAGAGGCCCGCGTACCGCAAAAAAAAAATAATAATAAATAAATAAATAAAATAAAGAGGCTTTGGTATAAGTGACTCTTTAAAGTTGTTTAGGGAGATAAATGTTTAAATGCTCCCATCAAGTAACTTCTCATTTCAGGAGCTGCTGATTCGCGTCAAGGTTGGACCCACCCACGACGTCTCACTGAACCTGGATTCATACTAGTTGTTCTTTTCCACCTGCAGAGAAGCACTGAGTCTTTATCTCATTGGCACCTCCTGACAACTTTTGGAGGTAAATAAAACCTCTGTTCCTGTATCGGAGAAGATGGACAGAGGGACGAGGAAAGGACACTCATGTGAGCTTCCGCGAGCTCGCTGCGGGTGGCTCGGAAGCGTTTTCTCATGAAGCTTCGTGGCCATCTTGCATCTACAGCCAAGGGAGATGAGACCCGGGAGGCGTGAGTGACTTGCCCTGGGACCCGCGGCCGGCTGGACCCTCACCAGGCCCACCGCTTCTCCATGACCTGACCTGGGGCGCCATCCCGGCGTGCCTTCTCCTCCAGGATGTGAAGCAGGCAGAGAAGCAAAGTGCCGCCTCTCTGCACGTCCCGTCGGCTAGGATGTATCTCATGAATGCGCCTCCTGTGCTCGCCCTGCCGTCCAAATGGGAGGCCTTTGGCCCACCCGGGAGCTGTAGGTTTCCCGGATGCTTCTCGGAGCCGAAGGAGGGCGTCCCGAGAGCGGCGGTGAGCGCCAAGGTGCAGGCGGTCATCAGCACGCTTCAGGGGGACGGGGCCACCCTGGGCATGAGTGGCGAGCATGGCCGGCAGAGAAGCCAGAGAGCGGAGAGGGGCCGTGGCACCAGGCTGGCTACCAGCCCCGCCTTTGCCGCCTGTGGTCTTGCTGTTGGTTTTGACCCCAAGGGGGAGGAGGAGGCCGCGGACCTTGGCCCCCTGGTGCTGGATCCGGACAGTGATGATTCCGTGGACCGCGACATTGAGGAAGCCATCCAGGAGTACCTGAAGGCCAAGAGCGGGGCCGCCCGGCCTCCTGCAGCCAGTCGATGCAAACCAGAGCCGCCTCCGAGCGGCACCCCGACCGCCCTGTGCCCCCCAGACCTTGCAGCTGGCCCCACTGGTGTCCCCGGCAGCCACAGGGGAGTCGGCCAGGACCAGGGCTCTGCCTCGCCACTCAGCGTGAGCAGTGAGGACTCCTTCGAACAGAGCATCCGGGCAGAGATCGAACAGTTCCTAAGTGAGAAGAGGCAGCACGAAACCCAAAAATGCGACGTTTCTGCAGACAAAAAACCAGACCCCGGTGACGGCTTGGCCCAGTCGGCGTCTAGATCCAGCAGAGAGCCGACGGGCAAGGCGTACCAGCAGGAGCTGGCGGGCGCCTGTAAGGAATTTACCTTCCGGAAGCCTCCCAGGTCCACAAAGGCTGGCGTGCTGCCCAGAGGCCCCAGGTGCAAGGTCACCGTTGAGCCCGCCGTGGCTGCGGGCCGCCCTGCAGAAGCATCCCCTGGTAAAGTCGGGGTCAGGAGGGGCACCGGCTCAGGGAAGAGGGGAAGGCGAGCCAGGAGCGCGGCCCTGGTGCCTGAGGCGGCCGACTCAAGCAGCGATGATGGCATCGAGGAGGCCATCCAGCTGTACCAGCTGGAGAAGAGGAAGGAGGCAGGTGGCGAGCCGCTGCAGAGGGCCCTGCCCGCGGAGGAGAAGGGCCCCGGGCCCCCTGCACACGGCACGGGCCTCTGCACCAAGAGCACCTGGCTCGAAGGCCACGGGAAGACCCCGGGCAAGAAGAAGCCGGTGGCCACCAAGGCCGCGGACTTCAGCCCGGGTGGCCTGGACCCCGACCACCCCTCCAGGCCTCCCAGGGAAACCGTGGCTCCTGCACCTCCAGGAAGTACAGCTGCCGAAAGCAAGTCTGTGGACGGGTCCCCGTGCCGCGCAGACACATCCGCGGAGCTGATGTGCGCTGAAGCGATCCTGGACATTTCCAAAACGATCCTGCCGGGTCCCCTGGAGGGCGGCACCAGATCCCCGCCCACCAGCCCACTCCTGTATCCCCACGACGTGCCTTCCTGCTCCGACGGTGACAGCAGCTCTGTGGACAGCGACGACAGCATCGAACAGGAAATCCGGACGTTCTTGGCTCTGAAGGCGCAGTCAGGGGGGCTGCTGCCCAGGACGGAGACGTGCCCGCCACCAGCACACAGCCCGCTGCTGCCGTCCGGCCTCAGCGCCTCGGCCTCCAAATCGCCAGACCTGTCACTGAGCTGCAAGAGGAAACGCGGAGCAGGCAGCACCGCCGTGCGGCCGTGCACGTCCAAGAGGACCAGAGACACGGCCGAGGCGCAGGAGGGCGCCCGGGACGCCGACCGCAGCCAGGGGAGAGCGCAGCCCAGCCAGGGGAAAGCCAGCGAGGCCCCGGGAAGGGAGGGTGAGACCTGGGGCCAGCCTCTCCCCTGCAGGACGGGCGTGCTGGGTGATGAGCACGGGGCTCCGGTCACGCAGGGTACCGTGTTGCCAGGCCCCGGGAAGGCGGCCGAGGCGAGGCGCGTGGATGAGAAGGAGAGTTCCGAGGACAAGAGCAGCTCGCTGGACAGTGACGAGGACCTGGACACGGCCATCAAGGACCTGCTGCGGTCCAAGCGGAGGCTCCGGAAGAGGTGCAAAGACCCCAGAGCCGGCTGCAAGAAGAGGGTCAGGTTCAGCACCACGGAGACGCAGTTCCTGGATAAAGTAGGGGGCTTCCCGAAAGACTGGAAAGACCGAAGCCCACATCTGCTGAAAAGCTGCCTCTCAAAGTCCAGAAAAGAGAGCCCGGGGAGACCCTCGCACGTCCTCTGCCAAGAAGCGGTGAGAGCAAAGCCAGATGGCGTGGCAGCCGAGGACGCGCCCCCGGCTCCCCGGTCCAGGGGCCAAGCTGCAGGAAGGAGCCTGTTCTCTGGTGAATCGGAAGCCCGTGAACTTCGTGGTCCGGCCCCAAGCCCCAGTTCCCTGTCTGATGACAGCAGCTCTGTAGACAGCGATGACAGCATTGAACTGGAGATTAGGAAGTTTTTGGCCGAAAAGGCCAAGGAGTCCGTGAGCGGATCAGAAATTCAAGGAGGGGGCCCCACCGCTCTCGGGACAGGGAATGGGGGCAAGCCAGAGCTGCCGTGCCGGAAAGTGCCACCTCCCGGCCCGGCCCTTCAGCCTGGCATGTGCACCCGGAGCCAGAGGTGCAGGGGGCCCTTGCAGCCGGCCGAGGGACCGAGGGGCCCGGGCAGAGCCTTCGCTCCGGCCGGGAGGAGCAGCCCCCGCGCCGAGCAGGCCTGCAGCCCTGCAGCCCTGGCCAGATGCGAACTGGTGCCGCCCAGGAGCGCCAGCGGGACCGCGTCTGCCAAAGGGTCACCAGCCAGTAGGAGAACCGCCTATGTGCCCAAAGATAAGAGCCCGAGGGGGGCCGAGGCTGCCGCGGGGGAAAGCGCATTGGCTCAGCTCCCGAGCTGCGTGGAGGCTGGCGCTCGGGCAGAGAGCCGGAGCTCACTGGCACGGACCCCAGGCGCCGAGCAAGAGGGGAGGCCCCGGGCCGGCCTCGCCCTGCCCTGGACTGACTTCTCCCCCCAGAGCCGGTTGCAGAGCACCTGGGCACTGAACACGAAAGGCAGGGACACGGCGGCGTGGAAAGGGGGCCTCAGGGGCCAGAGAGAGAAGCGGCTGGAGGGCCAGGCCCGGGGCTCGCCCAGCCTCGCCATGGACCCCAAGAGAGGCCTGCCTTTTGCCGGCTTCTCACCACTGCTCTCCACGCAGCTGTTTCACTTCGGGAAGAGTGTCTCCTGGGGCGGGAAGCAGGCCAGCCTCTTCAGTCCCCCCCTGAGCCTGCCTCTACAGGGCGCATCCTTCTCGGCCTTCCGAGAGACCCAGGCTGGCCACGGCCCAGTGTTCGGAAGCTCACACTTGCTGGTGAAGCAGGAGGGTGGCCGCTGGCCGCCCAGGAAGTCCCAGGCAGGGCTCAGTCTGCCCGACAGGAGGAACTCGGGGCCGGAGGAGAGCATCTTGGACCTGCGGTACAGGCGGAGGGGGGCGGACAGAGACGATGAAGACCAAGAGGCCCTGGGCAGCGACGCCAGCGAGTTCAGCGATGCGTCTGTGGAGGAGGGCGGCAGCCTCTTGGCCAAGGGCCCCGTCCTCCAGCTGTGAGCACGCTCCTGGCCGCGGCAAGTGTGGGCGAAGCATGTGTGTGCCCGTCCCCACATGTCACACGCTCCTGATGAAAGGGCGGAGCCCTGGAGGCCCCTGTACAGCCTGTATATATGTACACTAACGCGAAAGGATGTTTTTATTTAACAGATGTGTCCTGGTAAATATAATTTTTGTAGGCTTTTTGTAAATTATTTAAAGTGCTGTAAAAGATATTTTTGGTGAATACCATTGTTGGATTTTGTAGGACGTTCCTCGGGGCAGTTTTCCGTGGTCTCCACACTAGTCTTAGATCAGCAAACACTTGGTTCCGACTGTCCCTGCACTTGGGGTTGATCGCTGGTGGCCATGGCCAGTCGTGGCCACAGTTCGGGCCCGAGGAAGGCAGCAGCTGGTGCCCCGCCTGAGACATGCCAGAGCGCCCCAGCGGTCTTGGTTGGGACACCCCTGGACAGCACTTCTTATGTAAAAGAGGCCCGAGCATGTCTTCAATTGGAAAAGCGTTTCAAAGCACAATGGCCAGCGAGCAAACCGGCCATGCCAGTTGCAAGTAGGAGTCCTGAGTGAGATCTCAGGGCCGGTCACCAGTTCACACCTGAGGCCTGTGTTGTTTAATGTCCAGTCCTGTTCAAACATGACATGATTCTACCGGCTCAATAAACCTCTTTATACAGGAGCTGCCGTCCTTCGTTTTTAGTCACAGCTCTAAAAAGGTACCAGGCAGCCCGTGTGTTCTCAGTGCCCTTGTCCTGATCTGGGCAAAGCAAAGAGGCAACGGCTGCTTCATGGGTTCTGGTGCCCGGAGTCCTGAGGACCGAGGACAAAGCCCACCGCCCTCCGGGAACTGGGCTCGCTGGGACTGTGCTCCACCAGCAGGGGTGTGCCCGTGCTCTCGGTGTGTCTGAGCGGCGGTGCCACGCACACAGGGAAGAGCGTGGCATCCTGTACTTTGTGCTCTGAGGCTGCTGCGGTGCCCACAGCTACAGAAGAGGCAGGCGGGAACCTGCACACGTGAGGCTGAGCGCTGACGTTTACCCGCGATCGCCCAGCAAACTGATCGGCTGCCGCAATTGTGACAGCTCATCGGTAGCTGCGGTGGGCCTGGAGCAAGGTTTAATTTGCAGCTGAAGTTGTTATTCTGATGTGCAAGTGAATTTTCTACATGTTGTGCCCCCCTAGGTCTTAGCAGGATCACTTCT
The DNA here is from genome assembly GCF_059928025.1 of Delphinapterus leucas. Classification (NCBI taxonomy): domain Eukaryota; kingdom Metazoa; phylum Chordata; class Mammalia; order Artiodactyla; family Monodontidae; genus Delphinapterus; species Delphinapterus leucas. The sequence continues at coordinate 121,529,731 of NC_143134.1, read as the reverse complement.
GTACCCAAATGGGGACGTGTGCCAGCACCCACAGTCAGTGTCCGCCGGGTCAGATGCTGTGACGAGCAGGCCCTGTGGACTCCGTGACCGGCCGGTGCCTACGCGCTGTGCATCCGATATTTCCGTTGTCGAATATTCATTCACTTAAGTGCTTCCTGGAAAAACAATCCATGCTTTAAATTTCATTTAATTTTGAAGGACTGCTTTTAACACTTGAAAACAAAAATCAGCTTGTTTTGTATATAAGAACTGGATTTTTTGTTTGTTTTTTTTTTATGCTAATAAATCAGGCACTGCTCACAAATCAGTTGATGTAGTCTGTCCTGTGCAGAGTGGCCTTTGCAGGATGGTGACGTGAGAACCCAACGTCTAGGACCTGCCAGTGTTCTTCTGTGTCATCGTGCACTTAGTCCTGAGCACCTCTCTGCTCCTGCGGCCCATCTCAGTCTCCCCCAGACCCTTTGCACCTTCCTCTCCCCCTGCCTCCCTAGCCCCAGTCTGTGTGCTTACTTGGCAGTGCAGGCCATGCCTGGTTTTCACAAACTGGACGTAGACGTGATCGTGCGGGCCCATCCCTGGATTGCCAACAAGCCATGCTGCGTGAAAGATTTTGCTTTCCCTCTCCCCAACATCCTAGGTCAACTCTGGCACACACTGGGGCCAAGGTCCGAGGTCCCCCTGCACCCTGTCTGCAAAGGGGGCTGCAGTGGGGGGCAGACGGGAGCGCTGTCCCTTAGTGATGGCTGTCTATACGTTTGCAGCCCTGGTACAGCTCCTCCGATGATCCGGGCCCGACCCTGCATCCGTGCATCACAGCATCCCCGGAGCTGCTGCATGAGATGGCACATGTGCCCGCACTCGTAGGAAGAGTCTCGGCAAGGATGTGTTACCAAATCAGGCTGTAATTACTAAGACCTACAGATAAGTCCGAACCAAAGAGCCCCTCTTGCTTCCCAATGGGGAGGGGGTGGGCGTCTATGTACCTGGGGCCACAGGTTCATTTCACCTAATGCAAAGAAGGGGGAGAGACCCGTTTTTTTTTGTTTGTTTTTTGAGGGGTTCTTTTTGCAGTATGTGGGCCTCTCACTGTTTTGGCCTCTCCCGTTGTGGAGCACAGACTCCGGACGCGCAGGCTCAGCGGCCATGGCTCACGGGCCCAGCCGCTCCGCGGCATGTGGGATCTTCCCGGACCGGGGCACGCACCCGTGTCCCCTGCATCGGCAGGCGGACTCTCAACCACTGCGCCACCAGGGGAGCCCCAAGAGACCCGGTTTTTGAGGTGTCTAATGCTCTGGGTTAGGTCATCCTGGGGTCACGGTGTCGCTGCAGGAACTGCCCCCTTTTCCGGAAAGAATGGGCCCGTTTCAGAAGTCCCAGCAGAATAGGATGGGAGTGGGAAGAGGGGGAAGTCCTGGAGGTCAGTGTTCGATGTTCACCACCCGCGTCTCCGCATCAAGGAGAGTGTCTTCCTAAAGAGAAGAGTCATGGACTTCCCTGGTGGCGCAGTGGTTGAGAATCCGTCTGCCAATGCAGTGGACACGGGTTCGAGCCCTGGTCCTGGAAGATCCCACATGCTGCGGAGCGGCTAGGCCCATGCGCCACAACTACTGAGCCCACGCGCTGCAACTACTGAAGCCTGCGTGCTCTAGGGCCCGTGCTCCTCGACAAGAGAAGCCACCGCAATGAGAAGCCTGCGCACCGCAATGAAGAGTAACCCATGCTCGCCACAACTAGAGAAAGCCCGCGCGCAGCAACGAAGATCCAATGCAGCCAAAAAATAAATAAAATTTTAAGAAATCGAGAAGTGTTGCTCTGAACTTTCTCTTTTGCTCAGAATCCGAGTTATCAACAGGTTTTCCCAAGCTGAGACACACTCGCAGTGGGAAACCAGGCCCTCAACTGAAATACTAGCACTTTATCTGCTCATATAAAAAGTGTTACCACCTTGATCCTCCTCTCTCCTTGAAATTAATTTAAGGGCCTGTGTAGAGGGGACGGGGAGGGGGAAATATTATATTATTTGCAGAAGCTTTGAGATTTCTGGTGTTTTGTGTGCTGAACAGAGGGATTTTTTTTTCCCAGTGTCAACACATTTTACTATGTATTTGAAACCATTTATTCTAATTGACTGTAAATAAAAGATTAAATATCACTGAAGAAAAATAGACAAATGAAAATATACTTTTAGGGTAAGAAGTTACTGGTTTTAAGCCAACTCAGCAGCTAAATTAAGCGATTAGTAAAGTGCTGTGAAACTTCGTCAATGTTTCATTTCAGAGTGGAATAGAGGCCAGATAAAGAAAAGACCTACTCGTGGATGGGGAAAGAGTTTCTCTGGAATTGCCGTGCAGTTTATTTAATAACCTGTGGAAACTGGTTTTTGTTAACCTCTTTGGATCGCCTTTCCCGTAATTGTTCTGATTGGATTTAAGATTTCAAAAGAACTCAGTACAAAGGTCGGAAGAATGATGGGTGTCATTTTCTTCCCGTTCTTTATGCTATAATGCCGAACAGAAGGCATGTTCTTGTAACTTAGGATCAGGCCTGTCAATCTAAACTCTTTTATTTTTCCCTCACACGTAAAGATTCCAGTTTGAAAATAGGTTAAAAAGATAAATTTCATGATAATCACTGGAGTTCGTACATGGCTCGTGCAAACATGTAGGAAGTTAGGGTGTGTCTTTGGGGCCAGATGCTGATGACCCGGCCCCTCCCAGGACCCCCCAAGGCGGGTTCAAGCCCAGGACCTGCTGCAGGGCACCCCCTCTGGACCCTAATTTTCCCATCCATAGATGGAGGTACAGCAAGACCTGCCCCAGGCGTGAGCATCGGATGAGGTGACACTGTCAAAGCTCTTCGAAAACCGTGAAAACAGACAAGTGGAGGGGAGCACGGCACCTCGCGGGGGCCCAGGCGCCAGGAGCACGTGGGAATTGGGAGCCTGAGCCGGAGATGGTGGGTGAGTTTTCAGGAAGACAGGCATGTACGTTATACCAGAGGTACTTCGGTGGTCCGTCTTTCCAGACATTTATTCTACGTACAGAGTCTAACGTTCCATTAACTCATTAGCAACTGATACAGAAATATTGGTTATCGGCTATGACAATTAAAGCACGTCAATGCCTGATTTTGATGCCAGGATTAACTTCGTAAAGCTCACTGGCGTGCTTGGCGTGTTTTGTTTGTCATGTTTGTTTGGTCGACTGACCATCCCAGCCTGGGCCCTGACCTACACACACTGTCCTGTTCCGGGAGGGCAGGTGCTCACCGGGTCTAGCTTGGAGGGGAAACCATCACTTTGCCTGACGGCTGCATCCTCCCCTGGATCCCCTGCGCTTCTCAGCCAGCTTCAGAGGAAGGGATTTGTCCTTTTCAGTGAGTTTAGAAACTGGATTGATCAGATGTTCTTTCTCTTTTTTTATTTCAACAGAGGAGAAGAACAGAAACATTCTGAGGATTTTGGTATTTTTAATGAAAGGTTGTTTTAAAAAAAAAAAAGGCATTTTCAGTGTGATGCCTGGAGTCTGTGCTAGTTTTCCAGCTAAGGAGAAGGATATGACATAGACCCTGGCTCCAGACGCAGCTTTGTACCTTTTCTATTCAAATAATAGATTGATTTTCTCTGGAAACCATTTCCACCCCAAACTGGACGTTAAGAATGTTGCTGAAATGTTTACTTTTGTGTAATAATAAGTCTTTAATGAAGAAATAACCGGTCATGGTATTTCATTTCCTCCCAAATTCATATGTGAGTAAAATCTCTTTGGGTAAAAACCTTTGTAAGGAAGGTAGCGACAGTGGTCTGTAACAATGATTTCTTCTGTCTGGTTCCAACACCTTCCGGATTTCCTGTGATGAGCTGTCATAAAGGAAGGTGGGAGGAATCTATGACTGGAAGATATATATTGTCGTAGAAAATGTTTTCTTATTGAGGACCCTCTACATCATAGTAAACATTGATTGAGAACTAACTACATGGAAAGAGAAATCCACTTTATGTAGTTATTACCCCCACCTGAGAAAAACATGGTGTTCCCCGCCTGATTTTTTTTAAACTTTTTATTGAAGAGGTACAATGAACAGCAAGTGGAGAAGCCCGACGTACACCTCACCCCTCAGCAACAAGCAGCAGTCACCAACCTTGTTGATTCCGCCTCTGCCCCCGCCCCATTCGTGGCCAGGGGGTGCTCAATATCACTCCAAGCTTGGCCCGGGTCAGGGCCAGTAAGGGCCCTCCTGCCTGGTCCCGCCTGGAGCTTTCCTCCTGAGGTCCCCTCTGCCTCCTCGCCCAGCCCTCGTCCACACCCAGGCAGAGCATCCTACCCTCCCTCCGTGGCTCGGCAGGATGCTTGAGAACAGAAACCACGCGTAGTTTGTCATGAGTATAAAAATGGCTCCCAAACAAAGATGCAGGTGGGGCTCTCGGGCGTTCCCAGGATTCAGACTGAGATCGGGGTCCCAGGATGCCCACCGCCCTACTCATTGATTATACCTGAGTCAGGGACTGGGGACATGGCAAGGTTTTTAATGGAAAGTCAAGCTATTAGCTCTTTTTCATCTAGATGTAAAACAGAGAAAGTAGGGCATCATAGCCCCGTTTGCAAATTTTTCTAACCTAGAGGGGGAAAATATTTTCAGGGAAAGCAGTGAAGTGTGTTCCTTTACAATTGGGCAACTTATCAAAGATTAGGGCTGCCAACTGTCCAGACTATCTCTGCCAGAGCCGGGAGGCCCCTCAATCACAGATGGACGGCTTGCTGACCCTGTAGCTGGGGTGGAAGTTGAGCCGATCGTAGAAGGTGATGTAGTTGTCCGGACCCGTCACAATGCTCTTCTCCATGGAGACGTTGAAAGTATTGTTCTGGAACATTCCACCAGCTGCAACTTGTCTAGAAAATTTATACGAATTTGGATAAAATACCTTCTGGAAGTGAAAAGGGGACACTAGGGTTAGTGATACACGATAACACTCTTGAGCAATCAGTCATTAGGTATTTTGGGAAGAAAAATAAAAATTTGTAAGAAAATGTTTTTGAATTCTTATTTTGTAAGAAAATGTCGTCTCCAATCCTAGGAAGCAGAGAAGCCAGGGTGGGCAGGGTGGCTGGCCTAGCTGGCCCCAACCATCCCGATTTCTGCCTAATGTCAGGGCATGGTGATTAATGATGCCTCCTTTCACTACTACATGGACAGAAGAATCAATTATGGGGCCGCCTGGGCAAGGCATTGCCACACCTGAATATGGTTACAATGGGTCAGGCCCAAAGCTGTTGCCAGTTCAGCTTTTGCCAACTGTACAACTAGGGCAAGTTGCTGGACCTCTCTGAACTTGAGTTTTCTCTTCGCTGGAAAAGAGATAACATCAGTAGGTTTCCACCTTGATGGGGTATTAGAATCCCTTGTAGAGCTTTAAAACAATTCTGATGGCCGTGCCCCCCCAGCCGAGGGGTCTGGGGAGGGATGCCCTAGCGAGGTGGAGGTGCAGTGGGAACACAGATGAGGCCGCTGGTGTGTGCGGGCACCCAGGGGTAGGAGTCATTTCAGCGATACAGCATCCCCGGGTGACCTTGAGGTTTCTGGACCACTATCAGATAGTACACTTGGGACAGGTGGCCTGTTCTAGGCTCCCCTCGTGTCAAGTAGATCACTTGATGTTTTGTCTCCTTGGCAGGAAGCAAGTACCAAGAGAAATGGCCTTCAGTGCATTCTTTTGTTTGTTTTTTGTGGTGGTTGTTTTGTGTTTTGTTTTGCTTTGTTTCGTTTTTGGCTGCACCCTGCAGCGTGTGGGATCTTCGTTCCCCGACCAGGGATCAAACCCGTGCCCCCTGAAGTGGAAGTGCAGAGTCCTAACCACTGGGCTGCCAGGGGATTCCCAGTGCATTTTTAAATAGACTTTATTTTTTAGAGCAGCTTGGGGTCTACAGAGAAGCTGTGCAGAGTGAAGAGTTCCCACATCGCCTCCCCAGCAGCACACACAGCTGACCTGCTGTTCACATCTCCCATCAGTGTGGTGCATTTAGAACAACTGAGACAATGGCGACGGGTCGTCATTAACTAAAGTCCACAGTGTACGTAGGGTCCACTTTTTGCATTGTACATTCTGGGTTTTGACAAATGAATAATGAATGACATGTATCCACCACTACAGTGTCATTAAGAATAGTTTCCTTCAGTATATTTTCTAAAACCCAAAGAATGCATTTTTATTTTCTGTTCCCATGTGGGAAGGAAACACTGCATGCTGCTGGTTGAGTCCCGCGGCCACACTCAGGTCAGGAAGCTGGAAAGCAGGTTCCAGATAAAACAGGTCGATAAGCAGCAGGAAAAACTTCTAAACTTGCCTCCGGAGAACCTCGGTGCTTCACGTCCCACTGCCTCATAAGACCAGCAAATGGCCTTTTTTATAAAAGCAAAACATCTGGACCTATGTTTGTAAGTGTGTCGGTCTTTTTCATGGAAACACCTGATCCCTTGATCCTGGGAGAATGACCTTTAAATGCTCTAGGAACTTTCTAGAGAAATAATCTTCTCACAAAAGCTCTACCCCCCATGAAAAACAGGTAAATAAGCAATTATCATGATCTTTTAACATGAATAATTTGGAAGAAAAACAACAACACTGCCAGCCCCAAAATGGGACGCCCTCCTGTCTTGGGTACCCAAGGGATGCTTACACTGGTCCATCTGCCCTTCACCTGGACCCAGCAGGGGCATCAGGGGGTTCTAGGAGGCTCCCTGCCATGTGAGGTTGATCTCAAAGAGGGGTCAGGTTCCCCAAAAGTGCATAGATCCCAGGGCCCTTTTGTAACCTGTGCTTTCATCAGCCAGCGCTGTCTCTTAAGATCACAAGTTAAATATTTCATAAAATACGGTATTACTCCAAAAAGAAGGCAGTTCTTCATTTATCTGCCTCAAAACCTACTGCATTAGGTTACAAGAGTTGGCTGGTTGTACGAGTGAATGGGGCCAGCCCTTTGGGATGTTGTAAGGAAGACTACATGCCCTTTTTTCATCCTTTAAATCATTTCATTGCTAAACTCATTCGTTCATTTATTTCTACCCTGCCCTGTCCCAAAAGAAATTGAGGTGCGCCCTCCCCCTTCGTGCTGTTGGAACTGCGGGCCTCTCTGCACCTCCCCCTCCTGATGTGTTGCTCTTTTGAGAAATCCGGAGTCTCAGCCTCCTCCTAGAGATGCCCCACCTGCACACCTTTCTTTGCTTCCTCCTTACCGGCATCTCGTGCACGGTGGGTGCTCTGCTCCCATAAGCTTGGTTACTGGTCCTGTACACTGAGGGGGGCTCCTTGGTCCTAGCAGGAGAAAAATACTTTATTTTCCACTCATTTGTTTTAATTCTGCCCAAGCCACAGCTTTAACATATTTGGTTGATGGAACTTTGTTGGAAATGCTCCAGATGGGCGATGCAGCCGTGAACCTGGGCTCCTGTGGAGTGCAGGGTTGGCCTCCCTGGCAGGCTCAGCCTCCCTGACTCCCTCTGCTGACCTCTGCCAAAGCCCTAAAGAACTCCCAGGTGGCAAGTGCTGGCCCTCAGCCCCAGCGGGACCTGGACCCATGCTGTCATTTCCTGGGTGGGTGGGTAGGCTGGGAGCTGTGACTCAGCCTCCAGGCCTGCCACTCGCGGGGGCCAGCCCTTTGGGATGGGAGGGGATGCCCTCCCATGGCAGGGGGGAGGTCCCTCCACTTCCGAGCCTCCAGGAGAAAATGTTGCTGTAGTCTCTAGTCCTGATGCTATTGGTACAGCAGTTTAACTAGTGGCTGTGGGCTCAGACACCCCAGCTCTGCCTCATACTAACTCTGGGATCTGTCTTTCTACAACCCAGATGTCCCTCCTGGGAAATGAAGATGCTAACAGAGCCAACTCTGTGGGATCGTGGAGGGACTAAGGGGGAGAGGGGGGAGCAGGGAAGGCACGCACAGCCTGCCCAGCTGTGTCTTAAGAGGCTGCAGCGCACTGGAACAGCTGGCAGGCCACGCCCCTCGGCAGCCTGGTGATGGAGGTGTTGCCATGCACCTCAGGCGGACGGGTCCTCTCCGCCTAGAAAGGAGAGGAGACTGACCCGCGCTAGAGGGTGCTGCTGGGATCAGCCCGAGTTGTGTGATTTCCCCTGGGCAAACCCCGCCCCACCTCGCTGGCGGGAGGCCCACTCACTCCACCCGCGAGTCGCAAGCCGCAGGCAGCACCTCCGCGCTCATTTGGTGGTTAACAACTGACCCCGCTTTTGACTTGCGGGCCGGGAGGGGGCCTGGGGGTTCTTGCACAACGGGCCATCTGCGCAGAGCGCAGGACCATTTGGGCACCTGGCTGGCGGCTGGACCAGGAGCCCTTTCTTTCCTCTTCGTATGCCAGGTGGACCCTGACCGGACTCCCTGGTCCTCACCTGTAGCCCCGAAACCAAGCCGGGTTGTTGAACCTGGCCGGCAGGTCCTCGCTCACGCGGTAGTAGTCGCTGGTTTTCTCCGGCGGGGCCTTGGCCTTGGGCACCTCTTGCTCCGCGCATCCCTGGGGGTCCTCCTCGGACATCTCGCCTCGGTCCACCCGAGCTTCGGGGGAAAGAACGAGCGGGCAGGAAACAGCTTCTCAGCCCTGGGGCCGTGAGGGGCCGCGCGGCGTCTTGTTGCTAAGCGACGGCCCGGTCACCTGACTGGGTGGGCGGGGCCCTTAAAGGCGCCGCGCCTCCTGGGCCGGAGGCCGCCCACCGCCGGCTTGTGGGGCAGAAGTCCGAGGTTCTAGAACCTTCCATGGCGAGCCACGAGGCCCTAGGCTGGCCGGGATAATAAGGCATTACTTCCTGGGGCCGCAGTGCCGGGTACCCTATGATCAGTAGCCTTCGGCGCCAACATTTTCCCAAATACGGTGGGGGGCAGATTTCCAGGCAGATGAAACCCCGGTCCTGGGGCTTCATCGGCAAATTGCGGAGTTCAGGTTCTCTAAGGCCGCTTCGCTGCAACGCTCCGACGCTCACCGCGTGGGCCAGGGCTGCTCCTTGACCCCCACCCCCGACTTCAGGCCCCCCAGTACGCTGCATCTAAAATTAAGACTCCAGATTTGCCTAACTTTATGGAATCTTTCTAAGCCAAATGTTTAAAAATTAAAACACTTTTGGACAGCGGGAGGTTGTGCTGGACTGGCCGCAGGTGAAGACGGTCCCCATCTCCCGGCGAGTTCCCGCGGGACGGCTGGGAACCTCCTCGGCCGCCGGGCACTGTGCAGGGAGGGGGCGAGGGGAGGAGTATCCAGACCCCGCGCTCGACAGGACCCCGGCTCCGGCCCGCCCCACGCTCCTTGCGGGTCCACGGTGCCCGGGCAGACCTGGGGCGCAAGGCCCAGCCTTCCCCAAGGACTGCGTGCTCCGACGCGGGGGGCAGGCGGGGGCCAAAGGGCGGGGACGCGTCCAGAGCTGGGATGCCCGAGAGAGGCGGCGGACGCTCAGTGGCACCCCCGGGCCTGCAGGTGGCGCTGCGGCGAAGGCGCGGGCCGCAGCCGGAAGGAGGAGCCGCTCGTGGGGCCGCGCCTGCCCGTCTTCCGCGTCTGTCCGTCCGTCCGCCTACCGGAGTCCACGCCATGGTAGCCGGCTCGGTCTTACCCCGGCTGCTCGGCGCAGGTAAGGCGCTCGGGACCCGGGGGTGGGGGGCGCGGCAGGGACTCTCTTGCGGGCCGGGCGGCGGGAGAGAGGGAAGGAGGGAGGCGGGCGGGGGGCGCGCGCCACGAGTTTGCTGTCGCCGCAGGTGTCCGGCGCTGGCCGCTCCAGCTGCACCTCGTCCAGACGGCGACCCCGGGCCCGGTGGGGCCGAGCGGCAGGACGCTGGGGAGCGCCGTGACCTCTGCGGCCCGGGAGCCCGAGCGCAGCAGCGGTAACGCCGGCTCTGCGGTCCTGGGGGTTTGAAATTGTCCCGCTGCTAGGAGTCCCGGGCGCTCTGGGTCTCCATGGGGCCCCTGGAGGATGCGGGACTGGGGAGGGCGAAGGGCGGCCTTCCGCCCTTGGCAGCTCACGTGCTGGGCCGCACGAGCTTGCAGCCCTCCGAGCAGCCCCACCGCCGAGTAGGGCCGAGGCTCGCCCCCCCCCACCTCCACGAACCGCGGCCGGGGAGCTCCCGCGGGCGGTTGGCGGGACCACAGGGACCTCAGACACCACACGGCTCCCCTCCTCTCCGAGTGAAGACTCGGCCGCGTTTACCCAGGAGCGAAGCTGGGGTCAGATCTCGGCCTCCGCCCGGAGCCTCCAGAAAAGGCCCCTGGGGACCCTCAGCATTTGCCCTCCCGCAGACCCCAGGCTTGGGAGCCGGGATCCAGACCCTGCATCCTCTCCCCTCCCCGCCGCAGATCTGAACGAGAGGATCCTGAGCGAGCCCCTCAAGCACTTAGACTTCTTCAATGTCAAAGAATTGTTTTCTGTAAGAAGTCTCTTCGATGCCCGGGTGCACCTGGGACACAAAGCGGGCTGTCGGCACAGGTAGGTGACGCCCCTGGCAAGTGTAGGGGTGCCTGGGGGGCTCGGGACCCTTGCCTTGGGGTCCAGGGCCCCTTTTTCAGTTTGTTTGTTTTGTTTTGTTTTTTTGGGTACGCGGGCCTCTCACTGTTGTGGCCTCTCCCGTTGCGGAGCACAGGCTCCGGACGCACAGGCTCAGCGACCATGGCTCACGGGCCCAGCCGCTCCACGGCATGTGGGATCTTCCCGGACCGGGGCATGAACCCGTGTCCCCTGCATCGGCAGGCGGACTCTCAACCACTGCGCCACCAGAGAAGCCCTCAGTTTAAGAGCGTCTAGCTCCCTTTTCTTCCAGATGGGATCATTGAGCCCCAAGGAGGGGCAGCTGTTTATTCTCAGGCCCCGTTTGCTCCCCCCGACCCCCAGACCCCGCGGACCTTGCTGTGGGGCTCCTGGTCGTCGGTGGGGCCAGGCCCGCTGCTGCTGGTTCCCCAACAGACAGGCCAGCCGGGAGGGCAGTGCTGGCAAGGCCGTCGGCATCTCGCGGAGGTGTCTCCAAGGGCACGCAGAGGAGTGGTGACTGGCCCAGTCTTTTCATGTGGCGATTTTGACAGCTGGGTTGGGCGTGTATTGGAGGAGCAGTTAGGCCAGGGAGGGAGGCGGTTGTAGATGTTCAGGGGAAAGGTGATGGGCCCAGCTGCGCCGGCAGAGCCGGAGCAGTGGTTGGATGTGGGGTGATGGGGGCAGAGCCGGAGGTCCAGCTGAGCAGAGCCCAGAGCAGGTGTCGACATACTTCACATCAGGAACTTGGGTCCTATGAGGGTGACTCTTCAGCTACCCCAGTGGGGATGTCACGCAGGCACTAGGGAGAAGCAGCCTGGGCCAGGGGCCACCACATCAGGACCTTTTGAGAACATGTGGAGTGGGGGATGGAGGAGAGAGGAAGTCCCAGGCGGGAGCCCTGGGCAACCAGTGCCTCAGAGTCTGGGAAGAGGGGGCGGGGCCGGGGCACGGGAGGAGGGACGCCACTGTAGGTGCTGCGGAGAAGTCACCTGAGGTGAGGGCACGTGGGGCCTTGGGAAGGCTCTTTGGAGAGGAAGAGAAAGTCCTGGCGGGGGTGAGCAGAAGAGTGAATGGGGCGGGGGTTGCAAGAGGACGGTCTCGCAGCCCCGGCTCTCGGCCCAGGCCAGCGGGTCTGTGCCCTCAGGGTTCCCCTCCGAGGCCTGGCTGCCTCCTGCTCCGGCCTGTCATGCTTGCAGCCCGGGGCACCCCCTGCCTTTCTGGTCCCCCAGCCCCCCCGGGGGGGGGCTCAGTTGTAAAGCCTCGAAGGTGATGATAATGTCAAGGATGGGAGCCAGACAAGCAGCACCGGGTGGGACGCTGTCCGGACGTCACGTTTAAGTGTCCAGATGTCCGTGTGGGTCCACTCTGTTAGGCACCCCGTGCGGCCAGGTGGAGGTTCAGAGGGGTAAGCCGCTTGCCCGAGACATGGAGTGGCCTGCAGCCCAGCCTGCCCTGCTTGCCCACCCTCACCCTCCCACTGCCCGCGGCTGTCACTCCTGGGACAGCGTCCCCGCTGCCGTCGTCATGGTGAGGGCTGCAGACTGTACCAGCCCTGGGCTTGCCGTGCCCCCCGTGCAGGGGCCCGGGGCTGGGGGAGCGCGTGAGAAAGGGCGGGTGGAGGTGGCCACGTGGGACTGGTTCACACTGGCCTTGGTGGGTGTCCGGCAGGTTCATGGAGCCGTATATCTTCGGGAGCCGCTTGGACCAGGACATCATTGACCTGGAACAGACGGCGACGCACCTGCAGCTGGCCTTGAATTTCACGGCCCACATGGCCTATCGCGAGGGCATCATCCTGTTTGTGAGCCGCAGGCGGCAGTTCTCACACCTGATCGAGAACGTGGCCCGGGACTGCGGGGAATACGCCCATACCCGCTACTTCAAGGGCGGCCTGCTGACCAACGCGCCCCTCCTCCTGGGCCCCAGCGTCCGCCTGCCAGACCTCATCATCTTTCTGCACACGCTCAACAACGTCTTTGAGCCCCACATAGCTGTGAGGGACGCGGCCAAGATGAACATCCCCACTGTGGGCATCGTGGACACCAACTGCAACCCATCCCTCATCACGTACCCCATCCCGGGAAACGACGACTCGCCCCCGGCCGTCCAGCTCTTCTGCAGGCTCTTCCAGACCACCATCAACCGGGCCAAAGAGAAGCGCAAGCAGGTCGAGGCCCTGTACCGACTGCAGGGCCAGGAGGGCACCAAGGGCCGCGGTACAGCCGACCCTCCTTCCCCGGGAGTGCAGGCCGAGCTGGACTTGGGTCATTCCCCTTGACCTGCCTGCTCTTCTCCCGAGTGAAACAGCAGCTGAGTCTGTTCTGAAGCTGGGAACCAACCCCCTGTACCCACACCCACGCCCGGCATGGTCCTTAGCATCTTCCCAGTTATTTCCAGGCTTTGGGTCGCTGCTGCTAGGAGCGCTTCTCAGCAGCTGTCCGCCCGGGGCTCCACTTCAGACCCGAGGACCCAGCAGGCTCACTGGGCAAGTGGCCTGCCTGAAAAGGACCCGTCGGAAAACATCCCGTCCCTGGAGTCTGAAGTCCTTGCTTCTACCTCAAGATGAGTCCCTTGTATGTAAGGAAGGTTCTCACCAGGTTGACTTTTCTCAACCAAAATACCCCTAGGTTGGGCTGCTTCCCTGCTGCCTGGCTTCAGGGGCTGTTTTATAACGTGAGGTTGCAGGGTGAGCCACTAAGAAGATTCCATCCGGGTTGGGACAGGCTGGACAAAGCAGACAGCATGATTTCAACAGGAATAAAACTTAGATTTGGGCAGAATGGGGACCTGGACCATTGGTCCTGCAGTGTGGTCTGTGTGCTTTGTTTTCATCGGCACCCACGGGGCCCCTGGAACACACGAGACACGTTCCTGCCCCCTGGGTCCTTGAGCTTCAGGGAGACAGGCAGGCATGTGCACGTGGGTTTGGATGGGACGGCACCGGCTGCCCCTCGACACCGTCTTCGGTGTTGAGGCTCGAGGCCCTCGTGTCCTGCCCATGCCCTGAACAGGCATCCTCCCCAGGTGGTCGGGTAAGATGGGACCCTGTTCACAGGAACTTTTGGATGCCCCCTCATTTGTGGGACCTTCCTTGGCAACACTTGTGTTCCTGGGATGAGGTGTGGGCCCCTGCTTTCCAGGACCCCACCCCGTGGCTCCCGGTGTACATGACCACCCCAGGACCCTGTCTGCTGCTGAGGGTCCAGGCAGCAGGGTCTGGTGGGGTCAGAACAGGATGGCCTCGTGTGGATGGATGCATCATGCCAGTCCACGTCCTACAGTAGCACACGGGGGCAGGAAGACTGGTCCCACAGGCCCGCTCAGTATCTTTCGGGGGGGGGCATGCGAGGTGGAGGTCCCTGATGTTTTCTGGAAGGGTTCACAGTTTGGAAGGGGCAAGGAGCTGAATGCCAGTTTGAAACCACCAACTGACAGGCATTGGTTTAATTTGCAAACATGAAGTATGGGCATGCAAATTCACAGGCAGGTAAATTGAGGGGTCCCCCCAAGACTTTCCCCCCCACAAGACACCTCCCTCGGTGTGCGTGGGTGAGATTTCCCGAACTTCTCTGGAGAGAGCTGGCCGGGCCTGTCGCTCGGCGCTCCAGGGAGGCCAGAGTGGGCAGCCAAGACCCTCGAGATCAGCGCAGTGTGAGAAGGCTCAACGGCTGTGGACGGGAGCTCTGGAACATGAGCTGGGCCTCCCCAAGGTGGAGGGTCCACACCACCTTTCAAAAGCAGGCCGTCTGGGGAGGGCAACACGGGCAGGGCGACGAGGGACACGCGAGGAGGCCCTGTTCTCTCGCCCTTGACTCGGGCTGGGTGGAGGGGAGCAGCCCTGGAGGGCGGGCACCCCCCGAGCACCCCTACCCCACCCCATTCCCCAGGGTGGCCTACCTGGCCCTGGCCATCCTCTGTCCCCTGAGGACCCCCCTGGAACCTGCACCAGACACAGGCCGGTGAAGACCAGCAGGGGCAATGAGAGTGTGTTTCGGTTACTGGCTGTGCTGCCGGTCCTGGGGACGCTGGGAGCAGGGCGGACAGGGGTGGCCACACTGAGCAGGTGACTCGGTGGATGATGGGACACAGATGAGCTGGGCGGTTTCAGGTACACGAGGACCTGAAGGGAGGCACAGGCTGACGGAGCCCAGAGCCCGGATGGGGGCCGCTCCAGCAAGAGCGGCCAGGGCCGGCCCCGGGGGACACTTCCAGAGGGGCTCAGGTAAAAGGAGGGGGGAGGCAGAGCACGGGCTTTCACCCTAGTCGGGGGTCAGCCAGACCCGATAGACATCACAGCAGGCACAGTAGATATGACAGCCTCACGGCCTCCTCTAGATACGGGTGCATCCTCCCTTATTCCAGCGAGGACGGCGGACCTCAGGACCAACTGAAAAAGTGAGTAGACTTTGGGTCTGATGGGAGGGGCTGGGCAGAACCCTGGCTGCCACACATCTTGTGATTCCCGCTGGAGGGCTGAGGTCTGGGGGCTTCTCCTGCAGGAGGAAAGGAGTCAGAGAGCTGTGGCTGGGGTCCCATGTCCCCAGGGAGCAGAGGGGAGGCTGGGGGCTCAGAGCCGGCCCCTGAGAGCATCCATCCCCCCTCAGATCCGGGGCCCAGGACAGGAGGTGTGGGGGGCAAGCTGCTGACACTTCAGCCTCGCAGCCCAGTGTGAGTGCTCAGCTGGGGCTCACGGGAGCGCAGGGGTCAGGGTCAGGGGGCTGGCTACGTCCCCACCACCAAGAATGGCGTCCCTGGGAGGACGAGACCCGCACCCCGGCGCACAGACCAAGGCAGCCGTCGGTGCGCGAGCTTCCGGTTCCGGTGCGCGAGGCCCGTGAAGGCCGGGCAGGGGCGCACTCTGCTTGTCCCTCCTCCCTCCCCTGTTTATGCAGCGCCTACTGTGTGCGGCCAGGCCAGCGCGGTGAACAGAGCGGGCGCGGCCCTCCCTGCCCTCCTGCAGTTTCCTTCCCAGTGGGGAGGGCCCGGGGGGCTGGGGGCAGACAGGAGAGAGTCAGGCTCCCCCGAGGAAGGGAGAGGTGGCCACCAGGGACGGAGGGCCCCTTCCTACCAGGCCTGCCGACCAGGCCTGCCCCCGCCTGGCAGCCCAGTGCGGGTGGGGCAGGGGCGGGCCCAGAAGCCCAGCCCCCATGGGGGAGCCAGGGGAGGGCCGCGTGGAAGGAAAGGCCAGGCCCCTGACTGCTGCCCGCCCGCCTGCCCCCAGTGCCGTCTCCTCCATCCTGGGCACCTGGCTGGACCAATACTCCGAGGACTTCTGTCAGCTCCCGGACTTCCCGTGCCTCAAGCAGCTGGTGGCCTACGTGCAGCTCAACATGCCCGGCTCCGACCTGGAGTGCCGCGCCCACCTTCTCCTGGCCCAGCTGGAGCGCACAGAGCTCACCAAGGCAGAGCCGGAGGGTGAGGAGCGGGGTCGGTGCTGGACACGCAGGAGCCCCCGGGGCTGCCTCAGACCGTCCACGTGGGGACCGCTGTCGGGGAGACGTCCTGTCTCAGATCCCGGATGGAGCCTCTGTAAAAGGCCGCGGGCTGTTTCCTTTGCTTGCAAAGGCACGTGTGTGAGGCAGGCACGTGGATCTCCTCCTGCACCTTCACTGCCATCTCAGGATCTAGAACTGGCTCCAGCACCAGCCCCTGTACAATCTGAAGACCTAGATCCAGCTGCAGAAGGAGCAACAGAACTAAAGCCAGGTCCAGAGCTGGAAGCGTTTCCATCAGTGGCTGGAGGGACGCCTCGAGCGGCGGCACCAGAGTGGGAGCCGACATCACAGTCAGTTGCATCAGCACCGCTGCATCCAGGGCCCGTGGCTGCACCTGCTCCGGAGGAGACCCACTACCCCTGCGGGGAGAACGAGCTCTGGCACCACGCTCAGTGTCAGCTCCTGACCCACTTCTACCCACTCCCCGCACCCCCGAACTTCCCTTCCCCTCCCCTGTTACTGTTTCTGATTTGGTTTTTAATTTTATGTTTTCATTTCACATTGTTTATGGTGTCTTTTACGTCTTCATATAACCAAGTTTAATTTTTTAAATTTGAAATTGTGCATTCCAGGAGCATCGAGTATATTCACAGTTCTGTGCAACCTTCCCAGGGTCTCGGGCAGACTGTTTCACTCCCCAGAAGGAATCCCTGAGCCAAAGCGCTCACTCCCCCTTCCTCCCCCCCAGCCCCTGACGACCTGTAATCGGCTTTCTGTCTCTGTGTCTTTACCTGTTCTAGATGTTTCCTATAAATGGAATTATACAAGGTGGCTTTCTGTGTAGGCCACATATTTTAAGAGGGGAGTAGTTAATTTTTGTTTTCTTTTTTTACTTTAAAATAGCATTTTTATTATATGAAAGGGAAACGCCAGATGGATTAAAGATGCGATGTACAAATTGAAGTCTTTTTTGTAAATATGTGTGCAGTCTCAGGGTAGAGACCCCTGTTCTGAGTATGGCCCCAGAGACAGAAGACAGAAGGGAAACGCCTGGCTCTTCCCATGGCCAAACAGAAACAAGAAACATGTAGAAAGCTGGGAAGACAAACCACAAACTCGAACAGCATTCCTCACATCCCAGGGCCAGAGAAAGGTTTGACACCCCTGTGGTCCCCCAGATCTTGAAAGGCAATGTTTTAAAAAGGGACAGAGAACAAACACGTGCAGTTCCAACAAGAGGCCACACACGTGGTCAGTACAAGTCAGAGACGCTTGACCTCCCAATGAGGACACGCAGATGTAAACGCCGTGGAGACGGCGCTGTCAACACCACACCGACAGGTTTCTAGTCTGGTGGCGACCAGCCCTGGGGACAGTGTGAGGAAGCAGAGGCCCAGCAGGTCCTCTAGAGGGAAGCGTGGAAGGACACTCCTCTCTGGGAGAACAGTGCACAGGACCCCAAAGCTCCACAGGTGCAACCCCTTACCTGCAGAGCTAATCCCAGGAGTTTACCCACAGGAATTCTCGCATGGTGTGTGTGCCCATGTGCACGTGTGTGCGTGTGCAGTTGTGGGTGTCAGGTGGGGAGGACTCTGGGCACGTGTGCCCTTCTGGAACCTGTTCCCCCGGGCGGGTGCTGATCAGTTCATCGTCTTCCTCCTCCGCATTTTCTGGGGCCCCGGATCAGAACTTCCGAAAAGCCCCTGCTATGGGACATGGGCCACTTGCCATTTTTCACTCTCAGAATCATGCTGAAGGGAACATCTGCGTCCATAAATCTCTATTTAGGGCAGAATCCATGAGGTGGATTTTCTGGGTCAAAACATATACAGTTTTTAAGGTACTGGCCACAGTTTCCAACAGAGCGGTCTCTGCCCACTTTGAGCCTCGCTTGAGAAAGCGGGGCCTCAGAGGACCCGAGGGCCGGGACCTCAGGGAGGGAGGAGGAGGAGGCCCTGGGAGTGACCTGCCCAGAAGGGACTGTCCCGCCCTCAGCCCCGCCCCCAGCCCCGCCCAGTTCTAGAGCTGGTACAGAGCTGGCTCTAGTTCAAAGGCGGCTCTGCTCCTAGGACTGGCACTGGAGCTTATGCAAGAGCTGATGCTGGACTTGGCTCTAGCTCTGGGGAAGGCGCTGGAGGCGGATCTACCTCCAGAGACGGTCTAGACCTGGTTCTGCAGTTGGACAGCGCTCTCGAGCTGTCTCTCACACTGGCACTGGAGCCGGTGCTACAGCTATTGCGGTCGCTGGCTCTGGCTCTGGCTCTGGAGCGGCCACTGAAGCTGACTCCTGAGTGGGTACTGGTTTGGCTTGAGCTGTGGATCAGGTCCTGGAGCCGGCTGTACCTCCGGAGCTAAGGTTACAGCAGGTGCCGGAAGCAGCTGTGGATTTTGCTGTGGATAGGACGCAGGAGCTGTCCCTGGTGCTGGAGCTCTCGCTGACTTTGCGGCTGACTCCAACTCCGGTCTGGTGCTGGATCTGCTTCTTGTGCCTCTAGCTGTACAGCCAGTCCTGGCTCTAGCTCTGTGGCTGGTGCTAAAACCGGTGGTGGAGCTCTGGCACTGGTTCCACCTCTGAAATTGGTGTCAGGGCAGATTCTGGCACTAGAGCAGGCACAGAATCTGGCCTAGGAGCTGGTGATAGAGCTGCCTCTATCTCTGAAATGGCATCATGCTGGTGCCAGAGCACGATCTAGCTCTGACGTTGGTGCTGGAGCTGGCTCTTTCTCCTGAGCTGGCACTGGCTCTAAGTCTGCTACTGGCACCCAAGCCAGCTCTTGCTCTGGAGCTGCTGCAGGAGCTGACTCTCATGGGGGCTCTGGCTCTGGAGTTGGTCCTAGAACTGTGGCTGGAGCAGGCTCTAGCTCTGAACTTGGTGCTGACTCTCTCTCTGGAGCTGGTGCCAGGAATGGCTGTAATTCTGGGGCTGATGCTAGAGCTGGAGCTGGAGCGACCTCTTCCTTGGCACCTAGCACTGGCTCTAAACTGGCTTTGAGCTGGTTCTCAGTCTATCACTGGGGCTGGCACGGGAGTCAGTGATAGAGCCGTCTCTATCTTCCAGAGGTAGAGCTGACATGACAGCTGGTGTTCAAGCCAGCTCCAGCTCGTGGGATAACAGCAGCCCCACCCAGGAGCAGCAACGGAGCTGAGGCTGGAGCTGCCTCTATCTCAGGAGTTGATGCCAGTGTTGGAGCCTGAGTTGACTGTCGCCATGGCGCTGGCTCGAACTCTGGTGCTGGAGCTGACTCTGGCTCTGCAGCCAGCTCTGGCTCTAGTTCTGGACAGCCAGAACTATTAGTGGTAATAGAACTGGCTCCGGCAATGGATCAGTGCTGAAGCGGGTGCTGGAACTGACACCGAGTCTAGAGCTTTGGCTGGAGCTGGCTCCAGATATCACTCGCGCTCTTGAGCTGGTGCTTGGAGCTGGCTCTCGCCCTGGAACTGGCAGTGGAGCTCTCTCTAGCTCAGGAGCTAATGCTCGAGCTAGCTCTGGTGCTGACACTAGCTCTAGAGAGAGCTCTACCTCTAGAGCTGCCTGTAGCTCTGTGTTGCCAGAGGTGGTGCTGGGGTAGACTCGAGTTCACTTCCTGTTGTTATCTGTCACTCTGGACTTTGTGTTGGGTCTGATCCAAACTCTAGAGCTGCTGCGGGAGCTGGCAAATTGGTTGATGACAGAGCTGCTTCCATCCCTGCAGCTGGTGAGACAGCTGGTGCCAAAGCTGGTTCCAGCCCTGGAGCTGGTGCTAGAGCCAGTTGCGGAGCTCACTGGAGTTTGAGGGCTTTTCCATGAGCCAATGTTGGAACTAGTTCTCTCACTGGACTTGACTCTAGATCTAGTGATAGAGCCGGCTCTCATTCTGCACCTGGCACTGGCTCTAAATCTGGAGGTGGCCCTGGAGCCAGCTCCAGCTCTGGAACGCTGCAGGAGCTGGTGCTTGGAGCTGGCTCTGGCTCTGGAGCTGGTGCTACCTCTAGCTGTCGGGCTGGTACCAGAAATGCCTTTAATACCAGATCTGGCACTAGCACTGGTACAAGATCTGGCACTGACAGTGGTGCCAGCTTGGGAGTCGGCAGTCGAGCTGGCACTGGTGCTGCAAGAGGACAAAAAGTTCACCAACCTCATGACTGTAGACTGCATGCACACACTTGTGCACGCATCAAGTACATTTCTTTTCTTCCCTTCCTTTATCTTCTTACCATATAGCATAACATCGACCATAAGATGCACAAATAACTGTTACCCTCACATCACAGGGTTTAAGTTACAGGTCGTTACAGGTCGCCAAGGAGAAAAGTAAGCATCACCCCAGCACTCTGCATGCCCTGGGGACAGTGTCCGCGTGTCTCATTAGGAGGGAGAACGACTCTCTTACTGTCTTCACTTAGAGACTCAACGTGGCTACAGCAGAGCTGTGGGTACCAAGTCAAAAGAAGGTGGGCCGTGACAGTTGGTCTCACGTGTCAACCTGCCCAGGCCATAGTGTGCAGTCATTCGATCAAACTGGTGATTTAGTCCACACATGTTGTGAAGGTACTTATAGGTGTGGCTGACTTGCCTTTAAGTAAAGATTACTCAAAGGGTGGGTCTCATCACGTGAAGGCCTTACAGGCCTTCAAAACACCGCGGTTTCCTGAAAAAGAAAGTCTGCCTCAAGACACAGCAGCTAAGGAGAGCTTCAAGATGGCAGAGGAGTAAGACATGGAGATCACCTTCCTCCCCACAAATACATCAAAACTACATCTACACGTGGAACAACTCCTACAGAGCACCTACTGAACGCTGGCAGAAGACCTCAGACCTCCCAAAAGGCAAGAAACTCCCCACGTACCTGGGTAGAGCAAAAGAAAAAACAGAGACAAAAGAATAGGGACGGGGCCTGCCCCTCTGGGAGGGAGCTGTGAAGGAGGAAAGGTTTCCACACACTGGGAAGCCCCTTCACTGGCGGAGATGGGGGTGGCGGGGGGGGGAAGCATCGGAGCCACGGAGGAGAGCACAGCAACAGAGGGCAGAGCGGAGAGACTCCCGCACAGAGGATCGGTGCCGACCGGCACTCACCAGCCCGAGAGGCTTGTCTGCTCACCCGCTGGGGCGGGCGGGGCTGGGAGCTGAGGCTCAGGCTTCAGAGGTCAGACCCCAGGGAGAGGACTGGGGTTGGCTGCATGAACACAGCCTGAAGGGGGCTAGTGGGCCACAGCTAGCCGGGAGGGAGTCTGGGGAAAAGTCTGGAGCTGCGGAAGAGGCAAGAGACCACTGTTTTGGGGTGCGCAAGGAGAAGGGATTCAGAGCACCTCCTAAACGAGATCCAGTGACGGGCGCGAGCTGTGGCTATCAGCGCGGACCCCGGAGACGGGCATGAAACGCTAAGGCTGCCGCTGCTGCCACCAAGAAGCCTGGGTGCGAGCACAGGTCACTATCCACACCCCCCTCCCGGGAGCCTGTGCAGCCCGCCACAGCCAGGGTCCCATGATCCAGGGACAACTTCCCCGGGAGAACGCACGGCGCGCCTCAGGCTGGTGCAACGTCATGCTGGCCTCTGCCGCCGCAGGCTCGCCCTGCACTCCGTTCCCCTCCCTCCCCGCAGCCTGAGTGAGCCAGAGTCCCCGAATCAGCGGCTCCTTTAACCCCGTCCTGTTTGAGCGAAGAACAGATGCCCTCAGGCGACCTAAATACAGAGGCAGGGCCATATCCAAAGCTGAGCCCCAGGAGCTGTGCGAGCAAAGAAGAGAAAGGGAAATCTCTCCCAGCAGCCTCAGGAGCAGCGGATTAAATCTCCATAGTCAAATTGATGTCCCCTGTATCTGTGGAACACCTGAATAGACAACGAGTCATCCCAAAATTGAGGAGGTGGACTTTGGGAGCAACTGTAGCCTGGGGTTTGCCTTCTGCATCTAATTGGTTTCTGGTTTTATGTTTATCTTAGTTTAGTATTTAGAGCTTATTATCATTGGTACATTTGTTTATTGATTTGGTTGCTCTCTTCCTTTTTTTTAAATATATGTATATTTTTCCTTTTTCTCCTTTTGTGAGTGTGTATGTGTATGCTACTTTGTGTGATTTTGTCTGTATAGCTTTGCCTTTACCATTTGTCCTAGGGTTCTGTCTGTCCATTTTTTGTTTGTTTGTTTTTTTGTTTTTTAGTATAGTTTTTAGCGCTTGTTATCATTGGTGGATTTGTTTTTTGGTTTGGTTGCTCTCTCTTTTTTTATTACTTTTTTATTTTTAATAATTTTTAAGTTTTTTATTCTAATAACTTTATTTTATTTATTTTTCTTTCTTTCTTTCTTCTCTTTTCTCCCTTTTCTTCTGAGCCGGGTGGCTGACAGAGTCTTAGTGCTCCAGCCAGGTGTCAGGCCTGAGCCTCTGAGGTAGGAGAGCTGAGTTCAGGACATTGGTCCACCAGAGACCTCCCAGCCCCACGTAATATCAAATGGCAAAAGCTCTCCCAGAGATCTCCCTCTCAACGCTAAGGCCCAGCTCCACTCAACGACCAGCAAGCTACACTGCTGGACACCCTATGCCAAACAACTAGCAAGACAGGAACACAACCCCACCCATTAGCAGAGAGGCTGCCTAAAATCATAATAAGTTCATGGACACCCCAAAACACATGACTGGACGCAGTCCTGCCCACCAGAAAGACAAGATCCAGACTCATCCACCAGAACACAGGTACCAGTCCCCTCTACCAGGAAGCCTACACAACCCACTGAACCAACCTTACCCACTGGGGGCAGACACCAAAAACAATGGGAACTACGCACCTGCAGCCTGCAAAAAGGAGACCCCAAACACAGTAAGTTAAAAGCAAAATGAGAAGACAGGCAAATACACAGCAAATGAAGGAGCAAGGTGAAAACCCAACAGACCTAACAAATGAAGAGGAAATAGGCAATCTACCTGAAAAAGAATTCAGAGTAATGATAGTAAAGATGATCCAAGATCTTGGAAATAGAATGGAGAAAATACAAGAAATGTTTAACAAGGACCTAGAAGAACTAAAGAGCAAACAAACAATGATGAACAACACAATAAATGTAATGAAAAATTCTCTAGAAGGAATTAATAGCAGAACTGAGGCAGAAGAATGGATAAGTGACCTGGAAGATAAAATAGTGGAAATAACTACTGCAGAGCAGAATAAAGGAAAAAGAATGAAAAGAATTGAGGACAGCCTCAGAGACCTCTAGGACAACATTAAACGCACCAACATTCGAATTATAGGGGTCCCAGAAGAATAAGAGAAAAAGAAAGCAACTGAGAAAATATTTGAAGAGATTATAGTTGAAAACTTCCCGAATACGGGAAAGGAAATGGTCAATCAAATCCGGCAAGCACAGAGAGTCCCATACAGGATAAATTCAAGGAGAAACATGCCAAGACATATATTAATCAAACTATCAAAAATTATATGCAAAGAAAAAATATTAAAAGCAACAAAAAAACATACAAGGGAATCCCCATAAGGTTAACAGCTGATCTTTCAGCAGAAACTCTGCAAGCCAGAAGGGAGTGACAGGACATATTTAAAGTGATGAAAGAGAAAAACCTACAACCAAGATTACTCTGCCCAGCAAGGATCTCATTCAGATTTGATGGAGAAATTAAAACCTTTACAGACAAGCAAAAGCTAAGAGAATTCAGCAGCACCAAAGGAGCTTTACAACAAATCCTAAAGGAACATCTCTAGGCAGCAAACACAGGAGAAGGAAAAGACCTACAATAACAAACCCAAAACAATTAAGAAAATGGTAATAGGAACATACATATCAATAACTACCTTAAATGTAAATGGATTAAATGCTCCAACCAAAAGACACAGACTGGCTGAGTGGATACGAAAACAAGACCTGTATATATGCTGTCTACAAGAGACCCACTTCAGACCTAGGGACACATACAGACTGAAAGTGAGGTGATGGAAAAAGATGTTCCATGCAAATGGAAATCAAAAGAAAACTACAGTGGCAATTCTCATATCAGACAAAATAGACTTTAAACAAAGACTATTATAAGAGACAAAGAAGGACACTACATAATGATCAAGGGATCAATCCAAGAAGAAGATATAACAATTGTAAATATTTATGCACCCAACATAGGAGCACCTCAATACTTAAGGCAAATGTTAACAGCCATAAAAGGAAAAAGCGACAGTAACACAATCATAGTAGGGGACTTTAACACCCCACTTTCACCAATGGACAGATCATCCAAAATGAAGATAAATAAGAAAACACAAACTTTAAATGATACATTAAACATGATGGACTTAATTGATATTTATAGGACATTCCATCCAAAAACAACAAAATACACCTTCTTCTCTAGTGCTCATGGAACATTCTCCAGGATAGATCATATCTTGGGTCGCAAATCAAGCCTTGGTAAATTTGAGAAAATTGAAATCGTATCAAGTAGCTTTTCTGACCACAACGCTATGAGACTATATATCACTTACAGGAAAAAATCTGTAAAAAATACAGACACATGGAGGCTAAACAATACACTACTAAATAACCAAGAGATCACTGAAGAAATCAAAGAGGAAATAAAAAAATACCTAGAAACAAATGACAATGGAGACACAACGACCCAAAACCTATGGGATGCAGCAAAAGCAGTTCTAAGGGGGAAGTTTATAGCAATACAATCCTACCTCAAGCAACAAGAAACCTCTCAAATAAACAACCTAACCTTACACCTAAAGCAATTAGAGAAAGAAGAACAAAATAACCCCAAAGTTAGCAGAAGGAAAGAAATCATAAAGATCAGATCAGAAATAAATGAAAAAGAAATGAAGGAAAAATAGCTAAGATCAATAAAACTAAAAGCTGGTTCTTTGAGAAGATAAACAAAATTGATAAACCACTAGCCAGATTCATCATGAAAAAAAGGGAGAAGACTCAAATCAATAGAAATGGAAATGAAAAAGGAGAAGTAACAACTGACACTGCAGAAATACAAAGGATCATGAGAGATTACTACAAGCAACTCTATGCCAATAAAATGGACAACCTGGAAGAAATGGACAAATTCTTAGAAATGCACAACCTCCCGAGACTGAACCAGAAAGAAATAGAAAATATAAACAGACCAATCACAAGCACTGAAATTGAAACTGTGATTAAAAATCTTCCAACAAACAAAAGTCCAGGACCAGATGGATTCACAGGCGAATTCTATCAAACATTTAGAGGAGAGCTAACACCTATCCTTCTCAAACTCTTCCAAATATAGCAGAGAGAGGAACACTCTCAAACTCATTCTACGAGGCCACCATCACCCAAAACCAGACAAAGATGTCACAAAAAAAGAAAACTACAGACCGATATCACTGATGAACATAAATGCAAAAATCCTCAACAAAATACTAGCAAACAGAATACAGCAGCATACTAAAGGGTCATATACCATGATCAAGTGGGGCTTATCCCAGGAATTCAAGGATTCTTCAATATACACAAATCAATCAATGTGATACACCATATTAACAAATTGAAGGAGAACAACCATATGATCATCTCCATAGATGCAGAAAAAGCTTTTGACAAAATACAACACCCATTTATGATAAAAACTCTCCAGAAAGTAGGCATAGAGGGAACTTACCTCAATATAATAAAGGCCATATTTGACAAAACCACAATCAACATTGTTCTCAATGATGAAAACCTGAAACCATTTCAGGATCAGGAACTAAGACAGGAACAAGACAAGGTTGCCCACTCTCACCACTATTATTCAACATAGTTTTGGAAGTTTTAGCCACAGCAATCAGAGAAGAAAAGGAAATAAAAGGAATCCAAATCGGAAAAGAAGAAGTAAAACTGTTACTGTTTGCAGATGACATGACACTATACATAGAGAATCCCAAAGATGCTACCAGAAAACTACTAGAGGTAATCAATGAACTTGGTAAAGTACCAGGATACAAAATTAATGCACAGAAATCTCTTGCATTCCTATACACTAATGATGAAAAATCTGAAAGAGAAATTAAGGACACATTCCCATTTACCATTGCAACAAAAAGAATAAAATACTTAGGAATAAACCTACCTAAGGAGACAAAAAGACCTGTATGCAGAAAACTATAAGATACTAATGAAAGAAATTAAAGATGATACAAACAGATGGAGAGATATACCATGTTCTTAGATCGGAAGAATCAACATTGTGAAAATGACTATACTACCCAAAGCAACCTACAAATTCAATGCAATACCTATCAAACTACCACTGGCATTTTTCACAGAACTAGAACAAAAAATTTCACAATTTGTATGGAAACACAAAAGACCCTGAATAGCCAAAGCAATCTTGAGAAAGAAAAACGGAGCTGGAGGAATCAGCTCCCGGACTTCAGACTATACTACAAAGCTACCGTCATCAAGACAGTATGGTACTGGCACAAAAACAGAAATATAGATCAATGGAACAGGATAGAAAGCCCAGAGATAAACCCACACACATATGGTCACCTTATCTTTGATAAAGGAGGCAAGAATATACAATGGAGAAAAGACAGCCTCTTCAATAAATGGTACTGGGAAAACTGGACAGCTACATGTAAAAGAATGAAATTAGAACACTCCCTTACACCATACACAAAAATAGACTCAAAATGGATTAAAGACCTAAATGTAAGGCCAGACACCATCAAACTCTTAGAGGAAAACATAGGCAGAATACTCTATGATATACATCACAGCAAGATCCTTTTTGACCCACCTCCTATAGTAATGGAAATAAAAACAAAAATAAACAAATGGGACCTAATGAAACTTAAAAGCTTTTGCACAGCAAAGGAAACCATAAACAAGACGAAAAGACAACCCTCAGAATGGGAGAATATATTTGCAAATGAAGCAACAGACAAAGGATTAATCTCCAAAATATACAGGCACTCATGCAGCTCAATATCAAAAAAACAAACAACCCAATCCAAAAATGGGCTGAAGATCTAAACAGACATTTCTCCGGAGAAGATATACAGACTGCCAACAAACACATGAAAGGATGCTCAACATCATTAATCATTAGAGAAATGCAAATCAAAACCACAATGAGATATCATCTCACACCAGTCAGAATGGCCATCATCAAAAAATCTACAAACAATAAATGCTGGAGAGGGTGTGGAGAAAAGGGAACCCTCTTGCACTGTTGGTGGGAATGTAAATTGATACAGCCACTATGGAGAATAGTATGGAGGTTCCTTAAAAAAATAAAAATAGAACTACCATATGACCCAGCAATCCCACTACTGGGCATATACCCTGAGAAAACCATAATTCAAAAAGGGTCATGTACCACAGTGCTCATTGCAGCGCCATTTACAATAGCCAGGACATGCAAGCAACCTAAGTGTCCATCAACAGATGAATGGATAAAGAAGATGTGGCACATATACACAATGGAATATTACTCAGCCATAGAAAGAAACAAAATTGAGTTATTTGTAGTGAGGAGGATGGACCTAGAGACTGTCATACAGAGTGAAGTAAGTCAGAAAGAGAAAAGCAAATACCATACACTAACACGTATATATGGAATCTAAAAAAAGAAAAAATGGTTTTAAAGAACCTAGGGACAGAACAGGAATAAAGACGCAGACGTAGAGAATGGACTTGAGGACACAGGGAGGGGGAAGAGTAAGCTGGAATGAGTGAGAGAGTGGCATGGACATATATACACTACCAAATGTAAAATAGGTAGCTAGTGGGAAGCAGCCACATAGCACAGGGAGATCAGCTCGGTGCTTTGTGACCACCTAGAGGGGTGGGATAGGGAAGATGGGAGGGAGACAAGAGGGAGGAGATATGGGGATATATGTATACATATAGCTGATTCACTTTGTTATACAGCAGAAACTAACACACCATTGTAAAGCAATTATACTCCAATAAAGATGTTAAAAATAAATAAACAAACAAATTAATTAATTAAATTAAATACTCTACAGGGGGAAAAAATAAAGAAGACACAGCATCTAGAAGCCCGCTGGAGTGTCCAGTCCTGCAGGCTTTGGACATGCCAGCCCCCTTGCTCACATGAGCCCACATGTTAAAATCAATTCTCTCTATATATACACACAACATATACACATGTGCGTGTGTGTCTACATGCACATGTGTATAAGTCGTGTGTGTGTGTGTGTGTATACGGGTGTATCCTGGTGGAGCGCCCTGACTCGCCTCTGTCCTTCCTGCTTCCCCTTTACAATCACTGTTACCTGAGGCCTTAGACTCAGTGCCCGGTGGTATGCAAGCCTGGTGTTTCCTTCTGAGCTCTGCCAGCGCTGCCCGGGGTTCCGAGAAAAGCCTGGCTGACACTGTCCTGGCTAAAGACACACAGAAGACCCCCAGAGCCCTCTTACCTGTAACAATCCAGAATGTGGTCAGAGAGCTTACACTCACGAGGCTGGCCAACAATACGGTCAGCATGCAGACTCCTGGAACAGAGAGGCGGACATATAAGGCCTCAGAAAAATAAACTAAAAACAGGATTTTCTGAGTGCGGAATTCCACAACAGGAAGGTCTGCACAGAATATGTTATCATCCCTTCAATACATGTCTTGGGGAAGTCAAGTCTTTTGCCTATTCATTGTTACCTCTTAGCGCACAACTTAATACATGCTATTTCGTGCACAACCCTCTCCTCTGATGCTAAATATTTTCACTCTACGGTCTGCAAAGAGAAGAGGCAATCGTGGCGTATGCAAGAAAGAGGGAGCCACCACCCCTGGAAATCATCATTAATATTTGAATTTCTAGCTGTCATTTGCTTGGGGTGTCCAATAGTCTGGTCCACCCCCAATTACACAGCAGCCAGGGCAAGGATAACAGGATGAAGACGGCTACACTAATCATTTAACCATCTTGCGGTGAGCGTTTAATATTTGGATTCTGATTTGCTTCCAGGGAGGTTGTGTGTGTTTGGCGAGGGAGAAACACAGAGGAAGAGGGGCAGACGATTTCATGGCTTAAAAGCTGCTGTAAAAGCTTTTCCCACTAAGTGCAGAAAAACATTGGACGAAACCCAACATCCTTTCATGAGAAAAACACTCAAGAAACTAGAAACAGAAGGGCACTTCCTGAGCCTGATATAGGGCATCTGGGAACAATCCACAGCTCACGTCACACTTAGTGGGGAAAGACTGAAGCCTCCCCCGAGATCAGGAACAAGGTGCGCAGTGACCAGTCTTGCCAGCTCAGTGCCACATTTCACTGGAGGTCCATCAGCCAAGAAAACGAAATAAAAGGCATCTAGACTGGAGGGGATGAAGTAAAACTATCTTCATTTGCAAATTACATGACCACGTATATAGGAAATCACAGAGAATACGGGGGGAAACTATTAGAACTAATAAACAAGTTCAGCAAGGTTGCAGGATACAAGATAAATACCAAAAAAATCAATTGTATGGGAATGCAAATTGGTGCAGCCACAATGGAAAACAGTATGGGAGTTCCTCAAAAAATTAAAAATAGAACTACTACTATGTGATCCTGCAATCCCACTTCTGGGTATTTGCCCAAAGGAAATGAAACTCAAAAAGATACATGCACCCCAATGTTCATTGCAGCACTATTTACAATAGCCAAGATAAAGAAGCGGCCTAAGCATCCATTGATGGATGCATGGATAGAGAAGATGTGGTATGTATATAATGGAATATTATTTAGCCATAAAAGAAGGAAATCCTGTCATTTGCAATAACATGGATGGACCTTGAAGGTATTACGCTAAGTGAAACAAGTCAGAGAAAGACAAATACCATATGATCTCATTTATACGTGGAATCTTAAAGAAAAAAAAATAGGGGCTCATAGATACAGAGAACAGATTGGTAGTTACCAGAGGTAGGGAGTAAATGGGGGCAAAATGGATGAATAGGGTCAAAACGTACAAACTCCCAGTTATAAAATAAAGAAGTCCTGGGGATGTAGTGTGCAGAATGGTGACTAGAGCTAATAATACTGTGTTGAATATTTGAAAGTTGCTAGGAGAGTGGTTCTTGAAAGTCCTCATCAGAAGGAAAAAATCTGTGCAACTATGTGAGGTGGTGAATGTTAACTAGACTTACTGTGGTGACCATTGGGCAATATATACAAATATCAAATCATTATCTTATACACCTGAAACTAATATACTGTTATATGTCAATTTAAAAATCGATTGTATTTCTAAAACTAACGCCGAAAAATCTGACAATGAATGTAAGAAAACAAGTTAAATGACGATAGCATCCAAAAGAATAAAATACTCAGAAATAAATTTAGGATCAAAAATATAAGACTTATACAATGAAAGCTACAAAACATTATTGAAAGCAATTAAAGAAGGCTGAAATAAATGGAAAGATATCCCACATTCATGGATCAAGAGACTTTATACTATTAAGAGAGTGGGCTTCCCTGGTGGCGCAGTGGTTGATAGTCCACCTGCCGCTGCAGGGGACACGGGTTCGTGCCCCAGTCCGGGAAGATCCCACATGCCGCGGAGTGGCTGGGCCCGTGAGCCATGGCCGCTGAGCCTGCGCGTCCGGAGGCTGTGCCCCACAGCGGGAGAGGCCACAACAGTGAGAGGCCCGCGTACCGCAAAAAAAAAAAAAAAAAAAAAAAAAAAAAAAGATGGCAATACTTCCCAAATGGAACTATGGATTCAATGCAATCCATAGCAAAATCCCAGCTGCCATTTTTTTTTTTTTTGCAGAAATTGACAAGCCAATGCTGAAATTCATTTGGAAATGCAAGGGATCCAGAATCACCGAAACAATACGGAAAAAGCAGAGCAAAAGTGGAGGACGCATACTTCCTGATTTCAAAACTCGTTACAAAGCTACAGTAATGAAGACAGTGTGGTCCTGGCATAAAGATAGACATAACAAATCAATGGAAGAGAATTGAGAGTCCATAAACAAACTTCACATTTGTAGTCAATTGATTTTTGATGAGCAACCAGACAATTCACTGGGGAAAGAATAGATTTTTTCAATAAATGGTATTGGGACAACTGCATATTCACAGGCAAAGGAAGAAGTTGGACTCTTCCTCACAGCCCTCACGTGGATGAGGGCTTGCCCAAGAGCTGCAAGGAGGCTGCTGGGGCCAGGCTGCTAGCTGCCTGGCTCAGAGCAGCTGGCTGGGTGAGGTCACTGCCTGGTGAGACCCTGGGACGAAGGTTCAGTCATCCTCCGGCTGCATCTGTTCAAGAACCTCTGATCATATGTACAAGAACCTCTGACCTGGGGACTACAGTTCCCCCTTGTTCTAAGTGGGAAGCTGAGATGCCAAGATCCCTCCTGGCCTGTAAGTAGCAGCCCTGGGGTTAAAGCCAGATCCCTCTGGTCCAAAGGCACAAGGCTTCCCCTCCCCTGCATCCCCTTTCCCTTAACCGGCTCCGCCTCGTCTTGGGAAATGGAGCCCTGAGCAGGGATGTTAGAGGCCCTCCCCCACACAGACAGGCTGTGGCCTGTTCCCTGGCCTATCCCCATCTGGAACACACTTCACCACTTCACATCTGAAACAGTGTATACACAAACACATACACACACACACACACTCAGAGGCTGAGAAACAATGACTCATCCTGGGAGGGCTACCCTCCAATGTTTTCAATTTTACTTAAAAGTCCCAGCTATCCCACTAACTTGGACATAGCCCACTAAGCGGTGGCGAGGGCAGTGGGGACCTCTGTCTGAGTGTCCCCACTGCCAGGACACCAGATTCCCCCTGCCAGCCCCTGGGGGTGTCCCCTGCAGGGCTCTCAGAGACAGGCACAGATGACCATCGATGCATATGAGCAATTTATACATGTCTCTAGCTGTTTTCTCTGGTTTCTAGAAGTAGATAAACTTAGTTGAAGGGGAGGGTATCAGGGTCCTATTGCCGAGTCACCCTCCAAGAAGAGAGTCCAGGGACCTTTTATCTTCCTTCATCTCTTCACCCAGCTCCTCCCAGACCAGCCCTGATGCTGTCCTTAGGCTGAATTTGTCCTCTCCTGAGGGGAGGGGGGACAGGGAAAACAGGGAATGCTGGTTTGGCCAGGGGATGGGTGTTGCCTGTTGACAGAATACTGGTGTGTCTGCCAGGACCCCAGGGCTGGGTCTGCCCCTGCACACAGCATGTGGCATCTTAGTTCCCAGACCAGGGATTGAACCCATGCCCCCTGCAGTGGAAGCGCAGAGTCTTAACCACTGGACCACCAGGGAAGTCCCTGGCTCACCTCTTTATTACCTGGGAGGGACCAGTGTCCAGAAGGTACACCAGAGAACTTTGTAAAAACACAAACTGAATGAGAAAAACCAATCAGTTGGTCCCAGACCAGGTCCCAGGGAACCAGGTGTTTGCAGCTAAAAATGGAAGCATGACCTTTCAGCCAGCAGTCACAAACTCCCCGGGCCTGTGCCTGGCCCCTGCAGACTCTGGGGAAAAAAACCCTGCCTTACAGGAACCTGAGGTCCTCAAGGGAAATTCCAAGGACACAGGCAATGACACCCACAAAGGACCTGGGAGGCTGTGCCCATGCACCAGGCAGATCTGCATTCGCAACTTTAAGCTGCATCATTGTGACCTTGAACAAAGCTATAACCTCTCTGAGCCTTGATTGTTGTTTTGTCTCCCATGCTGTTTCTCTGCACAGATCTTCCTCGACTTACAGTGGGGTTACATCCTGATAAGCCCATCCTAAGGTGAGAACATACTGAACACCATAGCTTAGCCTAACCTACTTAAACTTGCTCAGAATACGTACGTTAGCTGGTAGTTTATATTATAATAGAGCTGAACATCTCATGTAATTTACTGAATACTATACTGAAAGTGAAAAACAGAATGGCTGTCAGGGTACAGAATGGTCATAAGTGTATCCTTGTTGAGCCTGGTGATGGAGTGGCTGACAGTTGCCACCACGCTGCCCAGCATCACGAGAATATCCCACCGCATAATCCATAGCCAGCCGGGGAAAGATCAAAATTTACAATTCGAATTGCGGTTTCTACTGAATGCCTATAGCTTTCGCCTCATCCTAATTGTATCGGGTTTCTCCCCGGCCCTTGTTACAGCTCCCTTATTTACCATGAGGGGGCCTTCCTTTTTGTCCCTCTGAATGCCCCCTCCGTCGCCACGCCTCTACCACCACCCTCTGCGCTTGGCCTACACTTGGAGACATATAAGACGGTCCCCCTGGGGCTCCTGGAGTCCCTAGGACGAACCAGGGTCAATACAACTCGGACAGGCCTTGGTAAGAAAGTATGGCCAACTCCCTTCACAGAAGAGGAAACAGAGGCTCCGAGGGATTCCGGGAGCCGCTCACGGCCGGCCTCAGGGGCCCTGAGCAAAAGAGTGATGATCCTAACCCGGAAAGTAAGTACGACGTCCAGCTGGTTTCCCATCCGGTGATTGCTTCGAGGCTCTTCTAGAAACAATAAAGTTTTTCCCTCAAATCGTTTCCCTGATTTCTCAAGCCCGCACCCCAGCCCAGAGTTCCCTGACCCGCGCTCCTCGCCTGGAAGGTGGGTCGCCTGCGTCGGAGGCCACGGCCCAGGTAGCCAGCAGAGGTTAAAGGTCCTGGGACCCCGGCGCTCGTGGACCCCTGGGGACTGGGGACTGCAGCTGGTGGGCGGGGCGGGGCGGGCGGGTGGGTAGGAGGAGCAGCGGTAGGTGGGCGGGGCACGCATGCGGGTAGGTGGGGCTGCGGCCGGTGGGCGGGGCGCGCGGCTCCTTTCCCCTCCCCCGAACCCCGCCCGGCCCCGATCCCGGCGGGCCCTTAGTCAGGCCCCACCCAGCGCGCTACTAAAGGCGCCCGGCAGGCCCTGGGTTTCGCCGGACTGCGGGCGAACCGAGACTCTGTTTTCAGGGCCGGGCTGCGCCCCTCCGTCCGTTCTAACGCTGGGCCGGCCGCAAGGGGCTGAGTCTGCAGCCCGCAGGGACAGTCACGCTCCCGCGCCGCTCCCTGTCCCCGCCCCGCGCCCGGCCGGAGGAGCAGCGCCGCGAGCCCGGAGCCTGCAGTGGCCGGCCGAAGTCGAGGTGCGTGTCTCAGACCCAAGCTCCTGGGTGCAGATCCCCGGCTGGGGCGGCCGAAGCTCGGGCCTGGTTCTGCATCGGCGGAGCGGCCCCGGCGGCCCGGGCCCCACCGGAGGAAGAATCCAGCGGAGCCAACGGTCGACGCGGAGCTTTGGAGGACGCCGCGCCCCAAGCCCGGGTGGGGAAACGGAGGTCCGCAGAGGGAGGGAGAGGGAGAGGGAGCGGGCCTGCCAGAGGCCACCGGGTGAGCCGGGGCCAAAGCCCCAAAACTCCGGCCCGGGGATCTTTATCTGACTTCGGGCGGACCCCCGCAGAGCTGTCAGGCGTCCCGCGCTCTCTGTGACCCGGGCCGGACCCAGCGCTTTAGAGCCCTTCCCGCACATCAGGGGCGGTGCGGATTGCGTCTTGCCACCTCACCAAGCCCCCTATAGCTGAGGAGGACGCCGAGGCTGTGGTGGAGCTGGCAGGAGAGCGCCTTGCCCAGGGTTACCGCCGAGAGCAGGTGAGAGCTGAAGCGCGTTCCCGCGGTCCCGGGAGAGCCCAGGCCCCCTCTCCCGGAGGAATGCGCTGCTACCACCCCTGCCCCAACCCCCATCCCGGGGGATCTATGCCGCCTCTCCCAGCGCACCACCCCTCCCCAGGCCGAGTGTGTCCCCGCGGTGCGGGCTCTGGGCTTGATTTCCGGCGTCCTCCCAGTTTCCCCTGGAATCCTTCTCCAAGCCCCGCCCCACCCCCCCACCCCCCCAAGCGCTGTTCCCCTAGTCCCTAGGATGGCCGCCCTTAGCTCATCACAGAAGGAGGTCAGCAGGGAGACCTGAGAGACAAGGCAGGGAGCCAGCCGCCTCTCCGGCTTTCGCAAGGCACCGCAGCAGGCTTTGGCTGAGTCCTGAGCCTCTGTCCTTCAGAACTGCCAGACCTGGGCCTGGGCCCAGCAGTACGAGGAGACAGCTGGAATCCACATTCCCCGGGTGAGGCCGCCCAGGGGAGGGCAGGGCAGCAAAAATGGGGCCACTGTCCTGTGGATAAGGAGCGCTCCTTTGCAGGTGTTTCCCGGACCCCGGAGACACAGGCTCCGAGCCTGACACCTCTGAGAGAGGTGGGCTGATTCACCAGGGCACACCCAGACTCTGCAGGTACCCAGGCTCAGATGCTGCCCACCCTGCGATGCACTGCCCCAGACTAGCCCTGGGCCTGGGGTTCTGCCTGCTGGTGGGCGTGGCCCTCTGCTCTCTGTGGTGAGCATGCCCCATGGAGCCCTCCCTCCCTACCCCAGACCCCTCCATCTCTCAGCATCTCAACCCCCAAACCTTGACCCCTTCACAGGATTCCCAGGTCCCACCCCCTTCTCTTGGTGCACCTGTCCCTTCACCCCAGCCCCGGTAAGACCGAACTAGCCTGGCTTATGTATTTTGCTTTGCACTGGTCAGGCCTTTGCACTTGCTCTTTCCTCTGCCTGGACTGTTCTTCTAGCCATGTTAATGTTTATGCTCCAGAATTCACCCTATGTGTTCTTCCCACAAAGCTCTGGGGGCCGCCCCCAACCACCAGCCCCCTGTGTGCAGGGCCTGGCATCAAGAACATTCCTGTCCCAGGAATGAATGGCTGCACGGCTAATGACTCATTGCAGAAGACCAGGAGGCTTTGTCCTCCGAGGTCAGCCAGACCCAAGGAATGATTGGGCGGGGGCAGGGGGAGGGGAGGTGTATCCCAGGTGCACCACGTGGGGCCTGCATTCCCACTGACATGCAGCAAAGTGAGTTTTCAGCCTCACGTGCAAAGTCAGGTCAACAGATGTATTTCCTTCCCAGGGTGTATGTCGAGAACTGGCTGCCGGTCTTCTATGTCCCCTATTATCTCCCCTGCCCAGAGATCTTGTAAGTATGGGCCAGGGCGAATTGGGGGCCCCCGGAGTGGAGGGGGTGAGAGGGTTTTTAAGGTCACTTTGTAGGTTCTTAGGTCCTAAGCTCATGATTCTGAGCAGTGTGGTGAGCTGCCACAGATGTGGAGTGAAATTCCCCTGTTTCAGTCCTTGGGTGTCCTTGCAGTGCCCCCTCCACAGTTGTGACCTTGAGCCTGTTGCATAGCTCTGAGCCTCACTTGCTGTATCTGTAAAATGGGATGATAGAGGTGCCCCTCCCGAGCCAGCCAGAGCATGGGGTACTGTAATGATGCCTGTAAATATCCTGGTGTTGCACCTGGCACGTAGGAGGTGCTCAGGAAAGAGTGCTTTCAGGACTTGACTTCTTTTTCTTTATTTAATACATTTATTTATTTTATTTTATTTTTTATTTTTGGCTGCATTGGGTCTTCTTAGCTGCACACGGGCTTTCTCTAGTTGTGGCGACTGGGGCCACTCTTCGTTGAGATGCGCGGGCTTCTCATTGCGGTGGCTTCTCTTGTTGCGGAGCATGGTGTCTAGGTACGCGGGCCTCGGTAGTTGTGGCATGTGGGCTCAGTAGTTGTGGCTCGCAGTCTTAGTTGCTCCGCGGCCTGTGGGATCTCCCTGGACCAGGGATCAAACCCTTGTCCCCTGCATTGGCAGGCGGATTCTTAACCACTGCGCCACCAGGGAAGTCCAGGACTTGACATTTTGCTCAATTTTGTGTTCTCTGTGGCTTCAAAGAAGAAATGGACACGTGACCAGTCTCCCCGACATAACAAACCTGACATTTTGTCAGTTAAGAGTGAAAAAGATTTGGTTATAGATGAACCTAGAACTTGAAATGATTCCTACTGATTGCGTCACTTTTTATATCCGATATCAAACGTATCTCAGACTTGCCAAGATGGGATGGAACAGTCTGCCGTTCAGATCGCCCCAGCGCTCTTGTCGTTCAGCTGTCATTAGCGAATAATTCTCTGCCCTGGGCAGGTTGTTCTGTGACGGCGCCAGCCTGATCCCAGTGACGTCCTCTCACTGTGCTTTGTTTCATGCCCCAAATAAGTGCTGGTTTATAAGAACCAGTGTGTTTCCCAGCCAAGTCCTCTGTGTCATCAGACTAAAACTAATAACAATAATTTTCAAAGTCCAAAAAAAAAAAGAGTGAAAAAGGTGATTTGGGACAGTCTCAAGGGGACATTTGGCCACCCTGTCTTGTTTTTCATGACAGCAAAAGGAAAGTTTAAAATCTGGATCATAGACTACTAACTAACAACAAAGTGTGTTTCACTATTATAAACATAGAATACAGTAAATTAGGAGGCTGGATAACAGAAAAGACAAAAGAAAATGAAATACCCTCTTGTGTTTTGCTGGTCCAAGTCATACTCTGACTCCAAAGTTCATTGTCAGCTCGTTGGTTGCTACGCTTTCTATTTGAACAGATTGTTCTAAAAAGCAGAAAGCCTGCTTGCTATTGAAAGTAGTTGTGACCACAGTGTTTTTGTGATTTTTATCCAGTTTCCCCAGAATTGGCTTGCTTTTTTGGCATCTGGTCACCATCATTTTATTCCACCCAGGGACTGGGCCCTAATTCTTGAATCCCTCTCCCTTTCCCACCAGCAAGTTTGCAGCATTTAGGTTGTTTCCAGTTTCCCAGCGTTCTAAATCAGTTTGTAATGAGCAGCTTTGGATAGGCAGCTTTTTCCATCTTAAAGATCCTTTCCTTTGGTAAGTTTCTGAGCGTCAGGTTGCTCTCCAGGGGGACAGTGGCACACACACACTCGAACTCACACAGATACGCCACCCCCTCCACCCCGCTGCAGCTGCATTGCACCTGGGCTGGTGCTGGAAGTATTAGGTGCTATGAAAAACAAAAAAGCAAACCACCTTGCTGACTCCAGACATGGGAAATGCGATGTGGTTTAAATTTCATTTCTTTGATTCCTACCAGGCCCTCACCTCCCCCACGCCTTCCCATTAACTGAATTTCCTCTTTGGTGACTCGCCTGCTCCAGCACCTTCTCTCCTTGGCCTGTCGGCGGGTCCTCTATCACCACCCTTGGCCGAAAGTACTTGCTACATTTTTTTTTCTTTGCAGTGTGTCTATCTTTTGGTTCTACTGAGTTATTATTTTTTTTAATAGATTAAAGTTGGAGAGTTTTGTTTGTTTGAAATGGTCACATCTTCCCCTCTGTTCATTTGGATCTCTTCTTTACTTTTAGTTTCATGACCTTCAGAGGTTTGGAAATATGAAGTTCCTTTTTTTGGTTCTGGCTCATCTGTGGCTTTGGAATTCTTATGTCTAACCCGTTAAAGTGGCCAGAGCAGAGTGTGTCCAGGCTGGTGGGGGAAAGGGAAATACCGATGGCCAGGGAAGTGTGGAACAAGGGGCCCTTTCCCCTTCTCACTTCTGACCACCTTCTCAGAGTCCCATCACTTTCTTTTCTTCTTTCTTTTTTCTTTTTCCTTTTTGAAGATGTTGTCTTCTTTATTTATTTTTGGCTGTGCTGTGCAGCTCGCAGGATCTTAGTTCCCCGACCAGGAATCAAACCCGCACCCCCTGCAGTGGAAGCGTGGAGCCTTAACCACTGGACGGCCAGGGAAGTCCCCCTAGCCCTTTCCGAGCAGGGGCCTAAAACGTGCTTGTCTGTGTGAAACTAGGGCAGGGGGCCAATTGGATGGATCAACTTTTAAAACTTGTTGCTTCCAGAGTATAGACTGATCACAGAAGGACAAATATAATAGGGTTTCACTTCTAAGAGATCTCTGGAATAGTCATATTTATAGAGACAGAAGTAGGAACAATGTTACCAGGGGCTGGGAGAGGGAATGGGGAGTTAGTGTTTCAGGGGCACAGGGTCTCAGTCTGGGACGATGAAAAAGTTCTGAACATGGATGGTGGTGATGGTTGCCCAATGTGAATGTCCTTTAATGCCCCTGAACTGTACACTTTCAAATGGTTAAAATGGGAAATCTTTGTTATGTATATCTTACCCCACACACAAAGCATAGACTGAAAAAACTAGGAAAGCTCCAGGAAGCTTAAGCCATCCCACCGTAGGTGACGTACTGAAGAGACCCAAGTGAATGGCAGGCACCCACGTCCTCAGGTGGTCTGAGCCTTACAGGCAAGCTCAGGCCTCTGCTGGAACAGGTTCTGACCCGGTCCCTGGGTGGCCTTGGGCAAGCCTTTCCATCCCCCAGGCCTCACTTCCACCCTGGGGAGCGATATTATTGTCCCTATTTTAGGGGTGAGGGAACTAAACCCCGAGGAGTGAGATGTCCGGCCCCTGGTCTCTCCAGCCAGCTGGTGGCAGAGCCAGAGGCATGTCGCCGGCAGCCTCCTTCCTTAATCAGCCCTCCTTCCTAACCCCCCCAGGTTGGCCACAGCTAGTGGGGGCCAGCCACACAGACAGCCTGCCAAGAAGGGGCCAGGGTGCTGCCCTTACCATTCGCTCCGTGCTGGGCACTGGCTGACAGGCCCCGACTTACATACCTCTCTTACCTCTCACGACAGCTCTTAAGGGTTAAGGGTGCTGCCTCATTTTACAGATAAGGGAAAATGGGTGTATCAGTCAGCCTTCCACTAAAGAAACAGAACCAGGAAGACGGAGGGAGACTGACTGACTGACTGACTGACTGACTGATTGATTGAAAGCAATCGGCTTACACGACTGTGGGGTGGCGAAGCCAGTCTGAAATCCACGGAGCGGGCCATCGGGAAGGGTGGGCTGGAACTCTTCGGCAGGACCTGACACTACTGTCCACTGACAGAATTTCTTCTTCAGGGAAACCTCAGTTCTATGCTGTAGCTTTTCAACTGACCATATCAGGCCTGCCAGACTATGGAGGATGATCTTTACACGGGGTCAACTGGTGTAGATGTTACTGACATCTACAAAATCCGTACCTTCACAGCGACGCCTTGATTGGTGGCTGTGTAACTGGCTTCTTCAACTGACCATCACCGTAGGTTCAGGTTAAGTAACTCGCCCACCCGGGCTAGAAAGTGGCAGAACTGGGCTCACCGGGCCTATTACAGCTCCGCAGACCTTCTCCCCAGTGCCCAGGCTCTTCCAGAGCAATATGTTTGAAAGAGAGACAGAAAAAGACTTTGGAGACAAATGGCACCAGGCTGGAATCACTGCCCTGCCACACGGTGACCCTGGACAGACCGCCTCTATAGGAGTCCAGCCCCGACAGAGTGGACAGAGCAGTGGGGGAGGGTCAAGGGCGTCTGGGGGGTTGGGGGTGCCTGTCCCATGGGGGTGCTTCACCTCGACCTCATCCTTCCCTGCTGAGTGTTTCTGCCCCCCACCGGCACTAATGGCTCTGTCTCACCTCTCCCACCAGCAACATGAAGCTGCAGTACAAGGGGGAGAAGCCATTCCAGCCTGTGACACCGTAAGCAGACTGTCATTTCCCCCTTTGTGGCCCCGGTGTTGGGGGCTGCCTCCCCTTAACCACTCACCCTTCTTGATTGCAGATCACACTACCCTCAGCCCAAGCTGCTGGAGCAAAAGTAGGTGTTGATTAGGGCCTGGGCACAGAATGGAGAGACCTGGGGTGGAGGGGGGGCACGGGCCTCTGATCTGGAAGTTGGGGTACTGGAGGTGTCCACTGGCCTCGGGGTCTGGGTAGTCTGGGACCTGGGCTCCGGTCCAGCTCTGTCACTAGCTGTGTGACCTTGGACAAGTTAGCCAACCACTCTGGGATTTTTCTGCACAGGTGGATAATAATAATACCCACCTGATAGGAGGTTGGAGGGCCAGATGAGATGGTGTTTGCAAAATGCACAGCAGGGAATTCCCTGGCAGTCCAAGTGGTTAGGACTCCGTGCTTTCACTGCTGAGGGCCTGGGTTCATTCCGTGGTCAGGGAACTAAGATCCCTCAAGCTGCGTGGCGCGGCCAAAAAAAAAAAATAATAATAACGCAGAGCACTGTGCCTTCTGCGTAGTCGCGCTCGATCCGTCGTCGATGATGATGTTGATGACCCCCGTCTCCGAGGCACTTGGCGGGCACCGGAAATGCCAGGCTCCTCTAGACACTGGGCATGCGTTAACTCCTGGTCTTGACCACGCTGGGAAGTAGCTATGACTATCCCCACATTCCACATGAGGATACTGGGGCCCAGAGACAGGGATGAAGCTGCCCAGGGTCACACAGCTTTGGCAGGGCCAAGATGAGAGGGAGGCTTTCCCAGGGGAGGGTCTCAGCCCCCACGGCCTCCTCTGCCGCCAGGCCCAGAGTTCCTGACACTCACACCCTGGCTAGCGCCCATTGTCTCCGAGGGAACCTTCGAGCCGGATCTGCATTGTATCTACCAGCCGCTGAACCTGACCGTCGGGGTCACGGTGTTTGCCGTGGGGAAGTGAGTAGTGGGCTGGGCTGGGCTGGGGGGAGGGGGGTTATAAATTCTGAGCCCCAGGAATTTATAGTCTGGGGAGAGACAGGACCCCAACCCGGGCACCAGGGACGCCCTGAACCAGGTGCTGTGCAGGTGGGAAGGTACAGAGTGGAGTATGCTGGTGGGAGGGGAGCTTCCTGGAGGAAGGGGGTCTGGCCCTGGCATGGAAGGGGGGAGGGGGAGGCAGCCCAGGTGAGGGGGCAGCAGGAGCCTTTGTCAGGAGACACCCTTGTCCCTTCACCCCTTCTGCTTCCCCTGGACCATCCAGGCAGGTGTGAAGGAGTGGAAAGCCCCCCAGACCACCGCATAGAATTGGGGGTCCGTGGTCAGGCCACAGGCAGGTCAAGAGACCCAGGCAGAGCCAGCCCATCCTTGGGGACCCTCTCTCCTCCAGCCTCCGGCCTAAGGGCTCTCTGGACACCTCCTGTTTTCCCCTCTCCTTCCTCACCCCGCCTGGCCTTTCCTTTAGGAGCCATCACCTGGCAGCTTCCCTCTGGGTCCCTTTCTGGGACTC
This sequence comes from Delphinapterus leucas, assembly GCF_059928025.1. Taxonomy (NCBI): domain Eukaryota; kingdom Metazoa; phylum Chordata; class Mammalia; order Artiodactyla; family Monodontidae; genus Delphinapterus; species Delphinapterus leucas. The sequence goes on along the minus strand of NC_143134.1, from coordinate 121,487,954 downwards.
CTGAGAGAGGGACCCTAATGGGTCCCCAGCAGCTAAGCACCGGCCAGATGATGGATGGCCCAGCGGGGATCAGGGGACCCCCCCCACCCCTGGCCCAATCGGCACCCAGCAGCCAGCACCACTCACCTTCCCTTGACTCGGCCACTTGCCCGTTTCTTGGCTACTTTCCTCTCTCTGAGGCTCAGTGTCTGTGCCTAGGAAGTGGGGACTGTGGTCCCTGCCTTCTAGGGAGTTTATGAGGCTAGAAGGAGAGAAGAATCCCTTAGAACACTGCCTGGCACTTAGTAAGTGCTCAGTAAAAGTTAGCTCAGTCTGTGAATATGAGTCATCAATTATCATTATTAGGACGGTCTTAAGAGGTTGGTACTAAGATTGTGGGAATTTGACAGACAAGGACCCCGAGGGGTGGACCTGAGTGACTTCTTGAGATGGAAAGCTGGGAGGTGGACCCCAGCCTGGCCAACCCCAGCCCTGTCTGTGTGGTGCCAGCACATAGTGGGGACCCAGGCAGTGGCCCTGCTGAGGCCATGGTGCATGATGGGATTCTCTCCACCAGGTACACCCAGTTCGTCCAGCACTTCCTGGAGTCAGCCGAGCAGTTCTTCATGCAGGGGTTCCGGGTGCACTACTATGTCTTCACTAACGACCCCACGGCCGTTCCTCGGGTCCGGCTGGGCTCCGGCCGCCTCGTCAGCATCATCCCCATCCTGAGGCACTCCCGCTGGGAGGAGATCTCCACACGCCGGATGCAGAGCATCAGCCAGCACATTGCTGAGAGGGCGCACCGGGAGGTCGACTACCTCTTCTGCCTCGATGTGGACATGGTGTTCCGGAACCCGTGGGGCCCCGAGACCTTGGGGGACCTGGTCGCTGCCATTCACCCTGGCTACTTCGCTGTTCCCCGCCAGCAGTTCCCCTACGAGCGCCGACCTCTTTCCACCGCCTTTGTGGCGGATGGCGAGGGTGATTTCTATTATGGCGGGGCGGTCTTTGGGGGGCGGGTGGCCAAGGTATACGAGTTTACCAAAGGCTGCCACATGGGCATCCTGGCAGACAAGGCCAACGGCATCATGGCGGCCTGGCAGGAGGAGAGTCACCTGAACCGCCGCTTCATCTCACATAAGCCCTCCAAAGTGCTGTCCCCCGAGTACCTCTGGGATGACAGGAAGCCCCAGCCCCCCAGCCTGAAGCTGATCCGCTTTTCTACCCTCGACAAGGACACCGACTGGCTGAGAAGCTGATGGCTGAGCCGGGGCTGCCGTGGATACGGGGACCCCAGTGAGCGCCCAGCTCACCGGAGCCTCCTTGCACCGGTGCCCCACTTCTCAAGCCTTAAGTGAGACCAACCCTGTGCTGTCTACCTCTCAGTCTGCCGGCAGAACCCAACGGGAAAATGGGCCTGTAAAGCCCTTGGTAAACTGTGAAGGGTGGTGCGCATATGAGGAGAAGGCCAAGATCACGTAGCCTGTGTCCCAAGAACAGCAGGACAGGAGGCGAGGAGACCAGAGGTGGAAAAAGACAGGGCCCGGCAGGCCTCACCCAGCACACGTGCCTTGGGGCAGGCTCTGGAGTCTCAGCCCTGCCCGGTACCTCAAATTCCCCCTCTGCCCCCCTTCTGTTGCCTGTTGCCCTTAAAGTTGCACTTCTAACACTGTGTGAAAGGCATCCCGGACCCCTTTTCTCTGGCTGCAGGGGTCCCAGATACTGTGATGTCCCCCAGCCACATGGAGCCAGTTCCTCGCTCAGGTCCCTGAGTGAGCCTTTGAAATCGACCAGGTCTAGGTTCGCTCTGGTTTCATGTCCCACCTCCCTTGAGGTGCGCCACACTCCCTGGCACCAGCCGCCTCCTTTGTAAGAGGGTTTGGGCAGTTTTTAATAAAGGCGGCGTGTGCTCGGCCCTAACTGGGGTTTCTTCACTGGCGCGTCCGAGTATCTTGGCCACCAGCCGCAGGGATGCAGACAGCCTGGGTTGCAAATACACTCAGCTCAGGTGGGTGTGGCCAGGGCACAGTTTCCAGAGCACCTGGGCTGACGCTGGCGCTGGCCGCTGCAACAGACAGGATCTCACCCTGCTTCTCCTGGGAGATGGGTGAAGTGGAAGTGTCGCCAGATATGCTCTTCTGCGTTGGGGGGCGCAGAGCCCACCCGCTGGATACCCTGTGGGGTCTTGGTCCCTGAGCACGTAGCAAATATGTCTGCCGGGGTTCCTGCGTTCACGGTCAGCCTTAGCCCTGGGATGCCCCCGGCAGGCCTGGGGCCCCAAGGCCATGGTGCAGGCCCAGGATCAGAGGGTCTTCAGAGTCCTGCGGTGGTTCCCTCTACCTGGTGGGACAGAGATGCAGTGGGGGGTGGCCCAGTGTCCACTCCCCTGGGGGCAGCGGCATCTTTGCCACGTAAGGCAGGGGCGGAGGGCGGGGGGCGATGCGGTCTGTGGCCACGTCGGGAGGAGGAGAAACCCACCCACCTGACCACCCCTGGCAAAACGGGGGCCAGCCCCAAGTCCACTCTTCCTGCAGCCTGTGTTTTGGGCGGCAAGCAAGGACAGACTGCAAGAGTGTGTACAGACTGAGTGACTGCTGTGAGGAGAGAGCCTGCGCTGGAGAGGATGGTCAGGGAGAGGCCCCGAGGGGCTCCCTGGGCAGAGGGACAAGGGTGGACCCATGGCCCATGTGTCGCTAGTGGGGAGCACCTTAACCATGGTGACTGGACCTGCCCCAGGGTGTGTGTGAGGCCAGCAGTGTTGAATGAGCAGGCCCTGCCTTCAAGGAGCTTCCATGTTGGAGCATGGAGAGGGCCCTTAATGTGGAGACCAGAGAAGCCCTCAGGAGCAGGTGGCCCTGAGGCCCTGAGGCCCGGGCAGCACCACCCTTGCTGTGGGGAAGTGAGCCCCTTCTCACTCCCAGCCCAGCTAATGGGCCCTTCTCAGCCATGGCTCAAACCCCAGGCACTATGGCTACCCTGGTCTCCATCCCAGGGCGCAGGCCTCAGACACAGTGGAGTGAGTTACAGTGCCCAACTCCTGGACCCAAACCGGGGTCCAGGCTACTTTCCAAAAAGGAGCTGAGGGCTTGGGGCCAGAGCCGCTCCGTGCGTGGGAAGAAGGGGCCTGGTAGGAATGGGAGGGGTGGCAGGAGACAGGCCTGACCCAGCAGAGGGAGGGGGAGTGCCAGAAATAGAAATAGACAAAATTACAGATGCAAAATGTCTGCAGTGCCCCCTGCCAGGGAGGCCCCTGAAACTTAAACTTGCTGTCCCCTCATGGCCACCTACCACCTCCCCACTCCCTACAGTCCAGCATCCCTGCTCTGCCACAGGGCCTGGCCCTGCACACCTCCACTCACACGGCCTGCTGCTCAGGCCTCCCTGTCCAATCACCTGGCCAATTCCTGGGGACAGACTCCTGACATCTCCAGGAAGCCTGCCTTGACTTATTCCCCCTCCAGGGTGGGTGCCTTTCAGTGTTCCCATAAATCCTCATCCCTATGTCATCATTGACAGTGTTCTGCCCATCTCCACCCCTTTCCCCAGTTGGTAAACCACAAGAGGGTACAGATGGCGGTCAGCCAGGTTTACCCTGGTACCCGAAACCCAGGAGGCATTCCATGAATGTTTGTTGAATGACTGCATGAATGTGAGGCAGCTGAGAGAACACGGGTTTGAGTCTGTCCTAGCACACGAGGGATACTGGGCAGGTTACTCTATCTCTCTGAGGCCCTGGGGTGACGATCAAATGGGATTATGGCTGGGAGACCTCTGGGCACTGACTTCTGGGCAGGTACTTGGAGAAGTAGATAGGTCTGGGACCTAGCTAGGCAACATGCCCAACCCTGGGAGAGGGCAGATGACCATCATAGCCCCCACTGTGCAAAGGAGGAAACTGAGGCAGACCCCATCCCTGGCTGCATCTCAGGGATGCATGCTTGGGTGGGGTGAATAACGCACCCACCAAGCTCCTTCCAGTTCAGATGCTGTGGCTCTGATAAAACCACATGGACCGTGTCCCCTGCTGCCCCCAACCTGCAGTGATCCCCAACTCCTTGCCCCACACTCAGACCCCTGTGTGGTCTGGTCCACACACCCTCCCCAGTGTGTGCACCCCTCACTCCTACCCCAGCCTCCCTACAGCCTTCCTCCCCCAGGGACCCCACCAAGCCCTCCCCCCCACAGAGCCCCTGCCTGCAGCACCCCTTCCTGAAGCCCCCCCATCCAAGAGGGACTCACCTCCAAGGCTGGGCTCAGAGGCCACAACCTTGGGCTCCTGTGCAACCACAGCCTTTGAGGTCAGAATGATCTGGGTTGAAACCCACAGCGGGGCCACGTCACAGCCCTGTGACAGGCAATCTCGTGTGGTGACTCTCAGAGCCTCAGTTTCCTCCACTGAAGATAAGGTCGGTCACTCTGACCTTGGGAGGGAGTGTTGGGGATTAAAGCAGGGGGAAGGTGCCCAAAGTGCTTGGACTCAGGAGGTCGTCTGGCTGAGGGCGCCCAACACAGGACAAGGCCTCTGATGGTCAGCGCAGGCTCAGTGAAGGTAAAGAGCGATGATTCTGAGTCCCCCGTTCACTTAGAGCTGAGTGACCTTGAGAGCTGAGGCCACTGTTCACAAATAAAAAGTCAAAATCACTGAGCACCCAGGGGGTGTCCTTACTAACACTAACTACCGCCGACAGTCATTCAGCCAGTGGTGGGCCCCTCCTCCCTGGGCTCCTCCAGCCCCCTTTCACCAGCCAGGGCTGCAGCTGGCCACAGGCTGGACCTCGTGTCCGGAAGTCCTGCCAGGAAAACAAGGAAGGGAGTGTAGGGGGAGGGGGGGTGGTAGGGGCGGCTTGACCTTCTTTTCTGTACCCCGTGTCCACTGCCGCCCCCAGGACTGCCTGTCCCAGCCATGCGCTCATGCGCTGAGCTGGCCCCAGCAGGTGGCATACGGGGTAGGACGGAAGGATGGGGGTGTACAATCTCACATCTCCAGGTCTACACTACCACCCGGCCCAGCCCCCGCCCGGTTGCGTTTGGGGCGGCTGGAGGTCCTAGGGGGCACAGGAGGAACAGAGCAGGTGGCGGAGGTGGGAGACGCGCTGTGACTCCCCGGTGCGCTGCGCGCGAGCGCGCGGCAAGGCGGGGCTCACGTGCACGCGACGTCCACGGGCCCGCGCAGGCCCCGTGTGCGCTCCCGGCCGTAGACTCTAGGCCCTGCTGCCCCGGCGGGGTCCACCCACGTCACCCAGCGAGAGGGAGACCGCTGCGCGTCCCCGAGCTCGCGCGGCGGGGTCCGCCCCTCACACCTGCGGTAGGCAGGGCAGGGGCGGGGCGGGGCGGGGCGGGGCCGCGGCGGTCCCCGCCCACCCGGCCGGAGCCCGGGAGCCCGGGCGGAACCCAGCAGCGGGGCCCGAGCGGCCGGCGGCGCGGCGCAGACAATGGGAGCGGCGCTGGCGGCGGCGGTGGCGCTGGCGGAGCCCCGGGCCCGGCGGGGACGGGAGGCCGCGCCATGAGCCCCGCAGCCGGGCGCCCCCCTGCGCCGCGCGCGGGCCGAGGCCAGCGGCCTCTGCGAGCCCTGGGCCCCGCCCTGGGGCCGGCGATGCGCTGCCAGGGCTGAGGATGATGGTAGATTGCCAGGTGAGTGCCCCGCCCGGCCGCGACCGCTCTCCCCACCGCCAGGGGGTGGAGGAAGGACCGCGTGCCCGCCCCCCCCCCCCCCCGCCCACACCCCATCCAGCCGGGAAGGAGCATCGCGCCGAGTCCACGCTGAGCGCTCGCTTACGCAGCAGTTCCGCGTCCAACCCTTCCTGGTACAGTTGGGAAACTGAGGCCAGGAGAAAGACACGGACTGGCCCGGGGCCACGAGGTGGGCAGAGTCCAGAAGAGAAGGGAGGGTTCCAGCCTCCAATGCCAGTGCTCAGCCACTATCATGGGGTTCCCTTTGGGAATGAGAGCCCCTGAGATTCTGGGGGACCCCTGTTCACCCCCACCCATGAGGGGCCCTTTCCTCTCGGCATCCCGACGCGCCCACAGGTACATACACACACATTGACTTCACAGGTGGGGACCATGGCGTAGATTCAGAGGAGAGTGGACACAGAAGTGACAAGGGGGAAAGAAGAAATTGGTTGGAGGCAGTTCTACCACGGGGCAGGACCATCTAGTCTCCTGGCAACATGCCCAGGGCTCAAAGCGTGAGGGACAGAGGTGCCAGGCAGACGGGCTGGGCGTCTCCAAGGTTCCCGGGGGTCGGCGTAGGCAGGAACAATCCCCAGGGCAGCCTGGAGAGGACAGTTCCTCGGATCCTGCATCCACCACTCTGGGCACCTGGAACCAGGATGAGATTCCCCCATAGTGTGGAGGGAATTACAGGAGAGAAGTCCTTGGTTTACTCCACTGTAATTTGGGGTGCACAGATGGGGTGATCCCAAGGGTCCTGCAGCTCGTAGAAGAGTCTTTTGGCCTTGGTTCTCCATCCCTGACCCACTGTGCTCCAAGTCTTCCGAGTAGAAAATGCTTTTTACTCCTTCGAGGCCCTTCTGAGCAGGGGGCAGCCTGGGGGCCTGGGGAACTGGGGACCTGGGTGGCACAGAATGAGGCAGAGCATTGGACCACGTCTTTGTTGGCACCTGGGGGTCCTCATTTGGAAGTGGGTGGAGTCACTGCCCTGGTTGGAGTGAGGAGGCCTCCGGAGTGAACTGGACACCAGGACAGTGGCGGGAAAGAGGGGAGCAAGAGAGGCTTCTGAGGTCCTGCACATCTCCCCTGGAGCCGGCAGGTCCTGCTCCTTTGCCCCTCCGGGGTAGGGAGAGTCGCTGCCTTGACTACACCCAAACAAAGGTGTGTGTTTTGTTTTCTGGTTTTCCTGCCTGGGGCTGCAGTGCTGGGGCTGACCACCAGGGGGCGGGCTGTGCTCACTCTGCTCAATGGAGCAACTGGAGCAGGGAAGGGGCACCCGGGAGTCATTCTGGGCGTCCCCCTGCCTCCGACCCAACAGGCACCTTTTATTCCTAGCCTCCAGGTCCACACTGTGAGCTGCTCAGAGGCAGGAGGGGGCTCCAAGATCCTCTATTGATTCAGCTACTGTGCCCTGGGCGCTCACCCAGGAGCTCACAGCTTAGAAGCGCAGATGGACAAAAGCAGGAAAGCAAATCCCCGTGAGAGAGAAGAGCAAGTGCTCTAGGGAATGAGTCAGGGCCCTGGAAGGAGGGCCAGGAGCCCCTGGAGGGTCTAAAAGGCCTCCAAGGTGACATTGATGCTGTGACCAGAAAGACAAGAGCAGCCAGCCCTGCACACTCTGTGAGCAGTGAGCCTGGGGGAAGGTCAAAGGCGCAGAGACTTGAAAACAGAAGATTTTGTAGCCAGGAGGAAGTGAGACAGGAGCCAGTGTGGCTGGGAGAGCTGAGAAGGAGAGCGGGGAGGAGGGCAGGGCAAGACCTGGAAGGACATCCCGGTGTCTGTGCCATGCGACAGCATCCCCTAACGTAGCGCTTACAAGGACAAACACTGACCCTCTCAGTGTCTGTGACCCGGAGGCAGGCTCAGCTCAGCTGGGAGCCTCTGCCCCGAGGTCCCCCAGGAGGCTGGGCTGTGGTCTCAACTGAGGCTCAATCAGGGTGGGGTCTGTCTCTGAGACCATTCTCGGGTTATTGGTGGGATTCATCTAGGCGATGGGCGGGTGCAGAGAGATATTCCGGAAGGAAGTGTCCTGTGGTCAGGGTTGGTTTGAGGAGGGGAGGTTACGATGCTGGAGATGAGAATGATGATTGGGTCTGGCATCTACCAAGCGCTCACCTGCGCTCCATCCTCACTGCCCCCGGTCACCTGCATGGTCATCAGGTTCCTGGGCTCTGCCTGGAACACTGGCTTGGCTGCACTTGGCTGGGGTAGCAGAGGTGGGACTTGGTCCACTGGAGGTGGGGTGGTGTATTAGTTTCCTTTAGCTGCTGTAACAGAATACCATAAACCGTGTGACTCAAAACAACAGAAATTTATTCTCTCTTAGTTCTGGAGGCCACCATGCTCTTTGAAGACTCTAGGAGGGGATCCTTCCTTGCCTCTGCCAGCTTCTGGTGGTTGCCAGCAATCCTTAATGTTCCTTGCCTTGTAGACGCATCCCTCCAAACTCTGCTTCCATACTCACATGGCCTCCTCTGTGTGTATGTATCCAGTTTTCCCTCTTCTTATAAGGACACTGGTCATTTGATTAGGGCCCACCCTTCTCCAGTATGACCTCAGCCTAACTTGATCATGTCTGCAAAGACCCTATTTCCAGAGAAAGACAAATGTCATGTGATATCGCTTATATGTGGAATCTTTAAAAATGGCGCAAATGAACTTATTTACAAAACAGAAATAGAGTCACAGATGTGGAAAACAAACCTACGCTTACGAAGGGGGAAGCGGCGGGGGGAATAAATTGGGAGATGGGATTGACATGTACACACTACTATATATAAAACAGATAACTAATAAGAACCTACTGTATAGCACGGGAAACTCTACTCAGTGCTCTGTAATGGCCCGTATGGGAAAAGAATCTAAAAAAGTGGATATATGTAGATGTATAACTGACTCACTTTGCCGTACAGCAGAAAGTAACATGACATTGTAAATCAACTATAATCCAGTAAAAATTAATTTAAAAAAAAAAAGAGTGCTCCTAAAAAATAAAAAAAAGACTATTTCCAAATAAGGTCTTATTCACAGGTGCACAAGGTTAGGACTTCAACTTACCTTTTGTGGGGACACAGTTCAGTCCAGAACAAGGACATTGAAGTGATTCTACCCCCGAAGGCCAGGTACCCAGGTGTCCTCAGGGATGGGGGCAGCAGTTGGGGTCTGATCAGGTGTCCGGGGCTTGGCCCCCGGCTGGAGGTTTTGGGGTGTGAGTGGAGCCTGGGGGTGCCCTGTCGGGGACAGCACGGCTCCCCAGCTCGGCGCGTCCTGACGCAGCACCAGCAGGTGGCGCTGTGCCCTCCTTGCGACGGCCCCGGCGCGGCTCTGAACAGCCGCGGCGCGTAGACAAAGGTCTCACCTTCCAGTTGCGAGGAGAGGACAGACACAAAATTGTAAACAGACCAGGAGCACAGTCAGTTCAAGGGTGACGCGCTGCGGAGGAAATCAAACAAGGCGGGGCCCCGGGGTAGTGACTGGGTGGCGACCTGGATGGGCCGCCACGGGGCCCGACCCCGTCAGACCCACAAGGGTTAGTTTTTCGTTTCCTGCTATACCTGCAAGCTGAGCCGACCCTTCTCAGCTGCTTGCAGGGGCCCTGCAGCTATGATTACACTGGGGGTGGTTTCCAGGCAGCTCTCCCATTACCGCCGGCCGGGTGTCCGTGCGTCCCAGATGTTGGGGGGATCGCAGAAGGCAGCCATGGGGATGGGTGGGCAGGCCGAGCAGGTCAATGCTTGAGGAGTCCCTTCCCCAGAGACCCTGCCCGAAGGGGGCGATCCTGCCTGAGCTCTCCCACGGCCCGCCTGGTGGGGTTCTGCCCGGTTGTACAAAGCGGGGAGCACCATCTGTTGCTGAGGACCAGGGCCCCTGGGCTCCCCGAGGCATCACTGGGATGCAGCAAAGTGCCCCGCGTGGCCCTGGCCCGGGAAGTGGAGGCCGTTTCTTCCTGTGTCCTTTGGGCGCTTCCGCATCTCACCAGGCCGGGGCCAGTAGCCCTTGGCGGTGGGTCACTGAGGGATTTACGCAGCAGATGTTCATCGAGGGCCTCAGAGCTGAGCACTTGGCCCGTGTGGAACACCTTGACTCCCATCTGAGGGGATCAGACCGTAGACACGAGGGACAAGGGTATAGGACAAGCAATAGATCCAGTGGGGAAGGCATTTGACTGGGACCCTGGGGACCTGGGTTTGGTGACCGCTCGGCCAGCGGTGGCACACTGGCCACGGGGCCACGCTCTGTAGAGTTCTAGGCCACTCCCACACCTCCATCCCGGGCTGCGGAGATGCCTGTTGTAACGACAGCCAGCCCATGGCACCTTCCCTGCGTCCGGCCTTGGGCTGCAGTGTCTCGCTGTATCTGCAAGGTCAGCACTACTGCCATCCTCATTTTTGGGAAACTGAGGCCCTGGGAGGCCAAGGGGCTCCCACAGCTAGATAGTGGCAGGGCTGGTGAGGGCGCGTCCCTGCGCGCAGACAAGCCTGGGAGGGGCTCGGCATGGGCATGGGCGTTGGGGGCAAATTCCTTCCAATTACAGTGAGCTCCCAACGGTCAGGGCAGGGCAGGCCCCAAGGTGGTGGTTAACAGCGGGAGTGGAGACGTAAACAGAGCTAATGAACCCCTTTGTCCTCACCCCGCTCTAATGAAGGCCTTGGACTCTGTTCTCTGCATTTTCTTAGGGTTCTGGGTTTTTGAACCTCAGTGAGTCTTCTCTTAGGGTCACGGCTGAGTGGTCTCCCTGGGGGTGGGGGAATGAGGTTTTGGGGCGTCAATGTCTCCTCCCAGGGCAGCCAGGCCAGGGTGAGGAGGTGGAGAGGAGAGGGCATCCCCCTAAAAATGATAAGTCCCAGGAGAAAGGAGAGTTCCCATGGCAACCGGGAGGCGTTGCTTGGCAACTACGGGTCCCCAAAATACTTGCCTGCAGGAAGGCTCAGGGCTGGGGCTTTCCCATGGCCTGTGTGTAGCCTTAGCCACTCTGTGGCTGATCTACCACACCCTCCTCTTCCACCCAGCAGCCTCAACCTCCGAGTCTTCCTGAGGGAAACCCTAGCCTGCTCCCCCCTCCCCATTGCCCCACCCTGCCAGCCAGCCACCGGGCATCAGGCCAGTCCCCTAGCAACGGCTATTTCCTGGACAACTGAGTGACAGTTGATGGTAGCAGAATGTCATAAAGTGCAGGGTCAGAGGGCACAGCAGATGGAACCCAGTACCAGCCAGGGTTGGGGGCAGTATGGTGTCTTGTGCTTTGCACCCCCTGCATGCTGAAGCCATGAGTAACCTGGGCCTGGAGCAGGGCGGCAACGCAGGGTGTTGCTGGAGGGGGCGACGGGTAGAGTGCTGAGATAGAGGATTTCTGTTCTGGGCCGCCTTGGAGACTTGGCTGTGTGACCCTGGCATGCCCCTTCTTACTAGCCTCAGTTTCCCCGTCTGTAGTCACAGCTACCCTTGTACCCGTGTGTTCACCATTAAGTGCATAAATTATGCCACCTATGGGGCCTTGGGGTGGGAGGGTGAGGGACCAGGACCAGGCCAGGCACTGCTTCTTCATCTGCCCATCTGCATCCGTCTCCACGGTCCAGGGGAGGCAGGCGGCCTCGTGGTTAAGGCCATTCACTGGCTTTGGAGATGGACACCTGTGTCTGTATCCCAGCTCAGTGCTCAGCACTCAGCGTCCTGGAACAGGGACTAAACCCGTGGTGGCTCACTGCTCCCCAGTGTGAGGAAATGGGGTGCCATGGGGATGGAAGGCAGTCCGGCCCTGTGGGCCTCTTAGGGGCTGCTTTAGTTTGTGGGCACTGACCCCGTGCCCAGCAGCCCCAAGGACAGGGATGAGGGCTGTGGGTAGCCAGGAAGGAGCCCCTCGACCACAGGACAGGGTGGCGTGTTGGAAGGGAGGAGAGGCTGGTAGGGGCCAGGCTGCCCAGTGGTTGGACTTTGGAGCTGGGCAGGGAGGAGTGGGACTGCTGGTGACCCCGAGCCAGGATTCTAGACTGACCGTGACCGTTCACTCTCTGAGTGACCTCGGGCCATCGTCTCACCCCTCTGTGCCTCCCTGGCCGCATCTGTCAAACGGGGAGGGGGCGTGCCTACCTCCGGGGTTGGGGGAGGCCCCGGCGGCACCCGGTAACCCGGTGCTGGACACCTGTGTTCGGCGTGCGGGCAGCGCGGGGCTGCCGGACGATCCTGGCCTTGACTGCCCAGTTCCCGCAACCCCGTCCCCAGACCTCGCTTCGAGCGCAGCAGGAGGAGGGGGCGGGGCGAGGGCGCCGCAGACAATGGCCCGGGACCCGGGCGCCGGCAGCAGTGCCCGGAGCGGGGCGTGGCGGCGCGCCCCTGCCGGCGTTCATGCTGGTGGTCCCGCCGCCGAGCGCGCGGGCGGACGAGGTGAGCCCCAGCCCCGCGGGCGGCCGGGGAGTACGGGCAGGAGGCCACCGGCGCGGGAGGGAACCAAGACGCGGGGGCACTGCCCCCACCCACCCTGGGCTTTCTGCAGGGAGGGAGCTCAGTTCACCGAAGTGAGGCAGCTGGGCCCTTCCCCCACTCCACCCCACCCCTCAGGGTAAGAGGGGGCGGGTCCACCCCGCGGCTGGGGGGGCACCCCAGATCGTCCCCGCTTTCTGGGTTGGGATCCAGAACCGGTTTACTTGGGGAAGGCACAGGGCCTCTTCTCTGGCACCACCTGAGAGTCCAGGTGTGACCACCTGACTCTTTGGAGCTGCGGTGGGGAGGGGGTGACCCTGGACGGTGGAGAGGAAAGTCCCCTTGGCCAGTGAGTGACCCTGAGCCCCAAAACGTACCCACCTCCCAGCCCCTCCACTCTTGGAACTCCACCGTGACCACAGGCCTTTGTCGCAGGAGGCCCTTTCCCAGTAACTGTCCAGCTCAGAACTGGGAGGGTGAGGACGTGGTGGGGAGGTGAGGAGGACAGTGTTGAAGCCCTTGGGGCTGCCACCATCTGAAATGAATCTGTTCCAACTAGATTCTTGCTGCTACCCACCCCCATCTGTCTGGGCTGTGGCCCATCTCCATCACCATCTGTAAGGGAGGCCCTGGCCCCTGGTCATGTGGGAGGTGAGGCTGTCTAGAGGTCAAAGGGGAGAGAGAAGTCTGGGGCGGCCAGGGAGCCTGGCTAGGATTTGCGGCATCCAGACAGGTGGATGCCTTCACTCCTCCCTGCCTTGCTTGCCTCACCTGTGGACTCCCTGGATGTCAAGGTGTGTGAAATGTCCCTGAAGCACCTGGCACGAGCACAGGCAAGCCCTCTGCAGGTGGCAGGAAATGCCTTTAACCCTTCAAGGAAAGCAGGTGGCCGTGTGGCCCACCAGCTGTGTGGACAAGCAGTGTTGACCACCCTTGGAGAGCTGGGGGCAGGGCGCCAAGTTGAATCCCCGCGTATTTCCAGCTGGGGAAACTGGGGCCCAGAGAAGCTGAGAAGATTGTCCAGGCCGTACGGTGAGCTTTCCCTGCATAGCCTTCTTCCCTGAAGCCAGCGTTCCAGGCCCCTGACCACCGCCCCCCTCACCGCTGCCCCCATAGGGACTGGAAGGTGCGGACTGGAGGGTTGCCTTTTGACCTTCTAGTTGCTTGGGGTTGAAGCTCAAGGGCGAGGCAGTCCACCTGGCCTGAGGCCCTGGGTGGCCAGGGAGGTGGCAGCTGCGGACTTTGGGGGCAGGGAGCTTGTAGGTGGGCAGTGCCGCGTCCACATCACGGCAGACGACTGCAACGACTGCCATTCTCCAGGATTTCAAAAACAGTTTCTTTCACAGCCACTTGGGACCAGGAAATCCCAGCACAGAGTACGGGCCTCCTTCCTCTCTTACCAGCCCTGCCGGGAGCAGGCATGGGGTGTCCCTGAGGAAGCGTGCTCGCTGAGTCTGGGGACGTGGGGTGGCCATCGCCTGGCAGTATGAGGTACAGGCGAGGCTCCTGGGGCTGGGTGTCCCATCCTGCACATGGACATGCGAATGTCTTGGGAGCATCCCCCTGCCTTTGGGTGAATGTGTGCACGTCTGAGTGAATCTGTGACCACGTTTGTCATCACGTGCCAGTAGTGTACACGGCAGTCCGGCAGTGGCTGAGCGAGCACACGTGTGAAAGGACATGTGCAGGCTCACGACTGGTGCCTGGGGGAGGGAGAGCGCGTATCCTGAGAGCACAGGCGTGTGTGCACGTGCATGCATGCAGGCATCTTGCCTTTTCAGAGCACCAGGCCCAAGCCTTGACCATGAGGAGGCCGGACCCCTCAACCTCTCATCTTTAAATGGGTTGAGAAGTGTGCCCAGCTCACAGGGCTCTGAAGTGCTTAGCACATGCCTGGCACGCGTGGGCACGCTCTTGCGGTCGCGTGGAGACCTACACAGCTCTTGGAGGGTCCCCAGGCAGAGGAGGTCAGCTGGTACCTTGGTGCCCCTGTCCCTTGTCCCAGGTATGAGCAGGTGAAGGCCCTGGAGTCTCGCCTTCTGTGGGAGGAACCAAGGAAGGAGCAAAGTGCAGGGCTTGGCAGAAGGACAGTGGACGGTGGGAGGGTGGGACAAAGGCCGTGAAACCGTCACTCAGCCCCAGGGCATCCTCTCGCCCTCCCACCCCCCACCGGCCTGCTGGAGAAGAACTGTGAGAAAGAAGGCAGTGGGCACCAGCCCCACCATCTCCCGCAGCCAGCTGGAGCCCCAGGTCCTTTTCAGAGGCCAGGACAGCTCAGGAGGTCCCCCTCTGAAAGGGCAGCCCCGCTTCCCAGGCCCTGGGCCCCCGCAGGCGGGTGGGTGGCAGCGCCGGGTACGCAGTGTCCCTGGCACGGCAGGCAGCCTCCCCACCACAAGAGCCCGTTTGTCCTGACTCCCCTGGCCCTGAAGCCCTGACTGACCAGGCCCCGCTGGGCACAGGGGCCTGACTGTGGGCTCAGCTCCCTCCCCCACCCCAGCCTCAGTAGGCCTGGCTGTGCTTCGGGAAGGGGCTTCCTAGGCCAGGCCTAACCACGCCAGAGCGAGCTCTGCTTACCCGATGAGCAGAGACCCGTCCCCGAAGAATTGTTACGGAGCTGGGGACTCACGAAGGAGGAAAAAAACCCCAGGTTGAACCAGAGCTGAATCGACTGCCCACCTCCCCCGACCGACATCCCCAGGCAGGCTGGCTTCTGGGAGCCTCCAGGCTCCTGTTTTCCAGAAAACCTGGCTTCCCCATTGCTCCTGCCTGGGCATGCCCCCAACCTGTGCTCCCAGCCCCACTCTCTGGAAAGCGTTTTAATGGCAGATTGGCAGACTGGGCCTCGCCCTTCCTCTTTGCCATTCCTCAGGCTCCTCTCTAGCCTCACCACCTCCCCCAGGAAGCTTTCCTGGTCATCTTCCCAGATGGAGCTCATTGGCCCCGAACCCTGAATATTTTCGAGTCCAGGAGCTTAGAAGCCGCAGGGACCACCTGGACCACGGAGTATTTGTTGAGAGCCCACGGTGTGCCAGGAAATGTTCCAGGGGTCGGTACGTCAGGGAACAGTGTCCCTGCTATCGAGGAGCTTCGACCCGTTCCAGTAAGCGAGGGAAGAACTGAAAAGATGCTCAGAACATAGTGGCCTTTGCACTCCTGTGAGTGTGCGTGTGCACGTGTGAGTGACTGCCCATCGACAGTGTGAGAACCCGCCACGGGTCGGCCCTCATTCCAGGTACTTGGGTATGAGGGCGAACGGGGCAGATTGAGCTTACAGCCCAATTGAGTGGTGAGACACAAACCAATCCCACAGTGGATGATTTGTTTGCTTTTTGTGTTTTTTTTTTTTTGCGGTACGCGGGCCTCTCACCGCTGTGGCCGCTCCCGTTGCGGAGCACAGGCTCCGGACGCGCAGGCTCAGCGGCCGTGGCTCACGGGCCCAGCCGCTCCGCGGCATGTGGGATCCTCCCGGACTGGGGCACGAACCCGTGTCCCCTGCATCGGCAGGCGGACTCTCAACCACTGCGCCACCGGGGAAGCCCTGGATGATTGTTTTATTAACATTTTATGAGTGGTACTTTCTCAGCTCGTCCACCTTATTTAAAGTTGCAGCTCTCCAATCCCATTACTCTATTCTATTTTTTTCTTCTCTAGCATGCTTGCCTTCAAACAAGTATTTTACTTATTATACTGCAGGACCAGAAGCTGATCTTTATCTGTTTCATTCCCTGGCATATTCCCAGCACCTGAGCAGGGCCTGGTATCTAGTACCTGCTCAGTTAATCAGTTGTGGTCTGAGTGTGGTGCTGTAGTTGGGCCCCCGGGGCCACTCTGGTCTGCAGTTGGTGCAGGCTGAAAACCCCGTTACCAGTCCCTCAGGGATGCAAGATAAACTGAAATTGCTTAGAGATTTTTACGGCAATTGGATGTTGCCGCGACATTTCAATTGCATTTTACGACAGTGTCAGTCAGTCCCAATTTGGGGATTAAAAAGGAAAACCACTGATTCTTCCCCACAGAGTGTCCTAGGCTACTTGAGGATAAGGTTTTTTGAACATGTGGCCTATGCCAGGCCCCATCCTAAGTGCTTCCATCCGATATTGCATTTAACCCATGCGAGCTTTCGGAAGCAGAGGTCATCCCCATGTGTGGCTTAGGACCAGGCTCAGCGCGGGGTGGGGAGAAAGTCACTTGCTAGCTCCCCCAGCCAGTGAGTGGCAGGCTCTGGGTTTGAGCCCAGACTCCGTCTACCTGGAGCCCCAGCTCGTGGCTGCCACTCTAATCCATAGAGTTGGATGTTGAGCTCCTTGCCGAGCTGGACGCGGGTGCAGGCCCGAAGGGGCGGAGAACTGTCCTCGGCTGCCACGGGAGGGGGCCGCCGGCATCCTTGGCCCGGCTAGATCCTGCTGGCTCAAAGCCACGGGGAGCAGCTGGGGCAGGGCCCGGATTCTCGGATCCTCAGCTTCTTGGCAACCTGTGTGACTCAGCGGGCTGGTAAAAGGGGCCGGCGGGTGGACAGCCCGAGCAGGGGAGCCCTGTGGCCAGTGAATCGGTAGTCAGAGCAGCTGACCGCTGGGTTACTGTCCTGCCTGGGGCGGGGCCAAGCCTCAGCTCTCAAAACAAGCACAGCCCCTCTGTCTTTCTCCCTCCCAGCTCCCCTGGCAGATGCTTCCCGTGGCTCTGCCGTTCCCAGGGGTCCCCACGTCTTCCCAGCCTGGAAGAGGGGACAAAGCCTTCCGGTTCGGGCGTGTGGCCTTCCACAAGTCACTCTGAGGCTCTGGCCCCCGATGGCCTTCCTGTAAAGAGGGACCCCCTGCCCATGGAAGGGCACCTCGAGGATAGACTCTCCCTCGGCTCTTATGAAAAGCTGGGAGCAGCTTGGGAACAACAGCCCCAAAGCCAGACTGCTGTGTGGCTTTGGGTGAGTTCAGTGCCGTCTCTGAGCTCTGTCCCCAAGCTCACCTGCAAAACTGCCTCACACATTGTGACAATTAAATGATATCCACACTGGCATATCAGTGAACAGCAGAAATACTAGGGAGGTCGATGACTCCGGTTTAGGCATGGAGTTGGGGGTGGGGGAGGTGAACAGGGAAATGGATGTCAGAATCTCAAGCTGGGCCTCATACAGCGGACAGACCACCCACGTGCTGACGGGGACCCAGCAGCCCCAAACCTGCCCGTGCTGCCAGGACCAAATCCACTTTAACCCAGTGCACAGTGGAGGAAAGCAAGCTGCCCTGGGGACCGGACAGGCCCAGGCATATACCTGGGGTTGGCACTGACCATCTGTGCAGCCGCGGGCAAGTTGTTTGCCCTCTCTGGGCCTCGGTTTTCTGTTTTACAGCAGAGGTAGTCGCCGTGGCTTCATCTGTTTCACAGATGCTGGTGGAAAGGTGTTTTGTCTCGTCAGTAGCCGTTTCTGCCTGCAAGGCTTCTATTTGCCTTAGGTGAACCCCCCCACCGACCTAAGCCCCCTCCCAGCTTGTGGGGCTGGGCCACTGGTGCGCATGGCTGTGGCATCACCCCTACCTAGCAGAGCCAGGCTGGTGGTGACTGTGTTGAGAGACCTGATGCTGGGCCTCAGGTTCCCAGAAATGAGAGGGAGGAGAACCGGGCTGTCCCCACCCCCAGCAGGACCCCAAGTCAGGTCAGGAGGCTGCAGGAAACAGGAACGAAAGCTTGGCCCCAGGCCTCTCCGGCCTGCTTCCTGGACAGGATGTTGTGCTGAGTAAACAGCTTGAATTGGAGTCACCACTCTGGCTCTGAGTCACAGCTCCTAGCGACGGCCACGTGGTGTTTATAAACAGTGTGCTTCCCACCCACCAGGGCCTGCCCCCACCCCCCGCCCCCGGAGTCTGAAGAGGGTGAGAGGACCCCACATGCCGGAGGCAGCAGGCTCCCCTGGAATCCCTCCTCTGCCCAAAGGGCTTGATTCGGGGCGCACGTCTGTGCGTACACGTGTGTCCACGAGTGGGGTTTTGCTATGTCTGGGCTCGTGTGTGGCTGACCAGGTGCCTTATCCCAGGGCTACCTGCATCGTGGGCAGAGTGCCATTTTCAGGTCACGTGACCTTGCTGTCCTGGGACAAGCGTGGAAGCCGGGGTAGCATCTCAGGGCTGGTGTGCATGTTCCCTGATGCCACGCCCACCGAGAGCTCCGTGCACAGTATAGGGGCACAGGAATGGAGGTGGAGAAGTGGGGGGGATGGGGGTGGGGTTGCAAGTGGAGCGCCCCTAACTGGTCCCAGCCTCAGAGCCCTGGCTCTCCGTGGCCGGTCTCCGTTCCAGGCCGTGACAGTGATGGTGTGGGCCATGTGGTGACACAAGGCCGGCAAGGAACAAAGGCGCCTCTGCTCTGCCCTACACGGGTGGGAGGAGGGGTGGATGGGCCCCGCCTCTCCTCCCCTCGCCCCTCCTCCTCAGGGCTCCTGCCTTTCTTGCCGGCAGCTGGTCCTGTCCTACCTCCTGGCTGTGACTCAGGCCCTCGGCCTTCCCAGAGCTCAGGGCCCACTGCTCGGGTCCAGCCCTGCCTGGGCCTGGCCTGGCTCACAAAGGAATGGCCCAAATGTCTCTGAGGCCAGGCTGACCTGTGCGGGGGCCTAGGGTCATTGGAGAAGAGCCCGGGGAGCCTTGTCTGGTGCTCAGGAGCTCCGGGAGGGAGATGTGCCACCCGGCACGGATCCTGGTACCCGGGAAGCCCTCAATAAATGCCTGTCAAATCAAAGGCATTAACACACGGACACACCTAACTGGGCAGCCTGGCTCCCTATTGGCTCCTGTGACCCCACCCCTGCTTCTTCTAAAGGCCTCTTGAAGCTCTCCGCCACCCCCAGGAATGTCCACACAGTTGGAAAGGCTTTCCCATCCCGTCGCCCACCCGCTCATCCCTGCCACAGCGCTGGGCCCAGGAGGCCATGTCTCGGGGAAGGCCCTCCCCCATTTCATCCAATGCCCCCAAGGCTAGGGAGAGCTCGCTGGTCCACTTCCAGGGCAGCCAAACCGCATCGAGGGGTGCCCGAGGTCACATGGCCAGTCAGCTGGCAACACAGGGGGAGAGAGGCCAAGGGTGGGGTCTGCCCAGGCCCCACAGGGCTGTCTCCCTCCTCGGAACTCTACTGCCCCCTGCCTCACCCATGTCCTGCTGGAGCCTGCACAGGGCTTCTCCCCAACAAGATTGAGCAGCTGGGGGAGCCCTGCCATGCCAGCCTGTCCTCGAGAAAGTGGACCAGAGTGTGTCTGCCAGCCCTCTTGGCCTCCCCTCTGCCAGACCAGGGTGACAACAAACATTTCCAAGTTATCCACTGGGATCCGGTTGCAGGGCTGCATGCCGAGCACCCAACAGACCTCACACTGCCATCTGGAGCTTGCTCTTGGAGGTGGAGCCAGGCCACAGTACCCCTGGTGCAGGGGCAATTCCGCCAACATTCACTGAGTGTATATTATATGCCAGGCCCATGTCCATGGGACACGATCAGAGTGCAGGTCCCCCCAGTGCCAGCCACGAACCAGGCCTGTGCTGAGTTCTTGTTGAATCCTGCAGCATCCTTGTGCCCATTTTACAGATGAGGAAACTGAGGCCACTAAGTCGCTGGCCCAGAGTCCCAGAGCTGCTAAGAGAGAGCCCAGTCTCCCAAACCCACCCAGTTTCCCAAAGGTCCAGATTAAGAGCCATCATGCACAGAAGGGCTAAGGTGGCTGGGGAGAAGAAGCAGGGGGTGCCTGAGTGGAGGTGAGCATGGGGTGAGTCAGGGCCGAGTGAGTGGGAGGGGGCTGGGGGCAGGGAGAACTTTGGATTCTTTTGTGGGTTGAACAGAAGCCTTTGGAGGGATTTTAGTGCCAGGGAAACATGCTGCGCTCTGGGTGCAGGCATGAGGTGGGCACCTGCAGGCAGGAAGGCGGCTGCCTCAAGGTCCACCTGGAACCCCCTCCCACTCAGCCCCCCAACCTCCAGATGCCCACCCACATCCCCGAGAGAAGCCCCACCCTAGGGGCTCCTGTGTCCCGGGAATCCTTTCTTCCATGAAAGAAATTCTCCTGCCCCAGAGGTGGGGGGCGGGGATTTGAATTTGAAAACCTCTGTACACCACCACCCCCTCCTATAACGGATCAGGAAACTGAGGCTCAGAGAGAAGAGGAACCTGCGAGTCCCAAAGGGAGGCAGTACCAGGCGGGGGCAGGAACCAGGTCTCGGTTCTGCGGCTCTGAGCTGCCAGCTCTCGGGTCCCCTGCGCCCCACAAAGCCACCGGAAGAGGATGTGAAACACTTGCTCAGAGAGGCAGAGCAAGTGCTGGCGGGGCTTGGCGTCAGGGCGGCATGCTGGGCCCTGGCCACCCCGCCAGGGCCCCGGGGCCTGATGTGCCTGTGGGCCGGCTCCGGAACCCCTGTCCACCACCTTCTCCTCTCGGCCTCCGCGATCCTGCGTGCCCAGCCGGCAGCCCACCAGGGTCCGAGGAGGGTAAGGAAGCAGCCCTTGGCCTCTGGGTCATCCTGGCATCTCCGGGTCTGGGCATCTGGGCTGTGGATGCTGACGAAGGGAGGGTATGTGGGCTCTGCAGAGGTGCACACAGACAGGACCCGGATTCTCCCTGTGATATCTTGGGCAAGTCCTTGCTCCCCGGGGCCTCAGTTTTTCCATTTGTCAGATGTGTGGGTTGGGCTCATCCCATGGCATACAATGTCTGGTTTGCAGCAAAATGAGAAAAATGGAGACAAGGTCGTGAGTTTTCCTTAAAGCCAAATGTATTTGTTTAACAATTATCCATTTTTCTGATCGCATGCCCTCCTTGTTACTTTTGGTGGGGTCTTTTCTGAAACGATGGTAATGATAGTGGTGATAGTGGTGGCTTTTTTTTTTTTTTTTTACTGCCCTACTTGGCAAAATAAACGGTTGCCAACCCTAGGTTGGTCCCCGCAGTTTAAAATTAAATCCCATGTCTGGGTGCCAGGGGTGGAGGAGCTCCGAGGGCTGAGTGACGGGGAAGGCTTCCGGAATTAGATGGTGGCTTAGAGAAAGCGGGGTCTCCTGCGCACCCTCCACAGGGCCTGGCAGGGCTCACACCTGCCTGGGGGCCCCACTGGCCAAGCTGCTTTGACCTCCGTGACATGTACTCGCCACCTTTTCTGACTCTGGGTGGTGATTTCCCCCCAGGCAGGGGGAATGGGGACAGGGCCTCAGGGTGCTGGGGGACACAGCTGGGCCCACCCTAAGACAGCAGGTCTGAGCTGCAGCTACTGGCCCGGCTCAGGACACAGCCCGGTCCACCCACCCTTGGCTGGCTCGCAGCCTGGTAAGAGTGGGAATTCCTGGCCCTGTTTATCACGGGAGCAGGTATGACAGCCACGCGGGTGACACCAGGCCTAGGCACTCGGGCGCCCGACTCCACTGGGGCCGGCAGATGGGCAGACAGACTGGCAGAGGGCCTCCCTGGGAGCCCACCCCCGGCCTGGCTCCCACCCCATGATGGCCCAGGAAGCCAGGCCTGCCGAGTCCAGAGGCAGGAAGGGTTGGGTGTTCCTCGCCTGTGTCTCTGGGGTGACCACCAGACGGAGGGTCGTCACCCGCCGTGCTGCTCTCCAAAGACCCACACCTTGGCCGAAGACACCTCTGCCGGCACCGGCCACCGAGGTGAGTTTCCCGGGCATTCGGTGCCTCTGCTGAGAGACTGGCTAGGCCGTGGCCAGGGCCCTTGACGTCCTCCCCTCCCGTCAGAACTGGTTGAAGAAGTTTGGCTGGAAGCTGCCCAGGGAGGCTCCATCTCCCATTCTGGGTGTGAAAGAGGAGGCGGGGGGGGGGGGGGGGGGGGGGGGGGTGGCGGTTACCCTGGGACCCGTGTCTGCCCACCTGGCCGGCCTGTCTACCTGCCGCCTGCCCAGGCGGGTTAGCGTGGCTGCGGCTTGTCCTAGCGGCTCCGCGAGTTCATATGAGGCGTCTCAGATTACAAAGAGCTCTTGTGCATTGTTTCATCATCTTTCCTGAGAGCCAAGTGGTGGTGGTATTACTACTACTATTGTTATTGTTATTATCCCCCTCTTACTGATGGAGAAACTGAGGCTCAGGGAGACGGAACTGAGGCTAGGAAGGTGCCTAGCAGGGACTTGAACATAAACCTAGGCTCTACATTTTAAGAGTTTCCCAAACCTACAGGCCCGCTCCTTGGTCGTGTGTGCCCAACGCTCCACGGGCGTGGTCCCTGCGAGGGACGGGACCCCTCCCTTTCTGACCTTCCCCTCCGTTATTCTCGTGTTTCAGGCTCAGTTTCCACATGTTTGTGTCCCTTCTGTTTCTCTTCCTCTCTCCTCCCCTGCACTCCCACCTCGGGCTCGTCACACGTTGGATTGGTGGCCTTTGGGGACGTCAGGGACCCCTCAGGTTGCTGGGCCCTGAGCGCTCTGGGAGTGGAGGACTGTCATCAGAGTGGCTCCTGGTCTCACCCTGTGGCCCTGGATCACACGTGTGCCCCTCCGAGTGTCCCCCTTAGCGTCCCAAGAGTTAGAGTCAGGGCCACGCACGCCCACCTCCGGGGGAGGAAGGGAGGCCGCACAGCGAGCTCATAGCTCATCTGGAATGCCGGGCATCCTCGTCTTGAGCCACTTCCACGGCTCCGGGCATTGGTTCATCTTGTTCCAGTCACCCTGGGACAGCAACGCCCTGTGAGGTCAGAGATTTGGGGCGATGATGATGTCAAACCCCTCCACCCAGGATGGTCTCCTAGATGTTTGGAAGCTTCACTTCCCACCTCCTGACCATTTCTGAGCTTGGCCTCCAGCCTGTGAGGCCAAAGAGGAGGAGGCGGTCCCTGGAAGTTCCCAGGGACCAGCGGCAGAGGAGGTGGGGCTAAGCTGGGCCCCCTCGCTGTGCCAACAGTTCCCACGCTCAGCCCAGGTGCATCACCTCCTGCCAAGGTGTGTGCTCACCCGCCCACAGAGGGCTACCCCAGGACTCAGGCTGCCAGGAATGGTGACATCAGGTCAGGGGAATGACCGAGGAGCCTGGCCAGGCCACACCCCTTCAATGACCTCCCCAGGCTCTAAATATAGACCAGAAAAGACAGACAGACCTGGTGACCTCCACCTGCCCAGTGAGAGGTGAAAGGTTTTCCACAAAGGCCTGGTCCGAGTCCGGGTACCTGTTCCTCATTGGGCCACCAGCTCCCTCCATCACCTTGGCCGAGCCCAGACTGGAGGAGGTGATGACCAAGGCCCTTGTCATCTGGACATTTCCTTGAATCAGTTCTCGCTCTGAGCCACCGTGTGCCTGCCGGGCTTCCCCAGAGTTGCACCCTGGGCCCAAACCCCATCTTCTGGGACCCTGTGCTGGGCAAAGTGATGGGTGGGAAGTGGGAAGCATGGGCTAGGCGGAGAGGGGCTGGCTCGAGGCTCTGAGGACCACAGCTGTTCTGTGTGAGCCTCACTGGGCGTGGTGAGAGAGGACCCCAGAGATGCAAGCTGGGGTTGCACCAAGCAGTTGGTCTTTTGTCTGAGGGCGAGGGGCTGGGGGGCTTTGAAGGGTCAAGACCCCTCTGGTTGCTGTGCATCAGGGGGACCAATGATCAGACGACAGCGGGTAGGAAAAGGCGCCCCAGAGGTTTGGCCTGAGACACCTTTCCCTTAAACTGGAGGTGGCTACTCAGGGGCCTCTGAGCCAGGGAGTGATGGGAAGCCGAGTGGGGTCTGGGGCAAACCCACAAGCAGATGGCTCGGCTGGAGAGGACAGCTGCCTGTCAGCTCCCGCCCGGTCTCCTGTTGCATGGGAACACAGACCCGGTGCGGCTGGGTTGTCCAAAGTTACAGGAGCAGCCAGAAATGTGGATTTTTATATGAAATCACCTGACCTTTTACTGTTGGCTCAAAAACTGAAAAACACTTTGCAAGCCAACCAAAACACACGTGGGCTAGATTTGGCCCGGTTCTCTTCCCAGCTGTCAGCTAGAGACCTGTCTTTTGAGCTTCCCGTGCGAGGAGCATCCTGCCTACAGGAATGGTCTGTATGGCGATGTCGTCCAGGGCTCCTTGTGACGCCCAGGGAAGGACAGATCCACTCTCCGGGGAAAGGCTGTACAGTGCTTTGTACTCTCTCTTCCCAGCAGACTCTCCAAGGGCCCAGGTTAGCATAGACTCGATTTCAGGCTTGCCTGAGGTCCCTGGGTTTGCCTCCAGCCCCATCTGAGCTGCGTGATTCAGTTTCCCAGCTGCCCACTGCCTCGGGCCCCTTGTGTTGTAAGGATGCTCTGAGTGCCCCTTGGGTGTGGAGCGAGGAGCCTGGGAAATGGTGAAGGTGGGGGCGTGGTCACTGCGCTGGCCCCAGGTCTGGAGGTTGCTCCCCTCCCTCCAGGGCTACTGGGAGCCTCAGCAGCATTAGGGGACAAGTTGCAAACTGTGTCCTTTTTCTTTTCTAACTTCTATTATGGAAAATTCCAAAAAGACACAAAAGTGGAGAAAATGGCATAAAGGCACGCAGCGCTTTTGATCACCAAGTGCGGGGCCACTTGTGCTGCGTCTTCTTCTCTTACTGGCCCCATGTCCTGCCCGCCTTCCCCACAGCAAACGATATTGACACAAATCCCAGGCACATCATTCCATCCATCTATATATATATATATATATTTTTTTTTTTTTTTTTGCGATACGCGGGCCTCTCACTGTTGTGGCCTCTCCCGTTGCGGAGCACAGGCTCCGGACGTGCAGGCTCAGCGGCCATGGCTCACGGGCCCAGCCGCTCCACGGCATGTGGGATCCTCCCGGACCGGGGCACGAACCCACGTCCCCTGCATCGGCAGGCGGACTCTCAACCACTGCGCCACCAGGGAAGCCCCATCCATCAATATTTTAATACATTACTCTAATAGTAACCAAAATCCTGTGAGCACACCCAAAAAATGATGTCTATCATCTGGCTATCATCAGGTATCCAGTAGTGTTCAAATAATCCCAATTGTTCCTCAGGGTTTTCTTTGTTTTCTTTTTAAAAAAAAAAAAACAGTTGCCCTGTTCAAATCACAATCCAGAATCCGCACGTTGCATTTGGTCGTATGTCCCACCTTTATTTTATTTATTTTTAAAAATATTTATTTATTTATTTTGGCTGCGCCGGGTCTTAGTCGTGGCACGCGGGCTTCTTAGTTGCGGCATGCATGCGGGGTCTAGTTGCTCGGCCAGGGACCGAACCCAGGTCCCCTGCATTGGGAGCTCGGAGTCTTACCCACCGGACCACCAGGGAAGTCCCTGTCCCACCTTTATTTTAATCTACAGTTTCTCCTTTGTGTTTTCCCCTGAAATGTATTTGTTGAAACTGGGTGGTTTGTCCTGTGAAGATTCCCAGAGTCTGGAATTTGTGGGGTGCATCCTTATATGTGTTTAACATGTTCTGTGCCCTGTCATTCCCCCAAAAGGTTGTTCCATGCAGAGGCCTGGTTGGATTCAGGTTAGGTTTTTGGCAAGGGCACTTCGTGGGTGGCTCTGTGTTCATCCATCAGGTGGCACCTACTGTCCTGGCCCCCTCTCTTTTGCCCTTGGGAAGAGATCTACCCCACAGCTTTGGGGGAGGATCGTGAGGGGACGTGCTTGAGGGCCGGGGAGGGGGGCCTCAGTGAACTGCAGTCCCTGGTGAGGAGCTTTACCTGTGCTGTCTTCCCTTTGCTAACCAGGAGAAAACTGTGCCTTGGAGATCAGGTGACTCTTCGGGGGCCGAGGGCTGAGGGGTGGGTGGCATTGGCAGGGAGGGAGGGTCACACAGTAAGAAAGGGGTGGAGCTGGACTTTAAACCCAGGTATTTCAGTGCCAGAACCTGGCTTCTGTGCTACCCTGCCCCTCTGGGAACTAAGGGTGTGTGCGTATGTGTGCGCGCATGTTCACGCAGCTGGAGCAGCAAACAAGCTTGCCAGGACCCAGGAGGGGAGCCCCAAAGTGGGGGGAACAAGGCGGGGAGGGGGACAGGCACCAACCAGACAGACACCAACCAGAGGGAACCCCCCCATCGCCCCCTCCATGCAAATGATGTCCAGGTAGTCGGATGGGAGGCAGCCAGGCCGACTGTGTTGGTGTGTTGCGTCCTGATGGAACTCCCCAGTCCTCACCTCCCCAGCCTGCTTGGGCCCCCCTAACCCCGGCCCCCTTGACCTTCAAGGTCAGAGAGGTAGTGACCTTGGTGCACTCAGGAGTCACTTGGCCTCCATGGGCCCCTTTCCCCAGCTGTAAAACGGGCACGAGCTTGCTTCCCAGGCCCCTCCCTGGGAGAAAGAGATAAAGGGAGCAGAGAAAAGAGATAAAGTGAGTACAGGCAGGTGCTGGGCTCTCCAGGCACTGAGAGCTTGGCCCCAGGAGAAGGAGTGTGGGAAGAGAAGCTTCTAGCCC
Organism: Delphinapterus leucas; assembly: GCF_059928025.1. Classification (NCBI taxonomy): domain Eukaryota; kingdom Metazoa; phylum Chordata; class Mammalia; order Artiodactyla; family Monodontidae; genus Delphinapterus; species Delphinapterus leucas. The sequence continues at coordinate 121,461,533 of NC_143134.1, read as the reverse complement.
AAGGCCGTGTGCAGTGTCCAGGTCACCCCTGTCTTGGTCTTTGAAGACCTCATTCCTCTAAATATGTCCCACCCACCTCACCCTCCCCTGGGGCTTCCTCAACAGCCTCCTAGGGGTCTCCACCCCCAGCCAAATCTACCCATCTTGCTTTAAAAACGAAAACAACAAACAAAACCCAGCGTTTCTTATTATGTGTGTGTGATTACTAAAATATTTTAGAAAAATTAGCAAATTCTGAGAAGTAAAAAGAAAACAGTGTATAGCACTGCCCAGAAATAACCACCATTCCTTTTGCAATGTAGGTCCCTCTAGTCATATGCACGCGTGGAATGTCAGCTTCTAAAAGCATGCTCTGCATCGTGGTTTTCTGACTTTACAGTTATAGCCGAGCATCTCCCTGTATCATTGTCCTACTGTGGTAGGTAATGGCGCACGGGGTCCTGACAGTAAGTCTGCATAGGGTGTTTGAGTTGATTCCTTTGGTAGAGTTGTAATTGAGGTTTCCATAAACACCGTTGTACAGAAATCCATGCCCACATCTCTGAATGCTTCCTTAGGGTTAATTCCCAAGAGTGGGATTGTCGAATCAAAGCCATGAGCGTTTTTTTTTTTCCAAATTTATTTTACTGAAGCAGAGTTGACTTATGTTGTGTTAATTTCTGATGTACGGCAAAGTGCTTCAGTTATGCATATACACATTCTTTTTCATGGCATGAGCGTTTTTAATGCCTTTAATAGAAATCACCAAGTTGTTTTCCGTGCGTCTTTGTCAAGGCCTCGCCTTGTGCCTGATGGAGAACCATCCGGCAGGTGCTCAAGCTGCCCACATGGGCACGCAAGTGGGCGGGAGCTGCTGGGCCCCCACTGTCCATGGGTACCTGAGGCCTGGCACACAGTGGGTGCACGAGATATGCTTATGGAATGAGTAGTCTGGACCTGCCCTCTCATTTTACAGATGGGAAACTGAGGCCCAGTGGTATGGAACCAGTTCTGGGGAGGTTGGTGGCATTGCCGGGGCTGCTGACAGCAACTGCAGGCCTCTGTGAGGGCTGAGGGCTGAGGCCAGGGTCAGGCCTGGGCAGTGTGCTGGTGTGCGGGAGGGTCCCATTCATTCATCTGTCTACTTGCCTCCTCCCTGGCTTTTAGAAAGCACAGCTGAGGCTCCCTAGCCCTGCTTCCTCCCCAGCCCTCAGCATCCTTACATCCGCCCTGAAGGCTGCCCTGAGACCTTGAGCACTCAAGCCACCAGTGAGTGGCCCCAGGTGACCAGACCAGTGGCAGGTGCCTAGCTGGCATTTGTCTCTCCTGATCCCTCCTCACTCTTGAGTGCTGGCCCCACCTGGTGATGCCTGGTCTGGGTCCTCCCCCTTTCCCCCAGTTGCCCCTCCTCTGCTGCCTCCCTTCTGCCTGTACCTCCTCAGGGTGGCCTTAGGGCTGAGACAGTGCAGGCAGAGGCCCCTCCCCCCCGCACCAAATGCACACCCGAACCCTCATGACTTCCAAATGCACTCATGACTTCCAAGTGCACGTGTGCACTGAGGACCCGGTTCCAGGACGCGGGAGCACACAGCGAGGCACAGGCATCGGCAGAGTGAGTGCTATATATGTCAGTTACCCACTGTGATCCTCTCGGGTGACGAAACTGAGGCTCAGAGAGGTTAAGCAACTTGTCCGAGGCCACAGAGCTAGGGAGGGGCTTAACTGGAATTTATGGGAGGTGGAGACCCACTGCTTGGCCACACGTCGACACTTACACAAGTCACACAGCTACACAACCCGTGCGCTGAGCCCGCGCACGCACCCACACAAAGGGCCTAACCGTGGAACCCGCAGCCCCACGACACACGCCGCACGAGCACTCCCTAAGACGCAAACCGCCATCACTCCACCGGGCTTGCGCGCGCGCAGGCGTACACACTCCCCTCGGCGGCTCTGGCCACCCTCTCTCCTGGCCCCGCCCCTCCACGCCGCAGGCCCCGCCTCCCGTCCCCGCCCCTGGCCAGCCGGCCCCGCCCCCGGCCTGACCTCAGCGGGGCCGGGCCGCGGGCGCAGAGCGCAGGCAGGGCCGAGCCGCGCGGGCCGCCGCCGCCGCCGACGCCGCCGCGCGCCGGGCCGGCCCCGCGCCCGCGCCGCCCCGGGTCCCGCGGCCCGGCCGGCCGCCCGCACCGCTGCGAGCCGCCCATGGTGCAGCGCATGTGGGCCGAGGCGGCCTGGCCTGCGGGCGGCGCCGAGCCGCTGTTTCCGGGCTCCCGGCGGAGCCGCAGCGTGTGGGACGCCGTGCGCCTGGAGGTGGGCGGCCCCGACAGCTGCCCGGTGGTGCTGCACAGTTTCACGCAGCTTGACCCCGACCTGCCGCGCCTGGAGGTGGGTGAGCCAGGCTGGCCCGGCGCTCGGCCGAGCGAGGAGTGGGTGGGGGCCCAGCGTCCTTAGCGGGTCACCCACCTCCAGTGGTGGTGGTCACCACCACCCCCAGTCCGGAGGTTGCGGGGGGGAGGGTCCTTCCGCAGAAATCCCCCTCCTTGCGCCAACCCCAAGGCAGCCAGGTGGGCGGAGGGGCTGCCGCCAGCCGGTCCAACAGTTTCGGGACCAGAACCGGGTCTTCGTGCCCCCCTCTATCCGTCCCAGTGCGTGACCTCACCGAGCCCAGGTGTGCCACTCCCGCGCCCCTGCAACCCAGGTAGACTTGCTCCCGCGGGCAGTCGCTGTCTGTTTGCGTCTGTGCCTTTCCCTACAGCAGGGCTGGGCCGTATTTAGTCCCCGTGGCCAGGCCGGGGCCGGCTTAGGCAGTTTGGCTTCGAAATGCAGGTGGTGAACTAGTGATTAGGGCGGCAATCTTCTAGAATCCTCAGAGGCAGTTGGGAGCACAGTGGTCTTACAGACAGCCCCCCTTGGGGGCAGAAGTGGACTCCGATGTTCTGGGCTGCTCAAAGCGGGGGAGTGGGGAGACAGGCCTCCAACCAGTGGGGCCCGGTGTCCAGGCGGGGAGGTTGGGACAAGGGCCTCTCAGGTGGAGGGGTGACTCACTTCTTGATTAGAAAATGCGCCGACACCCTGAATCTGTAAGGATTTGGGGAGATTCAGAACGGGGGTGTGCCTATCATGCATGTGGTTGGGGGAGCTAGGTGAGGGCTGGACTCCTGTCTCTAGTGTGCTCTGGGCAGCGGGGGGCGGGGGAGGAGTGCCCCCCCCACCTGACTGTGCACCAGCCTCCTACTCCCTGCGGCCAGGGTGGCAGAATCCAGGGTTGGGGCCTGGACAGAGGCCATTCCTGGGTCGGAGGGCTCAGCGGGGTTCCTGAGCCCCCGAGCTGGCGAGGGCCCCTTGGTATCCCTGCTTTGTCACTTTAGGCCCGGGTAAGTTGTAATTGCCAGTATGGGTCTCGTGCCTCTGTGTCCCCAGTGCCTAGACGGGGCCGGGATGCATACTTACCCGAGGATAAAGCGCATCTCCCTGCCCAGAGTGGGGGGAAGGCAGGAGGTGGAGGGAGCTCTTGGTGGGAGAACCTCGGGCCGGGGAGACCCTTTATTGCTGAGCTTGGCCGGTGGCCCGGCCAGGCACACTCCCCGACCCTCATCCACCCACAGCTCTGGTCTTCATTAGTGGCTGGAGCGAGACCCCTGGGAGGGTGGGGGTGGGCGGCCTGACACCAGCCCAGCACTCATCTGACTTTCATTATGTCTGGCAGCTCCTCGGGCTTTGTGTGCTGGAGGGTCCGGCCTGCGTGCTCGCAGGGGTGGGCCGCTCAGCTGCTTCTCTCCCTCCCTCCTTCCCTCCCTCTGTCTGTCCGTCTGTATCCCTGAGGAACCGAGGGAGAGGCAGAGCTGAGCCCTACCCCTGCCCAAGGGTCTGCCTTCTCTCCCTCTCTCTCTTTTTCCCCCTCTCCCCCTCTCCCCCCTCCTCTTCCTCACTGGCCCCAGCACTGAGATCCAGGCCGTGGCTGCTATTTAGAAATCAAAGGGGAAGCTTCTGGCTGGGGCAGGAAAACCAGGGTCCTGGCAGGAGAGGAGGCCACTGCCGGAAACCAAACACAATGACCATTTACCATGAGCTGGGGGAGGGGGTGGGGAAGTCCCTGTCCCTCCTGCCAACACCCCCACCCGCCCCCATCCTGGGGCCGATTTCCTGGTCGCTGGGGCCTGCCAGAGCTGAAGCGGCTGTTCGTGGTCCCTGTCCTGTCTGGAAACCACTAGGCAGTTTCTGTTTCCTTCCCCGGTCCCCCTTTCCTTAACAAGTCTCCACCCCGTCCTTCCCTCTCTGGGCTAACAGATGTCCTCACACGTCTGGGCATCTGCTCATCATTGTACTTCTAAGCCAGGCCACTGCTGACCCAGCCCGGCCCGCGCAGTCCTGTGCTTTCTGGAGGTCACCGGGCCCACGCCCCTGCCTCCGTGCGGGCCACTGCCTCAGCCAGGCAGGAGGAGCCCCGGAGTCCGTAGCACCTACTGTCTGCAGACGCCACCCCCTCGTTCCAGCTGGCTTTGACCAGCCCTCCCGAGTAGGTGCCGACCCCACTTTATAGGAGACTGGAGCTCAGAGAAGCGAAGTCCCTGAACTTAATGTACACGCGGCCAGCGAGGACGCAGCTGGGATTTGAAGCTGGGCAGTGTTCAGTGCTGGGCGCCTATCGTGTACGAGAGCCCACAGGGATCAGAGAAGGATACCGCGCAGTGAGACAATTACACGTGCCCCAGGAGGATGGTGGAGCTGTTAGGGTAACGGAACCAGGCCCAGGCAGCCCAGAAGTCCCCGTGCTTGGTGAAGGGTAGGGGTGCTTATAGGCCAGAGGAAGGTGAAAGTGCTTTGGGCCACAAGACGCGGGGCAGAGCTTCAAGGAAGAAACAAGCCCGCAGCTGGACCCTAAAGGTTTTCAATAATAGGTAACATGAGCCGGCACTTGGTGGGAGGCCGTGTGCTGAGCAGTTTGCGTGCATTATGTCTTTTGGGGGTCAGGATCATCTGTCGTCCATTTAACAGATGGAACAACCGAGGTGCTAGGTTGCACAAACTCGCCGAGCCAGTGAGTGGCAGGGGCGGGAATCCCACCCGGGCAGGGAGCCTGCAAGCCCTGAGCGCGGTGTATGTGGGTGGAATGAAATGAGGAAGCCTTCTCGGGCAGAGCAGAGATGTGCAGGGGAGATGCGTCTCCCTCCAGCCTCCCCGCCTCCTTCCCCGTTGTCTGGTCTCTTGATCTCAAGGTGTGCAGGGCTCCAGACTAACCCCCAGGGCTCATTAGCCTTAGGCCAAGAGGCATGACCTAAGAGGTAGGGGTATGTATGTATGTGTGTGTGTGTATGTGTCTGTGTGTGTGGTGTGTGTGTCTGTGTGTGTGTGTGTCTCTGTGTGTGTGTGTCTGTGCGTGTGTGTCTCTGTGTGTGTGTGTCTGTGTGTGTGCGTGTGTGTCTCTGTGTGTGTGTGTATCTGTGTGTGTGGTGTGTGTGTCTGTGTTTGTGTGTGGTGTGTGTGTGTGTCTGTGTGTCTTTGTGTGTGTCTGTGTGTCTGTGTGTGTCTCTGTGTGTGTGTGTATCTGTGTGTGTGGTGTGTGTGTCTGTGTGTGTGTCTCTGTGTGTGTCTGTGTGTGTGTGGTGTGTGTGTGTGGTGTGTGTGTGTCTGTGTGTCTTTGTGTGTGTGTGTGTCTGTGTGTGCGTGTGTGTGTCTGTGTGTGTGTGGTGTGTGTGTGTGTCTGTGTGTGTGCGTGTGTGTGTCCTGGGTCTGTGTGTGTGTGTATCTGTGTGTGTGGTGTGTGTGTCTGTCTGTGTGTATGTGTCTGTGTGTGTGTGTCTGTGTGTGTGTGTGTGTCTGTGTGTGTGCGTGTGTGTGTCTGTGTGTGTGTCTGTGTGTGTGTCTGTGTGTGTGTGTGTGTATCTGTGTGTATGTGTGGTGTGTGTGTCTGTGTTTGTGTGTGGTGTGTGTGTGTGTCTCTGTGTGTGCGTGTGTGTGTGTCTCTGTGTGTGCGTGTGTGTGTGTCTCTGTGTGTGTCTCTGTGTGTCTCTGTGTGTGTGTGTCTCTGTGTGTGTGGTGTGTGTGTGGTGTGTGTGTGTCTGTGTGTGTGCGTGTGTGTGTATCTGTGTGTGTGGTGTGTGTGTATGTGTCTGTGTGTGCGTGTGTGTGTGTGTCTGTGTTTGTGTGTGGTGTGTGTGTGTCTGTGTGTGCGTGTGTGTGTGTCTGTGTGTGTGGTGTGTGTGTCTGTGTGTGTGTGTCTGTGTGTGTGCGTGTGTGTGTGTGTCTGTCTGCGTGTGTGTGTGTAAGTCTGTGTACTGTCATCTTCCAGCCAGGCTTCCCGGCAGGCTCCAAGGGGGCAGCCTCCAGCAGCTGCACAGCCTGTCAGGTTCACGAGGGGCCTGACCGGCTGCCACCTGCTGGGCCCCCATGGACTCTCGGGTTCCCCTCTTGCTTTACTCCTCAGGGGCCAGGCTGGCTGGTACTGGGTCCTTGTTCCTTCTCTGGCGGGGAGGACTTCTCCGGACTGGGCACGCTGAGCTGTTTCCCCAGCGGCTCCGGGATGGCCCTGGGGCAGGAGCGGGTGGGGGCTCAGTGCTGGGAGGTGTTAGACCGCTGGCAGGCAGGACTGGGGCCCCATCCTCAGCCTGGAAGTTAGCCGTTTCCAGGCCCTTCTTCACTGCTGGTGAGGAGGGTTTGGAGGAGACTTAGCACTGGCCATCTGCAGCCTCCTAGCAGGCCAGTGGGGGTGGTTTGGGGAGGTGGCACCCAGCCACCCAGTGGAGGACTGGCTGCCTGTAAGGCCCTCACAGCGTGGCACCATGCTGTGTCCGCCCTGCCTCAGGCTCGGCGTCCAGCCTCTCAGGCTCAGGAGTGCCGCGTTCCTGGACACGTGGCTCCAGTGAAGCCACTGTCCCCAACCCAGTTCTGAGGAGGTGGGAGTTGAAACCTGCAGCCCAGTGCAGAGAAGCGGAACTTTGAGCAGCCCCCAGTTTCCATCCCCTGACCAGCCTGTGGCGGGGGGCGGGGGAGGGGGTGAGCCGATGGTTGCCAGAAGGGTGCTCGGTGAGCAGGGTGAGGGCACCCAGCATGGGCCTGCAGTCTGGGAGCTCAGAGAGTGCGTGTTGCCCGGCGTTTTCCTCTCCTCCCCAGGGAGCCCCCGGATGCTGGCACAGCCAGCTCTGCGGGCTTGAGGGAGGAACGATGTTGTCCTTTTGACCCAAGGGGCAGCGTCGCGCGTGCCGGTCCAGAGCTTGGGCTCTGGAGGGAGGAGAGCTGGGCTGGAAGGCCGGCTCAGCCTCTCGCAGCCCTAGACGTGCTCTCGTTCCCTGAGCCTTGGTTTCCTTATCTGGACTCGAGGCCAGTTGCTCCACTTAGGCTTCTGGTGAGGACCGAAAGAGACAGGCGGCCTGGCAAGCGGTCCCCATGGCGCCTGGTACTGCGTCAGAGCCGGACAGGCCGTGGCTGCCACGATTGTGTCTTCTGACAGGGTGCTAGGGGAGTGCCCGTGCCCAGGGCTCCAGAAGGATGCTGGCCAGCCTGGTCAGCGTGGTGCTTCCCAGGCCTGGTTCTTGTAGCTGACCCCAGGCCTATGGGTGCCCTGGCCATCCTGTGGCAGGAGCCCCGACCAATCCCCTCTCAGTGGAGAGGTGCGGGTGCGAGGGAACTGCCACTCCCCGCCCCCCCGCCCCCCTCTGGCTGTGTGACCTGAGGAAGCCTGTTCTGTCTCTGGTCTCCCTCCCTCTAGCATGTGTGTGACCAGGGGCTGAACTGCACTTTGAGGCTGTGACCGTGGCAGCCACCAGTGGAGCGAGGCCTAGGTGTGTCTCCACGGCACATGACTGTCACGGGCCAGGGTTCAAATCCCTGCCCCGGCTGCCTCTTCCTGTCTCCTGACGGGGATGAGCTCCCCGCCTGGCTTTCGCCACCCATCAAGAGAGGTGTCGGGAGGATTAAGTGTGATGAGCGTGCAAAGGGCCTGACACCTGGGAAATGCCCTCAAGTGCTGGATGCTGTGGCCAGTGGTGTTGATGTCAGCTGGCCCTCCCTCCACCCCCTCGTGAGAGGCCACCCTCCTCCTTAGCTGTCACCAGCCATGCCCCCTTGCAGGCCTGGCCCCTAGAGGCCTGACGGTCAGGAGCCGGTCCTGGGGGGGCAGGAGTACGAGGTGGGCAAGGCCAGCCTGAGGTCTGGTCTCCGCTCTCCACTGGCGGCACGTTTCTCTTCTAGACGCTGACGAGTAGCCAGGCTCGGGCTGGCCGAGAAGGTTCTTGGGGAGATGGGTCAGCCTCTTTGGAGGCTCAGCACAGGCTGGTCCCCAAACTGCAGTTTCTGGGGTCACTGAGCTCCCCGGTTGCCCTGCCACCCATGCACCTCGTGTGGTCCCCTACTAAGGCCACCTCTGGGCTGCAGTGCCTGGGGACCAGGAGCGTGGCCACCCCCATCCAGGGCTGACCTTGAGTCCTCACTGGGGGTCTGTTCATGTCCTCGGGCTCAGGGTGCAGGACACCCACCTGGGGTGGGGGCAGGCCCGAGGGTGGCGCCCCGTCGCCCACCGGGAGGGCCACACACATTTGGCGTTTTCTTTCTCCCTCCCTGGGCACACAATCTGAGAGATGAACCAGGGCTTGGACATTTTCTACTTGACCGTCTCCCCTGGGCCTTGGTCTCCACCTCTGTAAAATGGGTGCTCGACTTTGTATTCAAACTGTCCCGGGATCCTGGGATTCGGAGAGACTAAGCAGCCCTGTCTGATCCCTGATCCCTCTCGTGTTTTGGCTCCTGCATTCAGACAGAAGGCTAAAGGGTCGGAAAGCCGCGGGCCTGGTTCCTCCTCTGCACGGATTTAGGATGACCCGCCCTCCCTTTCACCTGGCCCTCCTCCAGCTCTCCGGGCATCTGGCAGGTCTCCCGGGAGGCTTTCCCTGGCCCCGTGTCCATTGTCAGCTCGCCAGCCACAGCGCCCTCAGGTCCTGTTCCTGGGTGCTTTGCCTGGCGCCGAGCCGCTCATGTCCCCTCTCGTGACCCCTGCCGCCTTCGTCCCCTTGGAGAGCTGCTGCCCTTCGCCCATCTCCCAGACAGTCTCACTGAGGCCAAGGGCTGCAGGGCTCAGCTGAGCTGGGAGCCAGAGCCCTGCAGGAAAGACAGTACCTGTGGGTCCGGTGGGCCCAGGGCTGCAGGGTGCTGGCGGGTGGCTGGGTCAGGGCCTCGGGTGACCTCTGTGACTCACTGGGCCTGAGCAGCAGCTCAGCGGGGTGCCATGAGGTCCCCGGGCGGTGATCTCATGCACATGGGGGCCACCGCCCTCCCACTCCCCCCCCCCGCCCCCGCTCGCCTGAGTGAGACCAGGTTTCTCCACGTGCAGCCCCAGGGAGGAGACCACCACGTGCAGCCCCAGGGAGGAGACCATGGTGTGGCTTCAGGCCCTCTTCCTCCGTGAGCCCCTGGCCAGTGAGGGGGAGACGGTCTGCAGCCAGAGGCGTCTGTGGGTCTGGAGGCCCCGCGTGGTCTCTAGTTGGAGCTTCCACAGCAAATGTACAGCTGTGTGGGAGGAGAGAGGTCACCAGGATGGGAGAAGGTGCCACCCCCGTGTGTGCAGGCACGAGCCACCTTCTGGGGGAGATGGCAGGGCTGGAAAAGGCCCAGTAGGTCCCCTCTGTTCTCTCCAGAAATGAGGGTGGGATCGGCTCCCGGCAACCCTGTTACTCTGTCTTGCGGGAATCAGGGCTCGGCCTGCAGTCAGTTGGGGCCACAGCATCCTGCTGGCCCATCACCCCAAGAAGGCTGATCAGGTGACACACTAACATGTCACCCAGGCTGTTTCCTTGTCCCTGGGGCTCCGGGCTGTGCTCCGGGGGACAGTGGGGTATGGGGCACCCTGGTGCCCGTTCTGCCAGCCTCTGCTCACGAGGGCCTGGAGGCATCTTACCACCCTCGCTCCAGACCCAAGTGGTGGTAGGCTGGGCAGTGTGTGCAAGGCCCAGCTGCCAGCTGGGTCCCCGGGCCCTGGGGACATCTGTGGGTGCCTGCTTGGGGCGGGACAGGAGGATCTGTCCCCTGAGGACACAGCCACCCACCTGGCGTTCTTTCCCCCTAAGAGCTCACTGCTGCCCTGTGGACGCCTCCCCCCAGCGTGTCTGCTGTTTGCTCAGCCATGCCCTCCCCCGGGAGCTCCCCAGCCCCCGCCAGAGCACCCCCAGGGGCTTGGTGCTGCCCACACGGGCTGCCTGTTCCCGGGCCTGTGTGCTGTCTGCTCTGCTAACAGGATGGGTCACCTGTGGGGTCCAGGGCCCAGTCCTTCCTGCCCCAGAGGGTCCCGGGGCAGGTGCCAGGGCTGTCGGCCGCTGTCCTTCTCTGTCCCTGGAAGCGCGGTGGGAGCGCAGAGCAGACGCCCCACTCTGCCGCTTTGTGCCCAGGATGCGGGCAGCTCTCTTTGGATCCCGCCCCGCCGTTGTCTCTTGGTCGATGGTTTAAATGGCGCCTGCTCTCTGCGCTGCTTGGACGATCTGGTTTTGTTCTTGCTGCTGGGCTGCGGTGAAGGGCCCGGAGAGGACAGGGTTAGCTCCGCGGGGCTGGAGCAGCTCCGCATCTGTGCCACGAGGCGGTGACTCCCCCTGGCCCAGCATGTGCGGCTCTCAGCGTCCTGCCCTGCCCCCCACCGGGCTGGCAGAAGGGGGCCCCTCGGGGTGGGGGAAGGGCTCGGGATCACATGACGCCTGGGCAGGGCAGCCAGCTGCTCCCTCTGCCAGCGAGGCCCATGGCTCACTGCAGAGCCGCTATTTAGACCCGCTCAGGGATGGCGAGGCCTCCCATTGGTTGGCCTGGCCAGGAAGCGCTTCTGTCCAGCAGGCCTTGATGGGGCCCCGCTGGGAGCCAGGTGCTGTGTGTGCTCCCACGGGGTTCGAGTCCCGTGCCCACAGTCAGGCAGGTCCAGCACGGGAACTCTATCAGGACACTGTCTGGCTCCAGGCTGGACCAGAGGTGGCTGGAATCCCCCGGAGAGGGACGGGCCTTTCCAGGGCGGGCAGCAGCCTTTGCGAGAGGCAGTCGAGGACCCCTGAGGAGAGGTAGGGGTGGGTGGACAGGGCCCTGGTCTCACAGGTGGATGGCAGGCCCCTGACATCACCCATCACCGCGGCCTCTTCTAGGCCGGGGAAGGATGGGTGACCCAGGGGAGGAAAGTGCGCATCTGCTTCAGTTCTGCCTCAGGAGGAGGAGCTTCTCCTCCTCGATGGAAGGGCTGGACCTCCCCAAGCGTGGGCTCTGGAGATGAGGGACCTCTACCTGCGGGTTCCCTGCTGACTTCCAAGAAATGCCTGGCTGTGTCTCCGGAGAAGGCGAAGTGTCAGGAGCCCCTGTGTGATTGCACTGGCTTTCCTGTTGGTACAATGCCCAGAGTGGGAGGGCGGCCTTGGGTCAGAGGAAGTAGATTTCCGGAGGATGGCTCCCAGGCCTCCCAGAGCCCTTGAGGCAGGAGGTCCAGGCCCATCCCGCTCCCTAGCCCCTGACCCCAGGGGTGCTGATGTCCGGGGGTACAGCCCACAGGACACTGAGCACCTGGCTCCTACCCAGGGGCCCAGCTTAGGCCAAGGGATTTAGGGAAAGGCTGTCGGTGGGGCCCAGGCTGAGTCAGCACTTCCACTGGGCCTTCTGTGAGCTCCACACCCACCCTGAGCTGGGGCAGTGACCCGTGATCCTAGCTGCTGGCATTGACCATGTGAATGATGGCGCTTTGCCAGCTAGCACCTCCCCCCTCCTCCCTAAACTCTCAGAGGTCTGTCTCTTTACTCCTAGGCCCCCCTCCCCACTGCAAGCTCACCCCATCCCTGGACAGGGGCAGTGGGAGAGGGGGTGGAGAACCCCAGGGCAGCAACGACTGAGTGACCTTGACCAGGCCTTGATGCAGCCCCCGGGCCAGCCTGCCCAGCAGGAGGGATCACTGCCTTTTAAAACAAGGGTCTTCCTGCCCGGGGTCTAGGAAGCAGCCAGATGACACCCCCCACCCCAAACTTCCTGGCCTAGCCAAAGTCCCGTGGTTTTGGAGTTCTGTGGAACCCCAGGCATCAGCCCGGATGCCAGCACTGTCATCATTCACATGCTGTCCCCATGCACGTGATGACGAACAGGGAACTGGGAACTCCTCTGTTGCCCAAGAAGGCACAAGACTGAATGAGCAGAAAGGGAAGGAAGTGGCCGTGGCTGTGGCTGTCGAGGATGCCCGCACCTGCCCCAGACCCGGGAGGCTGACTCCAGGGCTGGAGCAGCTGTTGCAGGTGCCGTCTGGGCACATGAGGGTGAGGGGGCCAGGGGCCTCACGCCCTGGGGGAGGCATCTTCTCGGGGGGCCAGAGCCCCCTAGGTGCAGTGGGCTGAGTTAGGGCCTCGGGGTCCCGGCTCCGCTGTTTACCCTCAGCGGCATGGCTTTGGATGGGTTGCCCTTCCCTCGGCTTCCGTGTAGTCACCTGTGAAATGACTGGATAACAGTACTCGCCTTGGGGTGGGGGCGGGAGCGGGGGGACCCCCCTGGGCAGGGGCAGGCTGTTGTTGGAACCCCACTGGGTACGTCTTGTTGACACCCAGCCATGGCTGGTGGGGTGAGGACGGGGGTGCTGGGGGCAGTGCCTGCCGCCCCGATAGTAACCCCCGGCCCTCCAGCTGTCGTCCTGTTAAATTCTGGGCTGGAGGTCTCTGTGGCCACCGACCTTTGCCTCATCTAGGGAGCAGGAAGTGGCACGGGGCGTCCCCTGCCACACAGCCAGGCAGGCCCCGACACCCCTGCCCGGTGGCCGGGCGCTGTCTTTGCAGAGCTCCACGCAGGAGATTGGCGAGGAGCTGGTCAACGGTGTCATCTACTCCATCTCCCTGCGCAAGGTTCAGGTGCACCACGGCGCCAACAAGGGCCAGCGCTGGCTCGGGGTGAGTGTGGATGGGGGGGTCTCCGTGCCCAGAACCCCGACAAGGCCCGGGATGCAGGGGCCACCCTGGCCACTCCACTGGGCTCCCTCCCAGGGCTTTCCTGCCTGGGGGGCCCCCAGCCCTGCTCCCAAAGGAATCTGGGCCCTCAGCCCTCCCCTACTGTCCAGCCCTGGGCTGGGCCAAGTGCATAGTTCTCTGTTCACTTATTTGTATGAACATCAAAAAAAGACACTTCCATACTATTTCCACTTCATGTTAGGCTGGGATTACTTATACATTTTGCCCCAGTATTTCTTGTTTTAACGACTGTCCTTCCACACCTTCGCCAAGGCTTTCATCACCTTACTTAGTAGGGCTTTTTTTTTTTTTTTAACCCAAAAAGGACTCAGCCTACTATATATGGTTCTCTGCAACTTGCCGTCACGGAACACAACTCCATGACCCCTCCAGGTCAGAGCGGGGGCCTGACAAATACGTAACATTTCAGAAGGGAGGCTGGTTAGCAACCATAACTCAGCCTTTCACTGCCGTGAACCTTGACGGGATTCCTTTCTGCAGCCATTTCCACAGTGCCGCCCTGAATAGCCTCTGGGTCCTAACATACCGTGCCTTTCCACCCCAGGCTGAGCCTCTGTTTTCTCATCTCTAGAACGGGGATGCTTTGCCAGGGATCCCGGGGACTCTGCCCTTAATACGGCAAGGTGCTGTCATTACTCAGCTAATAAAATTACCTGAAGGTGTTGGTATTGCGAGTTTTCATCGCCCCACCTCCAGTTCAAAAGCTGAGACCCTTTTTCTGTTCCGGGCACTCACGTCCCATCTCCGTCCAGAAGTCGCCGGGTGCTTGGGGCTTCCTCTGAGTTCCAGCCCCTGCCCACCTAGCGGGCCACGGTGCTGTCGCTGACCGTCTATGCCTCTCTGTCCCACCCCAGTATGAAAATGACTCGGCCCTGAACCTGTATGAGACCTGCAAGGTGCGGACCGTGAAGGCAGGCACGCTGGAGAAGCTGGTGGAGCACCTGGTGCCCGCCTTCCAGGGCAGCGACCTCTCCTATGTCACCATCTTCCTGTGCACCTACCGAGCCTTCACCACCACCCAGCGGGTCCTGGACCTGCTGTTCCAAAGGTGAGCGCCCTGCCCACCCACTGGCTGTGTGTCTTGGGAATGTCGCTTTACCTCTCTGAGCCTCAGTTTACTCACGTGAAGGCCGGGCTGCCAGGACTGTCGGATAAGCATGGACAGTGCGGCCCCGCGCCCGGCCCTGTGGAAAGGGCTGCTGAGGGCTGGGGTGGTTTTAATTAAGGTTTTCCTCTGCCCCATGGAGAAGCTCTCTGCTTCCAGCCGCTGGGCAGAACAGTTTTCCCATCTGTAAAGGAGGTTCCAGATTCTGTCTCAGGGGTCCTTCCTGGGAGTAGCCAGGGCAGGGCTGGCTGGGGGCCGGCTGAGGGCCCAGGCCCACTCAGGCATCTGTAAGGTGCTGGTTGGGCTCATTCCTTCAGCAAATACATACGAAGCGCCTACTGTGTGCAGGCACTTTTCTAGGCACTTGGCTTAATTCAGTGAACGGTGCAGACAAAAATCCCCGCCCTCCTGGGCTTCCATCCTAGCCGGGGGGTCAGCCAGTAACACTAGACGTCATAGCAGGTACGGTAGATGTGACGCCCTCACGGCCTCCTCTAGATACGGGTGCATCCTCCCTTATTCCAGCGAGGACGGCGGACCTCAGGACCAACTGAAAAAGTGAGTAGACTTTGGGTCTGATGGGAGGGGCTGGGCAGAATCCTGGCTGCCACATATCTTGTGATTCCCGCTGGAGGGCTGAGGCCTGGGGGCTTCTCCTGCAGGAGGAAAGGAGTCAGAGAGCTGTGGCTGGGGTCCCATGTCCCCAGGGAGCAGAGGGGAGGCTGGGGGCTCAGAGCCGGCCCCTGAGAACATCCATCCCCCCTCAGATCCGGGGCCCAGGACAGGAGGTGTGGGGGGCAAGCTGCTGACACTTCAGCCTCGCAGCCCAGTGTGAGTGCTCAGCTGGGGCTCACGGGAGCGCAGTCAGGGTCAGGGGGCTGGCTACGTCCCCACCACCAAGAATGGCGTCCCAGGGAGGACGAGACCCGCACCCCGGCGCACAGACCAAGGCAGCCGTCGGTGCGCGAGCTTCCGGTTCCGGTGCGCGAGGCCCGTGAAGGCCGGGCAGGGGCGCACTCTGCTTGTCCCTCCTCCCTCCCCTGTTTATGCAGCGCCTACTGTGTGCGGCCAGGCCAGCGCGGTGAACAGAGCGGGCGCGGCCCTCCCTGCCCTCCTGCAGTTTCCTTCCCAGTGGGGAGGGCCCGGGGGGCTGGGGGCAGACAGGAGAGAGTCAGGCTCCCCCGAGGAAGGGAGAGGTGGCCACCAGGGACGGAGGGCCCCTTCCTACCAGGCCTGCCGACCAGGCCTGCCCCCGCCTGGCAGCCCAGTGCGGGTGGGGCAGGGGCGGGCCCAGAAGCCCAGCCCCCATGGGGGAGCCAGGGGAGGGCCGCGTGGAAGGAAAGGCCAGGCCCCTGACTGCTGCCCGCCCGCCTGCCCCCAGTGCCGTCTCCTCCATCCTGGGCACCTGGCTGGACCAGTACTCCGAGGACTTCTGTCAGCCCCCGGACTTCCCGTGCCTCAAGCAGCTGGTGGCCTACGTGCAGCTCAACATGCCTGGCTCCGACCTGGAGCGCCGCGCCCACCTTCTCCTGGCCCAGCTGGAGCGCACAGAGCTCACCAAGGCAGAGCCGGAGGGTGAGGAGCGGGGTCGGTGCTGGACACGCAGGAGTCCCCGGGGCTGCCTCAGACCGTCCACGTGGGGACCGCTGGCGGGGAGACGTCCTGGGGTGCTTCTTGAGCTGAGGCTTCTCTAGAAGGCAGTGATGTGGTTTCTGTCTTGGAAAAAAAGGCAGGTGTGTTGCTGAGCTCCGCTCTTCTTTGCAGCTCTGGCTCCAGCTCTGAAGCCAACTGCAGCCCTCGAGCCAGTGCCGGCTCCAGCTCTAGCACCCAGGCCGGTGCCAGGTCCAGACCTCGAGCCAGCTCTGGGACCAGCACCAGCTCCAGCCCCAGAGCCTTCCTGGCCTTCGCCCGTGGCTGCAGAGAACGGGTTGGGTGAGGAGAAGCCTCACCTCCTGGCGTTCCCGCCCGACCTGGTGGCAGAGCAGTTCACGCTGATGGACGCGGTAGGCAGCTCATCTCAGCAGGGCGGGCAGGGGTGCACCTTCCTGCCCCAAATCCCATGACAAACCGTGTCGCCTGGGCAGGTTTCCTCACCCGAAGGCCTCGACTCCCCTCCAGGCTGTGGACCCGGGCCCCATCCCTCGCACACGGTGTCTGGGTGGAATGAGGTGGAGCGGTAGAAAGCTGGGCGGGGTCTGGCCCACCCGGTAGCGGACGGTCGCTCTCTCCATGGGCCGCCCCCCCTGCCCCCCACGTCTGCGGAGGAGGCCTCACCAGCTTCAGCACTTAGCAGGCACCTGGTGCGTGCTAGAAGCCGTGGCAGACGCAGCCTCTGGTTGTAGTGCCCACGTGAATGGGCATCTGGACAGGGGACAGGCCTGAGGCATGATCAAGGGCTAAAAGCACCACCTGTATGGGCAGGTGTGAGCCGCATCTCGTGCTGGGAGTTGGGGTGGACCGGGGAAGGTGGCCACCTCTCTTTCCTGCCAGGGTCACCCTGGGTCACCTTGCGCTGGGTGCCCACAGTGGGCAGGGAACAAAACCAAGAGACACCACCTCCCCGCACCTCCCCCGGCCGGGCTCGAGCCGCCTCCCCGGCTTCCAGAGCTCCAGCTCTGACCAGTGACCCTGCCTAGGCCTGGGGGTGGGGCTGGGGGGACTGTGGGCGTTGAGCTGGGGTGCAGCAGTGCCGGGTGACCTTCCCCTTGCCCCCAGGAGCTGTTCAAGAAGGTGGTGCCCTACCACTGCCTGGGCTCCATCTGGTCTCAGCGGGACAAGAGGGGCAAGGAACACCTGGCTCCCACCGTCCGTGCCACCGTCGCCCAGTTCAACAGTGTGGCCAACTGCGTCATCACCACCTGCCTCGGGGACCGGAGCGTGACGGCCCGCGCCAGGGCCCGGGTGTTGGAGCACTGGATCGAGGTGGCCCGGGTACGCGGCCGCCAAGGGCCCGGGGAGCCCTTTCTGCCCCTGAGTTGATCTCATCCGACCCCAGGAGCACCTCCCGGGGCATCTGTCCCATCCGGGAGGGGGGTGCCCCCCTAAGAGGGACTGAAGCTGGAGCAGGCGGGAGCTCGGCCCCCTCTCACAGCCTGGCCCCTCCCTCCCAGGAGTGCCGGGTCCTCAAGAACTTTTCGTCCCTCTACGCCATCCTCTCGGCTCTGCAGAGCAACTCCATCCACCGGCTGAAGAAGACGTGGGAAGAAGTTTCCAGGTGGGCAGGCTTCTCCCTGGAGGAGCTCCAGGGTGGACCTGGGGCCTTCCACGGGGCTGGGTGCTGCCTGGAACCTGCCCAGGGACAGCGCATCCTGGGGGCGGGGTCTCTCAGGGCCAGCAGTTCTGCCTCAGGACCCGGTCTCTTTCTCTGGCAGGTACTGGCTTGAGCCACGTTGGGGATTTTCACGTGTCTACTTCACCCACGCGACTCTGTGCACTTAAAATGAGAGCTGGTCAAAACAGCCGCTCCGTCGACTGGGAGCGGGGCTCCCCGGCGACCCACATGACACCCACCCCTCCAGGCCTACCGAGCCCTTAGGGTCCAGCAGAACTCTGTGTGGAAACCACCCATCCAGGCAGTTGGGGTCTCTGGGTCCTCAAATGTTTTCGCCCCCGCACCCCTCCCCACCATGCCCTCCTTTCTCCTTCCTTCCCCCAGGGACAGCCTCCGCATCTTTCAGAAGCTGTCGGAGATTTTCTCAGATGAGAACAACTACTCCCTAAGCAGAGAGCTGCTCATCAAGGTAGAGTCCGGGGGCTCGGGGTGGAGGGGCTTATGTTCCCACTGAAAGTTTCTTCGAAAACTTCTCATGAGATCTGTCGGGTCTGTGGGCAGGTGGGGGGCAGTTTGGGAGATGGGAGGCCCTAGTACAGGGATGGAGCAGGGCAGCTGGGCTGTTCTAGAGCTGCGGGCAGGTGAGGGGCAGGATTAGAGTCTCCTGGGTCCTCACTGGTCCCTCACCCAGCACTCGGGGTGGATGAGGTCAAGGGCGAGGGTCTCTTCCTTCCCCAGACCAGCCTAGCCTGTCCCCACAAAGCCAGGCCCTGCTGTTCCTGTCTGCGCTGACCTCCGAGGGCCAGGCACCCCGCCTGCCCAGGGATGGCACTGCAGGGGCCGCCCAGCCGTCATCCAAATGAGCAGACCCAGGAGGTAGATCTGGGGGCTGGGGGCTCTTCCCTCTGCCTCAGGGCAGACACTGCAAAGGAATCCAGGGACTCTTCTCAGAGTCTCGCCACAGGGCCTTTGGTGGCCGTGACAAATGGCCCAGATGGCTTGTGGCAAGTGCACAGGGGTGCTAATGCATTCACAGGGGTCCTTCCCCGGAAACTTCCATACAAAGAGGAAGCAAAGTGTCACCACCCAGTGCTCCCAGCAGCCCCAGCTCACCCTCTCAGAGGTGGCACCAAGGAGACCCCTCCTGAGCGGCTGAAGGCAGAGCTCTGTGCAGGGGACATCCCGAGGGGCTCCGTGGGGCTGTGAAGGCCTTGGCGCGGCAGACACCCTGCTCAGCCAGGCACCCCCAGACTCCCTGTCCCTCTCTCGGTGGCTCGCCCGGCGGGGGGCCGGCACACACCAGAGGCTCTGAGCCCTTCTGAGGCTCATTCAGAGGCAAGGCAATGCCTGCCTCTGGGCTTCAGTTTCCTCATCCGGAAAGTGGGCGAATGCTGACCCCAGGGTGCCAACCTCACGGGGAGGCAGTGAGGTTCAAGGGGGAAGGGAAATCTGCGTGAGTTCTGTGCGGGACCCTCCTACCCTCCTGCAGAGGCGGGGGGTCGGGGGGAACAGCACAGCCACAGTGATGGAGGTGTGGCGCTGAGTCCTCGGAGACCCCAAGGGGCAGGTGTAATCCTTATCTGTACTTTCCAAGGAGGCCGGGCTGCTGACCCACGTTCCCACAGCCCGTGAGCACCCGAGCAGGGGTGCAGATCTAGGAATGGAGTACACTGGGATGGCTGGAGCGTTTGCACCAGTGACCAGGGCCAAGGTCGTGTCTGCTGGTGGTTGATGGGGGGAGGGTCAGAAGGCCTCACCGACCCTGTCCTCGGCCCTGCAGGAGGGGACCTCCAAGTTTGCCACCCTGGAGATGAACCCCAAGAGAGCCCAGAGGCGGCCGAAGGAGGTGGTGAGTGTGCCCGAGGCTGGGAGAGGAGGGGCCGCCCCGAGCCCCCGCTCCTGTAGCTGCGCTGCCTGACATGACCCTTAGACCGACCTACTCCGGGGCCTGGGGGCGCTGCGCCCTGAACAGCTGGTGTCAGGGGACTAGTAACCACCAGAGCAGGGGCCTGGAAGATCTGGGCCCACTGGGGATTGGGGAGGGGCCATAGATTTTGGGGATTTGCCAAATACCAAGCCTGCAAGGTGACTTGAGGGAGTTTGGGTCCATGCACACTGGGAGGGGGATTGGGGGGAAAAGGCTAAAGGTCCCCAGGCTGCTCCAAGTGGGAGGCCTGAGTGGGGCTGAGGGGTTTTCAGGGGAGGGGCCTTGCTCATCAGTCCCCCCCCCCACCCAGTTGTCACAGGGTGTCATCCAGGGCACCGTCCCCTACCTGGGCACGTTCCTCACAGACCTGGTGATGCTGGACACTGCAATGAAGGACTATCTGTATGTGAGTGAACCCAGGGCCGGGGTCGGGGCGTCCTGAGCCCCGAGCTCTCAGCAGAGGGTGCACCTCATCTTACGAGAGCCCCTGGCCGCCCCTGTGTCCCGGGGACACCTGCCTGTCTCGGTAGTGAGTGAACAGAGCTTGGTGCCCGCCTGGTGGGGCTCATCAGAGCTGCAAGGGGTTTGACCCAGCAGGACACAGCCCCTCCCTCAGGTGGCGGCCATGGGTGGAGAGGCTGGGCCCTCCAGGGTCAGGCACATGTGGCCAACCTGGCCTTCCTGCCCAAGGCCTCAGTCTCTCTAACTGTCCTCAGACCCCTGAGCCGCGGCGCC
The DNA here is from genome assembly GCF_059928025.1 of Delphinapterus leucas. Classification (NCBI taxonomy): domain Eukaryota; kingdom Metazoa; phylum Chordata; class Mammalia; order Artiodactyla; family Monodontidae; genus Delphinapterus; species Delphinapterus leucas. The sequence continues at coordinate 121,441,566 of NC_143134.1, read as the reverse complement.
CCTCCCACCCCGCCCCGGCACCCCGGCCCCACCCAGGTCCAGGTGTGTGCTGTGCTGCCCCCTGGTGTGTGCCCTGGGTAGTGCAGCCTGAGACCCGTGAGGGGCGGTCATGGGCTAGGGGACACTTTCTGATGGACGCTGGCCGTGTGCTTTCCAGGGGAGACTGATCAACTTCGAGAAGAGGAGGAAGGTGAGCAGACGCAGCCTCACGGGAAGGGGGCCCGTGTGGGGGGCGGGATCAGAGAGCCACCTGGGTAGAACAGCTGGGTCCGACCCCTCCCTGTCACATTTTTGGGGAGAGCTGGATACAGAGAGAGGGGGAGCCTTTCCCACGGGAGGATGGGGCAGGAGGTCGAATCAAGGACACCTTCCTGGAGGGGCTGTTTGAACCTGGCTGTGAGGACAGGGTGGGAAGTGGGGACCCAGAGGCTGGCACAGGCCCGGCCGACCCAGACCGTCAGCATCCTGTCCTCCCCTCTGGCCTCAGGAGTTCGAAGTGATCGCCCAGATCAAGCTGCTCCAATCGGCCTGCAACAATTACAGCATCGCAGCCGAAGAGCACTTTGGGGCCTGGTTCCGGGCTATGGAGCGGCTCAGCGAGGCTGACAGGTGAGTCCGGGCAGGAGCTGGGGGGGTACACGTGGGCTGTCCCTGGGCAGCTCTAGAGAGCCTGTGGCTTGGGATCCTGGGCAGCCTTGGGTGCCGTCGCTGGTGACGGCCGGGCCCCTGGACTCTAGCTGCCGGGCAGGCACCGGGAGGGAGACCCGGGTGCGACTCCCCACAGCCGCCGCTTTGTCCTGTAGCTACTCCTTGTCGTGTGAGCTAGAGCCCCCTTCCGAGTCGGCCAGCAACACCCTCAAGGTCAAGAAGAGCACGGCCATCGTCAAGCGCTGGAGCGAGTTGAGTGCCCGGGTGGGCAGGGGCGCTCCCTTGGGGCTCAGGGAAGCTTCGGGCTGCGAGTGGGCTCGGGAGTCAGGCAGCTGGCCCTGGGATCCCAGCTCCCCCGCCGACAGCCCTGTGACTGGGCCACTTGCTCCACCCCTCTGGGCCTCAGTTTTTCCCCCTGTGAAATGGGGTGATGCTAAATGATCTGTCGGACGCTGGAGCCAACGGGGTGATTGCCTGAGCACTCGGCACAGAGTGTAGGGGACAGGGGTGGGCTGTGTCCCAGGGGAGGCCTCCCCCAAGTCAGCCAGCCCTTCCATGCAGCCGCCAGGCCCCCAGCACGGAGCTCAGTACCGGCAGCAGCTACCACTCCAAGTCCTGTGACCAGCTCAGGTGCGGCCCCTACCTCAGCAGCGGGGACATTGCCGACGCACTGAGTGTCCACTCGGCCGGCTCCTCCAGCTCCGATGTGGAGGAGATCACCATGAGCTTTGTCCCAGAGTCCCCTGACGGCCAGGAGAAGAAGGTGACTGCCCCACCCCCTCCCTGACAGCCCTTCTCAGCCCTTCCTAGGGCCAGAGTTCCCCGCTGCACACCAGAAGCCCCCGGAGCTGGACAGTGGCCCGGGGCTTCCGCTGATCGTGCCGTCCCCGCAGTTCTGGGAGTGCACCTCCCAGTCGTCCCCAGAGACCTCCGGCATCAGCTCGGCCTCCAGTAGCACCTCGTCCTCCTCAGCCTCCACCACGCCCGTGGCCACCACGCGCACCCACAAGCGCTCCGTGTCAGGGGTCTGCAGCTACAGCTCCTCCCTGCCCCTCTACAACCAGCAGGTGGGCGACTGCTGCATCATCCGGGTGAGCCTGGACGTGGACAACGGCAACATGTACAAGAGCATCCTGGTGAGCCGGGCGGGCGTCCCCGCGGGCCCCTCACTCTGCCGGGCAGCAAATCCGTATTGAACACCATGGGTCATCCCTGCCCTCCCAGAACTGGTCTCCTGGTGGGTTGGGAAGGACAGAGGGCCAACCAGGGAAAGGAATCAAAACAGCTAGTGGGGGCTTCCCTGGTGGCGCGCAGTGGCTGAGAGTCCGCCTGCCGATGCAGGGGACGCGGGTTCGTGCCCCGGTCCGGGAAGATCCCACATACCGCGGAGCGGCTGGGCCCGTGAGCCATGGCCGTTGCGCCTGCGCGTCCGGAGCCTGTGCTCCGCAGCGGGAGAGGCTACAGCAGTGAGAGGCCCGCGTACGGCAAAAAAAAAAAAACAAAACAATAAAACAGCTAGTGTGTCGATGGTGATCTGTGCCGGGGTGGTTGACTAGGGGTTTACAGCAGCAGTGGGGCAGGACCTCACCCATAAAGGCCCTGAGTGTGGTGGGGAGGAGGGAGCAGCGTGCAGCCTCCCAGGATGGGAGTGTGCCTGGGGCTTGGAGGAGAAGCAGGAGGTCCGCAGTGAAGGAGCAGGGGTCGGGGGAAGAGTAGAGCTCAGCAGAGCAGGCCAGCGTCGGGGGCCTGGATCTCATGCGAGACAGGTGGGACCACTGTTCGTTGGAGCACAGGAGGGGCAGCAGTGACTTCCGGCCTCTCCGTGGGCGATGGGCTGGTGCCGGCAGCTGCAGGGCGGCCAGTTAGGAGGCGGCGGCTGCAATCCAGGGTGGGTAGCAGTGGCTGCACCAGGCTGGTGGCCGTGGAGGTGGCCGGCAGTGTCAGACACCGGGGATAGTTGGAGGGGATATGTTGAGGGGGGGTTGGGGGCTGGGGGGACTCCTCTCATCCTCCAGAACTCAGGCTGCCAGTGAGTCATTTGCACCCCCAGAATCCTCCCCCATCCTCCCACACTGGGTCAGATGCCCCATTAACACTGTCACCTGTGTCACCCCGAATCTAAGGCCTGCCTGTGCTCTGGCCCTTGGGGTCGAGGCAGCAGGGCTCGGCCTGCACGCTCCACCACTGCAGCCTCCAGCCAGTGCAGGCCTGGCACGTAGGCGGCCACTGGGCATCCAGCCAGCTGCTCCTCTCTCACCTCCAGGGCTGGGACTAGATGCCGTCTGTACCCAGGTGCAATGATACCGTTGTCCCGGATGGGCAGGATCAAGGGGGACGGTTAAGGGGAGCAGCCCCGGGGGCAGGCAGTTGCCCTAGGTGGTGTTGGGAGGAGGTGGCAGGCTTGCAGGAGTTGGGGGGTAAGTGATCAGGGTCCATGGAGGCCCCCGCAGAGGGGCAGGAGAAGGAGGCGCAACCCCCCTGGACCCAGCCTCGGGTCAGAGGCTGTGAGCCCCTGTGCGCACAGCGCCGAGGCAGCTCTGAGGGCCCTTGGCTGCTACACCCTGGACCCTCAAGCTACGCCAGACCCTTGCCCTGATGGCCTGTCCCCCACCCCGTCCAGGTGACCAGCCAAGACAAGGCTCCAGCTGTAATCCGCAAAGCCATGGACAAACACAACCTGGATGAGGATGAGCCAGAAGACTACGAGCTGGTGCAGGTTATTTCGGACGATCGAAGTAAGTCAGGGCCGGTCAGGCGGGCGATGGGGCCGGGAGGCAGGGAGCACCGTGCCCCAGGCCCACCACCCCAGAAGACATGCCACCAGGGTGGGCGTGGGCTTTGTCCACACACAGACCTGCCTAGGGGCAGCTCTGGATGCCCCCAGTGTCTCCTCACTGGCCCCTGGTGGCTGCTGGACCCTTGTTCCTTGCCTTTCCGTGGCCGTGAATAGTCAGTGGGAGACCTCGTTCAGTGCTAGCATGGTTGAGGAGGGGGGAGAAAAGGCTGTTCTCCTGGGGCCAGGCAGCCAGATGGCCGAGCCCACAGGCCGTACAAAAGTGCGTTTTCTGGCTAAGATGGGAAATGAGTGCTTCAGAAAAGATCACGACTACCGTGGATTAAAGCATCGAATTTGTGAAAATCCATGAACGTATGACACTGTCTTAGTCCGTTCTGGCTGTTATAACAAAATACCACCACTGGTGGCTTCTAAATGACAGAAATTTATCTCTCCTGGTTCTGGAGCTAGAAGTCCAAGATCAGGGTGCCAGCATGGTCAGGTTCTGGTGAAGGCCCTCTTCTGGGTTGCGGGTGGCTGACTTCTCACTATGAACCCAAATGGTGGAAGGGCGTGGGGAGCTCTCTGGGGTCCCTTTCATAAGGGCACGAATCCCATTCGTGGGGCTCCACCCTGATGACCTAATGGCCTCCCAAAGGCCTCACCTCCTAATCCCATCACATTGGGGGTTAGGATTTCAACAAATTTAGAGAGGACACCAACTTTCAGCCCATAGTAGATACTAAACACAGAGGCTACTAGGGAGCAGCTGGGTATTCTAAAAACTGGGAAAGGGAAAGGATCAAGAACAAGCACAGACTTGGAACCAGACAGCTACAGCTTGTAGACCTCGGGCAAATTCCTTAAGTCCTCTGTGCCTATTTTCCCATCCCCACAATGGAGATAAAATAGGTAGTGAGTTGATCCATATATACATGGATTATATGCTCATGTGTGTACGTGTGCCATAGATGTGCCATAACTGCAAAGATTATCATCACTCTTTCCTTTCCCATGCTGCATTCACAGCCATTACCCAGACAGTTAGCAATGACCCGCCACGACCGCTAGAAATTGTTTTCTAAATCCTCTCTTAACCTTGTTGCACCATTTTGGTGAGGTAAGCAAGGCAGGTGGGACCCCCATCTTACAGAAAAGGAAGCCTGAGACCTAGACAGGTTAACGACCAGAGTAAGAGCCACACGATGGAGCCCAGAGCACACATGTTCCAGCCCAGCAGTGGAGAGTAACAGGCTCAAGGCCAGAGGAGAGGATGGGAAACAGAGCCAAGAGCAAGCACCTGCTGGGATCCTGGCACCCTATGAAACCCTGTGCAGGAGGCCTGGGGCAAAGCCCGCCCTTAACTTGGCCCCAGAGCCCTTGTCCTGAGTTGTGCAGGATTCCGGGGAGGTGATCTAGGTTCTAGAAAGCTTATTGCAGCTGGACCTCCTGATCAGTGAAGGCAGCAGGGGGCAGGATGGGGTGACCCTTTGCCAGCTGCAGACTGAGGTGGGGCTTCCTGGAGTCGGAGTCCTTTTTATTTTTATTTTATTTTTATTTTTGGCTGTGTCGGGTCTTCGTTGCTGCGCACAGGCTTTCTGTAGTTGCGGCAAGCGGGGGCTACTCTTTGTTGTGGTGCGCGGGCTTCTCATTGCGGTGGCTTCTCTTGTTGCAGAGCGCGGGCTCTAGGTGCGCAGGCTTCAGTAGTTTTGGCACTCAGTCTCAGTAGTTGTAGTGCATGGGCTTAGTAGTTGTGACGCGCAGGCTCTAAGGTACACGGGCTTCAGTAGTTGTGGCGCATGGGCTTAGTTGTTCCACGGCATGTGGGATCTTCCCGGACCAGGGATCGAACCTATGTCCCCTGCGTTGGCAGGCATATTCTTAACCACTGCACCAACAGGGAAGTCCCCAGAGTCCTTTTAGTTTTTGAGTTCCTTTTTTCTTTTCTTTTTAAAATTAATTACTTATTTATTTTTGACTGCGCTGGGTCTTCGTTGCTGCGTGCGGGCTTTCTCTAGTTGTGGCGAGAGGGGGCTACTCTTTGTTGTGGTACGCAGGCTTCTCACTGCGGTGCCTTCTCTTGTTGCGGAGCACAGGCTCTAGGCGTGCAGACTTCAGTAGCTGCGGCACACGGGCTCAGTAGTTGTGGCTCGCGGGCTCTAGAGCACAGGCTCAGTAGTTGTGGCGCACGGGCTTAGTTGTTCCACGGCATGTGGGATCTTCCCAGACCAAGGATCAAACCCGTGTCTCCTGCATTGGCAGGCGGATTCTTAACCACTGTGCCACCAGGGAAGTCCCTCAGTGCCTCAGCAGAGTCTGTCCCAGGCAGGTGTCATTAAGAGGGGTCCTTGGTGGTCCTGGAGTTGCATTGAGGGGTCTCAGGTGTCTGGATCAGGCCTGCCCTCCTGGGGGCTCTCAAGTGGTGGGGTGTCCAGTGGGGCCCGCATAAGCACAGCTGACCCTCTGCCCCTCCCCGACCAGAGCTGAAGATCCCTGACAACGCCAACGTGTTCTACGCCATGAACTCTACTGCCAACTATGACTTTGTCCTAAAGAAACGGACCTTCACCAAGGGGGCAAAGGTCAGGCATGGAGCCAGCTCTACCCTCCCGCGCATGAAACAGAAGGGACTCAAGATTGCCAAGGGCATCTTCTAACTTGTCCCTAGCTGGCCAGCCACAGAGCTGCCCTTTCCAGGGTCTAGCTGGCTGGGCAACTAAGCACTTACAGACTACAGTGGCTCAGGCCAGGTGGGCACCTGTGCCCAAGCTGCCAGCCCAGGCCACCCCCAGACTCCAGTTTCACCCTGAACCTCTCCTGCTGCCGGGATTGATGCCTGCCAGTCGATGGGCTGACCTGGCCTCCCGTGGACCACTCGCTGCCTTAGGTGCCTTCTGCTCTCTGGAACCAGAGGACTAGCTGACTTTTGCCAAGGAGCGCTGCCAATGGGCACGGAGCCCTGCATGCCGCCGGGCACTGCCCCTCCGTACACTTCCCTCACACCTTCCCAGGTGTGGGCCACTGCCACCTGTGCCCATGGGCACCCCAGGGCACTACTCATCCACCGGGTCTGACCACTGCAGTTCTCTCCTCCCACCATTGTGGCCTTCCTCAGGCTGCACCAAAGATTCCATCATCAGGGCCAACTGAAAGTGAGGGAGTCTCGCCCACTGCCCACTCCAGCCCTCCCCTGGCAGAGGAGAGAGACACCCCCTTCACAGACCACACTCTTAACCGGTGAGTGAGGACGGTCTCGGCCAAGTCCCACTGATGTCAGATTTCATGACACTGCAAGTGCCATCCACCACTGTATCCTGGGCTTTACGAGACCACACGAGACGGGGATTGGTGGGAAAGGAGGGTTTCGGGGGGAGGGGAGGGGGATTGAATATTTGTATAAAAGGTGAAAAAAAATGTTTACCAGTTGGGGAGGGGCAATATTTATTTGTTGTAAATAGCAAATGCTAGACTTGAATATTATATTAAAACCCTGTTTCTACTATAGCCTGGGAGTTGTGGTATTGTTCTTTCATTGCCTGTGCTCATTGAAGTGAGATATAGACTCTCACATTCCATGTTCAAATAGGAAATCTTGCAGGGTTATTGGTTTATTTTACACAGGAAATAAAGAAGGGCAGGAAAAGCAAGAAGGGCCAGCCGCCCTTCTCTGGCTCACTTAAGGAAACAGAGAAGTCCACCTTTCACAGAGCAGATGTTCACTTCAGTATCATTAAACTGGGCCATGAGCTGAGACAGCCCCTCAGAACCCCTGATATTTGAATTTGGAAGTGCTTTCACACGGCATAGCAGCAACCTGTGAAATTCCAGTGTTTTTAAAAACAACGTTTTGGGGACTTCCCTGGTGGCGCAGTGGTTAAGACTCCGCGCTCCCAATGCAGGGGGCCCGGGTTCGATCCCTGGTCAAGAAACTAGATCCCACATGCATGCCGCACCTAAGAGTTCGCATGCCACAACTAAGGAGCCCGCGTGCCACAACTAAGACCCGGTGCAACCAAATAAATAAATAAATATTTTTTAAATAAATAAAAATAACGTTTTTAACAGAAAATGGTGGAGTAAAGATCAGTCTCTCCATGGAAACAACAATGAAGCTGGGGGAAAAAAACTATCAGAATCAACACTTTTGAGACTCTGGAACCTCATCAGACACAACAACCAGGAGAGTGCTTGAGGAAGGGTGATGGCTGCTGAACTTCAGCTGTTAAGGAAATCTCTGTCAGGTCACACACTGACGCCCTGAGACAATGGGGCAGAAGCTGCAGTGACTACACAACAAGGAATATAGGCCTTGCAAAAACAGTTTGGAAAAGTCACTACAGAAACGGAAGACGGCAGCCCTCAAGCAACAGAAGCGATCCCTGAGGAGGGGGAGAGTCTGATTTCCAGAGTTACGATATTATAATTCTCAATATCCAGGTCTCAACAAATCGCAAAGCATATCAAGAAACAGAAAAATAGGGCTTGTTCACAGGAAAAAAAAAAAAAAAGAATTGGACAGAAACTATCCCTGAGGAGGCTCAGACATTAAAATTACGAGTCAAAGACGTTAAGTCAGCTGTCTTGAATATGTTCGGCGAGCGAAAAGGAGCCACGGACGAAAAACTAAAGGAAATCAAGAGAACAATGTAAGGACATATAGGGAATTTAGTAAAGAGATAGAAATTATAAAAATAAACCAAGTGGAAATTCTGGATCTGAAAAGTACAATGACTGAAATGAAGAACTCACTAGTGGGGTTCAGTGGCAGATTTGAGCCGTCAGAAGAAAGAATCTGTGAACTAAGGCAGTTGACATTATTCTGCCTGAGGAGCAGAAAGGAAAAAGAAGGAAGAAGATTGAACAGACCCAGAGGGACTGTGGGGACACCATCCAATGTAACTGCATATGCATAAAGAGAGTCCCAGAAGGAGAGAGATTATTTGAAGAAATAATGGCTGAAAACATCTCAAATTTGATCAAAGACATAAGTCTACACATTAAGAAGCTCAATGAACTCCAAGCATGATAAACTCAAAGAGAGCCACACAAGACACATTACAACACAACTGTTGAAAGACAAAAAGGAAATCTTGAAAGCAGCAAGAAAGAAACAGTCATGTGCAAGGGGTGGGGTGGGGTCCCTCCACAATAAGATTAACAGCTGAGTTTTTTCATCAGAAACCATGGGAACCAGAAGGCTGTAGAGTGACATGGTTAAAGTGTTGAAAGATGAGAATTCCCTGGTAGTCCAGTGGTTAGGACTGTGTGCTTCCACTGCAGGGGGCACAGGTTCAATCCCCAGTCAGGGAACTAAGATCCCGCATGCCAAGCGGTGTGGCCAAAAACAATAAAAAATAAAGTGTTGAAAGAAAAAGAATTCTGTATGTAGTAAACTATCCTTTAAGGATGAAGGGAAATTAAGATGTTGCCAGATAAACAAAGTTAAGGCAGTTTGTTATTAATAGTCCTGCCTACAAGGAATGCTAAAGGGAGCCTTTTGGGTTGAATGAAAGAGCACTAGACTGTAACTCCAAGCCATGTGAAAAAGTAAAGAACACTAGGTGAGGTAACTAATAGGTAATTCTAAAAGCCTGTATTGTTGCACTTTTGTTTGTACCTTTTCTTTTTTTTCTATATGACTTAAAACGCAGATTCATAAAACGATAAGTATAAGTGTGTTAATGGGAACAGAATGTATAAAGACATAACCTGTGACAACAACCACATAAAGGGGGAGGGATGGAGATCAGAGGAGCTGCATGTTTGTATACTACTGAAACTAATTTGGTATTATTCAAACTAGACTGTTACGAGTTTAAGATGTTCCTTGTAATCCCAAAGGCAATCAATAAGAAAATATTTTTTTAGAAATGCACAGGAAAGAAAGGAATCAAAATGGTGCACTATTAAAAAAAGATCAACCAAAGGAATTCCCCAGCGGTCCAGTGATTAGAACTCTGCACTTTCACTGCCGAGGGCCCAGGTTCAGTCCCTGGTCAGGGAACTAAGATCCCACAAGCTGCGAGGTGTGGCCAAAAACAAAAAAATTTTTTTAATTAAAAAAAAAAATCAAAGCCTTAAAAAGCAATAGTGGTGGAATTGAGGAGCAAAAAGTGTAGAAGACATACAGTTATACAAACAAATAACTAAATGGAAGAAGAAAATGCTTATCAGTAATTAAATGTAAATGGGTTAAACTCTCCAATTAAAAGTCAGAGTGATAAAATGGATTTTTAAAAACCCTGATCCACCTATCTACAACGATATGAAAAAGTTGAAATAAAGGATGGAAAAGGATATTCTGTGAAAATAGTAAACAAAGGTAGCTGAACGGCTATGTTATTATCAGACAAAATAGACTAAGTCTAAAAGGTAACAAGAGAGAAAGTATATATCGCTTAAAGATTCAATCCATCAAGAATATAGAACAATTGTAAACATACACACATCTCCAGAACACATGAAGCAAAAATGGATGTAATTGAAAAGAGAAATAGACGGTTGGAGACTTCAGACCTCACTTCCAATAATGACTAGAACAACCAGACAGAAGACCAGTAAGGAAACAGGGCTTGAGCAACACCATACATCAGATGAGACCTAGCTAACGTGTATAGAATATAACAGAGAACACACCTTCTCAAGAACATGTGGCGTGTTCTCAAGCACAGATCACGTATGACACCACAAAACAAGTCTCAGTAATTTTTAAAAGATTGAAATCATACAAAGTATCTTTTCCAATCACAGTGGAATAAAGCCAGAAATCTACAGGAGAAGAAAGCTGGAATACTCATAAATATGTGAAAATTAAACAACACACTCTTTAACAACCAGTGGGTCAAAGAAGAACCCACAGGGATATTAGAAAATGCCTTGAGATGAAAGGAATCAAAACCAATGTACCAAAAACCTACAGGATGCGGCAAAAGTAGTCCAAAGAGGAAATTTTACTCCTGTCAATGCCTACGTTACAAAATAAGATTTCAAATCAGTAACCTAACTCTACACCTTAAAGAACTAGAAAAAGAGCAAACTAAACCCAAAGCTAGCTGAAGGAAGGAAATAATAAAGATTATAGGGGAGAGAAACAAAACAGAGGAGTAGAAGATCAACAAAACCAAAAGTTGGTTCTTTGAAAAACAATCCGTGAAATTAACAAACCTTTAGCTAGATTGACTAAAGAAAAAAGAGGGGAAAAAGACATTCAAATTACTAAAACCTGAAACGAAAGTGGGAACATCACTACCGACTTTACAGAAATACGGATTATGAGAGAATACTGTGCACAATTGTACGTCAACAGTATGCATAGGAATATTATTCAGACGTAAAAAGGAATGGAGCTCTGATTCATGCTACAACGTGGATGGACCTTGAAAACACTGATTCCACTTGTAAGAAATATCTGGAACAGGCAAATTGATTGGAACAGAAAGTAGAAGAGATTACTGGGGTGGAGGTGGGGGGGGGAATGGGGAGTTAATGGGTATAAAGTTTCTATTTGGGGTGATGAAACGTTTTGGAAATAGTGGTGATGGTTGCACAACAGTGAGAATAGAATTAATGTCACTGAATCATACTTTTAAAAATAAAATGTTTGGGACTTCCCTGGTGGTCCAGTGGTTAAGAATCTGCCTTCCAATGCAGGGGACGTGGGTTCGATCCCTGGCCGGAGAACTAAGATCCCCACATGCTGCAGGGCAACTAAACCTGTGGGCCACAACTAGAGAGACTGTGTGCCGCAGCTACTAAGCCCGCGCGCTCTGGAGCCTGCGCACCACAACTAGAGAGAAGCCCGAGAGCCGCAATGAAGACCCGACACAGCCAAATAAATAAATAAATAATCTATTTAATAATTTAATATTTAAATAAATGTTTGTTTATAAAATTAACATTTTTATGTTATATATATTTTTATCCCAGTTTTTAAAAAATAACTTCCTCCCAAACTGCTTTTCTTTTTTTTTCTTATTGGCAAAATATGTTTTTTTAATTAATTTTTATTGGAGTATAGTTGATTTACAGTGTTGTGTTCGTTTCTGCTGTACGGCAAAGTGAGTCAGTTATACATACACATATATCCACTCTTTTTTAGATTCTTTTCCCATACAGGTCATTACAGGGTATTGAGCAGAGTTCAGAATGCTGTACAGTAGGTTCTTATTAGTTATCTATATTATATATAGTAGACTGGGATTGACATATACAAGCTGATTTCTAGAGCTTTCCGGGAAGAGGGAGCATTTTCTCCTTGTCCTGTTAAGAGTGTCTTGACCACCAGTCTACCACTTGTAGATTTCAAGGTCAAACTCTGGAATTTCATCAGCAGTAAGTGGGGAGAAATTGTCAACAGATCAAAAAGTGCAATGTGGGAAGGAACAGGCCAGGGGGTCATTATTAGCCAGTGGACTATGGACAGCATGGGGGCTCTGCATCCTCCAGGGCCCTGTGATCGACCCTTGACCTCCTGGAATCCTTGTCTCTGACATGAGAATTCCTTTTCCTGCTGGTTTCACTGTCCAGGGGAAGTGTTTGTGATGCAGCTTTTAAGGCCACAGCTGGGCCTCGTTCCTTAAGCATTCCTGTTCTTGTGAACTAGGATTTCCAGCAACTCTAGGATTTTCTACAATTCTTCACACAGTTGATTTCACCCAGAAACTCGCTAGAAGGCGTCCTGCCTCTCTCTGTCCGGCATGTGGTGGCCACTCATCCGGGCTGGTGTCTGATGAATCCCGGGTGAGTGCTGGTTTGCCAGGGTAAGGAGACTGATTCCTGCCAGTGACGGACCCCTGCATCGTCCCTCTCTAGCCAAGATAAAGTCAGAGGCCGTGTGGTTCTGAGGTCCACCGTCTTACACAATCACCAGTTTACAAAGGCAGTTGTGTTGGTACCGACTATGTCCTAAAGGCTAGCTGGGCCGGAGCCCTTAGAGCTTGCAGAGTCCCCCAGAATGGCTGCGTTTTTTGTCCAAGTCTGTGTTGTGGTTATGTCACGGGGAGGCGGGTTGTTTGAACCTTTCCCGCGGGGAAGGTTGAAAGGTGAGGCATGGGGGCGGGGAGGGGGGATGCCCCCAAGACTGCCAACCCACAGACACGCTTGGGCACAGCCTTGCCAATGACATACTGAAGCACCACGTCTTGTCAGGGTGGTAAACAGACTCTGACCTGAGCTCACCTGCGTGTTCCCCCGGGGCTTCATCGTGAGAGGAGTTAAAGGGTTACCACTTGGCCCATCAGGGAGCCTCCAGGACTCTGGACAGGCCTCTGGCCTGCACCTTGGTATTTTCAGCTTCATCCCCTGGATAAAGCCTGGAAAGGCAAGAGCCAGACGAATTACGAGGCATCTCCCCAAGTTGTCCGGACGGCTGCAGGTGTCACCCAGACACACAGCAGGGCTCGCCCCTGCCAGGGAGGCCCGTGCAGCCTAGGGACTGAGCACACACCTGGATGCCGGCCATTGTGATGTGGCCCAGCCATCCAGGGACATGATTTCCTGAATGATAGGCACAACTGTTCTGTCCCCCAGCAAGGGAGAGAAGTACCACGTTGCAGCACTGTCCAGGCCCAGAGGAGGCGCCTGAGAGCAGACCCAGCAGGTAGAAACGCTTAGAGAAGTCACGTGCGTGCAGAGCAGGGATACATTGCATCCTTGGGCTCCGTCGGCCGAGAGCAGGGCTAGTGACCGGGAGAGCCCACACTGCAGCGAGGGGCTGTCTCCTTCCGTCTTTTACACCCGACCAGGCCAGGAAGCCCAGAGCCACCAAGGTGGTCACAGGCCAGCCTGGGGTGACCCCTGCTCCTCGGGGGGCCAGGTTTGACCCCTGTTCAGCTCTGCTGCGTGGGGCTGCAGGACTCGCTGCCCGGGCTCAGCCTTCCATCTGTTGCTGGAGAGGGAGGGTGGCCGGCTGACCCTCGGTGCTACTGCACCCACTCCCCCCACCCCCCGCCCCCAGGCTGAGCTGCTCAGGACTCTGGAATCTCTGATCCCTCACCCCCACCCCACAGTGACTGAAGAATGGAGGGGAGCGGGGAGAGGAAACCCCAACATTGTTGCAAGCGCTGGCTGTGGAGTCTCTGGGTTTGAATCTTGCTCTGATGACCTTGGGCATGTGCCTGGGCTAGACGCCCAGAGGTGGAGATGACCCCGACTCTGACCTCTGTCTCCCCCCCGCCGACTCTGCCAGAGACATCGGGCACTGCCCAACGCGCAGTTCTCTTGCACCCTTTGCTTCTGATCCTTCCAGTGCAATGCTTTGCCCTCTCACTGACTCGCATCCAGCTGGAGGCAGACTGTAGTCAGAACACGGAGGTCCCTCCCCTCACCCCAGAGGACCTGGCCGTGGCTGGGCTCTACTGGTCCAGAGGCGGCCACCGCCTGCAGAGCCCAGCCCCTCGGAGCCAGCAGCCTTGTGTGGAGGGATCCACACCGGAATCCCAGTCCTGGCCCTGACGCTTCACTTTTTTGAACCTGTTTCCTCCTCTCCAAAATGAGGATGGTCCTGTCGGCTTCCTGGAGCTTGAGGGCTGACAGATCAGGGTGAAACCCTTGGGCCGGGCTCCTGGTGCTGTCATGAGAGCTGAGGCCCCCCTTCCTCCAGCTGGGTCTTGGGAGCAAAAAGAGATGCCAGACAGAGAGGGATGAGGCTTTATTCAGGAAGAGCTTGGGAGGGAAGGTGGGCCGTGGGGTCACACCCTGTGGCCTCTGGAGGCCAAGGACATTAGAAGCCAATGACTATGGGCATCTGAGCCACCTCAGAGTTGCCCGCGGTGGGCGCGGGGGTGGCCTCAGAGTCTCCCGCGGGGGGCGCGGGGGTGGCCTCAGAGTCGCCCGTGGGGGGCGCGGGGGTGGCCTCAGAGTCGCCCGCGGGGGGCGTGGGGGTGGCCTCAGAGTCGCCCGTGGGGGGCGTGGGGGTGGCCCCCTCGCCGGTCACCGTGGGCAGTGCCTGGTAGGTCACGGTCCAGTACTGCAGGTAATTGGTCCTTAGGTGCTGCTTCATGGAGCTGCCATCCATCTTCTTGTTGATTTCCAGGTAGTTGCCACTTTCCAGGGTGTAGGGATCCCAGTGCGTGGGCACAGGCGAGTGGCCCATGTTAGGGTCCCTGCAGAGTGAGAAAAAAGGCTGGGTAGCTGGCTGGGGCCCAGGGGCTCACGGCAGGCTGGAGACCCAGGCCCCTGGCCCGGCTCTGCCCCGGCTCTCCTGGGCAGTTCTCCACCCTTTGCCCCGTAAGCACGTCCCTGTCTCCTGGGCACTGGCTGGGCACATGCGCATCCTGAGGCCCAGCCAGGAGCTCTGAGCCTTACACAGACGGGGGTACCGAGGCTCAGGGAGGTTAAGTGTAAGTGAGCGAACAGGGACTGGACCCCAGCCCTGCAGGGCAAGGTGGCAGGAGGCCACCCTCACCGCTGCCTTACCCAGTTCTGGCAAAGTTGGTCCAGTAGGCGATCATGGCCTTGGAGACAGTCCTGTCTTGGGGCCGGTAGCCCAGCGGGGTGGCAAAGGGCTTCCCGAAGACGTACTGGAGGTCGTCTGCATGATCAGCCCCCACCCAGCGGGGGTAGGTGGGCATCCGAGACGGTTGGGAGAATAGGTAGGTGTAGGTCTTGGCGCTCCTGAGGAGGGCAGTGGAGACCACCCACGTTGGCAGGGTGTTCACCTGGGGCCCCAGGGGAAGGCCATGGGGAGAGCAGGGAAGGGTCTGGGGAATTCCCACAAGACTCAGAAGGGGAATTCCCTGGTGGTGCAGTGCTTACGACTCGGCGCTTTCACTGCCGAGGGCTCGGGTTCAATCCCTGGTCGGGGAACTAAGATCCTGCAAGCCACATGGTATGGACAAAATAAATAAATAGATAGATAGATAAATAAATATAAAGTATTTTTTTTAAAAAGACTCAGGAAGGATCTGGATCATTACACCTGGGGGAAGGAAAGCTGTGGCCAAATTTATGACTTCATGGGTTCTACAATTTCAATTGTATTTATACTTCGCCTCTACCAAACATAGGGAGGCGTCTTCCTTTCATAATTCAGTATCAAGAAAGATTGTTTTTGTGACTTCCCTGGCGGTCCAGTGGTTAAGACTCCACGCTTCCACTGCAGGGAGCACGGGTTCAGTCCCTGGTCAGGGAACTAAGATCCCGCATGCTGCATGGCACAGCCCCCCCAAAAAAACAGATTCTTTTTCTCTGCAAGTGAATTTGTATTCTTGATTTGATTGGACAAGGTAGTATATGCCCTCAGATGTTTCCCTTTTTGCTTTGACTGACAGGAACCTCAGAGCTAAATTTATTGCAAAGCTTTCATCCCAGACTTCTAGGCGTAATTTTATCTTTCTACTTTTTAAGCATTCCTAACTTATTTTTTATTTACACCGGCTATTACTATATGGAGGTTTTTAATGTGGCCACAGGCTTATTTTGAAAGTTGGCAAATTCGAAACCCACAGCAGAGAACATCACCCAGTGTTGCCCTCCTTCTACACAGCATGAGGGATGGAAGGCAGACTCAAGGACTTTCCGACGGGAAGAGCTATGGGGTGTGGGAGAGCGTGCAGGGCTGCACTGGGCAGAGGCTCACAGGAGGGTTTTGTAAAGCCCTCAAGGCTGGGAGGGGAAGAGGGGCCCTCCCAAGCCCCGTCAGGTCTGGTAGATGGTGCAGGCACAGGCGGGGACTGAGCATGCCTTTCCCAGGCCTCTCGGACACCTGGGAGCCACCCACCTGCCAGACCTCGCTGGCAAGGTGCGTGATCCCAGGTGGGCCAGCCCCGCGCCCCCCTCCTCACTTGGCGTTGGTCTTGTGCTGGGCCACAGCGATCTCCGTGGGCATCAGGAAGAGGATGTCAGTCTCCAAGTGCACCACGGTCTTCTTCTTGTTCTCCTGGGACGAGTCTTGGGCCCAGGGCTTGGTGTAGAAGTCAAAGGTGGCGTTGGCACCGCTGGGCCCCTTGGTGATGGTGAACCCGCTGACCAGCTTGTAGAAGTCCTCCCTGCAGAGTCCAGGCTGACACTGGATCCTCCACCCCATGCCCACAGGAGGGTATCTGCACCCCTATGCCACAGAAGGCCACGGGCGACCCCCCCATCCCTGCCACGGTGCTCCCTTCCTCATTCTGTCGATGCCTCCCCCAGCTGCCCCGGGGCACCGTCCCTGTGCCACCACCCCCGCCTTACTCTGTGATGGCCCGTTTGTCCTTGTTGATGGCCGGCATCTCCACGCTGGCGAAGACATGGCCGTCCATGTCGTTGGTGCCTGCTATGTAGTCAATGTCCGCAGCGTTGGCGTACAGGTTGATGGGGTCACTGGGGAGGAAGTCTCCGTCGACGACAGGGAGGAAGCCCAGGTAGTGCAGCATGGGGTCTGGGGGGCGGGGGCGGGGGAGAGCAGCAGGTTTTCACACCTTCCGGTACCCACCTGCCCTGCCCCTCAACCTCCAGGACAGGAGCTGACTCCATCCTGAGGCCGCGGTGGAGATCTGCCTCCCTTGTTGGAGACCAGGGCTCCTCGCGACTGACATTCGGGCCCGATCATTCTGTCGTAGGGGCCGTCCTGCACAGTGCAGGGTGTTTAGCAGCCTCCCTGGCCTTGACCCACTGGACACCAGGTAACACCCTCTCCCCAGCTGCGACCACCAAAAGTGTCTCCAGACTCTGCCACGTGTTCCCTGGGCACAAAATCGCCCAGGTCGAGAACCACTGGTCCAGGGGCCAAGACTGTCCTCTCGCTGCCACTGATGCCCCTTTCCTGTCCCTCTTTTCTTGCTGGGCCTAAATCAGGGGGGAGGAAGACCTCGAAATCACTGAGGGGACCGATGGAGAAAGAGTGCCCCCTCTCCGCGCTGGGTTCCAGTGTGTTAGCCGGAAATGGCGCGAGACCCCTGAACTGGCCTGGAAAGGACCATATGGCTGGCTTAGGGCAGAGGGTTGCCCTGCCTTCATTAGGCCTGGCCCGTTTTCCCTCCAGTTCAGCTCAAAAGGAAATAGAGTCGCATTTCTGCAAATCCATGGGTATTGCTACCAGGACACCAAAATCCAGGCGCTCAAGTCTCTTATATAAAATGGTGCAGTGTTTGCATATAACCTACCCACATTTACCTGCGTACTTTAAATCATTTCTAGATTACTTATAATACTTAATACAATGTGAATGCTATGTAAATAGTTGTAAATGCCATGCAAACGTTATGTATATAGTTGCCAGGGAGAGGCAAACTCAAATTTTGCTTTTGGGAACTTCCTGGAATTTTTTTTTTTTAACGTTTTCCATCTTCAGTTGGTTGACTCCCCAGATGCGGAACCCTCAGACGTGAAGTTGGTTTGCATTTGGGGCCATGTTGTTTGCTTTGGTTTCATTTTGCCTAGCACTTATGGTTTAATTCACATTAGGTAAAATACAAATGATGGGGTCCCATCATGCTTTGCCTTAGAAGAAGGAGCAAGAGAGAATTCTCACCTACTGGGCTGATGAGACAGACACTCATAGGATTTTGCTGCTGGGGCCCCCCTGACCTTCCTGGGGTACAGAGTAGCAGAGCTGGAAGGGCCAAATGCTACAGTGGGTGTTCAGGAAATGTTGTTGAATGAACGAGTGAAGGAAAGAATGAATGTTCGCCTAGTACAGAGGCTCTTGGTCTGGGGTCCACGAGTCTGCCAAAAATTGTGTACAGATGACTGCACGTGTGTGCGTTGTTGGGGGATGGAGACCAAACATTCATCAGCTTCTCGAAGGGGTCGTGACCCACCGAAGACAAGAGAAAAGAACAGCCCCTCCTCCCCTTACGGCCGAGGCCACTGAGGCCTGCAAGGGCAGTGGTGGCAGCAAGCTGCCTGGGGACGCCAGCGAGCTGGCGACAGAGCCAGGATCAGACGTGGCGCCCAATGTGGAGCCCCCGTGTCCCCCGCCCAGCAGCCCCTACTCACACTCCATGCCTGCCAGGGGCATCTTATAGGCCAATGTCAGGGCACGGGGGTCGGTGATCTTCAGACACTTGGCCATCCTGCCAGTATCGTTCAAGGGACAGCCCACCTTCTCTGCGATCTGGGGGTTGGGGAGAGGCAGTGCTCAGGGCAGAGAACACGGGGTCCAGGACAGAGAGTGGAAAGGAGGAAGGCTCCTCCCCCCCACAGCTCCTCCTTTTACCTTTTTGGCCCAGAAGAGGGGGTTCTTCTGGATGGCCCAGGGGCACAGTGCCACACCACTCTGGCTGATGGCTCTCTTGATGAGGCCCTTGTTGTAGGGAGAGAGGGTCTGCAATACACAGAGGTCCTGTCACCAACCTCGCCCCACCCCCGGCCCCCCGTCTCCAGGGCTCGGCCAAGGACACCCCACACGTCAGCTCCAGCCCCCCTACTCCCTATCTGCATCACCCCCTCCCACACCCTTGGGGGCAGGCCCCCCCTTAGGGGTCCCCAGACCTGCAGAGAGACGCTGGCCCCTCCGGCTGATTCCCCAAAGATGGTGATGTTGTCAGGGTCTCCCCCAAAGACTGCAATGTTCCTCTTCACCCAAGCGATGGCCATGTGCTGATCCCAAAGGCCATAGTTACCTGGGGACAGGGCAGGGGCCTTCATCGGGGACCCTCAGCCCAGACCGGGGTGCTAGGGGCCTGGCCCACACAAGGTGCGCTGTCCGTGTGGGTGGGATGAGCACGTCCCTGACTGTGCGGAGACCCTCTGGAGCCCCAGGTGTTACGTCCTGCAGCGTCCCCAGGAGGCTGGCGGGCTGGGAGCTGTGGGAGCGGGTCCCAGGCTCGGGAAAGGGCGCGGAGGGCCAGGGCCGCTCAGCTGTCTCCCGCTGGGCCACACTCCCTCTTGTCTGTCCTGGGGCTTCCGTGTCCCGAGTCACTGCCTCGGTGTCCCAGCCCCTGTCTCT
This sequence comes from Delphinapterus leucas, assembly GCF_059928025.1. NCBI lineage: Eukaryota > Metazoa > Chordata > Mammalia > Artiodactyla > Monodontidae > Delphinapterus > Delphinapterus leucas. Next base: position 121,422,274 of record NC_143134.1, on the reverse strand, counting down.
CTCACTTGACTCCCTGCCCCTCCCCCCGGCGCTCTCTGGGTCTGGCTGGCAACCTCTTCTCTTTGGCTACAGCTGTGTGTCACGGTCCAGCTCCAGCTCCCTCACTCTGCAGATAGGATTCTGGGCCTTTCTGGGGGGATGTCGGGAGTTGTTTCAGAACAAGGGTTGCTGAGGGGTGTCCCCGCTGGGCTCAGAGCTTAGGGGCTGGGCACGCTCACTCCCACACCCAGTGCCCCCGGTGCCCAGCGGACCTGGCAGGTTGGAGTCTCCGGTGCTGAGGAAGCCCAGGGGGCCGACGCGGTAGTTGAAACTGACCACGATGACGTTGCCTCGAGTGGCGATCTCCTCCCCGTCGTACAGGTAGTTGCTGAGAAAGTTGGCCCCTTGGCTGGACCCCACGAGGAAGCCACCTCCGTAGATCCAGATCATGACGGGCAGGTTCCGGGAGACTGAGGCGGGGGGAGCAGGCCCGGGGACCCCAGATGAGCCCCCTCCCCGCTCTGTGCTGATGTCAGGGAAGTTCAGCTCTGAAGCCCCCAGGCACAACCCAGGGGCAGGGACAGGGCCTCTGGCTACTTGGGGGCTTCCTGCAGGGCGAGGGGAGCTGGAGGGTGTGTGGGGAGAGCAGACCTTCCTTCCTGCCCTGGGGGACCCAGATGTTGAGGTAGAGGCAGTCCTCTTTCCCGTAGGTGCTGTCCTGGGTGATGGTGGCCTGCAGGCAACGCTTCTTGAAGTCCTTGGCCTTCAGCGTTCCTGGGGACGGCCGGAGGGGTTGGGGTGAGGATGGGCCCACCAGCCACAGGGCCTGCCCCACCCTCACCCACTCCCACCTTGCCAGCCGGGGTGTCGCTGTGGGTTCTCCAGGGTCTTGGGGGCGGCGGCATAGGGGATGCCCTTGAAGATGTCGACATAGTTGCCAAGGAGGCCCAGCTTCTTGTTGACTCCTTCCACGAAGCCGCCCTCCGTGTACACGGCACCCAGCTGGGATGGGAGGCGGGAGATCAGGGGGGCTTGGGCTGGTCAGCGCCTGGGGGCAGGGAGCCCACCCGCAGGCCCCGGGTGCCCAGAGGCTCCCCAGAGACAGCTTCAAGGAGGGGCCCATCTGTACCTGAGACCGAGGCCCCTGCCACCTGCTCCCATTGCTTGAGGAGGGGGCTCACTCCCCACTCACCCCCTGGGTGTCCTGCTCCCTGAATCTCAAAGGAGTCTGGTTCAAGCAGTGTGTCCTCAGGAAAGCCTTCCAAGAAGGCCGGGACAGGTGGGGTGGAGGTTTGGATTCTTGCTGTGGTCGCCTATGCCCTTGAGCCTCAGTTTTCCCTCCTGTAAGATGGGTGACGACAGTATCTCCCTCGTGGCCCGTTTGCTTGTCCAGCTGCCAGCAGTGACAGATGCACCGTGGACACTGAATGTTTCACGCCCAGCTGTGCGCTCCCTGAGCGGTGGGCCTGTCTTTCTCCTCCGCTCATCTCCCCCGACGGTGTCCCCTCAAGTCCTCACAGCCCCTGTGCTCCAAGCCGGGAAAGAACCCTGCCCCCCAAGGCCGCCGGCACCGCTGCTGCATATCTAGCCCTTGTGCAGAGCCGGCCCCCCGCGGACCAATGCGTCCAATCCTCACCAGCATCCCGGGGGCTGGTGCTCATCTACCCATTGTTCCTGGAGGGAACACTGAGGCTTTCCTGTTTGAAGTCACCGCTGGGAAACTGTCTGAACTCAGGGCCGGCCCTTCTCCCCTCCCAGCGCTTCACCCCGTGGCCCAGGGTGAGCACAAGTCCATGCTTCCTGGCTCTCACCTGCGCTCGGTTCCAGGTGGGCAGGGGCAGGGCAGCCCCACGTCCCAGGCCTGGCGGGATCCCAGCTGCCCTCTGAAGTCTATGCTGAGAGGGGCCCCCTGCCTTGCTGGGTGGGGATCAGGTGGGCTGGAACTGGAGAGGAAGGGGCTGGAAGCAACACCTGCCAGGTGCCTGGGGATTGGGCCCAGGCGGCAAGCCCAGGCTGGCCCCTGTCTCCCTCTCTCCCCGCTTCCTGTCCTGGAGGAGCCTCACACACCCCCAGCCTCGAGGCATTTTTCCTGATCAGCCTCCCTGGCTGCTGGGAGAGGGCACGGACCAGGTCAGCGCCTGGCGGGGAGCAGCTCAGAAGTGGCTCTGTGTGACTGAGATCGGCCTGAGGGCCCCGGGGCGGGGCAGGGCATGCGGACCCTGGCCATCCATCGAGGCCGGTGGGGAGGGGCGTCGCTGGCTCTGGAGCAACACGGAAGGAACCAGGGCCCCCTCAGCACCCAGAAAAGAGCTCCCCCTGAAGGAGAGTGACCTTCTCTCGGGGGCAGACGGCGCCCAGAACGAGGCAGCAGGGGTTCGAACCTCGGGACGGCAGAGGGTGGAAAGAGCAGGGCCTGAGAGAGCAGCTTGAAGGGTGGCGGGACCCGCACGGTGCGCTCTGCGCGTGGCTGTTCACTCCGCCCTGGAAGTGTTTCCCCGCCCTGTGTCCCTCACGCTGCAGGAGGGCAGTGAGGGAGCTCAGACGGTATGGCCGCCCCAGGAGGGTTGGCTGGGCCTCCTGACTCTCACTGGGGAGGGGAGCTGTAGCAAGCAGGCGGGTGGGGGACCGGGAGATGGAGGTTACACTTCGAGCCAGACTCCAGGGTTGGACTAGCCCAGGTTCCAGGCTCCTGCTCAGCCCCTGTGGCTGTGTGATGTTGGGCAAACCCCTTGTCTGCTCTGGGCCCCCGTCTCCCCTTCCGGAAAAGAGGGACAACGTTGACATCTCTAGAGAGGGGAAGGAGCCAGAGGGGTGTTGTGGGTCAGTTTGCCGACTCAGCAAATAAAAGTTCAGGTTGCCCAGTTACACTTGAATTTCAGATAAATGATTTTTTTTTTTTTTTAGTGTATGTCCTAAATATTGGGTGGAACATACACCAAAAATGACTTGTGGTTTATGTGAAATTCAAGTTGAATTGGGCACCCAGTATTTTATCTGGCAGCCTGAGTCATCCTGCGAAGGGCAAAACACGAAACGCACAGTAAGTGCCGGGAAAGGCTGGTAGTCTGTTGTCGGGTTCTCTTTCTCAGTCTGGCTCTTTCTGCCAGTGACTCTGCCTGTCTTCCCTCGGCTGGGCCCTGTCCCCAGTTTCCAGGTCTGGCTCAGCGGAGGAGAGAGGGACCCCTCCCCCGGCCCGACCCCTCTGCTGGGCTCTCGCTTACCTTCGCCGCACTCGCCACAGCCAGCCAGCAGGCGAGGCCCAAGACCACCAGCTCCCAGCGCCCCATGGTGTGTGGCTGCCTCTCTGTGGCCCTCGCTCTGGGCCTGCGGTATTTATGGGCCTGGAGCCAGCCCAGAGCTGCCTGAGGAGGGACCCTTTCCCCCGCCTCCTACCGTTACCCTTTCCTCCAGGCTGGCCGAACTCCAGGTGGTGTACCTGGGGTCAGGAGACACCTGCTGTTTCCAGCCGGGGTCGGGCTGGGCCAAGGTCACGTGCAAACACGCATATATACGCAAACACACATACACACACACACACACACACACACACACGTGGGGACAGTCCATCTTTCCCAGGGTCGGCTGCTGCCCTGTGACCTGGTCCGTACAGTGCACCTGTGCAGGTTACTGCCTGCCTGGGAGCAGAGGCAGATGGCACGGGTGCAGGGGGTGTGGGGAGGGCTGGGGCTTGGCTGGGTGCTAAGTGCGCTGCATTCGGGCGCCTCGACAAGGGCTTGCTTTCGCTCCTGGGGAAATGGGCATGCTTCGTCCCCATGCCGTGCCTGCAGCTCTGCAGTGGGCGCTGATAGGCGACTGGGCGCGTGATTTCTGCAACAGAGAGGGCCACGGGCTACTGGGCAGCGGCTGGCTGTGCAGTTCGAGGTGGGGTGGGGACCTGAGCATCATGAGGTGGTCCCGCCCTCCGGGTATGGGGGCTTCTTCTCTCTGTCAGCAGCACAGTCCTGGGAGGGCAGGACGAGAGATCCAGCCCAGCCTTGAGGGCTTCCCGGGGAAAAGGAAGGGCCGGGCTTTCTGGCCACAGGGAACCTGCAGATACACAGCTGTCCATCTGTCTGTCTGCCTGTCCGCCTACCATTTCCTGTGCCCAGATTTTTTGTGATGCAGAGTGAATCGAGAGAGGCTGGAGAAAGGTGGGGAGGGGTGGGCGGCTGCAGGTGGGAGGGGGTCAGGACACTGGGAAGAAGAGGCCATGCAGGCTGGGCTGGCGAGTGTGGGGCCGGGGTGCAAAGGTGTTGAGGGGTGCTGCCAGTGACAAGGAAATGCCCTTGTTGACTCACACCTTCGCCTGCCTCCTCCAGTTCTAAGAATCTGTTCTAAAGGAGGTAATTCTAAATAGGGGGGAGGGGAACATTCCAGGACGTTCAGTGCAGTGTTATTTATAGTAGCCGAGGAGGAAAGGAAGGGGGCAGGAGAGGGAAGGGGGCCTGCAGTTCACTAATAGGGGGTGGCTGCCTCTTCATTTAATAGCGAGGGCCTCACATCGTCCTGCACAGAGTAGGTGATCGATAGACACAGGACGAGCATGCCCAGAAGTGCCTGGGAGAGTCTAACACTGTCTGTCCAGTAAAAAAATCCGCCCCAGCTTCCTGGCTGGGTCTGTCCAATGTGTTCATTGCTTGACCCTGTGTTAGAGACCAACTGCAGGGGCATTCATCTCAGCCGAGATAGCTTTGGCCACTGGCTGAGGTCTGACAAAGAGCCTCTCCTTGACCAAACTCTACTCAGGCTCCCAGACCTCTTCTTCAACTCTGCATCCTCCACTTTTAGCAAGAATCTCGCTAAATTGCTTTAACCAGAATGCCCCACCCTCCATATCTGCCTCGATCTCTGATTGGGGTCCCCATCCTCTGCCGTCCCCCGCACCGATGATCGCTGACCGCCCTGGTCTGTCTTCAGCAAGAATCCTGTTAGGTCAGTCTCTCCGGAAACCCCCTCTCCCCTGGTGTTTCCTCTTTTTTTTTTTTGCGGTACGCGGGCCTCTCACTGTTCTGGCCTCTCCCATTGCGGAGCACAGGCTCCCGACGCGCAGGCTCAGCGGCCATGGCTCACGGGCCCAGCCGCTCCGCGGCATGTGGGATCTTCCTGGACCGGGGCACGAACCCGTGTCCCCTGCATCGGCAGGCGGACTCTCAACCACTGCGCCAGCAGGGAAGCCCTGGTGTTTCCTCTTAGTAAGTTTCCATCCACAGACTCTCTCTCAGCCTTGTTTGGCTAGGAAACCCCACTTGCCCAGGCTGTATTTGGACTTGAGCTCAGCTCTATATGGAAGTCTCTCTTTCCCTATCGCAATAATCCTGAATAAAATCTGTTTTGGGGAATTACCTGGCGGTCCAGTAGTTAAGACTCCAGGCTTCCACTGCGAGGGTCCTGGGTTCCGTCCCTGGTTGGAGAACTAAGATCCCACAAGCCATGCGGCACGGCCAAAAAAAAAAAAAAAAAAGTCTTCTTACCGCTTTAACAACTGTCGTGTGTGTGTGTGTGTGTGTGTGTGTGTGTGTGTGTGTGTGTGTTTAATCATTTTTATTGGAGTGTAGTCTGGTTTTTCTTTGACAGATCTCCCAAGAGCCCTGGGACTCTAACCTGGAAGAGGGGCTGGCCTGCGTGCCTGGGCCACCTCGGTCCCCCTGCTGTGGATTGTGTGGGATTTGCTGTGCATGGCCTCGGCTGTAGCTTTTTCCTCTCTCAGGCAATCTTCTGACTCCTTGGTTCTCACAAAAGAAAACTGGGAAAATCAGACAAAACTTGGAGCAGTGTGGTTGTTACATATCAGCCGCATCATGGTAACTCGGTGGAGAAAACTTAATCCAAATGTCTGAACTGGGAGTTTTGAATCCTGGTCCATGGGCCTGTTAGGAAGTTTAAGGACAGGCCGTGGGAGCCGGGATGCCCCTGAAACTTGATGCACATATTTGTGGGTAAGCATATCCTCCTTCAGAAAGACTCCATGGTTATCACTGTGTGCTCGGAGCATCTATGACCTTCCAAAGAGTCTACGTTGGAAGTATCAAAAGTTCTGAATTGGTATAACTGACAGAAACTAACGAAAACTAACGAAATTGATTTAATGGCACAAATACTTTTTAAAATGTTTTTCTGGGCTGGAGCACATTCTGTAAGGGCATATGCACCTGCGTTAACCTTTGTAAATCAGACAGACACAGGTCCAACCCTGACACTGCCACTCGATAGCTGTGGGATCTGGACATGTGTCTTTACCTCTCTTAACTTCCCCACTGATACCTTTGCTCAGGGAACGATGTCTGAGAGGTTCATAGCACAACAATGATCAGGGTCTTCTGTTTACAAGGCGCTCAAAAGGAACATTTAAAATTTGTTTTCAGGCAGAGAAACGTCCATTTTAAGTTGTAGGGAACCTAACTATGTCAGTAGATGTTCTAGCCACAGAGAAAACGGTTACTTCAAGTGACTTGGAGGCGTGACTGTATGTTCATAGCAGCATTTATCCTAAGGAGAAAGCAAGTGCAACACAATCTTAAATGATTTTGGATGGTCATATTATTTTATCAAAGATTACTTTATATAATTTATCACTTGTTATTTAAATTTGTATACTTGATAAGTTATATGATCTATTATATTTTCTCTTTTGAAAATATATGTATGTTACAGGAGAAAAAGTAGTTATGCTAGCGGTGTAAGATTTTCAGCATAGGTGGAAAAAGAAATGAATGAGATCAGAGAGGGACTTTCCTGGCGGCCCAGCGGTTAAGACTCTGCACTTCCAATGCAGGGGGTGTGGGTTCAATCCCTGGTCGGGGTACTAAGATCCCACATGCTGCGCAGAGAAGTAAAACCTTATAATCTTACATTTTCATTGGGAGATATCTATATGAACTCATAACATTATTTTTTGGGGGGTAAAAAAGTGTCCATTTCCTAGCTGTGTGATCCAAAGCCCTAGAGGTAAAGAAAACCCAGGAGCAACAAGCACCCCCTGGTGCCCAGATTGGGGTGTCTAAACACCATTTCCACACCAAGGAAGGTGGCACCCTGGAGCAACGGCTAGGCTGGATCTAAGACAGGAAATGCAGTGGAGGAGCCTGGGCCATCACGGTGGCTGGAAGCAAGGAGGCTGGAAGACCAGAGGGTGCGTCGAAGGACACAGGACCCAACCCGGGGCTGCTCTCAGGCCAGACATGAGACAAGTAGGGCAGCAAAAAGCATGACTGCAACGGATTGAAACAGATCATCACAAAGCTAAAAGCGTCCCCCTGGTCATCACTGGTCATCGCTGTGGAGCCATAAATGAGGCCAGTGGATGAGGCTGACAGCACCCGAATCTGCTGGTCAGTCAGTGCTCGTGTCACTAAAGGGACCCAGCAGACATCGGTGCCTCCCAACTGGATGGGCGCATTCGAAGCTGAGTTGCTGTTGATTTGTTAAGTGTGATGACAGCGTCACTGTGTTTTGAAAACAAAAAGTCCTGATGTGTTAGACACACACTGAAGTATGGGATGGTAACTGGTAAAGCCATATGATGGATAAATAGGGGCTTATTATACAATACTCAGAACTTCTGTGTATATTTGCTATTTTCCATAATAAAATGCTTTTTAAAAGGGGTGTGTGTGTAGGTATTTCGGTTTCTAAGTAGGGAACCCCTGAATCCTTTTCAAGAACCTGGGAAGCCCGTCCAATTCGGCACATAGAAGGCAGGTTCTGGGTAAGGTGGGGCTTAGCTGCAAATGGAGTGTCCCTGCCCCCCGGCATGCCTCTCTCAGCTCTGCACAGGGACCAAGGCGGCTTCCGGGAGAGGGGGCCAGAACCCAGACCTTCTCCCTCTGAGCTTTGAGGTTAGCAGCATGGTTAAGAAGTGGGACCGGCCACAGCTAAGATCCACCAGCAGAGACCTCGGCCTGAGTGAAAGCGGTACAGAGGTGAGGGAAGGGGGAAGGCCCAGGCAGCTGCACCTCACCCCCAGTGGGAGCGACAGGCACGTCGGGGCGCTCAGCTCTACAAGGCCGGTTCCCAGGACTGACCACTTCAGGCCAACTGTGAGCCACTGGGGTTTCTGAGCTGTCGTGGGAGGGGCTTCTGTCTGACTTCGGAGCTTGTGGTCACACCCTGTGGCCCAGCCTGCCGGCTGAGGAAGTGGGTGACGGGGCTCGTCTCTGGCTCAGGCAGTGTGTGGGGGAGTACTCCCCGGGGAGGGCAGGTTCAGCCCACCAGGGACCCTGCAATCCCTGGAAACCTCTGGTTTCACACCAGGCAGCCCTGAGACAGGGTCTGTCTCCCGTGAGCCTCTCAAGAACACATCCGTTTGGAACAGGAAGGGATGAACGTGAGGCTGTAGGGCCCCCCGGGGCTGCAGTTACTCCTGGCTGCTCTCACCTGGCCCACCTGCCGAGGGGCATCAGGCCTGTTCTCAGCCACCCCCGCATCACCCACCCCGAGGTCACTGAATGAACGACTGAAGGGACAAACGACGTCCAGCGCGGAGCCCAAGCCCAGAGGCAAGAGGAAACCCCTCTCTGGCTGACATCCCCACTGAGACACCAAGGCTCCTTGGGAAAATGTGTTTAATACGGACAATTCCAGCTGGGCCTGCCCTTTGCCAGGTTACCCCAAATGGATGGGGTCCAGACACGATGGCAGACTTGGCCGCCTGTGACCACGGACCAGGCTCCTCGCCCCGTCCTTTTGCCTCAGCGGCAGCCAGGGCCGGCCCTCCCCCGCCGCACCATCTCCACCTCCAGCGCTTGCTGGTCTCGGCCAGAGGGAGGCGCTGGGCGCTGGCTCAGCCCGAGGGACACCGGGCTGGCTCGCGGCTGTGCAAAGCCGGGGCACCATCTTCGGGATGGCCCCGGGCACCCAGGGTCGGCCGTACCGGCTGCTTTCCTCAGCGGGGCCGCCTGGGGACATTCTGGCTTCTGCGGGCAGCAGCAGGGCCCGGCTCGTCCTGGGCCCCTCATCAGGCCTGCTCAGGGGGCCCAGCCTGGAGCCCAGGGCTGCATCACACGTAGTCCAGAACTTCCGTCTCCATCTCGTTCTCGCTCCCGTCCGACGGCTTGAAGTCGTCCTCGTCGTCCTCGTCGTCCTCGTCCTCCGCGTCCTCTGCGTCCTCGTCCCCAGATCCGCAGGTCAGCTGTTCTTTCCCGTCGTCAGCTTTGGTTGTGCTGGAGAAGAGAGCTGGGCCAAAAGACAGGCCGTGTGTGTCCCGTCGTTGGCTCCTGGGTGCACCCACACCAGCTGTCGCTGGTCTCAGCCAGAGGCCCTCGGCTCCTGGGGGCCTGTCTACAAATACGGGTGTCTGGGCTCAAGCTCTAGAGAAGCTGCTTTGGGAAGCAGGATGGCTGGGGCACCTGGGACTCCAGTTGAAAAAGCACTTCAGGGAACACTGAGGCCAAGGGCCTTGAAAACCTCTTCCCCGGAGGAGCCTCGGGCAGCTCATGGGTCCCGTGGACTCCCCAGAAGTGTGCAGGGCTCTGTGTCAGTGCTTTTCTCAACTGGACTCTCAGAGGGGGGCTGTGTCCTAAAGGAGGCTGAGAACCCCTACTCCCATCAGCTCCACAGGGGCTGGTGGGTCTGGGACGCCCCCTCCCCGAGCCTGGGAGGAACCCCCGAGAGGGGCCCTTTCGCTTGCTCTCCCCCAGCCCCATCAGACCTGCAGTGCAGCAAGGGCTCACTCCCCTTGCTCACACCCTGTGCGGGGATGCTCATCCTGGGGAGGGGCAGGCAGTGCCGGGCGACAGGAGCCCAGGCCCCGCCGTCCCTGCCCTCCCAGGGGAGACAGGAGCAACGTGCCCACACGTGGCCAGAGGATGCAGGGTGACGTCAGGGCATAAAGCGGCGGCCCCCCTGGCAGCACTGGCTCTGTTCCAGCCCCACCCCTCTGGGCCCGTCTCCTGCCTTCAACCCCCAGGGCTGAGCCCTGGCTCCGAAGGCCCCCCTCCCACCACTGTCAGGGCAAGAGGCTCCCACCTGGGTGCAATTTCTTGGGGAGCAGGTCCACTAGGGACACTTGCTTGGGCCCCAGAGGGGGGCCCAGAGCACCCAGGGCTTCCCTTCACCCGAGCACTCTCACCAGGCCTCTTGGAGCGGATGGTGTGCCGGATCATGAGGGACATCATGTCCCTCAGGTCGTCACTGGTCTTGGGGAGGCACCAGCCGTCCCGCTCTGTGCAGAGACTTTCAGCGCCGTCATTGCGGTGAATGATCTCCTGCAGCCTGGCGTTGGGAGACGGAGTTCCCGGGTGGGGTCTCTGCCCACAGGTGCCAGGAAGCAGTTCTGGCAGAGCTGGGGTCGTGCTCAGAAAAACAGCACTCAGAGCGCCATCCCGAGGGAGGGGCTCGGTCACGAAGGGCGTCAAGAAAGCGGTCCACCCCCAGCTGGGGCCCCGATCCCCACCCTGCACACGAGGCGGGCGTGTGCCGCGGCCCACTTGCCTGGTGAGAGCCTGAGCGTTCACCAGGTTCCAGGCTGGGTTTAACACGCTCCCGCCTCCTCCCACCCCAGCACCCATCCCCCAGGTTTTTAAACATCACTAGGAACAACTGGCTTAAAGGTTTCTGGGATTCTGATCAACTCCAGGGCCTGGGGACCGCGTCAGGAACCCCCATGCGGGCAAAGGAGGAGGAAGGCAAAGACCCCGGCCCAGCGCTGTGCTCTGCGCGCAGCCCAGCCAGCTGCTCAGAGGTGCGGCCCGAGGCGCACCCGGGAAGCCACTCCCGAGGGCCGTGCGAGCCCGGGCAGAGGACTCCCAGGCGGCCGGCCTTCTCGCTGAGAGATTAAGGCTGACGTGAAGTGGAAGAGTCGCAGGAAACACCTCAGTCCCCGGCTGGTTTCTTTGCACTGACCCCGAGTCCCACGGTCCCCACCTCGGCGTCTCAGGGCCCCACACGTACGTACTCGTCCACGTTCAAGTCGCAAAACTGGTAGAACATCTGTCGGTATGGTGGCAAGGCCCCCTCCCGGAAGATGTAGACCGAGTCCTGGCAAAGGAGGGCAGAGACGGCAAGGTCGGAGGGAGCGTCCCCGGGGGCGGGTGGCGCAGGAGAGCCCCATGCCGTGGCTCCCACGGGGCGTCTCCCAGGGCGGCTGCCTATCCTGCTCCCAGGACCTGGCAGGCCTGGCTCTTCTCCCCAGATTCAGGCGAGGCAGATGGGCCACAGGCCGGGGAGCCGGTGTGCAGAAAACGAGCCGCGACTCCCCAGGCGTCGAGGGGTGGTTGAAGCAGCCAGGCCCTCCCTTGGGCCCTGGGACCGTGAGGCGCCGGGGGCCGGGGCTGGGCTCTGCCTCGGCGCCTCCCTGCAGGGCCCTCCGCACGGCTCTCTTCCACTGCTCGGTCATCTTAGGTGGCCCTGCAGGCCAGTTCCAGAGGTGGGGATAAAGGCCTATCTTAGAGTCCTGGAGGAGGACGGCTGCTCTGGCGAGGGTCCGGGCCCTCCCTGAGGAGCGGAGACCTGACACTGCTGGGAGACAGCCGCCCCCACCCCCTCTACAAGGCAGGTGACTCCAGGGAGGGGGCCACCCTGCCAGCCTCCCCCAGAGCCTGGAGCAGCTCACGTCGGCCAGGCACGGGAAGGGCCCCAGGAGTCGCCGCCCCTGCTGCGTGCCTGTGCTAACGAGAGCCTGAGCCTGTGAGGGAGGCCCGCGGCCAGCCCGCGGCCAGGGTGCAGACGGTCCGCTCTGGCTTCAGGCCCACAGCGCCTGAGGCTCACCAGCCCTGTGGCTGCCACGCGGGGCTGCTGGCATCTGAGCCCCTCCCTAAGACGTGCCCAGGTGGTCCCCAGCACCCATGCCCAGAGGCTGTCCCAGGAGGTGGGAGTCACGTAAAGGCACAGGGAGGGCAGAGCAGCCTCAGTCGGAGCCCCTCCTGGCGTCACAGGCGGGGCTGGGGGCTGTGTGAGGGGTCCTGGGCCTGACCGAGGGAGGGGCCGCCGCTCCCCGCGCCCTCATCCAGGCAGGCAGCTCAGGGGACACCTACCTTGAGCTTGTACTTGTTGGAGGCCAACTTGCGTGCGCTGGCCGACCCGGAGGGACCCAGGCCCTGCTTCAGGTCTTGCATGGTGACGAGCTGGCTGCCTGCGAAGGGACCACGGCAGGGTTTGGAATACGGGGGTGTGTTTCTCCCGCCCTCCCTCCCCGGGGTGCGCGGGCCAGCAGTGCCCTGGAGTGACCTCCTCGGGAAGCCCCTTCCCATCCCGCCGTCCGGACGCCCATCTTCCCCAGCGCCTGATCCGCAGAGGGAGCCTGAGCCCCTTACTCGTTTTTTTGACGGTGATGGGGAGGCTGTAGTTGTAGGTGCTGCGCTTGGCCTTGACGGGCATGTCGCTGGGGGCGTAACCTGCCGGAGGGGGGCGCGCATCAGGTGGGGTGGGCACAGAGCCCCTTCTGGCAGCCACAGGCGCACCGGGGTTCCCTGGGGCGGCTCCTGAGAAGGGGACTCAGGCCCCCCGCTGGAGTGACAGGAGCCGCCGTGTCCTGGTGCTTTGTGTGCGGGGGGGTCACCGCGGGCCGGGGACAGGAGATTGACGGGATGCCTGGCCTGCACCACAGGAGCTGTAAGTAGCCACTAGAGCATCACCACAGGAGCCAGGACGAGATCTCGGGTCCTCGTGTCTGCGCTACTCTGTCCCTAACAGTCCCACCGAGGGGGGAATATATCCTCTCCACGTGGATATATTCTTATTACAGAAGAGAACGCTGGAAACAGAAAACGATAAAGGGAAAAGGAAAGCAAGGGTTTCGGTAATTGTTTACCGTATTTCATTCCACAACGGATTCGGAAGTCAAGGACTTGATAAATCTTGGCGTCTGGGTGTTTTCGGGGGTCGTACCCGAATCGAATCCACAGGCTTCTCCAGGGGCCTGTTATCTGGAGACAGAAAGGGCGGGAGTGCGAAGTGTGGTCAAGGCCGATCCCCAGCCCCCCTCAGTTGCAGGCCCAGGTGGCTGCCCACACGGGGCAGCACCACACCCCCATGAGTTGGGGACAGGCTCTGGAACCCTGCGCCCCAGCTCGCACGTGTGGCTCGGTCACCTCGGGTAGGTCACTTGGCCTTTCCAAGCCTTGGTCTTCCAGTCAGATGGCGTCTTGGTGAGGATTAAATGAGACGGTGCCCCTGAAGCCCTCACCGCAGTACCCGGCACAGAGAAAGAGCTCAAGAACTGTCACAACTGTGCTAATGGATGGGAGGCACTGTCCCCAAACAGTGCTCCCGAGGTCCTTGTGTCCAGAAAGCCAATGCTGAAAGGCAGGCAGCAGCTTTGTGATGTCGGGTCTAAGCCCAGGAGGGATAAGCCCGTCTCATGCCTCCCACCTCCTGGCCATCACGGTCACGGTCACGTTGTCCGTCTGCCTCCCCAGGCCCCAGGTTGGACCCCTGGCTGGCAGGAGCTCTTCCTCACAGCACCTTGGGGAATCTCAGTGATGACAGCCCCATCTCCATCCCTCCTGGACTGAGTCCAAGGCGCATGTGACCCCCACTGAACGCCCCTCAACCCACGGAGAATGCGTGAAGGCAGGTGGCACTGTGGTTAGGGGCCCAGGCGCTGCAGCCAAACAGGCCGGGGTCCCCAGGGGGCTCTGCCACTCCCTGGCTGTAGGATCTTGGCCCATCAAGTCGCCAATCTGAGCCGAGCCTCTACATCAGAGGTCCAAACCCTGCTGCCATGCCCCACGGAAGAAGAAAGGATGCTATGCACATAGCACTTAACCCAGGGCCTGGTCCTTAGAAAGCTCTCCATACAAGGCCATTAAAAAATGTATAATCCGGGCTTCCCTGGTGGCGCAGTGGTTGAGAGTCCGCCTGCCGATGCAGGGGACACGGGTTCGTGCCCCGGTCCGGGAAGATCCCACATGCCGCGGAGCGGCTGGGCCTGTGAGCCATGGCCGCTGACCCTGCGCATCTGGAGCTCCGCAACGGGAGAGGCCACAGCAGTGAGAGGCCCGCGCACCACAAAAAACAAAGTATAATCCCTTTAAGAAGCCATCCTCCAGCTGCTGGGACAGGGCCGCCTGCCCTTGCTGGGGCTCTGAGGCACGTCAGGGATCAGGACAGCACAGGTGGGAAGCACGGTGGGCGGGCACTCACCATGTAATAGGCCATGAAGGGCAGCAAGACCTTGAGCTTGTCGGGGTGGACGCTGATGTTGGCCTTGACAGCGTTACGTGACCAGATGGGGCGGATTTCAAACAGCTGGAGGGTCAAGGCAGAGGCTGAGAAGAGCACCCGCAGCTTCCCCACCTGCCCCAGGCTCCCCGCACGGTCTGGCCCCAGAGGACCTTCCTGAGAGGAGTGGGGGTGGGGGGAGCAGGGGCCAGGCAGGTGGGGAGGGGCCTCTGCGCACGCCCACTCGTCCCGCCCTCAGAAGCGCCCTGCTCGCCCAGCACGTGTCAAGTGCGGTTGCAGGGCCTGGGGGTCCTGAAATGACCATGAGAGACGCTGTCCCTGTCCTTAGGCGGCTCAAAGGGCAGCGGGGAGGCAGAGGACCAAAGGAGCCAGAGCAGGGCCAGGAGGGGGACGGGCCGGAGCTCTGGGCCCCTGAGCAGCCCCAGAGGGCAGGGGCCTGAGCCGGGATGTGACGAAGGCCGCAGGGGACGGCCCACCCCCTCCCAGTGGGAGGGCTGTGAAGGGCCAGTGGGGCTGGAGTGGGAGGGCCAGGGTGGGAGCGGCCCCGAGCCAGGTGGGAGATTGGGCTGTGTCCAGATGACAACGAGGGGCCTTGGAGAGTGGCCCCCACGTCCCCCCGACCTAGCGACTGCTAGAAACATAACAAGGTGTCCACCACTTAAGAAATAACATCCCACCCCACCCCCGTCCCGCACCAAGGGGACAGTCAAGTTCAACAGGGGCAGAGGCAAGGGTTGGTCAGCAGTGATGTGCTGAGAACCTACTGTCCACACCTGTGGCGACACAAGGACCAGAGTCCCCTGGCCTGGGTCTCCCAGAACCTGCAAGCCCGGGTAAGGCAGAAGGCCGCCTCCGCCCAGCGCCCCCGTCCAGCCCGGCTCTAACGGGGAGGAAGCGCCGGGCCTGGTGCGCACCAGGTGCCCCATCTGATGTGTTGCAGCCAAGGGCTGGATGAACAAAAGCTTCCGGAATCCCGGAGCTCCACGCCGAGGTCACATGTGGACAACGTTTACCATCCCAAAGGGATCTCTTATGAGTTTTAAGGAGCACTTTGAACTCTGGGAGGGCAGGGCTTACACTGGCATAGCTTTAGATGTCACATCTGGAGGTGAAGAGTTCCCATGTGTTAATAAATGAGCCTAAGACAAGGTGCGGCCAGTGAAGGTGTGGCCAGGGGGGCAGGGCTCACCTTCCTCAGCTCCTCCTCCACCTTGTGGTCCACGGGGTTGGTGCACACCTTCCTCCAGGTCTGGGCCGCAGCCTCTAGTGGCTGCTCGGGTGCCTCGTCCCCCTCGAAGTTGACGAAGATGGCATTGTGAGGGCGCCGGGCCCTGCTCAGGCCGATCAGGTTCTCCCCGGAGATGGAGGGGTTGTTGTAGCCTTCCCTAGGAGCAGAGAGCTGCTGAGGGCGGGAGCGCCAGGCGTGGGCCCGCTGGACACGGGCAGCCCACGTGTGGGTGCGTTTCCCTGGAATCTGGGTGAGAAGCGGATCTCAGCCCCGGCCACTGAAGGCAGGCGCCTGTGTTCTCAGGCTGATGACCAGGAGAAGAAGGGGCAACGAGTCCGAGTCAGCTCAGAGAGGCTCCGAAGCAGGGCCAGGCCAAGAGTCCCAGAGGCTGGGGTGTGGGGAAGGGCCTCTGCCGTGAGGCCTGCATCGCGTCGTGCACGGCACCGTCCAGCCAGTGAAAAGCTGGAAACAGCCCAGATGCCCATCAGGGCAGGGACAGTGGAATCAGCTGGGCGCGGGCGGCCACACGGGAACCACCGATCAGCTGCCAGAGCGCAGCTGTGCTTACTGACGCCCACAAGTCACTTATCTAACCCTCGAAACAATCCTACGAGGAAGGACCCATTTCCCATGAAGTCACTGAGGCCACAGGGGTTGGAAACCTGCCTCGAGCCAGAGCTCGAGGTGATGGAGCTGGGACTTGAGCCCAGGGAGGCTGGCGGGGCCGCTAACCTCCGTCCTGCTCGGAAGCATCTCAACGATACCGCGGTGAAGGGAGGACGGATACTACCAGACGCTCTCGTCACAGAGGCTAAAAGAAGAGCTCTGGGGACCTCCCTGGAGGTCCAGTGGTTAGGACTGCGAGCTTCCACTGCAAGGGGCCTGGGTTCGACCCCTGGTCAGGGACCTAAGATCCATCCCGCAAGACGCACAGTGCGGCCAAAAACAAAAGGGGGGGGATGGGGCTCTGCCACCAGCTGTTAGCACAGAGCACACAGGGTCAACGATTCCTAGGGGGCTCAGAGCGCTTCCCTCTGAGGTGGGACGTCAGGAACATCACAGCTTCGCTAAAGCAGGGGGAACAGTACAAGGAGCCCCCATAAGCCCACCATCCTCTTCCACAGCTGCCGTCACAGGGCCAGTTTCACGCCATCCAGGCCCCGCCCCAAACCCTCTCAATTATTCTGCAGTGCATTGCAGAGTATGTCCTGGATGTCACACAGGTGATTAATACCTTTTAAATTTGCTTCCATTTTACCGTAATTTTCTACATGAGTACATACCATCGGCATATTTATAAAGAACAACAAAGTGATTTTTCACATTGGGAAACAAAGTTACAAAGACGGGATCAAACCTGTGTCTTTTGTAAACAACATGACTCCACTTGAAACCATCCTGAGCACGATCCTGTTTTCCAAGACAACTCCCCGAGGCCCCAGACACCCCCGAAGGAAAGCCCCGGGCACTCCCTCTGGGCCAGGCAGCAGCAGGGCGTGGGCCGCCTGCCCTCCCCCCTTAACTGCCTCGAGGAGTGGGGACCCCCGTCAGGCCAGCGTCCCAGCCTGTCCTCTGCCCACTGGCCATATAGGAAGCTCAGCCCCCCTGGACCCAGGAAGGCCAGCAAGGCGGGGGCCAGGCCTTCTCTGCCAGTCCTTGGTACCCATGAGGGCCATCAGAGCAGAAAAATCGATGGCAGCCCTGGGAGAAAAGGCAGGTTCCTTCCACGCGCTCGAAAATCGATAAACGACATGGGAGAAAAACAGGGCCTGTGGGTTCAAGGGCAGCCGGCCCTCCACCCCTGTCCCCCTCCCAGAGGCTGGGAGACAGCTGTTTGCTGGCCCTACAGGACGGAGAAGTGACTCTGACGCTGCCATCCAGCATCAGGGCCGGCAATGCGGGGCGGGGGACGGGTGCCTCTAGTTCCTTCTTCTACATATTTTTGTTTCTGACTGTAAGAGTAAAATGCTTGTGGGGGAAAAATAAGTTTCAAATTTCAGAAACATGTACATTTAAAAAATTTGAAACTCTCATAATGAGTATAACATACGCACAGAAAACTGCACACACTAGGGTTTTCAGCAGGGAGGGAATGGAACCGATTCCTTGCAGTTATACATTTCTATAACGTCTGGTCTTTTCTAACAAGCACAATTTACTCCTGCTATCAGAAAAAGGGTGTGAGGGGGTGGCATTATGGACTCAACTGGCCTGAGAGACATCGACCCTTGTCTGGCTCTCGACTTACTTTTGAGGCAACGGGGAAACGGAGCGAGGACTGGGCCCTGGATGACGCGAAGGACACTGTTAACGTTTGCTCGTTCTGATGACAGCACTATGGCTACGTTAAAATAAACCAAGTCCTTCCCAGTTAGAGACACACACTTGTTTCTGGAAGATGCGCTGTGATGCTGGGGGTGGAGGTGGTGGGAGGTGAAACCAGCAGCAGAAAGTTGAGGCTGGTGACGTAAGTGGGCGTCCGTCACACGTTCCTCTCTCCTTTCGGAACTCCCCCGGATATATTTTTTAAAGGAAGGGGACAATACACCTTTCTCCTTAGCATAAAATCTAAGCTCCTTTCTGGGGTCCGTGCGACCCTCACCCCACCCCTCTCTCAGCTCTCTGCGCTTCGGGGGCAACACCCCCGACTGTTCCTTTGCATGTGCCAGCCCCCTGGTCTGGAACGTTCTCCCCGGATCTTCACCTGCCCGGCTCTGTCATCACACAGGTCTGTTTCAAAGGTCAGCTCCCCCGAGGACCCTCCCGCACCCCACTCACTGTGCATGACAGCCCACTCCCCACTTACCTCCTTTAAGACACACACCTGCCCGCAGGCTCCCATCGCCCACTCATCCTTCACTGGGGCTCCACCGGCTCCCCAGCCCCCAGCCCTGCACAGAGCCGCCTGTCACGTCCCCACTGACACTGGCTCCAAGGGGAGCCTGGGGTCCCGACAGGCGGTCAGTACTCGTTGATGGAAATACTTGATGAGGGAAGAGAAGCTTCTCGCCCTCCCGCCCCCCTGCAGATAACTGCTCTGGGCCCAAACTTCCCCATCTTTCCAGGCTTCCATTATCACCCAGTTTACTTTTATAGCACAGAGTCTGCTCTAACACCTGCTTTTCCTAGCAAGCTTTCTGGACACGAGCCACGTCGGCCCATGGAGCCCGCTTCCTTAAAGGCTGTGCGGTCTTCCTTGGCACAGACAGGCCGTCGTTTAATTAGCTACGTCATCCCTATTAGTGGACCGGTCACTCACTTTTCCACTTTATCAAACTCTGCCCAGCACTCAGTGTTCTGAGTATTTCCAAAAGCCTCAGTCATTCAGCCCTCTAACAATGCCGAGGAGGCAGTACTGTTACTATTATTATCACCCCCGTTACAGGCGGGGAGGCTGGCGCGGGAGGTCGGGGCTCACCTGCCCGGCCTGTGATGTGGGATCACAGGTCCAGGACCTGAACACGGGCGCCCGCCCACCCGGGCTCTCTCACCACACCAGGCCCTCTCAGCTTCTCGCTACTGCCCACAACCAACCAGAAAACGTTCTTGTCAGTGTATCTTTGGGCACAGAGGCGACAGTCACTGTGGGATAAATTCCTACAGGCCGCCTGGACGTCAGGAAAGAACATTTAAAACTGTAATAGATTCTGCCAGGTTGCTCTCCAAAAAATATCGACCTCGTTCCCAGGGCTCCTGCGGCAGGGGGTGTCTGTCTCTCCACACCTCAAGGTACACGCTTTTGCGGAGGGGTCTAAGTTCAAAGGCAACATCCTGATTCACACTCTGTGGTGTGAGGACAGCCCTGAGCAAGGCCTCCGGGTGGGGCGCGGGGACCAGGGCTGGTTCCTGACACCCCTGGTCAGGGCTCCTTGTCACCAGCTGCTCTGTTGCTGGGGCCACGGGCCTGAGTAAAGCCGGCCACCTGACCCGTGAGTGGAAGAGTTCAGCCCTCTGAGCGCAGGGCCCTTGCCCTGAGCCCCGATGCTGCGGGGCGGCGGCCACAGGGAGGTCCTTACCGGTGCTGTGTCTCTGGGCGGTAGGAGTAGTCCACCGGGGTGTCTAGCCTGGAGAAGATGGGCGGGGGGATGTAGAGCGGCAGCTCCTGGTGGAAGAAATTCTCCTTCTCGGGCTTGACCATGAGCACCTTGCTGTACATGGACATGTGCCTGCCACCCGCCTCCGTGTGCACGGCCAGGTACTGGAAGTCGGACATTCCTGGGAAGAGAGGCAGACAGACGGCGGACACACTAGTGCACCCGCCCAGGCCCTGGCAGCTGCCGCGCACCAGCACCCGAGTCTTCTCGGGTGCGCTGAGCGGGCCTCGCAGGGGAGGCTGCCGGGCAATGGTAGCAGGACCCAAAACAATAAGTCCGAGTCGCTTCTGGGAACTCAGCCCAGTCGCTTGGATAAATACTACTTTGGGGGGTCGGGGAGTTACCTGGTATGTGAGGATAAAGTCTAGGTCAGCGCTTCTTACACTGTACAGTGCACGTGACTCACCTGGGATCTTGCTAAGTGCAGACGCTGAGGTGCTGCATTTCTAACAAGCTCCCAGGTGAGGCCCGTGCTGCTAGGCTGGGACACACTGAGTGGTGAGGTGCTGGCTCAATTAGAGAGAGGAAGTAACGGATCACTTGGGAAGCCTCGTCCCGGGACTGACGGCCCGCTTTGGTGAATACCACTTTCCACCAGAATGATGGACGTTCCAAATGCCCCACTTGTGGGATCCCAGGCCCTGTTACACTTTCTATCCCCCTCCTCCTTTATGGTCTTTATTCTCTTCAGTTTCTATCTTAGAACTGCAGCCGCAACTA
This sequence comes from Delphinapterus leucas, assembly GCF_059928025.1. Lineage (NCBI taxonomy): Eukaryota > Metazoa > Chordata > Mammalia > Artiodactyla > Monodontidae > Delphinapterus > Delphinapterus leucas. The sequence continues at coordinate 121,402,135 of NC_143134.1, read as the reverse complement.
CAGATACTCTTGAGGCTTGTTAGTAATTCGCCAAGTACCATACGTGTGTGCGAACCGGCACACGGGCATCATCTCTCTGAATTTCCACGAGGGTCTGAGGAACTCCGGGCTCCCACTGCACAGACAGGGAGACCGAGGGAGGCTGAGGCAGGCACAACTCCCCCACTCCACCCCACGCCTTAGCACCTCCTCCCAGGGGTTCCCTGTGGGGAGCAAACTCGATTGAGGACCCCACGGGAGACATCCAGTTGGCTGAGAGTTCAAAGGACATAAGGTTCCAAGGGGCTGAGGTGATCTGGGGAGGCTTCAGAGGGTCGGCAAGACAAGCAGCAGTAAAAACCAAGAAGATCCCCAAACACGAGGGCGGGGGTGGGGCTGAAAACTGGAGGCCTGTGGACCAGTTTAACTTGGCCCCATAAAGCGGCTTTAACAATGCGATTTCTCAGAGAATTCCAGCTTCTCTTAAGAATGCAGAAAACCGAGCAGCAACGAGCAGGGCCTCCTGGACAGGGCCTGCGCTCTGCCACTCCCCTCACACCTGGGCATATCCGGGCCCCCTTCACCATGCGGATGACCCATGCAGCTCCTGCAGGCACGAGGGACGCAGGCCCTGAAATAACCCAGTGCGGTAAGAATGCATTTTGCAGTTACCTTGAAATTTGTAAACGGTGGAGACGATGCCAAGGCTCTCTATGTCGAACGTGACCTTGGGGGGAGCCTCAGGCCCCGGCGCCCCCCTCTGCCGCCTCATCTTCCTCTTGATCCGGAGCAGCAGGCTGCTGGCACTGAAGCGGTTGGCACACACGGGGTGGCAGTAGGGGTCCTTGGGCCGGAAGTACAGCTCCAGCCTCTTAGTGGGGTCTGCATAGATCTGCGGGAGGTCAAAGGAGACAGAGTGAAGCAGGGGGCAGCAAAGCAGCCGGCAGCTCCTCCCTCAGTGAAAGCCCGACGGCGACCCAGGTGGCCAGGGAAGGGCCAGGAGGATTTTTCCGTTTCGTTCTGAGCTTTTAATTCCCAAAAGACTCATTTTTCAAACCCAAGTATCTTAGCTTTTATCTGGTAGGGAAAATGAAGACAGTCTCTTCCTTCTAAGAGGTTGTAAAGTTGGAGACAGTGACTGTCAGTTAAGTAAAGCCATCGTCTCTCGAGTGACAGGTCAGTGCGGGTAACCACCTACTCTTCTGGGAGCACTTCACGGAGGTGTCACCCCCGTGTCTGCCGTGGAGAGCCTGGGTGGGAGTTGAATGACTTGTCTAGGGCTTCTTCTCTGGGAACTACCCACCCCAAAGGGTCCTGGCATTCACCCTCATATATACAAAAGTTTCGAGGTCCAAAGGAGATGAAACCAACAAATAACAAGCACTTTGGCCCTGACTAGTGTGACTCATCCTTTCCACACCTTGATTCCTTCTCCTTAAAATGGACATACTAACAGTACCTAGTCATCGGATTGTTACAATGAATAAATGGAAATATATGTAAAGCACTTAGCCTGGCACCTAAATCATGGTAATGTGTAATTGATAGAGGAATGCTTGTCCCACATGCGGTAAGAGGGGCACAGTAAGTGTCAGCTGTGAGCGTGTGGCAGCACCAACAATGTTAACTAGGCCAAGGTCATCTACTTGCTGGTCTGCTGGCTCCCCAACACCCAGGACACAACCTGGCCCTCAGCAGGTGCTCAGGAAGCATCTAGGGAAAGAAGGTTAAAAAGAGCCCCTCTTCCCTGGTGGCGCAGTGGTTGAGAGTCCGCCTGCCGATGCAGGGGACGCGAGTTCATGCCCCGGTCCGGGAGGATCCCACATGCCGTGGAGCGGCTGGGCCCGTGAGCCATGGCCGCTGGGTCTGTGCGTCTGGAGCCTGTGCTCCGCGGCGGGAGAGGCCACAACAGTGAGAGGCCCGCGTACCGCAGAAAAAAAAAAAAAAAAAAAAAAGAGCCCCTATTGTCAGGAAACAGGTCTATGAGACTGCTGTGCTGGGAATGACCCCAGATGTGGGGCTGGCACAGAGGAGGTGCACAAGAAGCAGGAATGGAATGAGTGAATGACCAGTCTCTTCCCAAAGGGGTCCCACTGTAACTGTGTCCAAACATCCCTGGCGTTAGCAGGAGTAAGGGTCCTGGTCAATGCCGCCGTAAAGTAAGTCAGGATAAAAGAAGAAAACATGACTGACTGGGCCTCTACTGGCCTCCTGTGCTTAATGACAGGTTCAAGGTTTTCCAGTATTCATAAAGGATGAGGAAGCAGAATTAAGAGTTCAGACTTCAGAGGGAGATGTGCATACGTTCAAAATCCCACTGTACCATGTAAGGGCTTGTCTGACCCAACCTTTCTTCCTGTGTCTCTATTAGAAAAATGGGAATAATAATGTCTGACCCAACCTTTCTTCCTGTGTCTCTATTAGAAAAATGGGAATAATAATGTCTGACCCAACCTTTCTTCCTGTGTCTCTATTAGAAAAATGGGAATAATAATGTCTGACCCAACCTTTCTTCCTGTGTCTCTATTAGAAAAATGGGAATAATAATGTCTGACCCAACCTTTCTTCCTGTGTCTCTATTAGAAAAATGGGAATAATAATGGTACCTAACTCACTAGATTGTCGTGAAGATTCAATCATGCATTTTGACGAGTATTTTAGAAGCAGGCACCGTTATGGATATTAGGACCACAGGAGGTCCCGTTCTCATACAGTTTACAGCCTCAGAGCCAAAGGTCCAAGACAGACAATAAACACATTAAAACATAATTTCAGATTGGAATTAGAGGTTAGCTGCTAGCAGCCACTTTAGTAAGGGCAGTCAAGGAAGGACTCTCTAAAGAAGAGACACTTCAAGATCTGGTGCATGTAAGTCACTTACATAGAGCTTTGCACAAGGTAAGAATTCATCCCAGCTCCACTGTTTGCTGGGTGAACTTGAACAAGCTGATTCGGTTTCCTTGTAAAACTGGGACAATGACAGTTCCTACCTGGCAGGGTTCTAATGCGAATTGAATGTAAGTAAAGCACGTAGAAATGTAGCTGGTACAGAATAAATTGTTAGCTATTACTACTTTTAACACTAATAACATAATCCTTCCTCCCCCTCTCATTGTAGGTCAACGGTTCTTAATCTCCCCATACCTCAGTTTTCTGCTCTGTGAAATGAGGATGTGGCAGCCCAGCACATCCTGGGGAGCGGGGGGGGGGGGGTCGGTGCAACTGAGCTCTTTTCATGGCAGTAATGATAGGATGGAATGGACACCCTCTCCCCTCTGATCCCAGGGCTAAACTAACTTCCACGCCCGGCGGGTCTTGAAGCAAATCCCCGCCCACTGGCCGCTCCAGAGCCGACCTCGAGCTCCGTTGCCAAGGAAACCTCACATCCCAGGGTAGTCCCGCCCCTCGGCCGTAGTCAAACGACTCAGACCTCCCCTGTGGTCCCCGGAGACTCCCCGCTCCTCACCCGGGAGACGCCTTCCTCGCCGCCCAGGGTCTGCAGCATCTTGGACACGTCGCGCACCACGCCCGGGTACTCCACACACACTATGTGCCGCTCGCGCCGCAGCTCCACGGGGACGGCGACCCCCGGACCCCAATCTGCCGCCGCCATTCTGCCAGTCTCGTCGGGCCCGCCGCGGGCCGTCCCTCCCCAAGCTCCTAGAGGCCTAGCCTGATCTGTTCCGCTAAGGAATCGTTCCGGGCTTCCTCCCCGCTCGCGTTTGTCTAAATCCCTGAGTTCCGCGAGGCTCGAAGGCCTCTGGGAGCACACCCCCGAGGTGAGGCCCCGAGGCTCGGGGTAAACGACAGCCCGTCCCTCAACTTCGTGTTTAAAACGAGGAGGGATGGAACTCGAGGGGCGGGGTAGGGACCTGTTTCTTCTACCAACCCGCGAGGGGCCTGGAGGCTTGTAAGACACGCCTACTCTTTTAGCCAATGAGAACCCGAGGGACACGCCGAACTTTTTAGCCAATGAAGAGTCAGAAGGAAGCGAAGTTTCAGCCCCCTCCTTCCGCCTGCATAGGTTTTTAGTCAATAAAGAACCAGGACTAGGCCGGGTCTCCTCCCCTTCCTCGGATCCCACCCAATGACAGCTCGAGGGCGGGCTCGAGGTAGACTTCCGGCCTGTCTTTTTGCGTGCTGAGGTCCCAGAAATGGTTTCCTGACGCTGGGTCAGCCGGAGCGGTTTCTTGGGGGCTCGCCCCTCCCCCCCACTCCTGCTGGCCGCCCCAGCACGGAGGCCAGGAGGAGTTTAATCTGGAAATGGGGAGCGCAAGGGAATTTCACTTTGAATCTTTTTTTTTTTTTTTTTTTTTTTTGGCCACGCCGCGGGCTATGCGGGATCTCAGTTCCCCGACCTGAGATTGAACCCCCCGCAGCTGGGCAGCGAAAGCCCGGAATCCTAACCACTAGACGATCAGGGAACTCCTGGGAGTTGTGCTTTGAATGCTCGCCCACCTCCACACACGGAAAACCGGGAGCGCCCCCCTCCCCCGGTGAGAGCTCGGGGCAGAATGCGGGTGTTGTCCTTCGTTTCTTAGACAGTTATTTAGCGCCTGCTGTGTGCTGGGCACTACTCAGAACCTAACAGGAGAGAAGCATTAAGTGAGCGGCTGTGGAAGACCCTAAAAGGAGGGACCGGGGCCATTCTAGGAAATGACGGAAGGCAAAACTGTTAACAGCAGGCAGGTAGCTAGGTATGAGAAGAGAAAGAAGGGCAGGGGCCAGGTGGCAGGGGGTCCATGGGCAGACAAAGGAAAACAGGAACCTCCAGACTGACAGGAAACCACACCTTCTGAGTGATAAGTGTCCTGGAAGCATACAAAGAAAGATGAGGAAAGGCGGGAATCTCTTGCGTCCAAATGTAACCTGTTGCTCATTATGCCCTCATTACAATAAAATTAGCCTCACAGAAGTACCCATCATGCACCGACGCCATGACAATTCTCATCTAAGCTAAATAAGGACAAAAATCCCTCCTACCCTCGGGAAGGTGGAGCTGGGATGAAAATCAGGGAATACGAACCCCGAACTCCTCCTTCCCCAGTGAATATTCCGCCCCTTCCTTTGTATGCCCTTCATAACTGGCTTGCCAAAGAAACCCCGGGCAGCAGCTCTTCACCTGTCTGCTCGCTTTCCCTCTGAGACGGTATTCTTGCTTAAATAAATTCTCACTTTACTTTCTTAACCTCCCTGCTTCGTCTCTGAATTCTTTCGTGATGAAAAAAGAACCTTAAGTTCACCAGGAACAAAACTATAGGGAGTGAAGTAGGGGGAGATGAAGGGTCAGAGGTCGACGTAGGCCAGACCTAAAAAGGATGTACCTAACGGATGGGCTTTTTCTGAGTGCAATGGAGAGCCTTTGAAGGGTTTTATGCAGGGAGTGCCAGAATCTGATTTATGCATTTAAAAGACTCTATGTGGCTGTTGTGTAGAGAATAGACCAGAAAAGGCAAAAGTGGATTCAGATAAACCAACAGAGAGGCTGCATAATCCACGTAAAAGATGCTGCCTGGGGTCAGGGAAGTGGCAGTGAGGATGGAAAGAAGGGACTGGGGACTTCCCTGGTGGTCCAGTGGTTAAGACTCCGCACTCCCAATGCAGGGGGCCTGGGTTCAAGCCCTGGTTGGGGAACTAGATCCTGCATGCATGCCACAACTAAAAAAAAAAAAGAAAGAAGGGATCGGATTTGAGGATGTCATGGGATAAAAATCAGTAAGAGCAAGGGACCCCCTTGGATATGGGTACCCCAAGTTTCCGAAGTGATTTCTGAATCGAGATTACCTCATTATTCTAGATGGATTTAAGAAGGCCAAATAAATGGATGCAAAGACCGCGAAATACATTTTTAAAAGAAAAGTGTGTAATCTGAGTATGAGATATATGTCATTGGCTGGGAGCCCCGAGACTTTGAAAAGAAGGCCCCTCTGAGAGCACGTGGAGGACGGGCCAGAGGAGGCTGGACATGAAGGCTTAGCAGTCCCTGACCGGCCTTCTCCTGTGGGAACTTGCATATTCTACCATCAAAGAAGATTCTATGCTGTGAGGCCAGGATAATTCTCCAGGGTTTTCCATGCCTTGAGATGAAATGTCCTTTTAAACTTCTCATGTCCTTTGCTGTCATTCCATGCTCACCAAACAGTATTCTGGGTTGGTTTAATTTTCCAGAAAGGAGAATCTGAATAACAGAAGTATATTTTTACCCCTGCCCACAATTGTAAATTAATAAATTGGTGTGTTTATATCATCCCCCTGTGAGTTTGGTACACATGAGTCAGTCCTGAGGGCTGTCACCGTTGGTAGAGTGACTGATGAAATATTGGATACACAGTTAAATTAGACTGGATACATACATAATGTTGGGGACATACGTATAATAATTATTTGTTCGTTATTTATCTGAAATTCCAACTTAGCTAGGTATATTTTTATTTGCTAAATATGACACTCTTACCTCTGGGTATGAAAGGAATTGAGTTTCTGAACCTGCAAAGCTGATTCTAAACTACCCACAGCCTTAGGGTGTCCACTGAGGTCCTGACCAACCTCTAGCCCCCAATCCAATGATCCTTTTTAGTTTTGTCTGCTCTCATCTGTTCTCCTTATGGAAGCAAAAGTGATCTCTCTAGGATGAAATCTCACTCTGGCTTTGTCTCCAGTGACTCCCCCACCAATTCCCATCCCACCACTTGGCTGACCCCTCAGCATCCTTCAGGGTTCCATGTAGAGGTCACCTTGCGTGGAGAGTTTGGTGTCACCCTCTGCGCCCCTGACATCCAAACTCATCCTGCCACACAATCTGTAGTGCTGTGTTTTTTTTTTTTAATTTTTTTTTTTTTTGCGGTACGCGGGCCTCTCACCGCTGCGGCCTCTCCCGCTGCGGAGCACAGGCTCCGGACGCGCAGGCTCAGCGGCCATGGCTCACGGGCCCAGCCGCTCCGCGGCACGCGGGATCCTCCCGGACCGGGGCACGAACCCGCGTCCCCTGCATCGACAGGCGGACTCCCAACCACTGCGCCACCAGGGAAGCCCTGCAGCGCTGTTTTATTTCTTTGTTATTTCTCTTCCACCAGAGCTGCAGTTTCCTGAGGGCAAAGACTTTGTCCTACCTGGGATCCAAGGTGGTGAGGTCAGAGACAGGAGTAGGGCGGTGAGGCCGGGCTGGGAGGAAAGGGAGGCCAGGAAGGTTCAGGAACCCAGTTAAAGAAGCAGCTGGGACTTTCCCCAAACATCACAGCATTGGGAGCAGGTAACAATGACACTTAATATTTGCACAGTGAGGGGGTCTTTCCCTGCCCGGTTTCCGGGCATCCTTCCCCACCCTCGTCCTCCTGCAGTGGGAGTGTTCATCCCTTTGGACAGAAGGGCTTGGGGTCTCTGCAGCTCTCGCCACCTCCTGTGGTCTGGATTGGGGTGGGGGCCAGGGGCGGCTGGTGCATACCACTCCCACCCAGGAGAGATGCAACCGCCAAAAGAGACCTGGGTGTTGGTGACCAGTGTTTGCTGCTCAGGAGAAGGTGGGGACCCCGGCACGAGACACCGAAGGGTGCGCCTTCCACTGTCCACTGTGGTGGCTGAGCTGCCCTTCCCCGGCTCAGAGACCCTCCGCCGCGACAGGCAGAGGAGCCGGCTCTCTCCTCTTGGGTCTCAGGCTGAATCTTGGCATCCGTCTAAGCCTTGCGAGAGCTTTGCCATCTCGAAGCTTTGAGTCTGGCCACCCCAAGTGGAGTTTCTGCCTTGCCCTCGGCGGGGACGGCCTGCTTCACCCACTGGTCCTCACTGGGGTGTCTGGAGACTGGCCCACACGGTTTGAAAGGTTATGCCTGCTTCAATGTTTTCTTTCACATGGCACGCGTGAGTGCTGGGGAGGAATGCGGGGGTAGGAGGTATTAGATATATAAAGCTCTCATCATCAAGGCGAAACAGGTTATTTCTATCTTGGGATTGTAAGAGAGGACCCAGTGTGGTCAAATACGAAGCCAAACGTTAGTTCCATTCATCAATCGTTCAACAAAAACCTTCTGAGTCTCCACCATGCACCAGGCAGTAGGTCCCTCCGCAAGAAGGGAGACAGGTAACAAACACGTACATAGTTCTCACACCTGGCATGCTGTGTATTATATGTGCTAAGAAAAAAGGCAGCCTAAGGGGGTGTCGTGTGCTGAATGGGGGTCCCTAGGACACGCCCTCATCTTAATCCCTGAGATCTGCGAATGTGACCTTATTTGGAAGAAGGGGCTTTGCAGAGTGATTAAGCTATAAGGATTTTGAGATAATGGGATCTTCCTGGATTACCCAGCTGGGCCCTAAACCCAGTGACAAACGTCCTTAGGAGAGAAAGGCAAAGGAGATTGGACACACAGAGAAGAGGAGGCCTTGTGATCACAGAGGCAGAGATTGAAGTCATGTGGTCACTAGTCAAGGGTTGCTGGCAGCCACCAGGTGCACTGGACAAGGCAGGACGGACCCTCCCCTCCAGCCTTCAGAGGGAGCCCGGCCCTGCTGACACCTGGATTTCGGACTTCTGCCCTCCAGAGCTGTGAGAATACATTTCTCTTGGGTTTTAAGCCACCTAGTTTGTGGTCATTTATTACGGCAGCCACAGGAAACTCGTACAGGAGGGCAGAGTCATTGGGTTTTAAAGCATTTTCAAGATTCATTTTTGAGTCGTGACACTTTCTGTCACGAGTGGGGCAGTTCTTCTGCTGTTGACTTTAAAGAATGCACAACGTGAGAGTTGCGAGTTAAGTTTTATTGGGGGCAAAATGAGGACTGCAGCCCGGGAGACAGCGTTTCAGATGGCTCTGAGAAACTGCTCCGAGGAGGCCAGGGGAGGGGCCGGGATATACTGGAGTTTTGCAACAAAGGGCAGGTAGTGGGGAACTGTCAAAGGATTATTGTTAGTTAAAGAAAACCAGATATCTCAAGTTAAGGAAGTTAGCGCTTTTCTATATATGGGAAGATGCAAGAGTCTGGGCTCACTGAAATCATTCCTTGATTGACGTGAACCTTAGCTATCTGGAGCCTGTATTTTCACATCCTGAGTTTCCTCAGCGCTCACCGCAGGGAGTGGCTGCAGTCTGACGGCTGCTAGATGGCAGGTATTCTTTTCAGCCCTGCGTTTCCTCAGGGCTCACCAGCTCACGTTGGAGGGCTGCAATCATTGGTGACTGTGACATCCTTTGTTTATTGATATGGCAGGAAATATTCCATTTATAAATATTCCATTTATCACTGCTCTCTGGAGTTACTGGAAGTCATTCACTGCATGGCAGGCCTCGCCGTCATCCCTCACCCCTTTCATGAAATCAGAGACCCCCCTGTTCACTGCAGCACTATTTAAAATAGCCAGGACATGGATGCAACCTCAATGTCCATTGACGGATGAATGGATAAAGATGTGGTACAAATATACAATGGAATACTACTCAGCCATAAAAAAGAATGAAATAACGCCATTTGCAGTGACATGGATGGACCTAGAGATGATCCTACTAAGTGAAGTAAGTCGGACAGAGAAGGACAAATATCACAGGATATCACTTATATGCAGAATCTAAAAAAATGGCACAAATGAACTTATTTACAAAACAGAAATTAGAGTCACAGATGCAGAAAACAAACTTACGGCTACCAGGGGGGAACGTGGTGGAGAGATAAACTGGGAGATTGGGATTGACATATGCACACTACTATATATGAAATAGATAACTAATAAGAACCTACTGTATAGCATTCTGAACTCTACTTAGTGCTCTGTAATGACCTGTATGGGAAAAGAATCTAAAAAAGAGTGGATATATGTGTATGTATAACTGATTTGTTTTGCTGTACAGCAGAAACGAACACAACACTGTAAATCAACTATACTCCAATAAAAATTAATTTTTAAAAGAAAAGAGAGAGAGAGAGAGAGAGAGAAAGAGACCCCCATTCCCAGGCTGGAGGCTCTCTCTGAGTGTTGAATGCCCCATGCACGACCTAGGTGGTTGAATGGCAGCAAGAGGTGTTTCACAAAGGCTCGCTGGGCAACCTCCGTGTGCGGGACCCTGTGCCAGGCACCGATGACCAGCAGGGGAGACCGTGAGATGGGCAGAGACCACGTCTGATCAGCTGAGACAGACAGCAAGAAAGGAAGCAAATCAATACGTAATACAATACCAGGCAATGAGACTGCAGGGGAGAAACAAAGTCCAGTTTATGTTGTCTTTTCCTGCAATGGGTCCTGCAGCGTGTTTCCCCAGCACACCTCACCCCACTCCACCAGACCCCAGGGGGTCACAAGGTGAGCTCTCCACCAAGTCTGCACAGGCTCAGATCCTCCCTGGGTATCTGGGGACCCCGGTTTGGGAGTGGTAGGTGCAGTAGCCGGCACCCTCGACACCTTCCTGTCCTCTGTTCCCGCCCCTGGACTGTCCCAGCGTCCCAGTCCCCGCTCCCTGACTGAGGACACATAGCTGTCCTATCTGCAGAGGTACCCCAGGGCGTTGGAAAGGGGCTGCTGGCTGATTGGTAAGGCCGAATCCCATGGAGCGGGGTGGGGAAGCAGCCTGACAGCCCTCTAACCCACAACTCCCGCATCTGACTCCGGTCCAGGGTCTGAATACTGAATCCTGGCCGGCGAGCCCATTCTTTGTGTGTGTGTGTGGGGGGGGGGGGAATGGTACCTGGGATGGGGGGGTTATTGATCCTCTATTAACCGAGGCAAGGAGTGTTTTGGAAAATGTTTCCTTTGGGCCCCAGAATCTGAATATTTCTTCCTGGGCCGCTGGGTTAGTCCATGGAGCACACAGTGAGGGTTTAACACTCCCCAGCAGGAACTGGATTCTCACTGCGCCCTTAGAACGGGACAGAAGGCGTAGTGTTCACTTTCGGCCACGAGGTGGCAACAGAGCGTCCACGTAGGCAAACACCGCCACCTGGTGGTCACGCTACGCCTATGACACCCTGGAAGAAAGGGCAAAGTGGCCGCAGAGGAAGGGAAACGGACCAGGGGCCTCCTAAGAAGCCTGTGCTGGGGTCAGCAGCCAGCTCCCTCTCAAGTCCGACCGCGGGGGAGCGTGGCCACCCCTCTCCCCGGCTGCACAGGTACCAGCCCGCTCAGGCCCAGTCATCCTCTCACACAGCCCCGCCGCTGCGATGCAAATGATGGGAACGTGGAGGATGGGGTTTACAGAGAGGTTTCCGTTTGCTTTTTACTTCCAAGTGGGACACACTGTTCCAGAGGACATTCGTCTTCCTAGTCAACTGGCTCCAAAGCAAAATTAAACTAAATATCTACAAGGCTGAACGTCAAAGACTGTTCGTAAGTAGAGTTTTTGTGGCCTAAATATTTTCAAAAATGTGAGAGGCAGAGGCAAATTTCAACGCAGCTAATAAAATTTAAGCATCAGGCTTCCTCAGTTGCAGGTACCTTCCTTCAAGGCCCCTTGGCGTTGTGTTCACACGGGCAGATGTCTTTATAAAAAGGGAAAAGGTAAGATATTTTAACTGCCGTTGGTTAAGACTGCTGTCTCTTTCCATCTAACCTGCCCTTCTGTCACACTTCCCCTTGTGTTGGGAGGCATTGAAGTGGTCACTGGCATTTCTGGGAGGCTTGATTCAGGGGAAGTCACATTGGGAGTACATTCCGTTTCGACTGAGTGGAATATATGTGCCTGATCTGTAGTCACTTTTGAGGGTGGGGTCTTAGAACAAAAGAAATTTATTCTCCTACGGTTTGGGGGCTAGAAGTCCGAGATCAAGCTATTGGCAGGGCCGGGCTTTCTCAGAAGCCTCTGGGGGAGAACCTGTTCCATGCCTTTCTTTCGGCTTCTGGAGCGGCCAGCAGTCTTTGGCATTGCTTGGTTGTATGTAGATACATCACTCCAGTCTCTGCCTGCATGGGCCCGGGGCTATCTTCCCTCTGTGTATCTGTATCTTCAAAGGATTCTCCCCTCTGTGTCTGTGTCTCTCTCGTCTTCTGTTTTTTTATTATATATATTATTTTTTTGAAATATAGTTGATATAAAATCTTATGTAAGTTACAGGTGTACAATATAGTGATTCACAATTTTTAAAGGTTATACTTCATTTATAGTTATTATAAAATATTGGCTATAGTCCCCATGTCATACAATATATCCTTGTGGCTTTTTTTTTTTTTTTTTTTTTGCGGTACGCGAGCCTCTCACTGTTGCGGCCTCTGCCGTCGCGGAGCACAGGCTCAGCGGCCATGGCTCACGGGCCCAGCCACTCCGTGGCATGTGGGATCCTCCCGGACCGGGGCACGAACCCATGTCCCCTGCATCGGCAGGCGGACTCTCAACCTTATTTATTTTATATAGAGTAGTTTGTACTTCCTAATCCCGTACCTCTACGTTGCCCCTCCCTCTTTCCCTCTCCCCACTGGTAACCACTAGTTTGTTCTCTACATCTGTGAGTCTGCTTCTTTTTTGTTATATTCTTTAGTCTGATGGGGCTTTTTGGTTCCACATATAAGTGATATCATACAGTATTTGTCTTTCTCTGTCTGACTTATTTCACTTAGCATAATGCCCTCCAAATCCATCCATGTTGTTGCAAATGGCAAAATTTCATTCTTTTTTATGGCTGAATAGTATTCCATTGTGTGTGTGTGTGTGTATATATATATATATATATATATTTGTTTGTTGATGGACACTTAGTTTACTTCCATATCTTGGCAATTGTAAATAATGATTCTATATACATTGGGGTGTATGTATCTCTTTGAATTAGTGTTCTTGTTTTTTTCAGATATATACCCAGGAGTGGAATTTTTGGGTCATAGTTCTGTTTTTAGTTTGAGAATGTAGTCACTTCTGTGATAGGTAAGTTATTGGTGGCCAACCCACGTAAGAATGGCTTCCAGAAATACCCTCTTACCGCCTTCTGTGACGGTTTGCTGGTAGTGTGATGTGAAGGTCCACGGCCAAAGACAGTACAGCAGCCAGAGCCAGAGGCCTGTCTATGGAAAATCCCTCCATCCCGCAGACGTCTAAAGCTGTAAGCAGAGGAATGTAAAATGGTGCAGCCACTGTGGAAGACAGTATGGCAGTTCCTCAAAAATTAAAAATAGGATGGCCATATGGTCCAGCAATTCCACTGCTGGGTACACATCCAACATAATTAAAAGCAGGGTCTCAAAGACACATTTGTACACCCATGTTCATAGCAGCATTACTCACAATAGCCAAATGGCAGAAGCAACCCAAGTGTCCTTCAGCAGATGAATGGATAAACAAATACAGTCCGTTCATACAATGGAATATGATTCAGCCTTAAAAAAGAAGAAAATTATGGGACTTCCCTGGTGGTGCAGTGGTTAAGAATCCGCCTGCCAATGCAGGGGACACGGCTTCAAGCCCTGGTCCAGGAAGATCCCACATGCCGTGGAGCAGCTGAGCCCGTGCGCCACAGCTACTGAAGCCTGCGTTCTGAGCCTGCGTGCCACAACTACTGAAGCCCGTGTGCCTACAGCCCATGCTCTGCAACAAGAGAAGCCACTGCAATAAGCCCGTGCACTGCGGCGAAGAGTAGCCCCCGCTCGCTGCAACTAGAGAAAGCCCGCGCGCAGCAACAAAGACCCAATGTAGCCAAAAATTAATTAATTAATTAATTTTTAAAAAAGAAGAAGAAAATTCTGACGTATGCTACAACATGGATGAACCTTGAGGATATGCTGCTAAGTGAAATAAACCAGTCACAAAAAGACAAATACTGTATAATCCCACTTATATGAGGGACCTAGAGAAATCAAATCCATAGAGACAGAAAGTAGAAGGTTGGTTGTCAGGGGCTGGAGAAGGGGGAATAGGGAGTTAGTGTTTAACGGATGTAGAGTTTCAGTTTGCAAGATGGAAAAGTTCCGGAGATGGATGGTGGTGATGGTTGCACGGGAACGTGAATGTACTTAAGACTATCAAACTATGTGCTAAAAATTGGTGAAGATGGTAAGTTTTATGTGTTTTTCACCACAATTTTTTTAAAAAATTGTAAGCAGAAGATTTGGTTCTCATCAACAGTGAAAATGGAAGTTCTCTCCCATCAGGAATAGGTGTGATAATGCAAAGTATAAAGGTATAAATGCAGCATACATTTTTGTTTTTGATGAAGTTCACACAAAGTAGGATTTATCAGAGTTCTGTGCAGGGCCCAGCTATGTAGCAGCACCTCAGATAGCCGCACATCTGGGGGCAAAGTGGCATATTTCATGCTCCCTAAATGTATTTGACCAAATCTTACCTCAGGATCCTCAATCATAGGTTATGAAGCTGAAAAAACAGTTCTTAAGTAGCGGTAACAAAAGCCACTTAAAAAAAATTATTTATTTTATTTATCTATTTTTTGGCTGCATTGGGTCTTCGTTGCTGCGCGCCGGCTTTCTCTAGGTGCAGTGAATGGGGGCTACTCTTCGTTGCGGTGCGCGGGCTTCTCATCGCGGTGGCTTGTCTTTTTGCAGAGCACGGGCTCTAGGCACGCGGGCTTCAGTAGTTGTGGCACACAGGCTCAGTAGTTGTGGCTCGCGGGCTCTAGAGCACAGACTCAGTAGTTGCGGTGAACGGACTTTGTTACTCTACAGCACGTGGGATCTTCCCGGACCAGGGCTCGAACTCGTGTCCCCTGCATTGGCAGGCGGATTCTTAACCACTGTGCCACCAGGGAAGCCCCCAAAAGCTACATACATTTTGATCAACCATGCTAAAGAATTTCCATTCTCTCTGTAGAAAATATTACAACGTCATTGTTGTAAGAGGAGGCAAGCAAAGAGTGTGGACCCAGAAAAATGTAGGGAAAAGGTACGTAAAGAGAGGTCCAACAGTTAATTCACATACATAGTTTTCTGGATTTTAAATTTTTTCTTTCTTTTTATCTTCCTTTTAAATTTCTTTTTTACTTTTTTTCGGTTTGTTTGTTTTGGGTTCTTTTTTATTTTTTTAAATATTTATCATTTGTTAGGATTTCTTCTCTCGTCCCACATAGCTATTTGCTTGGATACCTATTTTTTATTCTTAATTTTGTTTTCTTTGGCCTAAAGAACGACCCTAAACTTGTGTAAGCATCAAGTCCCCCAAATCTTGGAACTGTCTGCAATTTTTTCATTGTTATGGTGGAGGCAATTGTCCTTCACAACTTTCTACATCCTAACTGAAATTGAAACTTCTCTTAGGGTCTTTTAAATGTCTGTAGCACCTATACCAAGGGTTATTTATTTATTTATTTATTTATTTGTTATTTTTGGCTGTGTTGGGTCCTCGTTGCTGCACGCAGGCTTTCTCTAGTTGTGGCGAGCGCGCGCTACTCTTCGTTGCGGTGCACAGGCTTCTCATTGAGGTGCCTTCTCTTGTTGTGGAGCACAGACTCTAGGCGTGCTGGCTTCAGTAGTTGTGGCGTGTGATCTCGGTAGCTGTGGCTCGTGGGCTCTAGAGCGCAGGCTCAGTAGTTGTGGCGCACGGGCTTAGTTGCTCCGTGGCATGTGGGATCTTCCCGGACCAGGGATCGAACCCATGTCCCCTGCGTTGACAGGCAGATTCTTAACCACTGCATCACCAGGGAAGCCCCCAAGGGTTATTTAGAAGTGTATTGCTTGATATCCCCAAACCGGGGAATTAAAAAATTGTCTTTTCTGTTATTGACTTCTAGCTTAATTCCACCATAGTCAGAGAACATATTTTGTATGATTTCAACCCTTTTGAAATTTTGGGGAACTTGCTTTATGTTAGGATTCTGCGCTTCCACTACAGGGGGCACGGGTTCGATCCCTGGTCGGGAAACTAAGATCCCGCAAGCCATACAGTGCGGCCAAGAAAAAAAAAAGTCAACTCTAGATGAATTGACGACAAATGATAGCTTACTATACACTCCCTTCCATACCCGCCTTTTTCACGTGACGATACATCATGGAAATTAGTCCGTATCAATTCACATGGCACTTCCTCATTTCTTTGAACAGATGCACTGTGTTCCACTATATGGTTGGACCATGATTTATTTAACCAGCCCTCTTTGAGGGATACTTAGGTTGTTTCCAACCTTTTGCAAATACAAGGTAGCAATGAATCACTGTTGTGTGTCACTTAACACATGGGCAGATATCTGTAAGATACTGTTGGCTCAAAGGGCATGTACATCTGTGATTTTGTCAGAAGGCACCAAAGGTCCTCCCATTGGGGCCACAACCCTATATGATCTCTCCTTCCCCACCCCCCACGAGGCCAGGCTGTGTGAGGGTCACAGGGACCTGTGGGGCCTCAGGCCATCCTCCAGCCCTGACCGCCTTGGGCACCTCCACCTCCCCGTTTCCCCGGCTTCACCGCCTTTGCAGGGCTTGGTGCCTGCCTTGCCGCACCGCAGAAGCCAGGGGGCGCTTCTCGCTCAATGAGCCTTGGTGCTCATTGCTGGGGTTGAGGGAGGCGGGGACCCCAAAACCTTTAACAGAGATTCTTGGGGTCCTGCTCCCCCAGACTCTCCAAACCACATCCATTTTGCCCCCTACCCCCCCCGCCCTCAATTCCTAACCCTGCGGCTCCAGGGGCCCCCCCAGAGCCTCCGTGCTTTTGCCCCCGCCCTCCCCTTCTTCTCAGGGCGACCTCTGAGAACAGGTGTCCGCCTCCCACTTTGGAGAGGCCCGTGTACACGGCACACGTGGTGCCCACTACCCCGAACCCCCCACCCCCGCCCGATTGCTTGTGGTTGGTGGGGTCCCTTTGGCCCGTTTCCCGGCGCCTTTCACAGACAGGCAGAGGGCGACTAATGAACGAGATCGTCAGGGAGCGAAAGCGGAACCACGCCGGGAGTCCCGCGCGCTCCCGCCCTGCGCCGCCCCCTGCGGGCGCGGCCACCAGGGGGCGCCGTGCCCTCCCGACTCCGCAAGGACCCCGCCCGGGTCCCCGCGGGAAAGGGATGAACGACCCTAATAATTCAGCATTTCCGGCCTCAGGACTAGCCAGGGCTACGGCCCCACCTGACGCTTGGAAGAGGGGGAGGGAGATGGGGAGGGAGAAGAGGTGGGCGAGAAAGGGGGGAAGGGGAGAGTGGGGAGGAGGAGGGGGAGAAGAGGGAGGGGAAGAGGGAGGGAAGGGGCGCTGCGGTCCTGGATGCTACCGCCAGCGTTCCGGGCTCGACCCCTCGCGGTCTGCCCAGCGCAGGGATGCCACCTCGGTACCCAGGACTGGGGGTGTGGGTGTCGGGAGGAGAGCGGGCCACGGAGCCGGGACTGAATCCCCGATCCTTGGGGCAGGGCTTACCTTCGGATTAAAAGCCTTTGGGCAGAGGTCCCTTAAAATTCAGCCAAGCTATGGACAAGCCTACGCCTCGGTTTCCACGGCTGTAAAACAGGGATTTTTTACATCCTGTGCATGCAGGGTCCCCTTTGGGATGGGTCTTCTAAGACGATCAGATCACATTGAGGGCTGGTCCTCCCAATGGGTAGTGGGGCTCTCTCCCTGCGGCAGGGTCTCACATCTGTTCGCTAATGGCCGGGAAGTCCATGCAGCTCAGGTAGGACTGACCGGGGCTTCCGGACCCCAAGTCACAGCCCCCCACCCCAGTCCTGGGACCTCACCATGCACCAGCCCCTTGGGGTGTGGGGGGGGGACAGGCCCATTATTTTGTTTGCCCATCCATCCACCCATCCATCCATTGAAAAATATTTACTTGCTAGATGCAGGGGAAGCAGGGGAGACCTTCACGGGTTGTGTTCAGACAATGGCACAAATGGTTATTTGATGACAATTATGATTAATGTCAGAGAGGAGAATCACTGAGGGCTGTGAGAGTCTGTCCCGCACGAAGCCAGGCCTCCTTGGAAGGTGCATGTGGGTTGAAACTAGAATGAAGAAGGAACGAACCTGGTGAAGAATTGAGGGAACCACCTTTCAGGCAGAGGGAACAGCTTTCTGGGAGACCCTGAGGCCAGCAAATCCCCTCTGGGAGGAAGAGGAGGACACTGGGATTCTGGCGCAGCTGCATCATGGGTGCTCACTTGCTTGGTCCTGGAGGGAAGCGGCCTCTCCCTGAGCTCTCCCGCAGCCCCCAGGTCCCTTCCTGCTCCATTCAGAGCGTGCCTGGCCTGGCTGGCCTCGGTGGTGGAGGACGTTGCTGCCCGTCTCTTCACCTGCACCACGAGCTGTTTGCTGCTGGGCTCTGGTTCCAAAGCCTTTGTTCAACAAACACTAGGGCTACACTCTACCCACCGGCTTTTAAAAAAATTTTTTTTTATGGTGCTAAAATATACATGACATACCATTTTCACCATTTTTAGGTGCACAGTTCAGTGTATTAATTCCATTTGCATTGTTGTGCAACCATCACCACCATCGATCCCCACAGCTCTTTTCATCTTGTAAAACTGCAACTCTGTCCTCATTAAACCCTAACTCCCATTCCGCCTCGCCCCCAGCCCCTGGCACCCACGATTCTACTTCCATTTCTATGAATTTGACCATTCTAGGTCCCTCATAGAAATGAGATTTGTCCCTTTGTGTCTGTCTCGTTTCACGTAGCATAAGGTCCGCACAGTTCCTCCATGCTGCAGCATGTGCCAGAACTTCCTTCCTTTTTAAGGCTGAAAGATACTCCATTGTATGGACAGATCACACTTTGTTTATCCACCGTCTCTCGATGGACACGGGCTGCTTGCGTTTTGGCTGCTGTGACCCCGCTGGCTTTCCTCGCTTCTTGTTCAGCACCTTGGGCCAAGCACACACCCCGTGAGCAATTGATACTTTGCAAACTTGTGGCATGTAGGGATGGTAGACCCCTCGTGAACAGCTCTCTCCCTTTTGCATCTTGGGAAACTGAGGCCCAGAGGAAGAAGAGGACTCCCTCAAAGGCACAGCGAAGGCTTGAGGGGCTCCAAGTCAGCTCGGAGGACTTAAAGGGACCTTTGGACCCAAGCCTGTGCCTGGAGGTCCCCTCCAGTACCTGTTTCACTCCAGCCATCTCACCCTTTCCCGAGAAATGACCTCAGAAAGCTGCCAGGTAGTCGGACCCTTGGCCCTGTGTGGCTGCCGAGCACGGTGTGGGCATTTGTCCCCAAGCCAGATGCTGACCTCTACCCCCAGCCTCGGAGGTGGAGGTCAGAGCTGGGGGTTGCTCCTGTCTGGCATGTACACCTTCACTCCCCAGGACAGCCCTGCCACGGGTTTTGTGATCGCTTTTACAGACGGGCAGTTGGGCCCGAAGTAGAGAAATGACTTGCCTAGGATGGCAGAGCCCCACACAAGCCCTAACTTCAAACCCGTCATCGGTCCATCTGTCCGACCCCACCGGCAGAGGAGGCCAGTGGCCTCAGTCCCCCGCCCCTCCCATGTCCAGAGGCCTCCTGAGAGGGAGTCAGAGACCCAGGGTGGGGCTCCAGGTCTGGCCCGACTTTGGCCTGGAAGCCTGGACTCCCGCTGGAGAGGTCTCCAGGGCTGACGTGGCTGAGGTGACCTCGGCCTCCCCCCGCCCTCCTCGGAGGATGCTCCCAGCCCTGCAGTGGCCCGCCGCTCCCTCCACCGGGCCTGCAGAAGACGGGCACCCTCACCTCCTCACGTGGCTGGGGGTGCACGGAGCAGGGTCTGCAGGCCGAGCTGCAGAGGGCCAGCCGGGGTGGAGGGCGTCCGTGGGTATCCTCCAACTGAACTTTCTGTGAAGGCCCCCACCCTTCTCTTTCTCCCTCCCCGGTGTGGTGGGACGGCAGCACCAAGTCCAGCTGCTGCTGTGGCGGGGTGCTTCCTCTTTGCCTGGCTCGCTCTGCGGTGGCCCTGGGCCCTCTGGCCACCCGATGGCATGCCTCCGCGACTTCCTGGAGACCAGGCCTCCACATCCCACACCTGCGGCAGCCTTTGCTGCTTTAGAAGCTTTATCTGCCAGAGGGGGCTTTGAGGGCAAGTGGGACCCTTATCTCCCCACCAGGGGCCTGTCCTACAGTTGGGGCTTTGTAATCTGACATTGTGATTTTTTTTTTACCCTTGTTTTTCCCCCCAGGGAGGGAAGATTTGCTGAATCATCCAGGGGAGGTGGTTGGAGGGGGCCATGGGGTGAGGCAGCTGGAGGGCAGTGATAAGTCTGAGGCTGGGCTGAGGGGTGGGGAGCCGGGCAGGGAGGAAACCCCGAGCTGAGCTGCGACGGTTTCCAGCTAAGATTGTTAGCTTCTGCAGAGCTGCCCTGGGGGCGCTCGCTCAGCTCAGGGGCCTGAACCTTCCTCCCAGAGGAGGGCCGGCCACAGGTGGGCATCCTTGAGCCAGCAGGGACTGGCTGGCTGGGACCGTGAGAGCCGACAGCAAGCTGTGGTGAATGTGACTGGGCACCGAGAGTCCCAGGATGGCTCCTGTGACCCCTCTAGGTCACCCTCGCTCTACACTTTGGCCTCTGTGGCTCCAACAGGGCACTGGCTGGCACCAAAGCCCCCAGCAGGTTGGGAATGGAGCTGGGAGCAGATGGAGGCCTTATGTTTCCCCAGGGCCTTTGCACCTGCCATTCCTTGGCTTGGGGCAACCCTCTCCACTTTTGACAGATCAAATTCTTTTCATCATGGGACTTCCCTGGCAGTCCAGTGGTTAAGATTCCTTGCTCCCAGTGCAGGGGGCAGGGGTTCGACCTCTGGCTGGGAAACTAAGATCCCACATGCCTTGTGGCCTAAAAAAAAAAAAAAAAAATTCTTTTCATCTTTCAGATGTCTGCTTCCTCCAGGAAGACTTCCCTGACCCAGAGTTGGGCTTGGTGACCTCTCAGCCTCCTAGAGTCCCCTAGATGTCCCCTTTTTGGGTCTTGCTTCATCAGGGCCCAGCCCTGAGTGGATGCCCAGGTTGTTGTACAGAACCTTGAGGTTATCTCCTTGGAAACACTGAGAGGAGTTGCCTTCTCTTGGGACTAAAATCCTGGGGCCTGCAAGGTGGGAAGGAATCACCAGAGAGGGTGGGCTGGCCCCTGGGCCGCCCTCTGCTGCAGAGTGGACCCCCCTGGCAGGGGGAGGTGGGCCCCACCTGGGCCCTGGATGCCACAGCCTCTGCCTCCTCGGCCCTCACTCTCCCTGCAGGCTGGCCTGACCTCTAGGAGCGGGTCTCCCAGCCTCTGCTAGAGTTGGTGATCTAGTGGAGACTGACGTCCCATCAGCTTTGCAGGGCAGGGCGTGGGCCACATACAGAGACAGGGTCGTGCTGGGTGCAGTGGGAGGCCCAGGGCAGAGGCTGGGCTGGATGAGCTGAAGGCTTCCCCAGAACGCTCTCTGCCCCCCTGATTTCTGATTCCCCCCGGAGTCCGGTGGGCAACCGCAGCCCCGGGGAAGAGGGGTGATTGACGCCCCTGAGTCAGTGGCCACATCCCCTGCTGCTCCCAAAAGGGGCTTCTGGGGCAGGAAGAGCTGGCCGCGGTTGTCGCTTCTCTCCCTTCCTGCTGCCCGACTGAGCCCAGAGATAAGTCCTCGCTGGGCTGAGGGAGGCTCGGGGGGTGCAGTTCTTCCCCAGAAATCATGTCAGGGTTCCTCACGTGGAGGAAAGAGCCTGAGGACCACGATAACCCCTTTATTTTTAAGAGATCCGAGAGGAAGTCCCAAGTCACCCTTTGCAGAAATAGCTCTGAACTTCAGCCTGGCCCCAGCTGTCAGCAGGGACAGCCCACGAGTGTGGCCTGGGTCAGTTCATCACACGGTGGCCGGGAGGGTGCTGGACCCGGGGATCCAGCCCGGGGCCTGTGCTCCAAGGTCAGAGCCACCGGCTAAGATGATAACAACAGCCACGTTTATTTGTGCGTAATGTGGACAAAGGGCAGAGGCTCAGAGTCAAGGTGTTACCAGGCGCGAGCAGCAGAGGTCTAAGCTGCAGAAAGGGGTGTCAGTCACCCCTTTTCTATCTTCCCGAATTTCAAACCGTGCTCCATGTCTGGACGCTGGCCTGAAGCCACATGTACTGCCGGCCCATGAATGTGCAAGCTCCAGCGTCTGTCTCCGACCGTTGTCACCTGCGCCCTCCATTCCCTTGTTCAAGAGTCCACGACGGGAAGGGGGGAAGGGATAAATTAGGAGTATGGGATTAACAGATACACATTACTATGTATAAAATAGATAAACCACACAGACTTACCGCATCGCCCAGGGAACTAGGTTCAATATCTTCTAATAACCTATAAAGGAAAAGAATCTGAAAAATCCTGTGTATATACAGCCGAATCACTTTGCTGTACATCTTTGCGGCTCGTAGATGTGGAGACTGGGTTTTAACTTACTTTTCTTTCATAAAATACTTTGTTTTCCTAAAAAAAAAAAAATTGTGTATACCTGAAACTAACACAATATTGTAAATCAACTATGCTTCAATGAAAGAGAGAGAGAGAAAGAGAGAGGAGATCTTAAAAGTTCTCATCACAAGAAAAAAAATTTTTTACTCTGTGTGGTGATGGATGTTAATTTGACTTATTGGGTCGACCATTTCACCATATATACAAACATCGAATCATTATGGGCTACACGTACAACTTACAGGATGTTATATGTCAACTCGATCTCAATATTAATTAATCCATTAATTAAAATGCAAAAGACTGCAGAAAAAAAAAAAAAAGAAAAGTCGACGAAAGGAAATCTTGAGACCTGGAGGGTGAGGGCCAAATCTTGAGATTTCTGAAGACCATGGGTTTCATCGTACAGATGAGAGAAACCGAAGACTAGGAGGAAGTGCCTGAAAGACTCCCGGCCAGGCAGGGACCACAGCGACATCCCAGCCTCCCAACACCCCGTCTGGGATCTCTTCTTCCCCACCTCCCACAAGGCCGGCTCCAGGGTGAGGCCGCCCCAGTACCATGCGCTGCGATCCCCACGCCGACACCCTGCGCCCGTTCCTCCTGGCTTCGTCTGTTTTTCCTCTGTGTCCCCGCTCGGTGCCATGAGCACGGGCACTGTGAGCTTCTCCCACTGCCCTCTCCTCGGCCACTTAGAAAGGAGCCTCGCTCACGGCAGGTGCTCAGTAAATAGGAGCTGATGAATGAACGCTTTCCGACCCATTAGGGCAGCCTTTGCACCTCTGGAAGGTCCTGGACCCGGGCTGTCATATGGGACTCTGGGGGACTCGGCTGTCGGCTCTGCAGACAGTGGCAGGCCTGGCCCTATGCCTGTGCCCCAGGATGGGCAGAGGCGTGGTGCTCCTGGGCTGGAAGGCCCAGCATTCCTGGCCCACCAGGGACCCTTGCCCTCTCTCCTTCTCTCCCTCTTAAAGTAAACAAATCACCTTTCTTCCCCCAGGCCCCCAACACTCCCACATTCTTATCATAGAAATCATGGAAAAGTCAGGAAGAGTCTAGAAAAGGGAATTGTAAAAATCCACCGTGATGCTGCCCCCCAAGATAGCCCTGCAGACCTGGGGATCTGCCCCTCCCTCGGATGGCCATCGCCGAGGGCGGGGGCCTGGGGGCATGGGGCCAGCGCCACGTCTGCAGCGGCTGCCCCTGCAGAGCACAGGCTCTCTGTGCGGGAGCTCCAGCCCCGGGGGGCGGGGGCAGGGTCCCAGGCCTCAGCCTCTCACCCCTCCTCCTTCTGTCTTCCCGCTCCTGGCCTCCTGGGCCCTCGTCTACACTCACGCTGAGACTCAGTTTCCTCACTCGTAAGGCAGGGATGACCACGACCCGACTCCCTGAGGGGCTGGTCCCTACTGTGAACGGAGACTGACTTTCACCCCGAGACCACAGGGGCTGCGAGAGGAAAGGCTGGAGTGGGAAAGAATGGTGGAGAGGTACCCTCCTGTTCCCTTGTGCCTTTCGGGGCATGGAACTTTCCAGAAAAGGGGACTTTTTCTTTAAGTCTTACTGAAGAGCAGGGCCGCATCAGGCCCGTTCTGTGGCCTGGAAGGCTGTGCCCAGGGAGAAATGGAGGGTCCCACCCGCGCCTCCGTGGTACTGATTCCCAGCTGCATCTGCCTGTGAGGCTGGGATGCCACGGCCCCGCCAGGAACCTCAGAGGCCTCGTTTCCCCGGCTCTTGTCATTTGGGTGAAGTGGTTGGAAGGCTCCCTCCCTCCCTCTCTCTCTCATTCTCTCTCTGTGCTTCTCCCTTTCTCCCGCTCTCTGGGCCACCAGGCCCCTGATAACACTTGGAAAGTACTATCGGCCCGGGAGCACCCTCCCGCCGAAGCCCGCTGGCCTGCTCCGTGCTGACGGTTGGCAGGCGGTACCGTCTGATAAACTTATCAGGCCAAACCTGGGCACGGGCCGCTCAGCACAAGCCTCTGTCTCAGATTTCTCTCCTCCTGCCTTCCTGCAGCCCCCCGGCCCCCGTCATTGGAACCCCAGGCCCTGCCCAATCCCAGCCGGACCCCAGGGAGGTGGGAGGGGACAGCCCTCCACCGAGACCAGGAGGAGGAGCTGGGGGTCCAGTGTCTGGCCCGCTGCTCCCAAGCCAGGGGCTCCACCTTAGGGGTCCCACCCCACCTGCCACGAAGGAGCCAGGGGCCCTGATGGGCTTACACATCCTTCTCAGAATTACTGGGGACCTCCTAGGTGCTGGGTCCTAAGCTGAGTGCTAGGACTGGACGCAGTGTCTGCCGGGAGATGGCTTTCGGGTTTGGGGGTTGGGTTCAAGAGAGCCAGCACTGATGAAGGAGAAAGGACACCGACCCAAGGAGCTGTGGAGGGCCAGCAGCTTGGAGGGAGGATTGGGGAGGCAAACCTCAAAGCAGGGAAATAATATTTGAGCCGAAGGAGTCTTTTTGTAACGCCAGTGATAATGTTATCATGCGTGCCCATGACAGAAAAATACAGCATACACGCTGAGAAGGAAGAAGAAAATACACAGCCCCCTTTGTGCAGCCCTTGTTGATATGCTTCTCTTTATCCTTGCAACCTTCCTTCTGTGTGTGTAATTAACAAAATGGAATCATATGGTGTATACTGATTTTAAACCACTTTTTCACTTAAGATATCATGAACAGCTTCCTATGTTGATGCATTTATTCTGGAAAATCTATTTTCTGTTCAATTTTTTTTTTAGTAAAAGTACACACACACAAATCCAAGTCTCTTTTATAGATAGCATTGAGGGTGAAATCAACCCTCTTTCCCAGCCCCCAGAAGCAACGGCTATCAATGGTTTGATGGACCTTCTTCGGAGTTGTTTCTCTAAGCGTCTACAAATGTACGTTGTGCTGTTTTTACAGAACCAGCACGCAATTGTGAAGCAAACGTTTCTCACTCCACACCAGCACCCAGGCTCCTTCTGGGTCAGTCCTTATAAAGCACACTGGATCCAGGGACTTCCCTGGTGGCACAGGGAAGCCGCATAGATGCACAGTGGTTAAGAATCCGCCTGCCAATGTAGGGGACACGGGTTCGAGCCCCGGTCTGGGAAGATCCCACATGCCACGGAGCAACTAAGCCCGTGCGCCACAACTACTGAGCCCGCGTGCTGCAGCTACTGAAGCCCACGCGCCCAGAGCCCGTGTTCTGCAACAAGAGAAGCCACCGCAGTGAGAAGCCCACGCACCTCAACAAAGAGTAGCCCCTGCTCGCTGCAACTAGAGAAAGCCTGAGCACAGCAACGAAGACCCAATGCAGGCAAAATAAATAAATAAATAAAAAAATAAAGCACACCAGCTCCTTTCAATGGCTGCTTGGATGACCATTGTCTGGGTGCACCATCAGTCACTTAGCCAGTCTCCTCTCCTGGGAGGTTAGGACGGTTGCAATTTGTTTTTTCCATTTGCAACAGGCTTCAGAAGATGATCTTGTAGCTAATCTGTGGCCCATTCATGACTACTTTTCTTTCACACAAATTCCTAGGAGTGGAATGGAGGGTCGGGGGTGAGCAAGTGTTGGAAAATCTATGCACTTGTGGGACTTCCCTGGTGGTCCAGGGGTTAAGACTCCTTGCTTCCAATGCAGGGGGCGCGGGTTTAATCCCTGGTTGGGGAACTAAGATCGCGCATGCTTCGCGGCCAAGAAAAAAGAAAAGAAAAATCTATGCAGTTGAGCTGCGTTTCAAGGGTTCAGGGGAGGGGAGAGGGGATTTTAGAGGAGGGAATACCGTGGGCAAAGGGTGGGAAATGGCATCGGGAATTCCCTAAAGGCCTTTAGGGGAATAACAGGAAAGACTTGGCTTCCTGTCCAGAATCCCAGGGAAGTGGGATGGTGCGGCCGCGACGGTCTCCTGTGCGTCCTCCCTCCATCCCTGGGGGCTCCCCTCTCTGACCAGCCTCAGCAGGGAGCCAGGAGGAGCTCAGGGCAGCTGGTGCTGCTATCATCCCCAATATACTGACTCAGAACCTGACTTGGAACCCTTCCAGTCCCCAGTGTTCCCGCTGGGCTCCCCAGACCACACCATGTGTCCACCATGGATTGTCTTTCTGAAGTTCAGCTCCCTTGTCTCCTGGGCTCCTCCCTTGGTCCAAAACAATCAACGGCTCGGGTGCCTTGGGAAGATTCTTCTGGGTCCTGGGAAGATTCTTCTGGGTCTTGGGTCTCTCCTGCTGCCCCTGGCCTGTGCCAGGCTCTGCCCCAAGGTGTGTGGCCCTCCCAGCTTTGGACGCTTCTGGCCAGCCCAGCTTCTTCATCATTCTCTGGTCGTGTCTCTTCTATCCCCTGTCCTCCACCCTCACCCTTTTATTCGTCCTGCTCCTTCCCTCTGGAGTAGCCTGTGCCAGCCTCAGGGGGAGCCCATCCAGGGCTGGGAAGGTTAGGTCATGGCCAGGGGCTGGACTTGATTCTGCAGGTGATGGACGGAGGCACACTTGGTGAACTTTCAGAACAGGTCCTATTCTTCTAGATGATCCAGAACCCTACATCCTTCCACTTCCCCCACTGCCCCAGCGCCCAGGCTCTGCCACCTCCATTCCCGCATCCATCCACGCCTTCCGGGCCAGTGCAGTCAGCTCTGGGCGGTCACGCTTGGGGACAGGCTGGGGTCAGCTCAGCCACCCGTGTGAATGCCTGGGCTGACCCTGGGAGGTGCATTTCCATCCTTACCAGTGATTTCCTTGGAGGGCCGCCGGGCACCTCCCAGAATGTCCCTCAGGGGCTGGCAGGGGCCCAGAGATGTTGCCTGAAGCTGACGCCCCTGGTGGGACATTTCATCGGAAAATGAATTCCGGTGCTGGTTTCTGCGCCTTAAGGTGACTGCTTTGTTTTAATATTAAAATTCTGGTTTTGTTACTTACCGTGGAGAATATCGATCCTACGGGTTGAGTTTCTGGCGCCATCCTGAAGCCTCACTTGCTCCACCCACGCCCTCCCAGCCCTCAGCAGCGGCAGCCCCTCATCTCCCCGTGCAGCCTCAGAGGCCGCCACTGGATCCGCATTCTGTGTAAGCAGAGCCCCTTGGAGTTGTGCAGTCAACCCCACAGTTCTGGTGGAGAGGTCCCTAGGCTGGGCGGTCAGGAAACCTGGATTCTGTGTGACGTCGCTGCCGACCGCCCGTGTGACTGGGGCCACCGCTGCCCCCTCCCTGGGCCCGTGCCCTCATGCAGCAAAGGGAAGCCACGGGCAGTCTTCACGGGGCTGGACGGGGCCTCCCGGTTCACACGCTGTGACCCTGATGCTGGGAATCTCAGACGGGGGGTGGGGAGTGGAAGCGGAGCGAAGGCTGAGGACGGCTGGCGGCACTCCCTCCACTCACAGACGGCAGCTGGGGGCCCTGCCGCACCCACTGAGTTGGGCCCCCAACCCCAGCATGATGAGCGCAGCCCTCGCATCCCTCAGGAGACGGGACTTTGACGGGACCTCTGCTTCCACTGGCGGGAACGTTGCCGGTGGCTTGTGGCTGGCGCTAACCTGCAGGCCTTCTCCAGGGCCACAGCTCTGCGTGTGCAGGGCAGCCCATCCTTCCTGTGACCGCCCTGCGGTTCCTGCAGCTGGCTGAGGGGTGGGCGTGGGGAAGAGACAGCAGCCTGGCTCTCCCCCTCCACGCGGTGCTGACTCTCCCCGGGGAAGCAGGTTTTGCCGCCCCCCCCCCACATATCTGCCCACCCATTGGCCCCCTTTCTCTGCAATGTGTGTACAAATGGGGGTCCAGACCCCCTGCTCTGAGGCTGCAGGGCCCTCCCACCGTTGTGGGCACTCAGTGGAGGGGTCGATACACTAAATCCCCAGCTCCCGACCTCAGCAGGTGAAGAAAGACACACTGTCCGCCTGCTCTTCCTTGACCCGCCCTGCTGCAGAAGTTAGCAAACAAGGAACATGCAAAGTAGCTCCTCCGTGCGTGCGTGCGTGTGTGTGTGTGTGTGTGTGTGTGTGTGTGTGTGTGTCCGTCCTCTGGGAAGTTCAGGCTCACTCCGGGTTCAGAAGCCCAGGTGAGCCTGGCCCTGCTGTGTGGCTTTGGGCAAGTCCCTTCCCCTCTCTGGGCTACACGGTCCTCATGGGCAAGAGGAGGAGCGGGGAGCAGGTGTTCTCCAAGGCTCTGGTGGCTCTGGTGGGTTGGCTGCCAGAGGCTGTCTTCCTTTGACCTCAAGAGTGAGGCTTGCAGGACAGGATCTGAAAGCCTGCTGAGGGGACCAGACCACCCTCGTATGCAAATCCCGAACCTCTACCCCACCCTCTGCACACCTGACAGGTCTGTGTAGGGGAATTCTTGCTAAAGTAAACAGGAAGAGCCTTTGCAATGAACTACACCATGGGGTCCTGCCCAGCAATACCCAGAGCCTGGGAGTCAAGGGATTTACCATTCCTTAAGGAGCCTCAGAGTCCTCTAGATTCACAGCGGAAGAGAGGAAACATCTGCAGGTGTCATTGGGAGGAAGGGTAGACAGAGACTCAAAGAAGAAGACTTGGATCAGGTATCCTGATCCCAGCTCTGCACTTGCTTGCTGGGTGACCTTGGGCAAGATGGCCAACCTCCCTGAGCCTCAGTTGCCTGCTCTGTAAAATGGGGTAATGACAGCTCCTTTGCAGAGGGCTAGGTGGGTTAGAGACGATGTATGGAAACCCTGAGCCCAGCTTGTTACCCGGAAGGGACTCATTCAGAAGTGTTCATTGTGGTGGGCCAGGGACGGGCTTAGTGCTGAAAGCTAGAGCCCAGAGGGAATTCCTTCTAGCAGAGCGGAAACTTACCCACAGATAACAGCCAGTCCAGGTTCAGTGGGTCCTGAGCTGTAAGCAGAGAGCCCGAAGAGCTCAGTTTAGAAGCAAGAGAAGACCTCTGGCTGGAATGACCAAGGGAGGCTTCCTGGAGGAGGCGGCATTTGAGCAGGCCTGTAGGATGGGCAGGATTTCAAGAGGGCACATTCATGGCCTACCAACACTAATCCTGTGTTAGGCCCTCCTCACTGCCGTATACTCGTGGCCTCAGGGGATCCTCCCAGCAACCCACAGGAAAGGATTGCTACGTTTACCATTTTATAGGGGAGGGGCCTCAGCCTGGAGTCAGCCAGCTAGTGAGGGACAGCACCAGGCTTAACTTAATCACACCTGCAAAGTCCCTTCTGCCTTATAACATTCACAGGTTCCAGGGGTTAGGACATGGATATCATCTTTGGGGGCCATTATTCTGCCTACCATGGTGATTCCATTAAGGACCTTGAGATGGGAAGGTTACCCTGGATGACCCAGATGGGCCTGATGTGATCACCAGGGTCCTTGCAAGAGGGGGGCAGGAAGGTCAAAAGCAGAGGAAGGAGGTGGGCTGATGGGAGGTCCAGGTGACGCACTTTGAAGATGGAGGAAGGGGCCACAAGCTGAGGGATGCAGGTGGCCTCTAAAAGCTGGGGAAGATGAGGAAACAGAACCTCCCCTGGGGCCTCCAGAGGGAATCAGCCCTGCCGATACCTTGACTTTTAGCCCCGTGAGACTCATTTTGGATTTCTGACCTCCACAACTGTAAGAGAATACGTGTGTGTGTGTGTGTGTGTGTGTGTGTGTTTAATGTTCTGGCTGTGCTCCTTGGCATGTGGGATCCTAGTGCCCCGACCAGGGATCAAACCCACGCCCCTTGCGTTGGAAGCACGGAGTCTTAATAAGTGGACCACAGGGAAGTCCCCCTTTGTGTTGTTTGAAGCCACCAAGTTTGCGGTGATCTGTTAGAGCAGCCACAGGAAACTGATACAGCCCCAGCTGCATCCACCTTGCCCTCGCCTGGGGTCTTGTCACACGGGTCTCTCATGCCTCTGTTTCAGCACTTTATCAGTTTGGTCCCCCAATGTGTCTGTGAGCGACTATGGAGATTTCTATGCTTTTCAAGCCTCCCCAGCATCCCTCCCCAGAGCCTTAGGCACTAGCTTGCACCCAGTATGTGTTTAAAAAATGGTGGCGATATGTAAGTAAATCTGTGTCTTTTATTTACAGCTGTTGAGAGGAACAGGCTTTTGACAGCAGTAACTGCTGGTTTCCCCGTGGTCTGACCGCAGAACTAGAACCCCCGTGGCCTGAGTGCCGTCAGGAGTGGGGAACAGCCAGCACGTTGGCTGAAGCAGAGGGGTTCTAGGTCTCCCACTGGGGCAGGAGACAGCTCTGACCACCCATGACAGCCAGAAAGGGGCCTGCTGAAAACCGAGCTGACCAGATCCCCGTGAGCAGCAGGCAGGGGGAGGATTTCTCTGTGGGTCCCAGCTCTGGTCTGTTCTTGGCATCGCAGTGCACCTGGGGCTACTCTGGCCTCCTGGGCTCTGCCCCGGGGGCAAGGCACCGAGCCCTTAGACCTGTAGACAACATCAACTCAGAAAAGATCCAGCTGCCACACTTTGCAGCAGGAGAATTGTTGGTCCAGAGAGGGAAAGTGACTTGCCCGAGGTCACACAGCAATTTCGTGAGTCTCAAAACAAGCTTGACGAGTCCCGTCCAGTGCTGCCTCCAGGAGACTGGGGATCTGGGTGTGCGAGGCTGGCCTCCCTCCAGGTGACACGATCTTGGGGCAGGCCGGTCAGGAGCTGGGAGCGGGGACAGCCTCACTTGAGGTTGTGCTGGCTCTCGCGGTGCCGCCGCAGGTCCACTTTACGCTGGAAGCCTTTGGTGCACAGCTCACAGCTGAAGGGCTTGAAGCCCGTGTGCTTCCGGCTGTGGGTGATGAGGTTGGAGCTCTGGCTGAAAGCCTTCCCACACACCTGGCACTTGTGTGGCTTCTCACCTGCGGGGCGGCAAGGACAGGGTCAGGGCCGTTTGGACCAGACCTGCTGCCCCAATGCCCTGCAGTTGTTCTCTGGAACTTTATTATGTTTTATCGCACGTTCACTTTAGAAAATAATTAGAAAAGGGAGACAGGAAAAATACAACTCTGACCACCCAACCCCTCGGCCAATTGTACCCCGGTTTTAAGGCAGGGACTGGGTCCACCTTGTTTATCAATGAAGCCCAGCACCTGGTACAGGACCCTGCACAAAAGAGGCACTGGCTAACAGCTGAGGAATGAATGAATGGGGAATGAATGAATGAATGAATGGAGGGATGAATGAATGGTTGGAAGAATGAGCGAATGGATGACCGAATGGGGAAAGAATGAATGGGGAAATGGATAAATGAATGGCTGGAAGGATGAATGAAAAAGTGACCAAATGGGGGAACAAATGAATGGATGGAGGAATGAATGACTGAATGACAGAGTGGGGAATGAAGGAATGGAGGAATGAAGGAATGGATGACTGAATGAGCATGAATGAATGGCTGGAGGGATGATGAATGAGTGACCAAACGGGGAATGGGTGAATGAGTGGGGGACCAAAAGGGTGAGTAGCAGCATGAATGAATGAATGACCAAATGGGAAATGAATGAATGTGGGAATGAAGGAATGAATGGCTGGAGGAATGAGTGAATGAAGGAATGATGAACGAAGGAGAAATTCACCTGCTGGTCTCACTTCTACACACAGATTATCAGTGTCCACATTCTGCTATTTCCTTCCAGTACTTTTTCTACGCAGTAAGTAACGCAGCGTACCCCGCCCTCCTGTTGGAGCGGGGTGTCCTCCCCTGTGTAACCTGACACCCCCATCCCTCCCCACCCGGGGCCTAAAGCCCGCACCTTTCAACAGTGAAAGGTTGGGTGCCCGCAGGCTCTGTCTGGGCCCTGGGGTAGGGGGCTTGGTGGGGGCGGGGTGGGGGGAGGGTCGGCGGACCCAGGCCGGGGAGGAGCTCTGCTGGGGCAGAGCGCGGGCCGCGGCCTCACCGGTGTGGA
This sequence comes from Delphinapterus leucas, assembly GCF_059928025.1. Taxonomy (NCBI): domain Eukaryota; kingdom Metazoa; phylum Chordata; class Mammalia; order Artiodactyla; family Monodontidae; genus Delphinapterus; species Delphinapterus leucas. The sequence goes on along the minus strand of NC_143134.1, from coordinate 121,370,095 downwards.
TGTAGGTGTGTTTCTTCATGTCCGACTTCTGGTGGAAGCGTTTGCCGCAGAACTGGCAGGGGTAGGGCCGCGTGTCCGAGTGGATGAGCAGGTGGGTGGACAGGGTGGACGAGCGCTTGAAGGCCTTGCCACACATCCGGCACTCGAAGCTGCGCCCCTGCCGGAGGAAACGAGGCCCCGGGGGGTCAGGCACAGGTGGGGCCTCGCAACCCGGGACTGCCAGGCTGGTCGCGGGACTGGACCCGGCTGGGATCCCCTGAGGAACAGGACACTCCATTGGGGTGGCCTCGAGGATGGGGCCTGGAGGAGCAGGAACCAGGGACCCCCATTCCTGCCTCCTAGGAGGGGCCGAGGCCTGGCCCCTGAGTGGCCTCCTATTAGGGGATTTTTCCCTTGTGGTTTGTTTAAGCGGCTGAATTGGGGCCCAATTCTGGCTTCTGCCTCTTACTCGCCACGTGACCTTTGGCAAGTCATTTAACCTCCCTGGGACTCAGTTTCCCCATCTGTACATTGGGTCATCATGGGTAGTGACCTCAAAGGATCGTTGGGAGGACTGGAGGTCGGGAACTGAGCTGGCAACTGGCACGTGGCACATTCTAACCATCTTTTCCTGCGTTTCCCACCTGAGCTTTTATATCTACCCAGGTGTTAGCAACTCAGGTCAGTGTCAGGTGCTTTCCCTGGAATGGGATTCTGAGGAAGGGATTTCGGCATCAGGTAGGGCTAAGTGGGATGAGATGAACATTTAAGCCTGATTTCAAGATTCTAAGAGTCAAGGGTCTCAGAGGTGAGAAACCTGTCCTGACCACCCAGGAGGTGGGGTCATTCCTCAGCATCACAGACATCTCGCTGCCCCCGAAATCCCACCTGAGCTCTTAGCCTCTTCCAACTGTACATGAAGCCAGCTTGGTCCATCAGGGACTCAAATATGTTAAGGGCGGGTGATGGAGACCCAGAGCAGGGCGGCAGATAATGAGGGCCCCCCGATCTGTCACCTTCAGGGGCACAGAGAGAGACCCGCCGAAGCCCCCTAGGCTTCCTGGGGGGAGCACAGAGCAGGAGTGGGAAGTGAGGGTGCTGTGCTCAGCCGGCTGCCCACCTGGGAGTGGACGTGCGTGTGCTGCTCCAGGCTCACTGCATGGCCGAAGGTTTTGCCGCAGACGTTGCAGGCGAAGGGCCGGGTCCCACTGTGGGAGCGGCGGACGTGCACCTCGAGCCCATGTGGGGTGGAGAACACCTGCAGGAGGGGCAGAGCATGAGGCCCCGGGGGTGCAGAGAGGGAGAGGGCCGGGGTCCCACCTCTGCACCCAGCTAAGCCACAGGTGGGTGTACAGGAAAAGGAACACTGTATTGCCGATTCTGCTGCCATGTGCTGTGTGTCCTGGGAAGGTCCCTTTCCCTCTCTGCAGCTGGCTTTCCTGTCTACAGAATGGAGTCTGGGAGTGGGGATCTGGAAGGCCCCTCCTGGCCCTATCTGAAGGCTGAATGGCGGTTAAAAAGTGGGAGTTGGGCAGAGCCAGGTTTGAATGCTGGTTGTGATATCTACTTGCTGCGTGCTATTGGGTAAGTGACTCAACGTCTCTGAACCTTAGCCCTTCGTCCACCTCCCGGGGCTCATGCATGTCAAGTGCTTAGCACAGGGATGAGCACATGGTCAGGGCTCAATGAATGGTTATGAGGGTGAATGCTGTGAGTCCTTGATCCCACCAGAGGACCCAAGAGTCACATCACAGGGGGCACCCAGCTCTGAACACTTGCAGCTGCCAGGGTGCTGGAGAGGCGATGCAAGCAGGACCCGAGAGCCCACCCGCATCCCGGCCACCCACCTTGCTGCACTTGATGCAGTGGTATGCGTCCAAGCCCGGGGAGTAGTGGAGGCTAAAGTCCAAGGGCGGCTCAGTGCTGGGCACCAGAGGGCTGCCATACAGGCTGACGGAGCGCTCCAGGAAGGCAGACTGCATGGTGGAGGGGGCCTGCTGGTAGCTGTGCCCATAGGATGAAGCCAGGGCATCCCAGGAGAATCTGGGCTTGTAGAACGGGGGTGAGTCGGAGGATGGCGAGCCCTCATCCTGGGGTCGGGACGTCACAGCAGGCCCCTCTGTGGAGAGTGGGACATATACCTAGTGGTGACATTAAAAGCAGGGCACCCACTCCCCGCCACCCTCCACTGTGACCTCATGATGAGGCTTTGGTGTGTAGCCCCAATTATTTACTGGGGGGTGGTCTGGGTCCTCACTGTGGCTCCTTGGCTTTTCAGTCCAGAAATGTGCCCCAAACCCTGCAGAGTGCCCACCTCACCCACTACGTGGGCCTGTCCAGCTGCTTCCTCTGCCCCACCACACAGAAGCTCTCATGTGGGAATGAACTCCCCGTCCTGGAGGGATTCAAGCAGAAGCCTGAGAGCCCGGACTGTCGATCCTCCCTGACTCCACAACTCCGAGAGGCCCCACTTCCACAGGCCCATCCATCCTCCATTCCCCTTGCACCCGCTGGGGAGTGGCGGGGGTCCCCTGCTGGGTACCTGGGGCGGAGGCCATCCTGGTCATCAAGCTCTGGTCCAGCTCCAGCTCCGGCTCCCGTTTGAGGTCAGTCCAGTCCAGGCACTGGTTTGGGAACAGGGTGCTGAGGACAGGGTTGGTGCTCAGGACCTGGTCCCTGGCCACTGTGGGGAGACAAGACCGTCAGACTTCAGCTCTGGGAAGTCCGGAGGGACTGGGGGAAGGAGGGGCACTAGAGAGAGACCACTGCTGCCGCCCCTGGTTCTTCCCAGGATGGTGGGAGCAGCGTGGAGGCCAGGAGGAGACACCCGCCCTCCTCTTCCCCTCCCCTCCCCTCCCCTCCCCCCCTCCCCTCCCCCTCCCCTCCCCTCCCCTCCCCTCCCCTCCCCTCCCCTCCCGTCCCCTCCCCCTCCCCTCCCCTCCCCTCCCCTCCCCTCCCCTCCCCTCCCCTCCCCTCCCCCTCCCCTCCCCTCCACTCCCCCTCCCCTCCCCTCCCCTCCCCTCCCCTCCCCTCCCCCCTCCCCTCCCCTCCCCCTCCCCCCCACCGAGGAGAGCTCTCGGACCAGTCTCCGTTCTGAGCTCCCGCCCTCAGCCCTCGATCAGCCCTCGATCTGATTACGAGTCACACGTCAGCTGCTGAGGGCAGCGCCAGTCAGGATGCTCTCATCACCCCCATGGGGTGAGAAGAGATAGGTGCATTTATTCATTCATTCAACCCACATTTACTGAACTCCTCCTGCTTCCAGACTTGGAAGAGCGGCTATTTCCGGTGGGATGCTGCTGCACCCCCATCACATGGGCAGGGAGTCCTGGCGGGTACAGCAGAAGGCCAGCCCGGGCTGTGACTCACCAGGACCAAGGGCAGGAGGCCAGAGGAGTCCATCCTCCTGGGCACGAGGCTGGTGGTAGGTGTGAGCCTTCTTACTCTTCACCAGGAAGGAGCGTGGCATCGTCACCGGGTGCCCCACACCTATAGGGGGAGAAGACGAGAAAGTTTAGGAAGGACGAGAGGACGATACTCCTCTATATTTTAGGACCTCCTCCTAAAATCAAAATCCACTGTCCTGGTTTGAATACTGTCCCCCAAAGTTCACGTCCACCCAGAATCTGTGAATGTGACCTTATTTGAAAATAGGGTCTTTGTAGATGTAATCAAGTTAAGGTGATGTCACACTAGGTGCAGAGAAACCCTAAATCCAATGTGACAAGTGTATTTATAAGAAGAAGGAAACTTGGACACACAGACACAGACACGTGCAGGATGAAGGGCCACGTGGAGATGGGGGCAGAGATTTGGAGGGATGCGGCTTCAAGACAAGGATTGCTGGCAAACCAGAAGCTAGGAGACAAGCCTGAAACAGATGCTCCCTCAGAAACTCCAGAGGAGCTGACTTTGCTGACACCTTGATTTTGGATTTCTAGACTCCAGAACCCTGAATGAATACATCCCTGTTGTGTTAAGCCACCCAGTTTATGGTATTTTGTTACAGCGGCTACAAAGCCTAGTGTCCCTCACTCCTCTCTTGCTGGAAAACCAACACACCCACTTCTAGAAAACCCCAGGTCAGCCTGCCCCTGCTGCATGCCCTGAGTTACACTGGGAGCAGAGAAGGAAGGGCAGGGGTACCTCCATTTGTGAAACACTCTGCACCCTGCACCCAGAAAACTGCATCTGCATCCTGCTGGGGTCTGCATTCAGAGGCTGTGGAAAGTTGTGGTCTGAGCACAGGTTTTGGAGTCAGATGCTCATGGGTTAGAATCCCAGCTCACCCGCTGTGCAATTTGGGGTAGACGCTTAACCTCTCTGGGCCTATTACCTTTTCTGTAAGATGGTAATCCAGGCTGATGGTGCTGGTGAGTGCATAGTACGTGCTCAGCGCCTATCAGAGAGGAACCTGGCAGGTGGGCTGCAACGAGGGGGCCCACCTCAATCGCAAATCCACGTTATTGTGCAAGTTGGGTGCTGACGTAGCCAGAGCGGGGCTGCACCTTGTCCACAGCTCCAGCCCAGAATCTGGCCCACAGAGACGGAGGGGCTTTTCCTCTCTCCTCGTGGGTGGAGGGGATGGATGAGGTTCTATGTGGAGCTCGAGGCCTGAGAGGACCCCACTGGAGGCCTGAGGTCATTTTGTGCACAGGCAGGAAGAGGCCAATGTCCACCAACTCTAGGGACTGAGCACGGGGCAGCCCAGCCCAGGCCCATCACTGAACCCACAGGTCAGCGGGTTGGGGAGTGCGGAGCTGGACCAGCCTGACTACCCGGTACTCTTGGCTTCTGGTGCAGAGCCCTCTGGGGCAGAGAGTATCTCCTGCCCGCCGCCCCAACCCCCCAAAATGTTTCACATCCCTGCGCCCAGCCATGAGGCTCTCCTGAGGGCTCCCAGGAGACAGAGCATCTCCTGGTGGTCCTCTGTCCCCGCCACCCCCAGGCAGAAGCTCAGAGGAAATATTCAGCCGATGCCGGTGCTGATGGCAGCTCAGCTGGGCCCATTCCCCAGGCCTCAGAGGAGGAGCCCCCCACTCCTGGGCCAGCCCAGGCACCAGGCAAGGCTGCAGGCGTGATAGGGCCAAGCGCGGGGAAACAGATCGCGGGAAAAAGCTCTGAACAACAGCGAGGGCCTGGTTGATAAGGCCGTGGCCAAGGAGCCGGCTGGGAGCAGGCAGATTAGAGAGGGAGCTTGGAGCTCTGCCTTGGGAGCGGCCCTGGGAGCCACCCCTTCCCCAAGGGGATGACCCAGAGCAGGCAGAAGAGGTACCCACACCTGTGCCCAGACCTGCCCGCCCCTCTGGGGGCAGCAGGAGTTTGGGCCATGCCGCTCTGCCAGGGGCCATTCCAGGCCCAGCCTTCCTGAATGGAGGCCTCAGTGTCCGGATCTGCTAAATGGCGATCTCAAACCAACTTCCTGGGACTGCTGGGGAGAGAAAGGAACTTTATTTATTACAAACAATTGTGTAAAGGGCCCAGTGTGGTGCCTGGGCTGCTGGGGGGATGGAGGTACTCAGCCCACAGAGGAGAGGCTTTGGGAGGGCAGGCACTGCTTGGGTCCTGTCTGGTCTGGTGGCATCCCCAGTGCCTGACCCAAAGCCGGCACGCTCTATGGATGGGGTCAAGCCCTGACCAGGAGCCGAGACACGCTCCAGGCCCCTCCCCCGGGCCCTGAAATGAGGGCGTGGGACCTGATGGCCTCTGGGGTCCGGTCCAGCTGTCAGATTTTGACCACACGAGGCTTAGCCAGCCTGCTGTCCTCCGCAGGCTTGTGGGGCAGCTCTTATCTCCCAGGGACAGTGTTCTTCCTCATGCCTCCCCCTCTCCCCCCGCCCAGGGCTCCACACACTGCCCCTTCCTGCCCCCTTCTAACTCTTGGCTTCAGGAGCCCCCTGAAGAGGCCAGAGCCTGGGCAGAGCGAGAGGAGACCCTCACGTTCTGGGGGAGGGCCGGGTGGCTGGGTTCCCCTCGCCTTTTATTCTGGGGGGACCTCCGTAGCCATGATTTTTTAAAAACATAGTATTTTATTAGTCAATCAACTAGAACCAAAAGTAGGTATTAAAGCGGCTGAGCTAGAACACCAGGAAATACTTCTTGCAGCCTGGATCTGCAGAGCCTCAGCTCTGATAATCCTGGCTTGTGAGCTGAGTGGCTATTACTCCACTTTACAGAGGAGGAACTGAGGCTTAGAGACTGGCTCACAATCCCAGGGCAGAGTGAGGCGGAGCTGGACTTGGTCATCTGCCTCCCAGGCCTCCGTGCTCTTGGCTGTCAGACCATGGGGTGGGCTCTTGTTCAGGGCGGTGGCAACTGAGCTGACAAGCTAAGGAGGAAACCAGGACAGCGCATGAAGCTCCCCAGCGTGCACTGCGTCACTGAATCTGACACCCACTGGGGCAAGGGAAACAGTGATTGTCTTCCCGGGTCACGGGGGGAACCTGAGGCTGAGAGAGGCAAGTGGCTTGTCCAGGGCCTCACAGCAGAGCCAGACCCAGAGCCCCTGCTTGCTAGGACTTGACTCCTGGCCCCAAGCTCTGCCCATCTGCACCTGTGGTTCTTTCAACACCGGATGAAGACAGCCTGCCTGGAGCAGGGAGGAGAAGTCTCATTGGTGGGGCGAGATGGGGGACAAATCAAATTCCCCTGATCTTTGGACTCTTCCAGGATCCAGCAGGCCCCATCTAGGCTCGTGAGGAGTTTGGGGTGGAGAGGCAGGCGAGAGAACAGGCTTCTTTTAGGAAGCTTCAGTGATCCCTTGGGCTCAGAACCCAAGGAGACCCTAGAGGTCAGCTCATTGGAACCTGGCATGACAACACAATGGCTCTCTGGGGTTCAGAAGCAGGTACACAGGGGAGCAAGGGGGTCCCAGGAAGGTGATTCTCAGGGCCCACTCTAGTGATCCCCCCGGGGCCCCCAATCTCTTCCCCTTCCCTCCCTAGAACATTCTCTCCGCTAAGCCTGGCAAAGTGACAGTGGCGAAGCCATCAAGCTCACCGTGGAGGCCAAATGCACCCAGAGAACTTCCTTTTGACCCCTGTAAGCTGAGTTTAAAAAAAAAAAAAAAAAAGGAACCAATCACCTATACCGTAGTTAATTAACAACCACACGGTTTGATTCACACTAACCTGTCCTGAGAAAGAGCTACGAGCAGAGATTGTGTAAGAAGCCCAAGATTTCTTCATAACAGAGGCCTTGATGGTATCGGGCCTCCGGAAAGAGCCTCGCTGTTAATATCTCTTCAAAAACCCCCAATCCCCATAGAGGGTTCCCCGACCCTGAGTCAGAATCTCGGCCAGTACTTCTGAAGAGGGGCAGGCAGCCCCGCACCCTGACTCCCAGACGGAGCCAGAGCAGCAGGCCTGTGATTTCCGTGCAACGAGGCGCCTCCCGTGGGGCTGAATCGGATTCTGTGACCTTGAGCCTAACCACGTCAGCCGCCAACCTGGGGCTTGGTTTTCCTATCTCTCAGAAGGGACGGTTGGACTAAGAGATTTCTAAACTTCCCTTTTGCTCTAAAATCCCATGCTGGGGTTCGTTGACTTTTAGCACAGGACCGACCTACCTTGACTAAGAAACTCATCACTCGGGTTCCCTTTTTGGGAGGATTGAGTAAGACACTCCGTTGTTTCTCAGAGTCTGCTACAGAGGACCCTTTGGACTTCCTTTATGCTTAAAGACGCGACTCAAGGGGAAACACAAACAAACAAACAAAAAATCACCCTTTCCATGTAGGAGTCAGGGGACGTGAGCCCAGGTCCTTTTTGGGGCCCCAGCAGAGGGCAGTCATTACTTTTATTCAACATTTGGAAGGAGTTCTCAAATGTCTCTTCCTAAGTTCAGAGGATGCAATGTCAAAAAGAGGTGAATCCACCTCTGGGTATATAAAAGTATCGAAAGCAGGGACTTGAACAGATATTTGTACACCCAGGTTCATAGCAGTGTTATTCACAATAGCCAAAAGGTGGAAACAACCGATATGTCCATTAATGGATGAGTGCATAAACAAAATATAGTATAGACATAACAATGGAATATTATTCACTCTTCAAAAGGAAAGTGATCCTGACACACGCTACAACGTGGATGAACAATGAGGTCATTATGCCACTTGAAATTAAGCCAGACACCAAAGGATGAATACTGTAGGAGTCTACCTATGTGAGTTACCTAGAGTAGTCCAATTCAGAGACAGAAAGTAGGATGGTGGGGGCCAGGGGCTGGGGGGATGGGAGGACTGGGGAGTTCTTGTTTACGGGGGACAGAGTTTCAGTTTTTTGCAAGATGAAAGAAGTTCTATAAATGGACGGTGGTGACGGTAGCAGAGCAATGTGGATGTGCTTAATGCCACTGAACTGGCCACTTAAAAAATGATTAAAATGGTCCATTTCATGTTATGTGTATTTTACCTCAATAAAAACAAAAAGGAGTGTAGAGCAACTATACTCCAATAAAAATTAATTGAAAAAACAAAAACAAAACAAAAAGGAGTGAACAAAACATTTCCTGAGCATCTCTGAATTAGAGGTCAAAGCAGTTCCCATCGGTTTGAATTCCTGGAAACAAAGGAACAAAAACCACCCTCTAGACTGAGGAAGGGTAAAGTTTTCTGTTGTTTCTGAAAAGGGTTGAGAGGTTGTGTCACAGTGAAGCATCACATGTGATCAGGTTAGTTTTCCTGGGGGGGGGCAGATTGGCCCCAAAGGCTTCGGGATCCCTTGTACTCTCCAGGAGGACACCACCACCCAGTCTCCTGAAAGCCTTGAGAAAATGCTCTGCACTGGTTTTGAGTGACTCCATCAATCAAACCTAACCCAAGTATAACTCCCTGGTGGTCCCCAAGAACTTTCTGCTGGGAAACTGACATACCAACCCACAAATCTTTTTTTTTTTTTTTTTTTGGCCGAGTGGCTTGCAGGATGTTAGCTCCCCGACCAGGGATCGAACCCGTGCCCCCTGCAATGGAAGCACATAGCCCTAACCACTGGATCACCAGGGAATTCCCTCCGATCCCCAAATCTGAGTTGGAAGAAACCTCACACATCTTCTTATCCAAAAAATCCCTTCTGCACCACCTCTGAGGACAAGAAACTTGCCCCTTCTCTAAGACTGAAGTCTTCTACCCGTTGCCCACTAAGAAATGTGCAGAGGAGTGAGCCCGTGTGGGCAGGTGCAGCTCAGCTGGCTCCCACCAGATCCACGTCCAGAGACCAAAAATTACTTTGCACCTCCCACCATAGTATCTCATGAAAGCTGCGGACTTTCTTCCCAGCAAAACGTACACAGGCACATACCCACGGTGATTCAGTGGACTGCCCCCCTTAACAAGCCCTACGTTAGAGCAAGCACCTCTCCCCAGACGCCCAGACTCTAACTTGGCTTTTTCTTCAAAATTAGGTAGAAGAGGCTGAGGCACCACCTCCCCATCTCTTGTTCCTGGAGGCTGGGTGGGAGGGTGCTGTGGAGATGTCAGTCCCCTGCTCCCCTTAGGAGGCTCTGAATGTGAAGTGCCTCCCTCTCAAAGTGTCCCAGGAACTTTGGGGAAGGTCGCCTGGGACTGTGGGTGCTGAAGCTAAGACTTCCTTCAGAGTCCTCAATCCCACTCTCTTATTTCACAGCCAAAGAAAGGCTCAGAGTGCCCTGGGGACAGGGCCAGTCTGTCCCCGAAGACGGACACCAACTCAGGCACTTCCACCTGTGTCCTGCCTCGCCTGCCCAGGTCCCTGGGAGAGCTGGGGTGTGGGTATGACATCATGCAGGTAGGTGATCTCCGTCAGACTAAAATCAAATCTTCAAGGGGCGTTCATGGGACCTCCCTGGCGGTCCAGTGGTTAAGACTCCGCACTTCCACTGCAGGGGGCACGGGTTCCATCCCTGGTCAGGAAACTAAGATCCCGCATGCCATACGGCCAAAAAACAAAAGCAAAAATAACAACAACAACGAGTATACATGCACAATTGGCGGAAGGTAATTCCTCCAAAGGTACACGGGGGGCTCGCAGCATCTCAGAGGAGACTGTCTCCTTGCCACCTCTTCTCTGGGTTCAAGGACTAAAAGCCACCTCTCATAAAAGAGATTTTCCAGCCCACCTTAGTCTTCCTAGGACTGCCAAAGGGACTAGGTAAACTGCTTGGAAACGATCTAAGTCGGATATGCAAATTTCAAAAGAAGAGGCAGGGGCATTCTGCTCACTCACCTGTCCGGAGCTCCTCGTCCACGGTGGGAAGCTCGCTGCTCCCTCTGGGGATGGTGCCACCCGGTCAATTTGTGACTCTCTGCTCAAGTAGATACTTCTCCTTTCCCCCCCCTTCTCTCCGTGTGTGTGTGTGTGTGTGTGTGTGTGTGCGTGTGTTTCCTCTTCTGTTTCCCTACCTGATTTTCAATCTGATTACTTGTGTCAAAATCTGGCGGTGAAGGAACAGCCAATAGAGAGCGCGCCAGAGCTCTGGGCTGTATTTGCTTATCAAAGCTTTCCAGGAGCCAAGACTCTCCATTCTCTTCTCTAACCCGCCACTCCTGGAGCAGCACGCACTCTCCGGAAATTTTTAATAACATGTGGGTTTAAAAAGTAATGGCTAAATTATTAAATTTTAAAAATTGAAGTTAAAATAAAACATTTACTTATAAACCTGATTTTGTGTAGAGAACTCATAAGTTAGTCTCTTTCTTCCTTCCTCCCTTCCTTCTTTTTCTTTCTTTCTTTCTTTCTTTCTTTCTTTCTTTCTTTCTTTCTTCTTTCTTTCTTCCTTCTTCCTTTCTTTCTTTCTTCTTTCTTTCTTCCTTCTTTCTTTCTTTCTTTCTTCTTTCTTTCTTCCTTCTTCCTTTCTTTCTTTCTTTCTTTCTTTCTTCCTTCTTTCTTCCTTCCTTCCTTCTTTCTTTCTTTCTTTCTTTCTTTCTTTCTTTCTTTCTTTCTTTCTTTCTTTCCCTCTTTCCTCTCTCCTTCCCTCCTTCCTTTCTCCCTTTCCTTCTTCTCCTTCCTTCCCTCCCTCACTCCACGAGCTCAGCACTCAGCAACCCCAGCCTGGAGCATTCCCCTACAAAGCCCTTGGCTTGCGCTGCTGCAAACTGCTTTTAGAGGGGCCCCTCTTGTCCTTGCAGAGGTCGCCGTTGAGAAAAAAGTCAAATCCACGCTTTCCCAGACTTGACCCTAGAGCGAGCGGGGAGCAGCAGGTGTGATATTGAACGTGGGTGATTCCCGCATGTGCGGGACCCTCAGCCGCTCAGGCCCACGGGCAGGCTGCTCTCGGGTCCCAAGGCCCGCGTGTGCTGCCATCTGGTGGCCGCTGTGGAGTACTGGGAGGGCCGGGCGATGGGGGCTGCCTCCAGGTGTCCGTCACCAGCGGGAAGGCTGGGATGGCCAGTCTCGGACATTTCAGCCCACTGGGCACAGAAGCCACCTCCTTCTTCCTCCTCTGCCCCTCAAGCCTCCCCCAGCTTACGGGATGGCTGATTTATTTCAGGAGGTTTTGCATATGAGAACTCACAAAATAGAGCAGTGTTAGGCTGATTTGCATATGCACTGCAAGCCCAGAGCTGGAGAGATTATGTTTCCCTCCTAAAGAAAACAAGTTTGGCGACAGGAAGCCCCGACATAACTGAAGTCCAAGGTCCGACATGGAGAGAAAGGCGGGGTTTCGGGCAGGGTCTCACTGCTGCTGGGCCAGGCCATCGAGGGAGCTCCAGCCTGGGGGTCACCCTGGTCTGTGCGGTGCTGGTACTCTCTGGACCACAGGCCAAACACAGGAGACGACTGGTCTCTCTTCTTGGTGGACAGAGAGATTAGTGGAAACTCCTGGAATATTCTTTGGATGCTGCAGTTTGCCCATAGTCAACTGGAACTCTTTGTCATTATGCAAAGAATTCAAGGATGTTCAGAAAAATAAAAAATAATTAGAAAAATGATTACAGTAGAAAGAAAAAGAAAAATTAATTCAAGGACTTGCCCCTTAATTCACTTTGGTATACACACATGTCCACAGTTTGCTATTGTCAACCAGCAGGTCTTTTTCTCTTTTCACTGAATGTTATTTTGTTTCAGGACCTCCTAAATTCTCTTGTGGCTTTCATTAACATGTTTAATGATTTCACGGTTTTTCATGGCTTACCTTACTAATCACCTTCTCCATTCAGGGCATTTAGTTTGTGGGGTGCTTTCTAGTGTAAAGCTGCTGTATCAGGCACGTACAGTTCAGCTGTTGTTCTAAGATGTAGTCCCACTTAGGGTCCTTCTCTGCCCCCTTGAGTAACCAACTCAGGGACTCCTTTCCTAGACCAGGATCCCAGCCTGCAAGTAAAGACAGGCCTTCCCTGGAGCCACCTGGGAGCCCCTCTATGGGAGAGCACTGGCCAGGCCCCATGAGCACATCAGTTGAAGCCAGGAGGCCCCAGGCAGCCTCTCATACGCTCTTGCAGACTGAGACCTCCCAGCCTCTGGATCCCTTCCAGGGCTGCCTGCAGAGCCAACACCACTCCTCTTGGTAGGCAGCCCTGGAGATGAAATGCCTTCATTTAGACTCTTCCAAGGGCTAGGTCACATCAGCATCCTTGTGCCCATTCATTCATTCATTCGAGTTCTGTTGGTACCTTTCATGTGCCAGGTCTCTCCTTCTTCCCCCTTCCCTCCTCCCAGCTCGGGCTGCCAGAACAAGACACCACATACTGGGTGACTTAAACAGCATTTATTTCTCACAGAGGCTGGGAAGTCCAAGGTCAAGTTGCCAGTAGATTGAGTCTCTGGTGAGGACAAGCTTCCAGGCTTGTAGACAGCCGCCATCTTGCTGAGGCCTCACATGGCAGAGAGAGGACAAGCTCTGGTCTCTCTTCCCCCTCTTAAGAGGACACTAATCCCATCATGGGGGTCCCAACCTCATGACTCATCTAAACCTATCTCCCATCCAAAGGCCCCACCTCCAAATACCATCACATTCATTCATCAACATATGAATTTTGGGGAGACACAGACATTTGGTCCATTACATTCCCTTAGCTAATACATGTTTACTGAGTACCTACTAGGTACCAGATGCTAGGGTTTCAAACAAGAACCAGACAGGAGCCCTAGTGAGCTTCTTCTTTGTCTAGCAGGTGGGACAGAATACCCAGACATTTACAATTTGGGCTAATAAGTGCTGTGATGGGAATGTGGTTTGCATGTAAACAAGGAGCTTGGGGCATCGGGAAATGGACCCAGGAGAGTTAGTGAAGGAAGTGGCATCTAAGTTGATGCCAGGCTGAGTTGGTTGGGAGAAGGAAAGTAGGGAAGGATGTGCAAAGGACTGGAGGCCAGGACCTTCAGGGAAGTGACAGCAGCCAAGTTCAGTCTGAGTGGAGGGTGGCAACTGAAGGAAGGGGAGGGAAGGAGAGGACACTCGAGAGATGAGCCTAGAGAGGAAAGAAGGAGCACAATCAGGAAGATTCCTCCCTGGCTTAGAACCTTTAATGAGGGGCTTCCCTGGTGGCGCAGTGGTTGGGAGTCCGCCTGCCGATGCAGGGGACACGGGTTCGTGCCCCGGTCCGGGAAGATCCCACATGCCGCGGAGCGGCTGGGCCCGTGAGCCATGGCCGCTGAGCCTGCACGTCCGGAGCCTGTGCTCCACAACGGGAGAGGCCACAGCAGTGAGAGGCCCGTGCACCGCAAAAAAAAAAAAAGAAAACCTTTAAGGAGTTCCCTTTGCCCACAGGACAGAAATCTCAGCTTCAGAGAATAGCACTCAGTGTTTTCATGGTGTCAGAATTCTTTCAAATGATGGAACTTTTTCAGATGCAAGTTGCAGAAACCCGATTTAAACTTGTTTAAGAACAACAAGGGACTTCCCTGGTGGTCCAGTGGTTAAGAATCCGCCTTCCAGTGCAGGGGACGATCCCTGGTCAGGGAATTAAGATCCCACATGCCACGGGGCAATTAAGCCCACATGCCGCAACTACTGAGCCTGCGTGCTCTGGAGCCTGTGGGCCACAACTAGAGAGAAGCCCGTGTGCCGCAATGAAGAGCCTGTGCACCTCGATGAAAGATCCCGCATGCCACAACTAAGACCCAATGCAGCCAAAAAATAAATAATAAATAAATATTTAAAAAGAAAATGGTTCCCTGTGGTCAGTTGTCAAAAAAAAAAAAAAAGAACAACAACAAAACAATTACTTCATGTCACTGAAAAGAGTCTACTTCAGGTATGGCTGGATCCAGATGCTCACATGATATTGCCTGGATCTCATTCATTCCAGCCTCAGGACATTTGCATTCATTGTCCCCTCTGCTGGACGGCCCAACCCCAGATCTTTCCATGGCTGACCCCTTGTCATCCAGGTCTCAGCTGAAATGTCACCGCTGTAGCGAGACCTCCTTTGCCATCAACTAAAGCCTGACTTTCCCACCCCAGACGCTTTCTGTTTCATCAGCCTTACTCTTCTTAGCATTCATAATTAACTGAAAATATCTTGTGGATTTATTTCCTCTTTATTTATTTATTTTTGGGGCCTCACTGCCCACAAGGAATGTGGGCACTACAAGAGCAGGGGTCTCATTTCCCTGGCTCACAGCTGAATCTCAGTGTATGGTAGATACTGATGATGTAGTTACAGAATGAATGTTTCAATCAATCAATGCATGAATATCTCACTTTCCATCTCTCAGCTTTGCTTTATCCTGCGGCTGAGATCCTCAGCATTACCAGTTTGAGTCCATAAGCTTAGAAACTCCAGTGGAAAGAAAGCTGCTCTCTCAATAGTTTCAGTTAGAGGCCAGGGAGTGACTCTGATTGGCTCATCTCTGCACCATTCACTGTAGCGGGGAGAGGGATATGGGCCTCTCATTGGCCCGGGGTTGGCCGACCTGCTAAAACCACAGGAGAGTGGAAAAAGGGTTTGGGCAAGGACACAGAATAAAGCCAGAAAAGTGTTTAGGGTTGTAGCTGCCACCTTCTAACCATCTTCTCATTGTCACCTGAATATGCTGTGTCCTTCCTGCTGGAGACTGTCGATTAAAAAAAAAAGCACAACGTGAAAGCTGAGAATTATATTTTATTTGAGGCATTACTGAGGACTTAAGCCCAGGAGACAGCCTCGCAGGTAGCTCTGAGGGACTGTTCTAAAGAGGTAAGGGAGGAGCCAGGATATACCAGGATATATGTTTTTGCAAAAACAAAAAACAAAACAAAACAAAACAAAAAAGCAGGTAGTCGAACATCAAAAGATTATTGCTAATTAAAGAAAAACCGGGGAACTTCCCTGGCGATCCAGTGGTTAAGACTCCGCGCTTCCACGGCAGAGGACATGGGTTTGACCCCTGGTCGGGGAAATAAGATTCCACATGCCGCACAGCACAGCCATAAAACCCAGCACCTCAAGTTAATGAATTTAGGGCTTTTCTATGAATGGGAAAGTGCAAGAGTCTGGGCTTAATGAAATTATTCCTTTGATATGCATCTTAGCTATCTAGGGTCAGTATCCTGTTTTTCTCCATCCTGAATCCCCTGGGGTGCACCCCTGTGTGTGGTTGCAGTGGCTGAGGGCTTGGTGGCCACAACATCCTTTGTTTACTGATATGGCAGGTGAGTTCTTCATCCACCAGACCAAATTCCAACTCCTGCCTTTGCCCTTCCTGTTCCCCCTGCCTGGAATGTCCTTTTTCTTCAGTCTACTCCTCCAGGAAGCCTTCCAGACTTCCCACAATCTCTGGGTCACCTGTAGTATAAAGGATTTGGCCCACCACGACAACCCTTCGATTCTTGTCTCTGTCCATTGTCATGGGCACTCAGCTGCTTCTTAATAAGACCAGCAGCTATCTGAGGGAAGGATCCTGTGGAATCCTGTCTCAGCAGACGACAGGCACAGACTGACCCCAGTAAGGCTGACCTGTGCTGTGCTGGGTGTGCTGCAGGGTTCAGCCTCTGGTCCCAGCATCAGCTGGCATCAGCTCTGTGACCTTGGGTACATTTATGGCCTTGGCTTAGAATGGCCACAGAATGCAGCAAGCGGGAGCTGAGCTGAGCCCACCCGTCCTGGGGACGAGAGGACGGACCAGGTGGTCTTTGCCCTGGGGGCGAGGGCTCCCAGATGCTGCCCAACGGTGACCCTCCTACCACCACCACCAATCCTCCTCTGTCTCCTGGCGCCGGAAAGGCACCCATCGCGGTCCTGCTGCGACTCAGTCATTCAGGGAGACTGGGGAGCTCTGTCCAAGCCCAGGAGCTGCAGGCAGCTGAGGTGGAGGGAGCCCCGCCCTGCCTGCGCCTCGCGGACGGCACTCCGTGCTGGCCGACCCCACCTCCCAGGCGCCCGGGCTCCACGGAAGGCAGCAATTCGCCACACGGTGGCGCTCCTGCCTACTTTTCCTTTAGCAAAAACCAGCCCGAAAACTCTATCCCTCTATCTATCTATCTATCCATCCATCCATCCATCATCCATCTATCTAATTACTGCTTAAATTACAAGAATGAAATATGATCAGAGTAGAAAGAAGAAAATAAAATATGCACCTCCATCCTGACGTGTATCCTTTTAATTTCCCTCCCTCTCTCCCTGCCTCTTCCCCCCTCCCTTTCTCTCCCTCTCCTTCCTCTCCGCCTCTCTCCAGTCTCCCTCTCCCCACACATACATATGTGTGTATAATGTTTTCGATTCAAACAAATCTTTATTGGCCCTTTGCTCTTGGGTACCACACAGGCATTATGTCCCTCGGTCTGTAAGCTCAACCCTCCCATCCTCTTGCCTCCAGGAATCTCGAGATGGGGACGGGCAGCTTCCTGGTGGAAGACCACAGCGTGAGGTTCTGGGGTGCCTTCACTTCACAAGATGGTTGGTTCGCCTAGAGGAGCAAGACAGGAAAGAGGGGCTTCGAGAAATCAGGCAGGGAAGCAGGGGGTACAAGAGAGGACCCTTCAAGGGCCAGCGTTCCTGCTTGATGCCTCCCAGCATCCCCGGGAGGGGCATCAGACAGAGCGCTGGGATCCTGTCAAGTAGCTCATCTGCTCCTTCTACCCCACAGCGACTTCATGAAACCCTCTGGCAGGAGGCTCGTGAGGACTGGAGAGGCTAACTCTTCTTGACAGCCCTTCATAATGGAGACTGGTGATCTATCGCCTCCCATCTAGGTGATTCATATATGTTTTGTTTTTTTGTTGTTGCTGCTGTTTTTGCGGTACGTGGGCCTCTCACTGTTGTGGCCTCTCACTGTTGTGGCCTCTCCGGTTGCGGAGCACAGGCTCCGGACGCGCAGGCTCAGAGGCCATGGCTCACAGGCCCAGCCGCTCCGCGGCATGTGGGATCTTCCCGGACCAGGCCACGAACCCGTGTCCCCTGCATCGGCAGGCGGACTCTCAACCACTGCGCCACCAGGGAATCCCTCATATATGTTTTATAAAACATAAATCCCCGGTGGCAATTAACAGAGCGGATAACGTCGGATTCTCCAGAGTCACTTGGGGCCAATGGGTGCATCGTGCCTGTACTCAGACCTGGGCTTGCTCCTGGCCTTGACACACACCCGCTGCAGACCACAGGCAGACATTAGCCTCCCCGAGCCTCAGACTTGCCGTCTCTAAAACAGGGCTAAGATAAAGCTTCCCTTGGAGCTGTAGGTAGCAAATGAGATAATACATGCAAAACATTTTATAAATGCTAAAATGCTTTAAATGTGTAAGTTATCACATCTCATCAGAAATATTCAGCTGTGGAACTCTGCCCTCTCTTTCATGGGCTAGTCCAGAAGCCTTAGCTGCTGAGGGCAAACAAGCAAACAGGGCATGTCAGCCTGATTCCTACCAGGTGGGTTGTGCTAATTTACATGGCAGGCTGGTTATTAATGAAACACACGGCATCTGGTTACTGCGCCATAAACTCCCGGTGACTTCCGCGCTTGTGTTCTCTGGATACTCCCAGGAAGCCCTCGCGAGGCTGCAGGCACAGAGGAAGGAATGGGAGTCTCGTGAACATTCACCCATGCCAGAGAGGGTGCAGGGCCTTCACAAGCCTCGCCTCTTTTAGTCCCAGGTAGCATTTTGTCACTTGGAAGTATTGACCAAATGACGGGAAACCAAGCACCAACCCCCAGGTGCAGCTGGCACCACAGCCAAGTCCACACAGTGATAAGTGGGGGCATCTGCCTGACCAACCAGGGCAAGGACCCCACCTCCTATCCCCAGGGTTTCTCCAGCACCATGCCTGGCACATCCCAGGATCAGTAAGCTTGTGATGCATGGATGCTAGTTTGTATTCTTCCCAACAAGCACTGTGCGTGTGTGTGGGGGGCGGGGGGCGGTTCATTAGCCAGCCTGAGGAGGGTGAAAATCCCCCAGTGGGTCCTCACCTCCTCGGTCAAGCCCCATCAAGTAGCCCCAGGGAGTGGTGGCCTTGGTGCCTGCGTAGTTTCAGCCATCAGAGGAGTTTTCTGTGGCTGTTGAGCGGGGAGAGGCCCTCTCTCCCCCGACATCCTAAGTGGGTCAGGGGGCTTTGGGCCTTGGGCATGGCTTCAGTCTCCAGACCGAGGAAGCAAAGCCTCAAAGGAACCCATAAAGAAGTGAGAGCCGAGGAAAGACATTCAGGACGACATACACCTCTCTGCAGAGAACTCGAAATACAAACCCATCGGGGAAAGAGCAGTCTATCTCAGGGCTGATCAGCATTAGAAGTGACCTGCAGGGGGCGCTGCCTTCCAGCTTCTAGGATTTGCACTCAATTTACATTCATTTTGCCTGTACCTTCAGAGGTTTTCAAATTACCATTTTATCATTGTCCCCTGAAGGGTGAGCATTTTTCTCTTCCGGTTGTTTCTTATCTACCCAAGAGCATGTAGGGAGGTCTCCTTCTCTGAGGAAAAGAATGTAGAAGCTGGGGAGAGGGTGAGGCCATAG
The DNA here is from genome assembly GCF_059928025.1 of Delphinapterus leucas. NCBI lineage: Eukaryota > Metazoa > Chordata > Mammalia > Artiodactyla > Monodontidae > Delphinapterus > Delphinapterus leucas. The sequence continues at coordinate 121,351,267 of NC_143134.1, read as the reverse complement.
CAGTCTTGGGACTACAGTTGGTAGTCCTTGAAAGGTGGTCTGGCCACGCATTTCTGCAAGATGAGTGGTTTGCAGTTTAAAAGGACACGTGTAATAAGCTCATTTGGAAAGCAGGAAAGGATCCTTTACAAATCACCCCACCCAGATCCAGCCATTCCTCTCCTGGGTATGCACCTGAAGCATCAAAGTGGGGACTCAAAGCGATACCCGTATGCCCGTCTTCCCAGCAGCGGTATTCACAACAGCCAAGCGGGGGAGGCTGCCCAGTGTCTATCGACAAATGAATAAGTAAACAAAATAGAGTATATCTGTGCAATGGAATAGTCAGCCTTAAAAAGGAAGCGAATTCTGACACGGGCTACAACACAGATGAACCTTGAAGACATTCTGTTAAGTCCAATAAGCCAATCACAGAAAGATAAATACTTTATTCCACTTACGCGGGGTATCTGGAGAAGTCAACATCACAGAGACAGAAAGTAGAACAGTGGTTGCTAGAAGCTGTGGGTGAGGGATGAGTTATTTAATAGGTACGGCGTTTCTGTTTTGCAAGATGAAAACGTCCTGGAGATGGATGGGGGTGATGGCCGCACGGCGATGTGAACGTGCTCAATGCCCCTGAACTGTGCACTTAAACATGGTTAAGATGGCAAATTTTATGTGATGCGTAGTTCACCAAAGTTAAAAACAAACGTCTGCCCAATCCTTCATTTTCACAGACACAGGGGGTGAGAGTGAAGCCCGGAGTATCTCACCATCTCGTGGTGAGGATCTCAGATTTCCCTTCGCTGTGCAGTCCAATTATTATTTTCTGATCTTCACGTATTTTTGCAAGTTTTTATTATGAAAAATTTCCAAAAAGAAAGCAAGTGAAACATGTCTAATGAACACCTATATATCCCTCACTGTTATTCAACAAGTTATCATTTGCCAACTGTGCTTTATGTCTCTATATGCATATATATGTACATATAAATGTGTTTCGTTTTGATAAAACATTTTGAAGATGTATTGCAGACATCATGACACTTCACCCATAAATACTTGAGCATGTATCTCCTAAAAACAGATATTCTTATATCATCATGTAACTGTCATTATCACACCTAAGAAAACTGTCAATAATTTCCTAGTATCATTGCATATTCATTTCAGACTCACATTTTTTTTTTTTTTTGCAATCTCCCCCCATTTTCTCGTAGAGTGGCTCTTTTAGAATCAGGATCATGCCAACTTTCAAGCATTGCGTTTGCCTGTTTCTTTAGCCTCCTTTATGATAGAACAGCGCCCCCTACCCCTTTCTTTTGACATTGATCCCTCCCCCCCCAACCCCCACCCCCTCAAAAGAGCTCAGGCCAGCCTGGTAGAAGGGTCTGCTTTCCGGATTTGTCTGATTGTTTCCTTGAGGTGCCGTCTAACCTGTTCCTCCATCCCATGTATACTGGACGTTAGGGCCAAGGCTTGATGCAGTTCAGCTGAGATGTCTTAGGCAAGGATATTTCTCAGGTGATGCTGTGTGCGCCACAGCATTGGCGGTACCTAATGTCAGGTTGTCCCACCTTAGTGATGCTAAGTTTGGTCACTGGGTTAAAGAGGTGACAGCCAGCTCTCTCCATCATAAAGGTGAGGTGAGAAGCAGTCTGTAGAGTAGGACTTTGTCGTCATGCAAGCATCCTGTTCCCCACAGCTTCTCCTAATGGGCTCAGCTTCCACCGCTGAATCAACTGTTTCATTGATGGTTGCAAAATGGTGATCCTTCTAATTCTTTCACTCCTTCCACATTTATTAACTGTTTTGTTTTTTTTTTCTGTAAAGATGAGCTTTCCCTCATTAACCGTGGATGAGCCAGAGTTCTTCCAAATATCAGGGTGTAAATGATTCATCTTTTCTTTTTAATTGCTGATTTCCATAATAAGGTGTTGGCATAATTGGATTTTTAAAATTTTCTCTCTCCTTTTCCCCCCTTAATTCTGAGTATCACTATGAACTCATGGATTTGTATTTTTTCAATGATTTACATTACATTCCAAAGATTCCTTATTATGGTCCGTGTAAGCCAAGGACGCAGTTGCAAGCCAAGAACATCAAAGATGGCTGGCAACCCCCAGAAGGTAGGAGAGGGCATGGGACATTCCCCATCACAGACTCCAGAAGGGACCAGCCCGGCTGACCCTTTGATTGCAGATTTTTGGCGTCCAGAACTTAGAGAGAACACACTTCTGTGGTTTAAAGCCACGCGGTTTGTGTACTTTGTCACAGCAGCCTGAGGACACTCATGCATCAGGGAGCAGTAATGACGATATTCATAGGTGCCCACACTTTGGCATGCGCTCTGATAGGCATTTACATGAGTCTCTCACTGGACTGTCCTAGTGACCCTCTGAGTTGGGTATTTAAGGTATTGGTGGCATCCCCACGTCCAGGTATAGAAACTGAAGTTTGGTTACTCACCCAGGGCACACTGCCAAGTTGTAGAGCCAGGATCCCAACTCAGCCTTACTCCCTCTGTCCTCCCCAGATGGCCTGGTTCGCGCACTGCACACCTGTGGCCGCCATGCCAACTGTCCTTTATGAGTAAGGGCTGGAAAAGGCATTCTTGAACAAAACCACAGAAACCCAAATTATAAGTCAAAAAAGGAGAAGGAGTTGATTACTTCAAAATTAATGTCTCTTTTCCAGCAAAGTACAATATAGTTAATAGGAAGATAACAGGTGGGGGAAGACACTTGAAATATCTACAGTCAGCGAAGGACACGTTTCCGTGTGTTGCGATCCTGCAAAGCAACAAGGAAAAGATAGTAACTCTCCTGAGAGAAAAATGGTCAAAAGATAAGAACTGACCATTTATGGAGGATGAAACCCACAAGACTGACAAGAATATTAAAAAATGCTCCATCTCATTAAGAGAGAGGTAAGTTAAAACAAGAATGGGTCACTATAGCCCTATTATACTTTACAATTAAGAGTGTTGGCAGGGATGTGGGCATTTTTGTAGACTTCTAGTGAGACTGTAGCCTGGGGCAGCTGTCCTGGAGAACAGTTGGGTGGTGTTTCTTAAAAGTAAGTCTGTGTAAAAATTTTGGAGGTGACGGTTATGTTTAGTCCCTTGGCTGTGGTGATGGTACCACAGGTGCATGCCATGTCCAAAGTCATCAAGATATAACATTAATCTTTTGTGTATCAATTATACCCCTGTAAAGCTAATTTTTTTTCTCTAAAAACAACAGAGCAAGTCCATGCATACTCTATGATCCACCAGTTTTAGTCCTAGTTACGTATCCCAAAGAAATTCTCAGCTGGACGCATACGGGAACAAGTAGTGAAGTTTATCACAGTGTTGTTTCTGGTGGCACTATGGGTGTCGTTCCCTGGGAGAGTGGAGAGTAGATCAGGGTAGATCCACATCATTGAATAATCGTCAGCAGTTAGAAGCTACTGGCTGCACGTATACAGGGCAAGGTACATGAAGCTTCAAGACATAAAGTTGAGTGGGGAAAAAAGTAAGAAGCAGATCGCCATTTATGACATAATCCATTCAACTAAGTTAAAAATATATGCATATATTTATATACATATGTGTCCATTCGGACACAGTGCTAGACAGCAAGGGGACAATGACAGGACTGGAGAGGCCAGGGCTGCTGAGAGTCTCAGGGGCTACTGCCAGGAGCTTGGAGTCCACCCTCCAGTAAATGTGTGACCCCTGAAAGCAGGGGGCTGCCACACAGAAAGCTGAAGCAAGAGAACCACTCAAATGGATGAACTTACGACACTGAAAAGGACATATTTTTGACTAGTGGTGTCCTTCCAAAGGCCTTCAAATCTCATTGCATCTGGAAGGTCTTTTGTTTGTGAGGGACAGAAACCCAACTGAAGCCAACATCAGTGGAAATAGTTTTTGCCTCATGGAACTCGGAGGCAGGGTGAAGCTGGCATCAGGGACTCCGGAGTTTGAGGGGGTAGCAACCTACGTTTCTCTTTCCATCTCTGTCTCTCTTTGTCTCTGTCTCTCTGTGTCTTTTCCATCTTTTGGCTGGACTCCTCACAGCGTCTGGTATAGGTGAGGGAGAGGGGGAGGGTCACAGCTTTCTCATCCCAGTTTAGTGACCCCAGAGGAAAGACAACATCCCTTTCAGCATCCACGTATAACGACTCAGGGAAGCACCCTGATTGGCCCAACTTGGGTCACATGTCCAACTGTACCAACCCCTTTGGCTGGATGCCCAGGATCTTGGATTGGCTAGACCTGGTCCAGGTGCCTGTGGCCTGAGGGTGATGCTGTGGTTGTCCCCAGGAAGGGGAGGGGGAGATGCTGCACAGATGAATGCCTCACACACATCAAGTGGGTGCCACCTGCCTCCAAGGGCTCACCCCTTCTGTTTTCTGTCACACTCAGACAGGCTGGACATGACGGTTGGAGAAAGCCCGGTCAGGAAGCCCCTGCCACGGGGAGGCTCCAGGGTGGTACGTGGAAGGTAGTGGTCTGATCAACGTCTATTTAGCCAATGACAAAAATCAACCCCAGGAAAGCAGAAAATAGCAAGGCAGCCCCTGGGGAGTGGACGGAGACAGCGGCAGGGCTGCCTCTGCCTTTCTTCCCAGCTTCTTCTCACAGCCCCTGGTGGTCCATATTGAGAGAACAATTACCATTCTTCTTCCAGACACTGTATAAACAGGAACAGCGTGGTTATGGCCCCCTTGAGGTCCTTCCATGGAGGAGAGCATTCCAGCAGGATGAGATCACGGAGCCCAGGAAGATTGCGGGTAGGGAAGGGGGGTTCCTGGGCTGGAGCTCTGGAGCAGTGCCCATCCCCCGACTCCATCCCTTAACCTAACTCTCCCAATCATTGGTGGTCTCAGAGTGCCCGAGTTCCTGCCATGGTGCTAACGCAAAGGCAGGAATCTGTTCCTGAACCCAGACCGCCCCGCCCCTTCTCCCCCAAGCTTTCCATCTCTGGGCCCCCGGCCGACTATGCTGGGTAACTTACACGGAAGTCACCGCCCCGCCCCTTCTCCCCCAAGCTTTCCATCTCTGGGCCCCCGGCCGACTATGCTGGGTAACTTACACGGAAGTCACCGCCCCGCCCCTTCTCCCCCAAGCTTTCCATCTCTGGGCCCCCGGCCGACTATGCTGGGTAACTTACACGGAAGTCAGCACCGGGTGGCCTGACTCCAGGCAGCGACTGGATGCTGACTGTGAGCGCAGCTAACAAATTAACAAAACTCACATTTATTGACATAGGCTCTGTGCTGGTTACATCTTAACGTCTCGTTGAATCCACCCCAAATCCCCATTAGGTGGGCGTTATTATTACCCCTATGCTCTAGATGAGGAAACTAAGGCTCACCCAGTCAGCACGATGGCAGAAACCTGCCTTCACGCTCTCGTCTGTTTGAATCACGAGCTCTTGGCTTCCCCCAGCTGCCTCCATGGTGTGTTAGGCTGGTGGAATTTCCAGGTCAACGCTCACCTCCCCCAGAAGCCAGTATGATTATAAAGGATGCGCACGGCTCAAGGGTCCCCAGGAGGAGTGTGGGTGCGGGTAGGTGGGTAGAGGCCAAAATACAGCCCGGGCTCTGCTCACGTGGGCTATGGGCCCAGAAGGAGTGCCTTTTTTTTTTAATTCTCACAAAGGCAACCCACGGGCTAACAGTAGCCGACCCCCCGGGCCTCCTGGAATTCTGACAGCACCCACCGTGCTAGCCACTCACACAGCAGGCCCCTTAAGCCATATGCCGCCTTGCCTCCTGACCCAACTAGTTCCCACGACCAAAGTTGTTATTTCCATAACTCCCCCAGCCCGGTAGGCGCTTGCTTCTTCTTTAGTCCTTTTCTTCCCAAACGCCTCTCCCATTCCTATTTCATGAAACCTACCTTTCTTTTAAAACCCGGCGGGATGCTCACTCTTTCAGAAAGCCTTTCAGACACCACAGCTGAACTGCGGCCTCTCTCAGGCTGCTTTGTATCAGTCACAGCGTCTACTATACCCTGCCTCTGATAAGGGCCATCATCCTTCAAGCATTCACTCGGCGCGGGTCGCTGTGCTGAACACTCTCCATACTTTTTCTCCCTGAATCCTCACTTCACTCCTGTTATTATGCCCATTTCACAGAGGAAGAAACTGAGGCTCAAGGGACTTCAAGACTTGCCCAGGTTTACACTGCTGGGAAGCAGCGGAGCAGGAACTGAACTGAGGGGTTCTGCTTTTAAAGCTGCCTGCTCTGATCAGGGTGGTTTTCCATAGACGTCGCGACCACGTCTGAAACGCCAGCAATCTGAGGGTAGAAGCCACTGTGGGTCTCCGTAGGCCCAGAGGTGGGCTTCTGTAAATACTCCGCGAAGGAAAGAAGGCTGCCCTGGTGCAGCTTTTCTCTTTCCGCAGATGAGCTGCCACTCCTCCAAGGCTCCACAGCAGACCCTTCGCCCACAGGGGCCCTACGGGCTCTTCGGGAAACATGAACGCAGCTCTGCGGCCGGGCACACGGAGACCCCTGGAAGGGGCACCCGGGTCTGCGAGCGGAGAAGGAACCTCCGAAGGCGTGAGGTGTGCACTCCAACCACACCCAGCCGGGCCAACTTGTTTACGCCTCTTGCCCGGGCCGGCCCGGCCCGCCGCCCCGCCCCTCGCTCTCTCGCGTAGCTCCTCCCGCCGCGCCGGCCCTTCTTTTTGCCTCCTTCGCAGTCACAAGACCTCTCAGCGGCTCCCTTTCGGAATCCTTCCGCCCGTCCCCGCCCCCCTACCTTACAAACTCTCCTTGTTTCTTTCTCGACTGGTTAGCATCATCAGTAATGAGCAGAACTTCCCCTTCCTTCCAAAGGTGCTGCCGACCGCGGTCATCTGTCGTCGGGTTCGACGGGGTGGGGGGTGAGACCCCGCTGGGACTCTTTTTCGTGGCGGAGGCTGCACCGGCCGCGGACATTTCACGACGGGGGGGAGGTGCTGTACGTCCAAGATGGCGGCGCCCTGTAGGCTGGAGGAGCTGTGAGGTAAACAGCTGAGGGGGAGGAGACGGTGTGTGAGTATGAGGGTGTCGCCCCCTCCCTTTCATGGGGGCTTCTCAGGGCAGTCCTGGCACCATGGCCTCAGTCTGGGGGGCCCTGTGGGGCTGGGCCAAGGGGCTCTCTTGCCGGAGAAGGGACTCCGGGAAGGGGGGTTCGGAGAGCTTTCCCCTCCCTCTTATTACGCTCTATCTCCGGCGGGGCCCGGCCAGGCTGGCGGGTCTCTGGGGAGGAGAGGCGGCCCCGGCCGGCACGTCGCCCCTCTTCGGCGACGGAGGGGACGGCTGCACCCCCGCACCGCGGAGCCGAGGGCAGGGGTGAGGTGGGCCTGGTCGCCAGCCCCTCGCTGGGTGGGGTGACAGGTTCCCGCGGGGTGCGGAGAGCGGGGGAGAGACCCTCGGCTGGAGGGCGGGGCCGGGCGGTGGGGTTGGTCCCCGGGCTTGTTGAGAGGGGTCAGGGGTTGGGGGGGGGGGGGATGAATGGAGGCTGCCTGTGGGCATCAAGGACCCGCCTGGACTCGGTGTCTCCGCTGAAATTTGCATGACCGAGCGCGTCGCTCCGGGTGTGCTCGTGGGTATTTAATCGACGGTGAAAGACAGTTGCTTTCGAGTCAGCAGAGATGATTCTTAAGAGACAGCTATTTGCAGAGCCACTCCTAGACGCTCATTCATTAATTTGAGGAACTGGAGGGTGAAGAGCCCGCAGTCAGAGAGCCCTTTGAGAATGAATGCTGTTTCTTTGTGTTTCCTTTTCAAGAGTTTTGCTTCGTGTGCTTTGGATTTGGGGGTGTGGGGGGAGGCTTTGGAGGGGGCGCGGTCCTCTCGACAACAGCAGCTTGTTTATGGGGCACTCGCTGTGCAAGTGCTTTGCACTCATCCTCTCCTGTAGCCCTCGAGACAAAGGGGAAAGGCAGCCACTCTTAACGCCTCCATTTCTCAGATGAAGAAACTGAGGCCCCGAGAGATGAGGGTCCGTTGCCCAAGGTCATCCCTCTAGGATTATGCGAGCCAAGACTGGAACTGGGGTCTGACTGCCTCCCAGACTGTGCTCCTGTCTCTATTTGTACACCCATGACTCTCTCATTTATCTCTTATTTGATCAAAGCTGGCCCGTCATTCTAAGTAGGTGATTAGAATTAATCACTTGGCCGAGGTCTGTGCATAAGTGCCTGTGTGTGTGTGTGTGTGTGTGTGTGTGTGTGTGTGTCTTTAATTTTGAGGAGGGACACCCTTGCTTATATACCTTAGCTTTTGTTGGGGGTGGCAGGGTTGTGCCTGTAAACATGTTAGTCTAAATCACGCCGGAAAGTATTTGATGTTTTCATAAAACTCATGCGTTTACTGCAGAAAGAAGTCGTGCTAAAATCCTTGCTGGGTTTTTTTATAGAAAGCATGGAAATAGCCCTTCATTTTACATAGCGTAAGCTGTAAAAGTACTTAAATAGAATAATACTCTTCTGAGATTCATCGGTTTATAATTTGGGGATCAACTTGGAGTCGTCTGAATTCACACGTGCCGGCAAAGTGGAGCTGTAAATTTCGAGAAGCGTCATAAAACCAACCCTTGTGGGAGCCCTTGATTTACAGAGCAACCACCTGTGATTCTTAAGTTGCCCATTCCTGAGTAAACCTGGAACATGCACGTGTGAAAACTGATGTAGGGTCGAGTGGGGAAATGCACCTTTAACAGTCACGCATCAGGCCAATGAGGTGCCTCCGAAACACTGACAGATTCTTTGCTATTTCTCTGGGGAGCCACAGGTTCTCCCTCTAACCACCTGGTGTAAACTTAAGGGGTATTTATAGAGGGTGGCAATGGAAACTATCCTCTTACCAAACTACATATCTTACCCAGACGCTCTTACGCCACGTGCACGGAAGGGCGAACGATGTAAGCTTTCTTTGCTTCACGCATTTCCTGGTGTCATAAAGACTTTGGGATGTTCCTAATTGCCTAGCTAGACAGATTCCTAGGCAGCTACACGCATTCTTACTTGTTTTCATGAAATTGGAGTGTCTCAAATCCTGTGACTCAGTTGTACTCTTCCTCACTGGTTTCTTGAGAGCAAAGATGTCCCAGGCTGCTGCTGTCCGGGTGTAATAAGATGCCTTCTGTGCATACCTGTTTTCATTTGTGAGGTGAAACTGAACAGTCTTACTAGGACAAATCAAATACATGCCTGTTTGTGGGATGTTTATAGAGTAATGAAATCACCGGAAACGAGAGACCTCTAACAGTAGCGTCCATCAGAACCTTCATGCACAGGTATCTGGCCCCATAGTAGGTAGATTTGCATATTTGGTCTTTAAGTGTATTTTGGAAGAAGTCATAGGTGATTCTGATGTGCACCAGGGGTTGCGGACCAGTGGCTAAAGTAGCCACTTTGGCTATTTTTCTTTTAATTTATAATTTATTGCAGAGGCATTTCTTAAAATAGCTTCTAACCTCTGGTGTATATAGTGGTGGGTAAGTTTGGGGCGCTGAATTACAGCTGACTTGATCTTACAGATCTGTCTTCTTTCAGAGTTTGTTAAGGTACAGGTATGGTTCTTTTCTGGGTTCTAGGGCCATGGTAGACTAAAGTTAACTTTTTCTGGAATTAACTGGATATTCTTGGCTGCAGATGAGCCAAATACAGCAATACATCAACCATTTCAATCTTTTCTAAAAGTCAGATAGCTTTCGACTTCTAACAAGCCACTAAGTTCTCTGAGCTTCAGTTTATTCATTTGTGAAATAAGAGAGTTGGATCGTAAATGAGTATTTCAAAGTCTAAATTTCTGAGATTTCAAGTCCTTCTGGGGCTACATTGATTGAATCAGTGTTAATGGCTTTATAATAACTGAGCAAATGGATGACCTTTAGCGCAACCTGTTTTTATCCTTTCCTTTATATCACATTTTTAAGAAGGTATTCCTTAAAAGTTCCTCATATTATAAATCTCTCTTCGAGAGATTAGTTTTATTTGTATTAGTTTTGTTTGTCATTTAAGTAGCTGCAAGCATGAAAGAAAAGTATACTCGATAGCATTTAAATCTCGAGCTTTTTGCTTTAAAAATACATATATATTTATAATTAGCATATACTCAAAAACTGAATTTTCCCCCCTCAGTGTTTAGTTTGCATGAAATACTGATTTTTTTCTATTGGTCTGAAAAGGGTTTTAGACCAATTAAATTGGTTTAAAATTACCATCAGCAATTTTAGATTATTCTTTTTCTGATTTACTTTTTAAGCGTGTGGTTCCTAGACATTAGTAATTTAATGTCTAGTGTCTATTTTTGGGAGGGGGAGAATTTTAAAAAATATGTGTATATAAAACATATGTAATCCCAGGACCTTGCTAATTTCTTCTTGTCCATTCTCTTGTGCAGTACTAACTTTTGTTCTATACAGGGAAGTAGCAAAAGGTTATAGAACACGTTTTAAGGTTGAATGGATTCAGATTGTCATCTAATGAGTAAAGTGCCCTAAAAACCTAGCTTTGATACAGAGCAAGACATGGTAGTTACTGGCCTAGAATTCACAGGTCACTTTCTAAAGTAAAGATAATGGCAATAGAAGCCAAGAAGTGTTTGAGTAACAAGGGACAACTTTACCCTTTGGTCGGTGATAGAGGACACAATGGGCCGTGGTAAGAAAAAACAGATGTGGTGACCGTAATGTCTGCAGTTGTTAAGACCTGTGCTGCTCTGAGTAGTTCCACAGAGCACACGAGTACAGCAACAAACATGAAGTGTATCCATTTTAAGCTCCAGAATGACTGTATCAATGTTTCAAGTATAAGTTATTAAATGTAGACTTCTAAGGCTTATGTACCCATTTTGTTTAGTAGTAATATTGTTATAATAAAGTTTATATTTATTGGCACAGTGCCAAACAATGTGCTATGTTTTTTACACGCGTGATCCTGTTAGCTCTTCCCACAGCCTTAAGGGGCGGGAGAGAGAGATGAGCATGCTGAGGCTTAAGGTCACTTATTCGGTGGCTGAGCTGGGATTTGAGCCCTGTTGGTTGACTCCAGAACACACACATTTAATCTTGCACTGTGATAAATTGTCTGAACTGCTGATCTCATAAACTAACTCAAAGGTCAATGGTTCTTAAGTTTTGAGGGGGCCTCCGTTACCCTCTGAGGATTTGTGGGAAGCTGTGGACCAAATATCGTTTTCTGTCCCATCAGCACCAAGAACAAAATTCATACAGATATGAAATTCTGGATATGGCTTCAGGAACTTTACAGACCCAGCCTGAAGCCCAGCTGATCATTCTAGATAGACTACTGCTCTTAAAAATGGACTTGGGCTTTAAAAAAGAAACAAACAACAAACAAAACAGTAGATAGGAAAGGCCTACGTCTTTTAAAGATGGACTATGTACTGTTTGTATTATAAATCATTTTCTTAAACGTTTATATTGAAAGGTTCTTTACACTTCACTGGGAGATCAACCTTAGGTGCCACATTAAAAAAAAAAATTCTAAGTGGAGAACTCAGGTGTGTAACTTGCTAAATGCTTGTCAAGCTTGGCATTTGGTCTGTGTGTACCTTTAGCACCTGGCAGAATTCCATTGGGCTTTTTTCCCCAGGGTTTATGCACTGTTTTTTTCCTTTAGAACCTCAAAAGTGTATATAAAATATATATTTTTAATATTTCTTGCCTTCATCCTTCTTCCTAGACTAGTGGTTCTCAACCTCTTGTGGGCATCAGAATCGCCAGGAAGACCCCACTCCCAGATTCAGAGGTGTCTGACCACCAAGGCTCAAGGCCCAAGAATTTGCATTTCTAGCAAATCCCCAGGTGATGCTGATGTTGCTGGTGTGAGGACCACATTTGAGAACCACATGTGTTAGTCCTAGACTATCAAACCCTGTGCCTTTATTCCCTAGGATATTTCTGTTTTAGTCTTGTGAACTTGAAACCTAAAGAAATCTTAACAGTTTTCCTCAGATTTCTTTTTTTTGTTTTTTTTGTTTTTTTCGGTACGTGGGCCTCTCACTGTTGTGGCCTCTCCCATTGCGGAGCACAGGCTCTGGACGTGCAGGCTCAGCGGCCATGGCTCACGGGCCCAGCCGCTCCGCAGCACGTGGGATCTTCCCAGACCGGGGCACAAACCCGCGCCCCCTGCATCGGCAGGCGGACTCTCAACCACTGCGCCACCAGGGAAGCCCCTCTCAGATTTCTTTTAAGGGAAGCTCTGTTTTTGAAACATACATGATATTTGGTTTATTTTCTTGGTAAGTAATTTTGTTCATGCTAATAGAAAGTTAAAACATAAGAAACATTATTTATAGAAGAGCTACACCTTACCAAAATCAAGCTCTGTCCCTGCAGGCAAGTTACTAGAGGATTTACCTCTGAAATAGGGTAGGTATACGCTTCAGCGAATTGTCCTTCCAGGTCCCTCATGGCAAAAGTTCTGAGTGGAGAATCTGGAGCTCCCCTGCCCCTGTTTATACAACCTTGGGAGAGACCACAACTGCTGAGACCATGTAAATCACACGTGACTACACATTTTGGCAGGTTTTGCTACCAGCTGTTTTACTTTCACACACTGAGTGGTATTTCCTACCCCTTCCTTTCCTTCTGTGCATTGGTAGGAAGAGTGAATTGGAGCTTGTATCTTACCTTTTTTGGATGCATTTGTGCTGAAGGCAACTTTATTCACTTGATAGAATATTACTCTAAGAAATCACCTGAGCGTTGCTGAGCCAAACATAATTGTGTAGTAGTGTATTATTAATTTTAATAAATTTATTTATTTATTTATTTTTGGCTGTGTTGGGTCTTCGTTGCTGTGCGTGGGCTTTCTCTAGTTGCTGTGAGCGGGGGCTACTCTTCGTTGTGGTGCATGGGCTTCTCATTGTGGTGGCTTCTCTTGTTGCAGAGCACGGGCTCTAGGCGTGTAGGCTTCAGTAGTTGTGGCACGTCGGCTCAGCAGTTGTGGCACACGGGCTTAGTTGCTCCACGGCATGTGGGATCTTCCCAGACCAGGACTCGGACCCATGTCCCCTGCGTTGGAAGGCGGATTCTTAACCACTGTGCCACCTGGGAAGCCCAGTAGTGTGTTATTGACATATTATTATTATCTGTATTATCTGTGTAATGTTTCTGTTCTACTTATACTGTACTTGATAATGAAATAGTCTATCTATGCCTGAACCTGTATCTGAATTGTCTTTGAACTTTTTTAGATAAAAACCTCAGTACAGAAAACAAGTTACAGTGAAGAGACATCTGCTTTCGTTTATACCTGTAGTTGTGTTTTTACATCATAGAAAAGTTGCACAAAATTATCTAGGCGATGTGATATGCAGTTACATATTTTATGTGATTTGGGGTTCTGAGGAGTCCTAGGGGATAGAAGGCCACACACAACACTGATTTTCCAAAAGTCTGAATATTCAGCTGATATTTTCAGATAAAATACTTCGTGAAGGCATTTAGGTACCTGCCAATAGTATTTCATAAAGGTATATTACAGCTCTCAGGTCTCTCATGCCTCGTAATGCATCTTGCCTAGGGCAGAGATGTGTGAAAAAATGTGTACAAGTCCTGCTAATGACATCTCTACATGGCTGTTGAGCTGGAGTTCGTGTGTACCCCACATATACACACCATCGCTCTGTAAACACCTACAGAATGAAATGAAGGTGAAATGTGAAAACAAGTTGACCTATATTCCTTCTGCTTAATCTCAAAACACTAAAGCACAGAGCTGTCATCTTCCCCAAACCTACCCTTTATTTCTATTCAAAAAGACTTGTAGAAGTGCAATTACAGTGTTGCTTTCTGATGAGAATACAACTTTTGGGTCCAAGAGGAAGAGTCTAGATCTGAGGGCATGTTTCTTTTTTAATTTGGCTTTCGAAGATAGCATGGATTGGCCCTGTTATGCTCTGACAGGTGTTTCCATCCATACCCCTCAAGGGTACACATTTTTGAAGAGGGTCTTCTCCGCTCCTCACTTCTGATCAGGAAGTTCACAGGTCGCATGATTTTACCTAGTAGTACCTCCATAGGGCAGGATTTAAATATAAATGAATAAGTAAACACTTAAAAATATAAATAATGCCAGGTAGCCCTGACTGGCCAACATTTGTCACCATAACCATTTTTTAGCATAGCAATAAAGAAGGTAAGAAGTCTTAATGTCGAGCATTGGACAAAAAACATTCTGATTTCCTATGCCAGTTCCTTTATATAGGACAGTGATCCTGGCTAGGCAGGCTATAAGATCTCATCTTGTATACATCCTAATTTTACCCTTGCCTTAGATATTCCTTTTCAGGTAAAAGATCCAACTGGGATTAATTGCAAGAGGAAGTCTACATGACTCAGTGGAGTAACAGCTGAAGTTAAGATTCTAAAGACTAGAGGCTCCAGTGTTTTAATTCTAGCTCTTTTGGTTGAGTGACTGTGGCTGGGCAAGCACCCGCTGTGTGAATGGTTTCGTTGGCCTTTTTGGAAAGCCAGCCCGCCTTCCAGCTCTGCACACACACTTGCAGTATGCCACTGAGGACCGCAGTTAACGGCGTTAGTGCCTAGAATGTGTTCTACAGGGAAGTATAATTACCGTGTCATCTGGAGCAAGAGATTTTAATTGTTAGAGAGCTGCTCAACACACTAGTTCAACTTTGACCAGGACTGTGTGTGGAACATCTCGTTTCCCAGCTCTTCCGTGTTCAGTGTAATTAGGCATATATAGTGTATGAGGTTCAGCTTTTCATATCTGTACTCAACCCTGGAATGGCTACCAAAGAAGCTGATGAAATCTTTGTTGACTTGAACAGGGTATATTTGCCCCTTGTGTGCCAGATGCTGCAATAGGCCCTGGGTCCCTGTCCCCATGGAGCTCACAATCTAGTGATCAGGCTGTACCTAAACGTAGTTTGAAGGGCCCACATTTTAAAAGCAAACTGGAATGTATTTACATATACTCACATTTAACAAGGATATTTAATATGAGGTAATTTAGGTAGAAAGCAGGGCAAAAAGGGAAAGAAAATAGGGAGAAATGATAGCTGTTCTCAAATGTTTTATGCTTGTCATGTAGAAGGATTAGATTAAGGTTGTGTGGTTTCAAAGGCAGAATTCAACTTTGTACATTTATTTAAGAAATATTTTAACTCCTAATCATTCAGTGAACAAGTCCCAGGCACTGTGGCAGCTGCAAGGGGCACAGTACTGGAGAGGCCCCTGTCTCTCCCTGGCTGGAACTGCTGTTCTGGTGAGGGGGACATATTCAGTGACTAATTACACTTGCTTAGTCGGTTGTGGTCCGTGACCCCAAGAAATACAGGCTGCTGAGAGTATGTGATGGGGCCTGACCTGGTCTGGTCCTGAGTGGAGGGAAGTGAAAGCTTCTCTGATGAAGCGCATGTTTAAGCTGAGGTTTTTCAGGGTGAAAACTGAGCTTGGGAGGGGGCAGAGGTAGAGTCTCTCGGGCACAGGGACAACATGTACCTGGTCCTGAAGTGGGGACATGTGTGGCTTGGCTGAGAGACTGTGCGGCTAGTGGGGCAGGGCCGTGGGGAGGGAGGGGGCGTGGTGGGTTTGAAGTGATGCGGACCCACCAAGCGCTTCATGCCTGGCGCTGCTCTTCCTCTCGGGCTCCCCGGGTGGTTTCTCTGTGCCACGTACTGTGCCGAGGGCTATGGGTGTTCCTCTCCTGGATTAGTGAGGCAGCCTTAGGAGGTAGACGCCACCGTTCTTCTCACTGTACAGTGACGTAATTTAAGGTTGGACATTAGAGACATAAGATAAATCACCCAAAGTTACACAGCTACTCAGTGGCAGAGCTTGGATTTCAACTCGGAGCTCTAATTCTGGAGCCCATCCTGCCCATGCATTTCCTGCCCATTCGTTTATAGCTCTAATAAAGACAGTTAACAAAAGGCAGAGTTTACAAGTTCAGCACAATATAAAGAATTTTCCAGCAACCAACTGTTCAGAAATGTAGACGGGGAGAGGCATGTGCACCCAGTGATTATAAGTGTTCATTCCAGCGGAAACCAGATGGCCACCTGTCAGGGATGTGCAGTAGGAAAGAGGGGGAAGCCAGTGAATCCTGAACTTGCCTCTGATTGCTTCTGAGATCTCACTTCATTGTGAGATTGATATTGACAGATGCGTGTTTCTTCTCTTCAGTGACCATGAAAGACACCAGGTTGACAGCACTGGAAACTGAAGTACCAATTGTCCCCAGAGCAGGTAAGGGGCAAACTCAATCCAGTGGTTGGGGGAAGGTGGAAGAGAATCATTTATCCTGTCTGTGGTTGTACTGGGGCAAAGATATTTCTTTGCATTCAGGATTAACTTTGATGGTTTTAGCTACTTGCCAGGAACTAGACCTTCTGTGTCGTGAAGTAATTAGTCAGATTACCGGTAATTTTTTAACTGCTTATTCAGTGCCAGGCATGGTGTTAAGTGCATTCTTTGGTTATTTATTTTGTTCTTCACAGCCACACTTTTGGTGTATCTCCGTTTTACAGATGAGGAGTTGGGCTCTGAAATGTTACGTAATTTTCCTAAGGTTGTATAGTTAGTACCTGGTGTACCTGCGACTCAAATCAGTTCAATCTAGCAGCAGAATTTGGTTCTAACGCCTAGATAAAATTGAAGCCTGTGTGTCTGAGCAAGTCATTTAACTAGCACAGAGGTTCTCAACCCTGGCTGTGCCTTAGCAATCCACACAGGCCTATAAAACAAGCCAGACGTCCTGTCTGGACCCCACCCCTTAACCTGCTCAGGATCGTGTGGACTCTCCAGGTGATTCTAATGTACGTCCTGGGCTGAGGACCCCTGAGCTAAGGAATTAGCATTTACATTGTAACGTGGCTTTATTTATTAATTGTCTTAATTAGTTTTTGGGGGATGAGTTGCATGCTATCGTGGTTTCTGGGAATTGGAGGATTCTCAGAGCCCTGGAATATATCCTTCCTAAATATTGAGGCTTTGGCATTTCTGTGGATGCTAGTGTAGTCTGAGTGACCTGACTGATCCCTGAGCTCTAATTTTGAGTTTACTGGCAGGAGTGTGCAGTGCAACAGCTTTCCGTGTCTGCAGGAAGGGTGTAGGGGAGATAGGGAAGTGTTTGGTCTGCTGTCTTTATACACAGATGGCTAATGGGATTCATTTAATGCCTCACTGGTTGCTATTTGCTGTGTTCTGTCACTGTCTTCCTCACCTTACCTCCTAGGAATTGTGAAATAAGGTGGAGATTTTTGCCTTAAAGATTGGTGTCTGTTCACAAACAGGGACTTAATACAGGTTGTAGACTGTCTAACAAGAAGGTGGAAGTATTGTTCCCTCACGAGTAGGGGAAGCTTTCTAAGTTTAACTTTTTACTTTAAAATATTTTATGTGTACTTCATTCACCCTGTCCTTTGTCGGAAATCCACTGCATATGAATTTGAACCCAATGTCAGATGGTCATGATCAAATCATTGAGACCCAAGCTGAACATCACACAGCACAAATCTCAGATTTTTTTTTTTAATTTTTATTCATTCATTTATTTATTTTTTGGCTGCATTAGGTCTTCGTTGCTGCGCACAGGCTCTCTCTAGTTGCAGCAAGCGGAGGCTTCTTCATTGCGGCGTGCAGGCTTCTCACTGCGGTGGCCTCTCTTGTTGCGGAGCATGGGCTCTAGGCGCACGGGCTTCAGTAGTTGTGGCGCACGGGCTTAGTTGCTCCACGGCATGTGGTATCGTCCTGGACCAGGGATTGAACCCGTGTCCCCTGCATTGGCAGGCGGATTCTTAACCACTGCACCACCAGGGAAGTCCCACAAATCTCAGATTTTATTAAACATTTTTCAGTATTGCATTTGTATTCCGTTTTAGTAGTCAGATTGTTAAAATTTGAAATTTTAGCAAATTGGTCAGCTGTGTCAGCCGCTAGATTGCTCCTGGGTTAACACGTGTTTGATACCGGAAGGACATTTGTCTTCAGCTGCCATGTTTAGTCCCATCACTAACCTTTTTAGACAAAGCAGAATGTAATTGGGGAGAGTTTCTGGTAAATTGTTTTCTGGAAGAAACCTGTACCTGGGATTCATAGCTTGGGCAAGCCTCAAGGATCCTTCATCTTCAGCTACTAAAAATTGTTGACAATCTATACCAATCTTTTTTTTTTTTTTTTTTTTTGCGGTGCGCGGGCCTCTCACTGTTGTGGCCTCTCCTGTTGCGGAGCACAGGCTCCGGACGCGCAGGCTCAGCGGCCATGGCTCACGGGCCCAGCCGCTCCGCGGCATGTGGGATCTTTCCGGACCGGGGCACGAACCTGTGTCCCCTGCATCGGCAGGCAGACTCTCAACCACTGCGCCACCTGGGAAGCCCCTCTATATATTCTTTATGTTTGGCTTGAAGGTGATTTATCATGGATATTGTTGACTGTGATTTTGGGTTTTTTTCATGTCATAAAATTGAGGTGACAGGTTGGCATTTTATTTTTAATTCCCCCTCACAAGATGTGAGGTATTCCCAAATATGACTTTTTCTTGAAAGACTACAAATCAGGACTACAAATTAGGTGAAGTTCTTAAAGATTATTCTGTTTGTAATAAATGTTATAAAACAATTCTATAAAAGTTAGAATTAAAATATAGTTTAATTTCTGTTATTTAGCCATGTGTTACTAAAATTTTTATAAACATTTGGCTCAAAGAATAATTACTGTTATTTGTAAAGCTATCTAGCGAATCTACCTTCTTAATACTCATAATATTAGTTAATGTATTTAACTGTTTGAAAGTTCTTAATTGTTTTTGAACATAAAAATCACATCGTTAACTGAAGCTTTTATTTTTGTAATAATAAATGTATAAATAAGTATTGTATTGACAGAATTTCAACTTAATAAAACACAAAACTTAGATGTTACATCTAGAATGTTTTTACCTTTATTCAGATATTAATAGTACTTCTGTACGCATGCCTTGTCCGCATTACTGACATCATGTGGATTAGGTATGATGGTAACATTAACATATAGTTGTTGGTCACACATACACAGTCAGAGATGCCAGAAATGCTGCAGAAGTGGGCGATTGTTCAGCTTTCAGTCCTAAAGACCAAGGCCACAGCCAGATTTTGGCCAAGTATAGAGACTAAAATCGAACTTTGGTAAATCTCTATTTTCCAACCATAAATCTCAAATCTGGTTACCAGTGTAGAGTTTCAGTTTGGTTTATTCAAAGGTGGTGACTAAGAACCCCACTGTTGCTTTAGATTGGCTGGTCGGGGAGGCCTCTCAGAGATGGTGTGACATTTTGAGCAGAGACTTGAAACAGCCACACAAGGATCTGGGAGAAGAGCAACAGCAAGTGCAGAGGCCTGAGCAAGAAGCTGTTTTCCTGAGTTTCAGGAGCCTGAGACTAGAGCAGAGAGACGAGGGGGTGGAGAGCTGTGAAACGGAGGCAGAGGGAGTGGGGACTTCACAACTGGCCCAGTCTGGTGGAGCCTTGCAGGCCCCTTGGGAGCTGGCGCTTATTAGCTCCGTGGGAAGCCACTGGATGATTTTAAACAGGGGAGTGAAAGATTCTGATTTCCCTATTTCAGAGTCTTTTGTGGTTGTTTGGTGGCAGATAAGTTGTAGGGCGAGGGTAGTGAGGGAGCCTGCTGCTCCCTTGTCTCCAAGAGGGGATGATGGGGGCTTGGGCTGGGGTGACAACAAAAGGGATAAGTCAGTGGGTTTGCCAGCGGATTAGATGTGAGGGTACGAGTGGTGGAAGAGCACGGATGTCACCTAGACATTTGCTAGAGACTGACGACCATGCCTTTTACTGAGGTCCAGGAGACTATCAGAGTGACAGGTCTTGGGGTGGGGGCGGGGCGGGCGTTGGAAGTCATGGCTCCCTAATGTAAATAGCATCATCGATAGCGCGGTACTGTGGCTTGTGGGCGCCAAAGATAATTTTTTTTTTTTTTTTTTTTTTGCGGTACGCGGGCCTCTCACTGTTGTGGCCTCTCCCGTTGCGGAGCACAGGCTCCAGACGCACGGGCTCAGCGACCATGGCTCACGGGCCCAGCCGCTCCGCGGCACGTGGGATCTTCCCGGACCGGGGCACGAACCCGTGTCCCCTGCATCGGCAGGCGGACTCCCAACCACTGCGCCACCAGGGAAGCCCCAAAGATAATATTAAACTAAATGGAATGTTGCTTTGGCATGTAGGGTACAGAAATGTATTAACTAAATATTGACTTTTGGCTTCTCCTGTCTATTTTCTATACTTGGTTACCTCCAAGATGGAAGAGAGACTTTCATGGCTGAAGTGGATGCTTCATGTGCCTGTAGTGCTACCCTCTCAGGGACCTTCCCCTTATCTTCTCTAGGCTGTAAAGTGTGTTTAACATGTGTGCAACTCACCCATTCCCACCCCATCCAGGTGAGGCTGGTCCCTCCCCTCCTTTGTGTACTCACTAAATCATGTCCATTTCCTGCTCGTGTACATATAGCTCTTCACTGCACTTGCTAAGTCTGTCTTCCCTACTTAGCATCCTGCACTCAGTCCCTCAAGAAATATTTGAATAAGTTTAAAAGGGGAGATGTTCCAGTCATGGAGCTAATTCCAAAAGCTTATGATTGAACTCCCGTGAGGGCTTTTTAGAATGTCAAAAATCCTTGAACTTGAGGCACTTAAGTGAAGAATCCCACACAAAGCCCATGATTTATATTTTTTCTGAGGTTTAAAAAATACGGTTAAAAGGTAGAATTTTAGAACTGGAGAGAAGAGCAATAAAAGCTTGTTGCCAAAAATAGATACTAATGTATGTTAGAATAAAACCTTATTTTTGCTTTCTATAAAGCATTTGGAAAGAGTAGGCTCCATAAATCAGACTTTTATACCTAAATTACATTTACAATCTGAAAAACAAGCTAGGTGACCCATGACGGTCAGCCCTGAGTATCGCCAAGGTGACTGGATGGGCGCCATCTTTGTTTAGATTTGAGCTCATGGCACTCTGCTCTGGGCTGCCTGCATTTGGAGGAACAGCTCTGACATTACTGTCTTCTGAATATACAAAAGACAAACGCGGAGTCTCACTAGCCTGAGGCTGGGTAAGTAGCAGTTTTATTGGAACAAAACGAAACTTAGGGACAAATTACTTGTAAGCCTGAGAATCATTTGTGATTTACCTGAAGTAAAAATGAATGTGGAGGCTAGCTAGATAAATGTGCTATTCCAGTCATCTTGAAAGTGGTGGCCCAAAGATTTTTACCAGTATTCTTTCTGATAATATGTGAGTACTGCTCAGTGAGTGTCTGTCTGTGTCGGGTGCTGTGCTAACTGTGTGATACACGTTATGTCATTTAATCCTCTTGGTGAACAATAAACCCTGACAGGTTGGTATTATCTTCACTTGTAAATTTAATTTAATCCATCTCACAATAAGGTGAAGTTTTATTGTTTTCAGCTTTGAACTTTTACAATAAAATCTTACCAGTTATGGTCTCACATTTCTGAGTCCTTTGAAATTGACTTCCTTTATGATTTACCTGTAAGATTTATATTTATGTAAATATAAATTTGTATTATATTCCTACATCATGCTTTCTACATCAGGATTTTCTATCAAAAATACATTTATACATTTTAATTGATTTTTCTGGCTAATGAATTTCTGATTCACCAAGAGCCAAATCAGTGACTATCACCAGGTTGTAATTAAACCAGAGCATAGATGATAGTAAGTTAATACTCACCAGTTTCAGGGGTCATTGCTCCTTTAAATTTGGCATCCTTGTAGGAGCTTAACTCTTTAGCGGAGTTTTTCCTTAGCGTGGTGTTTCTCAAATCCGGCTGATTTATCACCCATATAAGAATTATTCTGGGGTGCTTATTAAAATGCATATTCCTAAGCCCACAATTCGGTTCTGGAATGGGCCCAGGAAGTTAGATCCGAGGTGGTTTTGATACACACTGAAGCCTGAGAACTGCTACTTTAGCTTACCCAAAGACAAGCAAATAGAAAATAAGAATATATTTTGATGTGACTGCAAGTGATGTATACAATTGTTGGCCTGGGAGCTGAGGCATCTAAGTTCTGCTTTACTATGTGACCTTGGCAAAATTATTTATCCTTTTTGAGTATCCGTATTCTCCTTTGTAAAATAAGGATGATATCTGCTTACCTCACAGTTGCTGTGAGGATCAAAATCACAAGTTACTTTAATGTCACATTTATGGGCTCCGTGCTTAGAGTGAAGCAGATTTCGGCTCAAATTTCAGTTCTCCCTGGCTTTGCCTCCTGCTAGCTTTTTGACCGTAAGCAAATGGGGTTGATCTTTGTTCCTCTCCCTGTAAAATGGGGACAAAAGAGCCAGTCATACTGTAGTTACCTAGGGAGTGTATTTGATGATGTTTGTGAAAGGTGTGCAGTGCCTGTCTAATAAATGGTAGCTGTCTTTACTTGGTTTTGAAAATATAGCTTTAGGGACCATAGTGGGGAGAAATGAATAATTGTAAATGTGTATAGTGACACTGGAGAATGAGCTGCTTTTTCTCTATAAAGATAAGGTGACTGCTCCACTGCCATAAAGGACTGAGTTTTTGAAGGTGCAGGCTTCCCCCGTTCATGCCTACTTCCCTGTAACTAGCAGCATTCGAGTGTGTGGTAGATGTCTGGGGTGAGGCGCGTACACTAAAAATAGAGGAACCATCCCCGGTTCAAATGAGATTTATGCACTGGTGACCTAACTGGCCATACTAACTTCTAGACTCTGATGGGGTTGTCAAGAAGAAGATAGCATGCTTTCAGTTCTTTTTCTGAAAATAGTTCATCTACTCTTTAGATCACTGATTTGAAACATAAACATAGTCTTAGCCAAAACCCAAGGTAGACTTAGAGTAGGAATAAAACTTAGATTTAGTCCCATTATTAAGTTGCTGTGATGATTCCAACTGGTATTGGTTTTTTTTTTAGGTTTCTCTCTGTTGCATTCCCTAGAACTCCTCTTCATAAATTTGTCAAGGACAGAATTATTTACACGCCCTAGCTTCTTTTATCAGCAAAGTTCTGGACAAACTTTTCACTGCTTCGAATATATGCTCAGTTTGTCTGGCAGGTAGTTTTTTGTGGGGAAAAATGGGGCCATTTTGTTACACCATTCCTCTTCTTCTTTTCAGTCTGGTAGTGGCACCAATGAAGAGCCTTCAAAGTCTTTAACACACATCCTGGACCCAGCACAGCGCATTCGTGTAAGATAATGGCCCAACAAGCAAATATTGGGGAGCTCCTCTCCATGTTGGATTCCCCCATGCTGAGTGTGCGTGATGATGTAACAGCTGTCTTTAAAGAGAACCTCAATTCTGGTAAGCAGAATCGTACCCTGGTTAGCTCATCTGCTAATCAGACGAGATTGACCTAGAGGTGACTAGAATCCTACTGATAAATTTTGGTTTTCATCTTCTAAAGAGAGTCTTTAAAACCACCAAGGAAAAGCATACATCGGTGGATTCATTCTACATTCTACATGTGTTTCAAGCTTTTAGTTATGGAAATACTCAAATATACACACAAACTTAGAAGTAAGAGTCACATAATGAACTCCATATACCCAGCCTTTCCTGTTTCATCTTACCTCCCTGACTTCCCCCCACCCAGGTATTTTAAAGCAAATCCCAGGTATATCATTTCATCTGTAAATCACATGTAATTTTTAATATGAAACATGCTTAACCTCTCTTTTTATCAGAGAAATATAAATTTAAACAGTACCCTTTCCTCCTTACCGGGTTGGCAGGAATCAAATATTGGTCATAGAAATGGGCACTGTTAGCAGGCGAATACATGGGTGCTCTGCCCTTTTGGAGTATCTGTCATCAACTTAAAAGCACGTGCCATTTGGCTTACAGACTTACAAGAATCTGTATTTCATTATAGCCTTGAATGAAATGTAGTGGAAACTTGGGAAAACCTAAGTATCCTTCAGCAGGTGAATGGTTAAATTAATTACGTAGAGCCATGCAGTGGAGAACAAGGAGCTCAGTAAAGAGAATGAAGTAGGTCATAGATGCTGTCATGGAAAGGTGTCTACAACACCTTGCTGAGTGGAAAAAACACACATACACAGACCATGGGTATATGGACATGGGGCCTAGGTGTGTGTGATTGTACAAGTGTGAAAAGTTTTGAAAGGACATGAACCAAACCCAAGGGTGTTTGTCTCTGGAGAGTGGGTTGGGAGGCAGGTGGTGAGGAAGATGTTCACTTGCATGTTATGTACTTTCTTATAACTTGAATTGTTAACAATAGACATGAATTATTTTCGTAATTAAAAAAGCAAGAAAAAAAGAAGATAGGGGACTTCCCTGGTGGTCCAGTGGTTAAGGATCCACCTTCCAGTGCAGGGGACGCGGGTTCGATCCCTGGTTGGGGAACTAAGATCCCACATGCCTCGGGGCAACTAAGCCTGTGCTCCGCAACTACTGACCCTGCGCGCCACAACTAGAGAGCCCGTGCGCCACAGTGAAAGGTCCCACATGCCTCAACTAAGACCCGATGCAGACAAATACATAAATAAATTAATATAAAAAAAAAAGAAGATAGTATTTCATGTGCTCTTACGGCTATTTAGGCAAATAAACTTGGTATTATCCTATTGTTAAACCTAAATTCATTTAAGGAAGCAGAAATACAACACTTCATATAACTTTGGGTAGCATACAAAGAAACGTTTTCTGGATTTTGTGACAGGCAACTATTTGAGGTAAGTCTAGAATGTTAAAGGAAATTATTATAAACTGCCCTTTTCTTTCTTTAGACCGTGGTCCGATGCTTGTGAACACCTTGGTGGATTATTACCTGGAAACCAATTCTCAGCCTGTATTGCACATCCTGACTACCTTGCAAGAGCCACATGATAAGGTAACTGCTGGAACTAATGGTAGAGATTTGATACATTTTCTATGAGTGGTGTGACAGTGTCTGTGCGGCCCCAGTGCACAGTCTGTCCAGAGCTCACTTCTTCAACTTATGCGTACCATTGATGATACTGCTCCCAGATTATAACTACATATAAAAACAATTGTCAGGACCTATGTTTCCTGAAAAGTTTTCAAAATACAACATATTCAGGAGGCTTTTAAGGCTCTTTCTGCTTAAAGAAATCCTGTAATCCTAAACTATAATTGTATAGTGACAGTTTGATCCATAAGGTACCCATCTTTAAACCCATGCTCTGAGTAGGATTTTCAGACTTTTAATCAATATGGCAGAATCTGTAAGTGTGGGCAACTAATGGGGCTAATTGACTAGTGCTGTTTCACAGCACCAGGCACTTGGAAGACTCCTTCATGTTTTGTTTTTATTTTTGTTGATGGTAAATAGCTAACAAAGCATTGCAATTACAGATTTTGGTACGTCTTGAGTTTGTATGTGTTAGTGATTTACTTTGCTGGGATTTGAAGGCCTTGCCATTGTCTGCCTTTTACAGTACATCTTGGGTTTTGTTTTTTTTTTTTTAACTCTGGGCTGAATTTTAACTTCTACTACTACCTGATTTATATCTGGGGCCAAATCCATGTAGGCTGGGCTATGGGAGCAATAAGTAACTGCTTCCAGCAGGATTCCGTGAAGCTTCAACAACCTACCACAGGCTTATTATAACATTGGTTATTATAAGAAGTGGCCTATATGTATTACAGAAAGAGGGCCTATGAAGGAGTCTCCCCCCGGCTTATAGACCTGTATTGTGGGATCCTCTTTCAGAAGTTGCAAACTGGCTTCCCTCTCTCAGGCCAAATGCAACAGTGTGTTGTTTGCTAGCATGGTTTTAAAAAATCTTGAATTTGATCTCTGCCTGCATGAGCCTTTCTTTACATCAAAGGGAAGACTTGAGAGACTGGGCTGTATCACTGCTGCCTCTCCTTGTGTGAACTTCATACATTCATATGTGCGTTTCCCTTGGTTCCCTTGATTTTTCCCAGCTTTATTGAGATATATTTCTCTTGTTCTTGTGCATTTTCAGCACCTCTTGGACAAAATGAATGAATACGTGGGCAAAGCCGCCTCTCGGTTATCCACCCTCTCGTTACTGGGCCACGTTGTGAGGCTGCAGCCATCTTGGAAGCATAAGCTCTCTCAAGCACCTCTTTTGCCTTCTTTACTAAAATGTCTCAAGGTACAGTGTTTGTAAGGATTTGAATGAAATAGCTTTGTGAATATAATTTCTGAAATTCTGAGTACCTTAAAGCAAGCAAGCTAGATTTTAACTTTGAGAGTTTGAAAACTTCTGGACATTTGGTTTTTCTCGAATGTAACGTAGTCCAAAATTGGTACTTAGTAAGCTCTCAGTGCATCACTGTGACTATTGCAATATGTTTGGTCCAAGCAAATGTGGTAACATTTCGGTCAGACTGGTTGACATTATGCTGTTCCAGCCCTTTTTGATTTCATCGTTGTCTAGCCTTTCCTCCGTTGAAAACATACTGGTTTGTCTTGGGGGAACCCCCATTTCTAAGTTCTCTTTTGGCTAATAGAAAAATGACTGAAAGGCTCTTTCAGCTATTTAGGAGCATGTTCTGGTTGCAGCTGAGTTGCATTCTACGTTTTTGCACTAACCGTAGTGTGTTTTTCTACAGAGGGAGTCAAAACCTAAGTAGAACTTTGTGCTTTTAGTTTTGACCGTGGTTTGCTGAAATACTCAGCGTTATTTGCTTAGTCTGTTTTAGTTCCTGGACTTGTTTCCTATCTATAAAATAAGGAAATGTGGTTAATATGAACTACCTGTACCTCACAGAGATATGACATGAAAATATCCAGTAGTGTTTGTGCCAGAATGGCAGTGCCTTTGGAGTCATCTGACACAGCACCATGCAAATTGATTTTTGTCTCTGCCAACAAGGGTAACTGTTTTAATCTCCCTAGAGGTGGATCTCAAGGAGTCATATTGGTAGGGTATCATAAAAATGTGCATTTAATGTTAAGGAAAAGCAGGAACAATTTTAACAATTTTTTTAAGTGAATGGATCGACGAGAATATAATCCTATTTTGAGGCACACTGTTTAGTTCAGATTGCAAAATACTTATCTTTTCCAAAAAGATAGGCCTTGAAAATTACTTACGGACTGTTATTCAAACCTTCAGTAAGAATGTTTTGTTAACCAAAATTAGGGCTAGTCCTTTTTACCCAAACTCATTATAGATTCTTGATTCTCCTACCAGTATTGTATGTTCTTCCTACTAGATATCCGCCACAACAAATGGCTTGGTGCTTGCTGTAAAAGCTAAATATATTTAAAACTTTATTTCCAGACTCATAGATTCCTTTTTTAGTAGGAATAATGAATGTCTTAGCCTGCATGGCAGCCTTTTGATTAATATCTTGTTTCTTCAATCTGAATTCCAGCTACTTGGCAAACATTCATAATTTAATTATGGATCATGTGAGCTGCTGTAGCTAGTCTGAGTTGATTCATTATTCATTGGTTATTAAGTGTCTTCAATTAGTCTAAATTTATATGACTTGATATTTAAACTGTAGACATGGTCAGAGGTCACCATATCTTCTTTTATTTGCTGGTCTCTAAATATTGCTGTGAAGGTGAGCCATTAAGTAGACTTGTTAGTGCTATACTAATTTCTTATTAAATTATACTTCTGTTGTAATCCTTTGAAAATAGTGAATGACTTGTCAATGTATAAGGTTCTTTTTAATTGACTTTAAAAAGTAAGTATTTTATGATTTGGTTGAATGAACAAGAATAGCAGCGTTCTTTTGTTCTGTTAAAAAGCAGCTTCTTGTGCTTCCCTCCAAGGGCTATAAATAGCACATCCTAAGTCTCTGGGTTTGGGTGTCCCCACGCCCCGCTCAGGCCCCTACCCCAGATGAGTTTGGTGCGTCAGCGTGGTCCCTGCAGACTTAGCATGGCCGGGCTGGTCCCCAGTGGCTTTTGGTGGCGTCTGTTTCAGTGTTGTGCCCCCACCCTTAGGGGTAGGAGGATGAGTCTGTGCTGGGCGTCTAACCTGTGACCCCTTGGTGTTAGAACCTCCAAGCGTGCGGATTCTAATGCTGCACCTGACAGGTGTTTCCTCTTTCTTGACCGTCCCTCCTGCAGGTGGACACCGACGCCATTGTCCTCACAACAGGGGCCTTAGTGTTGGTAACCGTGCTACCGATGATTCCACAGTCGGGGAAGCAGCACCTTCGTGATTTCTTTGATATTTTTGGCCGTCTTTCGTCATGGTGCCTGAAGAAACCAGGTAAAGATCTCTTTCTATACCTGTCATGCCCCACCAAGTGAGTGCTTTCATGATTGATTAACAGGTCATGTGCTGGAAGGGAAGGACTTGTAGCATTCTAAAGCTGAAATGGCTGGTTGTCACCAGCCAGATGAGGAAATACCTCAGGTACGTCCACCAGAGGCACAAATAAGAAGCATGACTGTTGGGACTTCACTGGTGGTCCAGTGGTTAAGACTCCATGCTTCCAGTGCAAGGGGTGCAGGTGCGATCCCTGGTCAGGGAACAAAGATCCCACATGCCGTGTGGCACAGCCAACAAATTAAAAAAAAAAAAAAAAGAAGCAGCACGACTGTTGAGATACCTTCCTTATATTGTTGGCTTAGAAGGATTAGTTGTCAGAGAAACTGAGTGGTAGGTACAACTTCCTGATTTTCAGTAAACTGAAAAATAACTTCAATCTGTGTCATAGCAGTATAGGACTAAGCTTGTGGTACATCTTTGTCTTCCTCTGCTGGTCTATAGTGACAGAACACAAGCTTCAGGTTCAGAGAACTTGTCCATCGTAAATGTGGAAGGAGCAGAGAGAATGCAGCACGTCCTAATTAGTGTTCTAGTTTCCAATACGGTGGGGTTTTGTTTCCATATCGACAGGTAGTACAGCTCTATCAAAATGATTCAGAAGCTATATAAACACGCAAAATTTGGAATCCTTTGGTCATCCCAGCATGAGGTATTCGTGTTGAAAGAATGAAATGTGTCAGCCCTGGGAAATGGAATACTCTGGCTTCCTGTGCAGGATTAAGTGACAAGCCTGAGGCGCATATGATGCCGGCTTGTCTCATAGGCTTTTCCTGGGGATGTCCATTAATTTAGAGGAGCTTTATGTATACTGTGGACTTGGGGTTTTCCATAGGGTCTAGGTAACGCTAGATGAATTAAATTTTCTAATTCTCCCACTCTTAGCTCTTTAAGCTAATTTCTGGGTGGTAGTTTTTCACTCTATAGTTACAAATCTGCGTAGCTAAGACTACAAACTGATTTTAGAACATTCTCACACATTCGTTCCACAAATATACGAACGCCTCTCACGCATCAAGCCCAGTGCGAGGCACTAAGGGTACAGAGGTGAGTGAGTCAGTGCTGTTCTCAAGAGACGTGTACTGAGTAGGGCCGTGGAGAAGTATGATTACAGATTTCAGGGAGTACCGTTGTAAAGGCAGTTCAGTATTATGAGAATGTCTGGGGTCCTATTTTAGGGGTGACTGGAGAGGAGCGCAGAGATTAGATCAGTGTGAGCCTTTATGGGTCACTCTAAGTAGATGGGAGTTTATCCAGAGGCCATGGGGAGCCACTGATGGGTTTCAAACAGGGGTGTCCGGTGTGTTCAGATTTGGATTTTAGAAAACCGCTCTTACTTACTTAACTGTCTTTGGAGCAGGGTAGGAACACACGTACGCAGAGTCACGCTGGCAGCCCTGTGCTCGTGTCTGTTTCACACACATCAGTCTTGTGTTCAGCTCGGTGACTCCTTTCAATGTTTTCTTTTTCAGGCCACGTAACGGAAATCTATCTCGTCCACCTCCACGCCAGTGTTTACGCTCTCTTCCATCGCCTGTATGGGATGTACCCTTGCAACTTTGTCTCCTTCCTACGTTCTCACTACAGTATGAAGGAGAACCTGGAGACTTTTGAGGAGGTGGTCAAGGTAAGTAGCAAAAACTCATTTATTTGCTACATAGCAACTGTGTAGGTAGGCTGCATTTATAACTTTTGTATTAAATGATAGACAGGGAAATTTGAAAAGAAATTCAGCCTTCTCCCTGTGCTGCCCACTGCCCCCAGCCCTGGTAACCACTGATCTGTTTTTTGCCTTTATAGGACTTGCCTGTCCTGAACATTTCATTTATATGGAATGATATAATATGTGGTCTTTTGTTAATGGCTTCTTTCACTTAACATAATGTTTCGGGATTCATCCATGTTGTGGCATGTATCAGTACTTCATTCCTTTTTATTGTCAAATAATATTTCATTGTGTAGAAATACCATAGAAAGTTAAGCCTTTTATAACTTGTCAACCCAAACTCTTCTAGCCAATGATGGAGCATGTGCGAATTCACCCAGAATTAGTGACTGGATCCAAGGACCATGAACTGGACCCTCGAAGGTATAGAAACTGAACTAGTGACACAGAATTTTATAGGCTCACTTAAGAAATTGAAAATGTGACCCTGGAGATGTCCCTTCTGAGGTGTTGTTGGGGAAGCATGTTCTTCTGTTTATGGAATCATTCCATAAAAGTCCATATGGACTTTTACAGTAAAATAACTTTGTATGCGTGAGTCTAAAGCGTATTCCCCACAGACAGGATGGAGGAGGTTGCAGTGCAGGTACCCACGCCGCAGAAGCCCAGAAAGGCTCGCAGCCCAGTGTGATTGTGCAAGGCGGGCGCTGAGGTGTGTGGTTGGAACCAAGTGCACTGTGGAGAGTCTGGACGTCGAGTGGCCGGGCTCCCCGGGTCCCTTTCTCTGTCCTGCTTAGCCAAGCGACTGCCATCCTCCACGGGGCTTGGCAGAAGTGCCCAGGTTCCTTCTCTGGGGAAGTGGAGCCTGCAAGGCTCCTGATTTGAGGACGCCAAGCATGATGGAGGGTGGAGCTGAGTCATGACTGGAAAGGGGGGACCAGGGTGAAATCCTACACACTGAGCTGTGAGAGGCTCAGCCCCTGCCCGCCGCTTCTCTCTGGCTGGCTGCCAGCCTCATGCTCCCCAGGCTGGGGATTGAAGCCTTCTGGGGTACAAGGGGTCCACGGGTATTGACATTGGAGGATCTCCCACTGGGAAAGGTGGCTGACTGCATGATCCCCCTTCAGCAAATTTCACTTCTCTACGAGCCCTCCTTCTGCCACACGAACCTCAGGTTAAAGCAACTTGCTGTGAGATATATGTAGAGAAACATAGCAAATGTGTAAGAAAAGTTTAGTAATAACACATGGATACTTGTGTAGCTACCACTTGGCTGAAAAAAATGGGACATTAACCTCCGCAATTGCAGCCATCTTTCTCCCTGTTCCATGTCTCACCTCAGAGGCACCTACTATTCTTGCTTTTATTTTAATCATTCTCTTTCTTTTCTTTATAGTTTGACCACATGTATTGTTTCATTTTGAAAAGCTAATTAGGAAGCAAAGTCTGGCCTTGGAAAAGGCCGTCTTGTCATCATGAGGTGAAGGTTCCCAGGAGGCGAGAGGAGGAACTGAGTGTCTGAGTCTTGGTTGGGTGTCCCCTTCCTTGAGAGTTTACAGGAGTCCCTTCCAGGGAAGTCGGTGGGCAAAGTCATGAACAAGTCCTGGGAAACATAAGGCTTCCCCTAGTCAGGGCATCTGGCGAGGCCAGATAGTGAGGGCCAGGGGCTGGATGTGCTGCCGAAATATGGCAGAGGGAGGGGACTGCTCTGTTTGTGCTCCTGAACTCACTGTGGCTGCTTCCAGGAATAGGTCAGAGCAGAATCATTCTGTGGGATGAAATGAATGTCCTCAGCTGATCCTGGCAGAGAAGGGAGAGTAGGAACTTCATTAGTGCATAACAAGACAAGCTCAGTACCAACAAGTTATTGTCACCTAGACACTCTGTCCCTCAGTTACAAAGAGGGTATGGTGGCAGCAGAAACCTTAGAGATGGCCTGCAACACGCTTGTCTCTTGGCATGTCTGTTCTGATCTGACCAGGTTGTCTTCTGTGCCTCGTACACAGCTATCATCTTGTTCTCCTGGGGCTTCTCTGTGCCTCTCTCCTGTGCAGGTTCTCCCATTTCCTGTATCTCATGCCTTCTTTTCTGGGTCACTCTTACATTCATGGAATATATCTTCTAGTAGCTTTTAGAGAAAGGATGTCATTTTCTATGTGGGTATAGATTTCTAGATTGGGAGTCATTCTCATTTAGCAATTTGAAGGCATTATTCCATTGCTGCCTTGCCTCCAATGCTGCTATTGAAATCAAAAGACATTTTGATTTCTGATCATCTGTGTTTACTGTCTTCTGGTTGTTCTTGTAATATTCTGAAATTTCCTAGTGATGTCCCTTGATATGAATGTGTTCTCGTTGTCCAATCTGGAAGCTCCTATCTTTAAATTCTAGGAAATTTTCTTTAATTATTTGTGCCTGATTTCTTTTCCTTGACTGTCTCTGTCTTTCTTTCTGGAACTCTTAGTATTCTGCTTGGGACTTCCTGGAGCAGTTCTCTGCTTTTCTTTGCTCTCCTCTTCTCTTTAGGAAATATTCCTAAAGATTTCCTTGTCTTTAGCTCTTAATCTTTCTATTATAGTTCCATTTCTGCCACGTTTTCAGTACCTAAGAGCTCTTTTTAGTTCTCTGAATGCTCCTTTTTTATAGTAGCCTGTTTTTATTTCATGGACGCAGTCTCTCATGTCTTTGATAAGATTGATAGGTGTTTTTTTAAGGTTTTCTTTTCCCTACATAATCTGTTTCCTTTAAACTGCTCTTTTGTTATTCTTTTTAAAAATTTGAGGCTTTCTGCAGAGATTGGTTTATATCTGGGTGAGGAGACTAAAAAGCTTTGCTCACAGGGATGGGGCTTGTTCACTTGTAGGTCGATCTGAGCATCTGTTGGAGATGCTGATGTCAGTATTGGTTTCCATTTGAGCTGGTCGGACTTTTTCAGGAAAGGGTCTTCTGATGTCTAATCTGGCCAGGATTTGGCTACTCCTAGAGGGAAGAGGCTGCTTGGTGGGGAGAGGTTAGTGGTCTTGGCATTCAGAATGTACATGCTCACTTAATCCTCTTGTTTGAATAGTACTCGTGCCCTCAACCATTTCTGGAGTACCTCAGTCCCGATACTCTCTGTTTAACCTCCTCAGAGAATAATCTGGATTTCTGGTGAGAAAAGTGGGAGTGTAGAGTCAGAGTGTCAGGGCTCTAACTGCTCCTCGGTAGATTTTACCCTGTCTTACTGATTTTAGCTGCCCTCACCTACCTGTCACTCATCTCCAGAAGTACAGGTATACAGAAGTACTCGCCGTATACAAATTCTTTAGCTTTTTAAGGGTTCCTCAGTATGAATCAGGTTGACTTTTAGCTTTGAAACATTGGCAGCTCAGGATTCTGCTTTCCTGGATTCACTGAGTCAGTCACCACTTGCCTATGTGCTTTCTAGTTTCAAAAACATGTGGTGCTGTTCTCTGTTTTCTCATTCTTCTCTTTCTTGTGGGTTTATATTTAAAAGGAAACAAATAAAGGAATCTTTACTCTAGGCTTGGTGGGGTTTGGGGAGAGTCTACAATTGGATGTGTATGTCCAATCTGTGTTAACTCGGAAGCCTCCTGGATCAACCTACAGAGCCTCCTTCACCTTGGATAGATGGGTCGTCTGGCCTTTGAAGGAAGTTCTAACACCAAAAATAAGAGACCAATGTAAAGAGAAGAAAAAGGAGCTAGAAACAATGATAATACAGAGAGCAGAAGAAAACATCTACAGTAGCTACAGAGAGGAAGCATTTGTGCATAGATAAAGGTCAGGATGCCACAGAAGGGCACAGTCAGAGACTAAAGAAAGCACTGTTGAAAATGAAAAATGATAGCCAAAATAAACATTGCAGTAAAAGAATTGAAAGGTACAGTTGAGAATATCTTAGAAAGCAGAATCAAAGGCTAGAGATGAGTAAAATGAAAGAAGGAATTTAAAATAATCAGTCCAGGAAGTCTAGTAAAGAAGTCTTTAAAGAGAAGGAGAAAACTTTGGTGGGGGAAGAAATTGTGAAAGAAATAACAGAAGAAAATTTCCAATACAAGTACAGATGATACAAGAAAATACAAGAATTGAAGGACGTGAGTTTCCAGATTGAAGGTGCGTATCTAGTTTCCAGCACAGTCAATGAAAAAGAATGCTACTAAGCCTCAATATTGTGAAATTTCAGTACACCAGGGATAAATCTTTCAGAGAGAAAAAACCAAAACTATAAAGATCAGAAAATCAGAATGAGGTTAGCTTCTGAAACACCTTCAAAATTGAGAGAAAAAAGGTTATCAGCTTAGAATTCTATACCCAACCAAACTGCCTATCAAGTATGAGACATTTTTAGACATGCAAGGACTCAAATTTACCTCACATGTACCCTTCCTCAGTGAACCACTGGAGCATGTCTTCCACCAAAACGAGAGTAAAATCGAGGAAGACACAGAGTTCATGAAATGGGGGACCTGACTTAGGGTCTTGGTCAAGGGAAGTCTTGGTATAACACAGCAATGCTGAGAACAACCAGTGGGAGAGGGAGGGCTCCAGCAGGGAGCTCTTTAGGAGAGGGTGAATAATCCTGGTAGACTATTTGCATTTCATTATGAACAAATTATATTAGGCATTATTTCAGAACTGCTAGAGCCACATTAGGAAGGATTAGTAATAGACACATTAGAAGACTGAGGAAAAGGAGCAACAACATTCAAACTCCAGGAGAAACTAGATTGAGCAGCAAAGGAAATACTGTAGTATATTCTTTGGCTCAGCCATGAGTGGTGCTTATCTAGTCATTAAAATGAATTGTTCAAAATCAATTTTGAAACAACAAAACAATGATACACTGTTTTGAGAGCACTGGGGAGAAGGGAAAAGGATATACGGAAGTGACCTAAATCCTCTCCTACCATAAGGACCCTTAATAGTTGATGTCTTGGGACATCCCTAATGGTGCAGTGGTTAAGAATCCACCTCCCAACACAGGGGACACGGGTTCGAGCCCTGGTCCGGAAAGATCCCACATGCTGCGGAGCAGCTAAGCCCGTGTGCCACAACTACTGAGCCTGCGCTCTAGAGCCCGTGAGCCACAGCTGCTGAGCCCGCGTGCCACAACTACTGAAGCCTGCACGCCTAGAGCCCGTACTCCGCAACGAGAAGCCACCGCAACGAGCAGCCCTTGCACCGCAACGAAGAGTAACCCCAGCTCGCCGCAACTAGAGAAAGCCTGCGTGCAGCAAGGAAGACCCAACACAGCCAAAAAAATTAATTAATTAATTAATTTTAAAAAATAGTTGATGTCTAAAAATTCAGACATCAGGAAATTTGAAGCATAGAAATATGGAGGCAGGGTAACAATTCAGCTGGAAGCAGCTAAAATTGGAAGCTGCCCAGAAAGTTCCTTCATGCCCTTTGAGAGGTGTTCAGTCTCCTCTCTCACTCCTGGCAACCATTGATCTGCTGAAAGCATGCTTTTTCACGGTGGTGTAATAATTTTTCTTCTGTAGAATCTTCCTCTTTGGCTGGACCTTTCTTCTTTCTATTACAAGCTACGCTGAGTGTTGTCCATCTTGATGTGTGTCTATTTCCATAGGCTAAATTCTTAGAAGTGGAACTCTGGATCACATAACAGGACTCTTCAGACAATTCTTCAGATATCCTCGTGGGCTTTCTCTCAGTTTGAGATTTGCTGCATTGTATTTCTGGTCTAGGGATGGATTAGAATCCTGAGGCTTTGATAGGAGACCTTAAGTCAGCCTCAGCTACCTGGCAGTTTCCAGGTCTCCCTCTTGTTTGATTACCTTTGTGCCAAAGGAGTTTCCCCTGGTGGCTGCTCTGCATAGTTTGTATTCTCTTCTGAGGCTGTGCCTGGTCTTTTGTTGATGGAATTTTTGTTTCGGACTAGTTTCTGATAACTTGATATAACCATTTTAAATAGGGAGGGTATAGGTTTGTAAAATGAATGGCGAGTTCTGTATATCATAGTGCTGATTACTACTTGGGCTGGCGCGGTTCTGCCTGTTCTTTGCTAGCCATAGTTCAGTGGCTGGCACTGAGTTAGCACCCTTCAGTGTTTGATGGTTTGAATAAATGGATTATAACATGCACTTCTTGACTTTCGTTGCCTTTCACAGGTGGAAGAGACTAGAAACACATGATGTTGTCATAGAATGTGCCAAAATCTCTCTGGACCCTACAGAAGCCTCATATGAAGATGGCTATTCTGTGTCTCACCAAATCTCAGCCCGTTTTCCTCATCGTTCAGCCGATGTCACCGCCAGCTCTTATGTTGACACACAGAATAGCTATGGTAAAAAGTGACTTTGCTACTTATCTGCTTTACAGCTCTGTCTCTAGAAAGCATTGTTTATTTTTGTTGAGCTTTTTTCCCTTTCCTAGAATAAGACTTAGGTCAGCTCCTAGGAACTGTTTCCCAAATATTTAAAATTTGAATTTGCCTCCATTTTCCCCTAAGTTTAATTTACAGTCCCATGTCCTTGATCTCCTTCTTGATAGTATGTCAACAGACTTGGGATGTGTCAACACTTAACAAAGAAAATGGATTAAAGGATTTGGCTTCTAGGCTCCAGCTCATAAAGGAATCTTAGATTTTTTCAGACACTTTTAGTGAGGCCCTCTGGGCTAGATTTTTTCAGACACTTTGAGTGAGGCCCTCTGGGCTGTCACATTGACACAGTTTTGAATGAACCTGGACAATTCAGAACTGGATTCATGTAAAAGTCTAGGCTTATCTATAGGTAGCACCCAGCGGAGTTGTCATACGGGTTGTGCTTTTTCAAGTTATCCTAAAGCTTAACTAGACATCAAACCTTACTAAACTTTATTTCCAAAGGGTATTTAAAGAGGCTTTTAAATGATCAAATGGTCTCGAGGACTGTAATTCTTTATCAGAATAATCTGAAGCCACACACTGACCCCCTGTGTTCTTTCCCTTCCATTGTAGGCAGTGCTACTTCTACCCCTCACTCCACTTCTCGGCTGATGTTGTTAAACACGCCAGGGCAGCTACCTCAGACTCTGAGTTCCCTGTCGACACGGCTGTTAACTGAGCCGCCACAAGTATGGTGTCAAATAGTGTGCCTGCTTTCTTCTCTGCTTGCTGGCGAAGCTGACCATTTGGGTCAGGATTTAGCCTATGGTTGGGAAAATCTCTCACTGCTCATTTCTGGAGTTAGTTTTTAAGGATGCATGACATTTGCAAGAAAAGTTACTGTTGCCACTCGGGTTTCTCTTGGAGTCTAGACTTACAAAATGCAATGTGTCTCTTGATAAGGCTTTAATAAGATGCCTTTTTCCAGTTGAAAGGCTAAGTTTAAGATCATTGATCATGGACTTAAACCTCGGGAGGCATAGCTATTCGTTCCTCATCGCTGACCTGCCTTATTAACTTCTAGGCTACTCTTTGGAGCCCATCTGTGGTTTGTGGGATGACCACTCCTCCAACTTCTCCTGGAAATGTCCCACCTGATTTGTCACACCCTTACAGTAAAGTCTTTGGTACAGCGGGTATGTATGTCTTAGGTTAGATTTGACTGGTTGGTTGGGGCCGGCCTTTTATGATAAGGAACTATCTCTTAGATCTAATAGTGAGTTTGAGAGCCATTTGTAATAGTAAACCTATTTTTGACAATACAAACCCCTGGAGCTTTCAGAACACATAAAGTGAACCTAAAAAAAAAAAAAAAGACTGATCTAGATCCCCAGAAAGTTAACTCTAGCAGCTTTCTTTGCAGTAATAGTTATGGGGAAAAAAATTTGGCAGTTTTCCTAATTGTTTTACTTCCTCAAAGTGTGTATATTCTGCTCTTGTCTCTGAGCAGGTAGAAAAGGAACTCCTCTGGGAACCCCTGCAACCTCTCCTCCTCCAGCCCCACCCTGCCATTCGGACGACTACGTGCACATTTCACTCCCGCAGGCCATGGCCACAGCCCCCAAGAAGGTTTGCCTGGGCTCCTCTGCTGCCCTCCCCACCCCCCCACCCAAGCACGGTGACGTGCTTCCAGCCTCACTTTGTGAAGCCTGTTATGCCAGATAGAAGTTTGACCTAAAATGTAATGGGTTTGAATCAGATCAGTTCAGAATAGACTAACCCTATATGGCCTTTATTATGTTGAGGTAGAAAAAATAGACTAACCAGCAGCTCTCAGAGTGTGATCTGCTCACTGCAGGGGTCTCAAAACGCTTTAAGGGCATCTGCCAGGTCAGAACTACTTTCTTAGTAATACTAAGTGGTTATTCGCCCTTTTTACCACATTGGCACTTATACTCATGGCACAGAAACAATGGTGGGTAAAAGGGCTGGCCCCTTAGTATAAATCATACTCTCCTGGTAAGCATTGCATTCTTCTTCCTCGATGTGTTCTTTCAGTTTAACAGAAGAAAAGAAACAACAACAAAACAAACCTTGAGTATTCCATAGAAAGAACGCCTATGTTTAATATTGTTTGTGATGAAGTAGGAAATGGACATCAAGCACCTGAGTGCGTACCGGTGTGTGGTGGCCACCACAAGCACTTGTGCCGTTATTTGAGTTAAGAGCTGAACTAGTTGCTTTTTTTTCATGGAGCAGCAGTTTTGTTTGAAAGAACAACTGGTGACAAACTATGGTTACTCATACCTGAGTGTCTGGCAGGCAGTTAGCTTCTTAGATGACAAACTGGGTCTGTCACTTCAAGATAAACAACTGATGGTATTTGTTGCCAGTGATAAAAAGGTGAAACTAGAATATTAAAAAACTGATATCTGGCACCAAGAGCTTAATAGTTTCCCCAAGTCTTTTATGATGAGATTGAAAAGTCTTGGGAAGCTTGGTTAATAATTTGAGTTTTTGATATTGTATAATGAAATGTTGCCACGCTTAGAAGATCTGCATAACTTGGTGACCCAGTATTCTACATGCCCAGTGTATATGTTATAGAATCACACGTAGGTAAAAGACGCATTTGGGGGACAAGGCAGACCAGTGGATCTTGACACAGTGTGAAGAGTGAATTGCCATGGTTTCAGATTCTGCACTGTAACCTTGAAGAAACACCCCTTGTCAAGTTTTAGTGTAGTATCAAAGATGGCTATCCACAGTTATCTAAACAGTCTGTTTACTTTTTATAACTACTTATCTGTGGGCCCTAGAGTTTTCTTCATACACTTGAGCCAGAATAGCCTAGCAGCAGAGCAGAGGCAGACATAAGAACCCAGCTTTCTTCCCCTAAGCCAGATATGAAAGGGATTGCAAAAATGTGAAACAGCTTGACGCTTCTCACTAAACTTATTTTTATTTATCATAAAAATGTTATTTATGTTTACATGTATTGGGTCGTTTTTTTTTCGGCCGCGCCGCACATCTTGCGGGATCTTAGTTCCCTGACCAGGGATTGAACCCGCGCCCTCAGCAGTGAAAGCCAGAGTCCTAACCACTGGACCTCCAGGGAATTCCTGGGTTTGTTATTTTTAAGTGAATTAATAATTTTAAAATTCTGTTTTAGTTTGTAACATGATAACTATCAATAGGTATAACCACATAAACAAAGTCCTTGAGATTCTCAATAATTATTAAGAATAGGAAGGCATCCTGAGACCAAACAGTTTGAGAACCATGGGGCTAAACTTTAAACTCCTCTACAATATGCTAAAATTGTAGGTGTTTAGGATATTTCTCTAATATTAGAGAACATGTACACAATTTTCTGCCTTGTGATATAAATGGTACCTGTCTTTTCAGGAAGAGAGAACAGATTCTGCAAGGCCCTGTCTACATAGACAACACCATCTTCCGAATGACAGAGGATTAGGTAAAATCTCTGGGTAACAGTAGACCTTGCTTGATTCTTGATGGGTTATATGTGGAAACAGGGAAATTCTGGAACACCACAAATCACTGAAGCCCAGAGATAATGAAACATATAATTAATTCGAAAAGCCAGCCTCATAACAACAGCCCCCAAAGCTTTTAAGTACCTGTGTTTTGAGCTGGTCGAACTGTGGCTTTATCTGTTCTCTGAGATGTTAAGAACGGAGAGTTATATTTTCTGTGGGATTATTTTTTGGTACCTTTAGTTAGATTATTGTAATATTTTGGCTTTCTGTGGTAGCTTTCTGTCTTCAGCAGAAGGAACCATAGTAGGCCTATTCTGTTACAGTGGAAGCAGTTTTCACAGTGACGGGGGTGGCCAGTGTGTTTCGTTGTCTTTGTTTCTCTTCAGAAGAGCTGCCTGGGAGCAAAGGGTCTGTCGCTCTCAGTGACCTGCCAGGGTTTCTAGGTGGCCTGGCTTCTGAAGAAGATAGCATTGAAAAGGATAAAGAAGAAGGTAACACCTGCGGGATTCTGGGCTCGTGTGGGATTGCTGCGAGTTGGTGAAGCCCTCGTTCTGCCCTAGTACCAGGATTTAGCGTCAACACACACAGGCTTGCTTGGTTTTTCTTCTCTTGGGGGAGGAGATGGGAGTTGTATTCTGAGTCCTGTGCCCAGTGAAGGGAGGCCACTGTTTATCTGTCCCTCTGGGGGGCCCAGGGCAGCGTGCAACCCCACACTGCCTGACCTTACCCAGGTTGGCCTGTTGACTGTGCTGTCTCTTCTCTCCCTCCCTGCTCGCAGCGGCAATATCTAAAGAACTCTCCGAGATCACAACAGCCGACGCCGAGCCCCTAGCTCCTCGCGGAGGCTTTGACTCTCCCTTCTACCGGGACAGTCTCCCGGGCTGCCCGCGGAAGACCCACTCAGCCGTCTCCAGTGCCCAGGGCACCGGTGCGAACCCTGAGCCTCTGAACTCTGCCCTGGACAGGCTGGGGCCTGACACCCCAAAGCAAGCCTTTACCCCCATAGACCTGCCCTGCGGAGGCGCCGAGGAGAGCCCTGCCGGGGGCAGAGAGCGCCAGGCCTCTCTGGAGAGCAGCACCCTCACTCCCAGGCCTTTTAAAATCCCACCTCAGAGGGGAGTGGGGTCTGGTGGTGGGCAGCCTCCCCCATACGATCACCTTTTTGAGGTGGCACTGCCAAAGGCTGCCCGTCATTTTGTCAGCAAGAAGACGGAGGGACTGCTAAAGAAAGCAAAAGGGAACACGGAGGAGGACTTCATGCCCTCTGCCTCCCCCATGGAAGTGCTGGACAGACTGATACAGCAAGGGGCAGAAGCGCACAGCAAGGAGCTCAACAGGTGAGGCGCGGCAGCGCTGTTCTCTTTTCCTTTAAACGTTCCGTTTGATTAT
The DNA here is from genome assembly GCF_059928025.1 of Delphinapterus leucas. Taxonomy (NCBI): domain Eukaryota; kingdom Metazoa; phylum Chordata; class Mammalia; order Artiodactyla; family Monodontidae; genus Delphinapterus; species Delphinapterus leucas. Next base: position 121,310,108 of record NC_143134.1, on the reverse strand, counting down.
AAACTACAAGAAGCTGGTGGTTGGAAACAGGAATTATTCTTGTGCTCACCAGAGGCAGTTGGTTCGCTGTTTTGTCAGGCGTCCTTCTAGCCTGTTGCCTTTGATGTACATGAATGTGTGTATCCTCCACACAGGCGCGTTAAACTCAGGCAATTCCTTAGGTTACAGGCCATTTAAAAGTGAGTCTTTTATATTTGGGCTGTTCTGTGCCACTGTGCTGTGAAGAAGCTCAACGCTTTCATCTTTGCTCTCTGAAAATTTGAGGATGAGGTTATGATGTTCAAATAATATAGAAATAGTGGTCACCAAGTCTCCTTCTCCAGCTGCAGATTTGTTGTTTTGTTTTGGTAACATAGTCCATTGGAAGATAAAAACCGTCAGCATTTCAATGCAAGTTCATGGCGGCCTGCCCCTGCTCACATGGGTTAAGAACCTGCCAGGGAGCACTGTTTTCATCCCTTCTTTATTACACTTTTAAAGGTGATCTAGAGAAAGAATAAGGGAATCACTAGTCCACAGTGATGCCATTTCTAAACAGGCTCTTAGGGAATGCTAGTTTTAATTTTTCTTCTGTAGAATAACCTAAGGTGGAATTTGACAGATAACTGTAATGTTTATGATCCCTTTTTGAATGAAGTTTAGTGTAATAGACTCAGGTAAATTACCTGCTTTTTTCTTAACCTTGGGTGACAGTAGCTTCTCAACAGAGAGGGTTGAAAACAGCTCTCAGTGTGTTTGATCACTCAGTTGCCTTGGAGAGCTGACCAAAATTCAGAGGCTACAGTATGAGCTCTGAGTTAGGGCCTTTCCACTCTGGAAACTTGGTGGTGCTTAATGGGGGCCCCTTCCATCAGCTATAAGGCCCCTCCTCTTACCCCAGGTGGGCTTTGTGTTTGAAACTTTCTCATGCCTGTGCACTTGTGACCACAACGAAGTGACTTAATGTTGCTGCAATTAAAAGTCCAGTTAAATTTTTCTAGGTAAGATCTGTAACTTTGTCACTCAAAAACTTGTTTTTCCTAGGTTGTCTTTACCCAGCAAGTCTGTCGACTGGACCCACTTCGGAGGTAAAGTCGTTACTTTAGCTCCAAATCCAGCCCATAGAGATCCTGCTTTGTTGCCTTTTCTGTCCTTGAAGGAGGTGCCCTATAGGAAACATCTCCCCCTCTCTACTGCTCCAGCTGGGTTATCTGCTTGGGTACAGAGTCTCTCACGTGTTGCAAAGTCAGCATTTCCTATTTTTGAAAAGTGGCAAGTACCACGTGCTTGAGAACAGAAGTGCAAAGAGGCAGGCCTCATGCCAGCCTTCCCTAGAAAAGATCCAAGTGAAGTGAGTGGTGCTGGGACAGTTCTTGAGCGATAACCTACCAAGAAGCAAGAAATGGAGTCATAGATAGATAGATATAGATAGATAGATATATAGATAGCAGATTTGTGGGGGAAAACACTTGGAGCTCTCAAAGAGCCATCCTACATTGTACCCCTGTGCGTTCCTTTAAAAGGAAGATGGGTAGTAGGTACTGCCCCTCCCCCCCCATTGAGTGACTGTGGCTGGAAACCAGGTGGTCATTTGCAAAGTGAGTGACTTTGTTCCTTCAAGAATCGTGTTTCTTAAGCTAACAAACCACTGGCTGGGGCTTGACTGAACGCTATGTAAAAGGCATCTCTGCCACCCTCCCTCTGCTTTACAATCAGGCTCCGCTCCCTCAGATGAGACCCGCTCCCTCCGTAACCAGTTGCTTTTACTGCACAACCAGTTACTCTATGAGCGTTTTAAGAGGCAGCAGCACGCGCTTCGGAACAGGCGGCTCCTGCGCAAGGTGACCAGGGCAGCCGCTCTGGAGGAGCACAACGCTGCCATGGTGAGCACCTCGGGGCCCGGGCGGGGGTCGAGGCCAGAGCTCTCCATCCTGGCTCTGCCCGCTGGTGCGGCTTGGGGCAGGTCACTTCGTCTCTGAGGTTAATACGTGAACGGCCACATCCCTGAATTCCCTTGCAGCTCTTCTAACCCATGGGGACAAGTGATTTTTTTTGTGTCTGTTGGTCTGTAATTGGCTATGATGATAACAGAGGCAAAAGGTGATTTTGTTTCTCCAAATGTAAAACCAGCTCTCGTGAAGCAGTTTTATGGCAGAAACTTGGAGGGCAGTTAAGCCAGTCAGACCTGGAGAGTGACCTTGGCTCTAACACTCATTACCTTAGGAAAGTCATTTAGCCTCTGGAGGCCTCTGTTACCCATTCTGTAAAATGAGAATAATAATAGCAGCATCTACTTTCTAACTGTGGTGGTTAAAAAAACCGTGTCAGTAAGCATTTGCGCATTGCTGGTGCAAGGTAAGCTTTCAGTCAGTGTTCCTCACTTTAGCGACCTTGGCCAGTACCAGCACTTACTTCATTGCTGGTGCTTAGGACTTTTGAAAGTATCAGGAGCAAGTTGATCGCTGAGAAAAGTCCTTTAAGCAACTTTTGATCCATTTGCTAACGTGGAATTTGGAAACCCTTGCCCAAAAGCCAAGTTAGACAGCAGTGGGGTGTCAGATTCTGGGCCTGTGGTTAGCTCGTGCCTGTTCAGATGAAGTGTCTGCAGCATGCATTGAACTTGAGGGTCACTGCCCATGCTGGAAGGCAGCTAAAATGATGGCCTCTTTGGTCTCTGCTAGAAAGACCAGTTGAAGTTACAAGAGAAAGACATCCAGATATGGAAGGTTAGTCTGCAGAAAGAACAAGCCAGATACAGTCAGCTTCAGGAGCAGCGAGACACGGTGGTCACCCAGCTCCACAGCCAGATCAGACAGCTTCAGCATGACCGGGAGGAGTTCTACAACCAGAGCCAGGAGTTACAGGTACGCGCTGCGGCGCCCGGCAGAGGCCGCCAGGAAAGGGCGGGAAGGCACCTGATTCATCTCTGAAATCGTGGCACGTAGATTTCACGTCAGGTACATTTTATTTAGGGCAGAGGGTCCCCAGCTTTCTGGGTTCACGGTTCTGTCGGCATTTCATTAATTTTTTCCTGGTACTCCACAGCCAAAAGAAACATCTAACAGTTCTGCCTAGTAAGTAGATCCAGACAACTTAGGATTTAGGTCCTAACGACTTAGTAGCTGTTAGAAAATAATACACATACTTTTTTTTCAATTTTCAATCTCATTTTTGAGTGACCATGGTCACTTACAAATGGGTACGTGTACCTGTTGGGCAGTGCTGAGTCTCAGACCTTGGAATCAGATGAGACACTGACGCCCTCAATTCCTGTTTCACATTGGTTTTCTCATGGTGATGTTTATCACAGCAACCACCTACAAGCCCAGCTTTGCAAAGATAATACGTGTTCCACAGGCACGTAGAGCACCTGATAACTGAAACGCTGAGCTCCCTCTAGCTAGTAGTTCACATCATGACCAGTAGATGTCGCTGTGTTTCCCTCGAAATTTAAAACTAGCCCCACAGCGCCTCTGTGAGCCTGCTGTGTAGCCCTAGGGCTCTTTGGTGCACAGTTTGGGAACTGCAGATTTAAGCGCTTTTTTGTTTTCCCTTTTGATAATCAGTCAGAAACTCAGAAATTAACTATAACTTACTTTTTAAAGCTAAGAAGTTAGTTTTAAGCCTGATGGCCCAAGAATAGTAGAGCAACAGAGGCACGAGGCTTTCCCGGTTCTCTGTGGGCCGATGGCCAGGTGCACCCGTGGCCTGGCCTGCTGGCACCCTGTAACTTCCTGGCACGTCTCCTTGGGCAGACGAAGCTGGAGGACTGCAGGAACATGATCGCGGAGCTGCGCATAGAACTGAAGAAGGCCAACAGCAAGGTGTGCCACACCGAGCTGCTGCTCAGCCAGGTGTCTCAGAAGGTAAGAGGCGGGCAAGCTGGGCCATGCTCACACCACTGCTGATGTCCTTCCTCCAGACAGGACACGTGTATTACTCGTGTGTCTGTGTCAGGGCTTCCCAACAGGGAGTGATTCTGCTCCCTTCCCCCCAGGGGACATTGGGCAATATCTGGAGACATTTTTGGCTGACGTTTTTTGTTTTGTTTTGTTTTTAATTTATTTTTGGCTGCATTAGGTCTTCATTGCTGTGCGTGGGCCCCCTTTAGCTGCAGTGAGCTGGGGCTACTCTTCACTGTGGTGCGCGGGCTTCTCATTGCGGTGGCTTCTCTTGTGGCAGAGCATGGGCTCTAGGCATGCGGGCTTCAGTAGTTGTGGCACGCGGACTCAGTAGTTGTGGCTCACAGGCCCTAGAGCGCAGGCTCAGTAGTTGTGGCGCATGGGCTTAGTTGCTCTGCGGCATGTGGGATCTTCCTGGACCAGGGCTCAAACCCATGTCCCCTTCATTGGCCAGCGGATTCTTAACCACTGCACCACCACTGGTTGACGTTTTTGATGCTACTGACATTGAGTGGGAGGGGCTGAGGTACTCCTAAACATCAGACAGTGCATGGACGGCCCTGCAGCAGGGAACTACCTAGCCTGAGCCCTGGTCTATGTGTATCCTGGGAACTTGTTCTTAACACTTCATTTACATAAATGTGAAGAGTTCGTTCAGGCTTTTGAGCTATGATCTTTCCCTCTTTGGAAGTCATTGCACTCATATGTAAATCACTTACTCAAGAACCTGTGGGTTTACCCCAGGGCTTTACCCCACTGGACCTAACGTCCCTGCTGTGGTGGTTGTGTACATACCCATCTCCTCGAGGTGCCCTGTGGGTGGCCAGTTTTGATGTGGAGCATTTGCGCCTCTTCCCCTTTGCATAGGGACAATTTTGAAGTACGTTTCTGTCCATTTTTGTTGCCCTTGTATCCCTTCCTCCCCACCAGCCGTTTTGGTGTGGCCTTTGAAACCATGGGGGTTGTTTACACTGACTCAGCCCTGAAATAGTGTGCTCCTAGCTGGTTCCCTGTTTAATGTCCATTTGCTAGCTTTGTGTCGTCAGATCTTTCACTTTGCTTGTTTCTGTGTTTTTGTTAGCTCTCAAATAGTGAGTCGGTCCAACAGCAGATGGAGTTCTTGAACAGGCAGCTGTTGGTTCTCGGGGAAGTCAACGAGCTGTATTTGGAACAACTGCAGAACAAGCATTCAGACACCACAAAGGTATGTGGGCTTGAGGAGCCAGACCCTACCTGGGACGCTGTTAGGACCCAGGAAATATGTCTATGGCACAGCACAGAGAATGGCTTATGAATTGTTTCCCGAAAGATGGCGTGGCAGACCTAGTGTCATTTCCACTTCTCCCTGGTCTGGCAACACAGGCACTTTTCAGCTGTCACACAAACTTGTTTCCCTTAGTTGGGTTGCTTTGAAACTAAATCAGTTATATGTGAAAGCACATAATGATAATTGGTACAGACTAGGTGATAAAAGTATTTTTCTTCTTTTTTTTTTTTTTTTTTTGTCCACACTGTGTGCCATGCGGGATCTTAGTTCCCTGTCCAGGAATCAGACCTGTGCCCCCTGCAGTGGAAGCGTGGAGTCTTAACCACTGGACCACCAGGGAAGTCCCAAAAGTGTTTTCCTTCTCTTACCCATGCCCCCGTCTTTAAAGAGACAGAGACAGGCTAACAGATAAAGAAAAAGGATGGGGAGCCAATTCTGTTCAGCATATAACTCTCTGGGCTGTGGGTTTATATTGCTAGAAACTTTTTTTTTCTTCGTAATGTTGAATTTGATTTCAGCAGATGGTGGTTCAGTCCTGGCAACAAGGCCAGTGTCGGGATGATCTTACATTAATTAGTGCCTTACCAGTGGTGTCGAGGCAGAAGTTTTATGTCACTTTATAAATAGCCTCGGATAATGTTGGTGAATGAGTTGGGAATGGAATTTTAAGAATAAATGCTTAGATGCTTCCTGTCACTAACTTCTTCATCAAACACAGGCTTTCTTTTTAGGATTTCTTGGGCTTTTGCTTTGTAAAGCTTTGTTTTCTTTTCTCTTGGCCAAATGTAGGGAGTAGTCTTAGAATCAGAGAGATGGAATTTTCATAATAGTTATTCTTATTTCTCAGCTTCTCTCAACTCTCAGATTCAGACTCCCTTTAGAAGGATGTTAAATGTGGAACTTTCTCTAGAAACCAGCTCTCATTAATTTTGGAAGTATAATGGCCTCAGAAAAAGAAAGAAGGGAAAAGAGACCTGAGGGACTAGAGAACCTCTGAAAAAGCTTACTTAAACACACTCCTAACTCTCCCGAGAGAAATGTGGATGGGTGCCACGGTGCTGTCTTTTGGTGAGAACACTTACCCCCTTGGGACCTCAAGCAAGCCACCTGACCTCTTTGGGCCTGGCTTCACAGTTCATAAAATGAGCATGGTGATACTGACTTGCAACCTTCAGCTGTAAGCAGCAACAGAAAAAGACTTCACCGGCTTAGCCATAAAGAGTTTCATTATATCCCTTGACAAGAAGTCCTGAGGCAGGTGAGTTCCAGGTTGGTCAAGTCAGCAGCTGAGGGACCAGCAGCAAGGAGCCTCGTTCTTTCCCCTCTTCTGCACCACTCGACCTATCCTCTCAACCTTGTCTTTGGGCAGTCTGTGCTCCTGGTTGCAAAATGTGTGCCACAGTTAACACTGTCACAGGTAGATGTCATGATGTCCCCTGGAGGAGGAGAGCATCGCCTCCTGCAGGTCTCTCTCATTAAGGAAACCTTTCCCAGGAACTCTCCACCAGACCTCCCACCCTTGTTATTGGCCACGATCATGTCATGTGTCCATCCCTAGCTAGCCATGGCTTTGAACCTGTGTTTGGACCTGGAGCTGGGCTTCCTCTTGTTCAGTCAAGTAGGGGACGAGAAATGGGTATCTGAGCGTCAGGTGGGGAATGGCTGGTAGGTACTGGGTGTAGCCCCTCTTACATGGCTGTGAGAGTTAGTGATAGTGCATAGATGTTCCTAGTTCAGTGCTTTGTTTGATTCTCCATAAGTACTTACTGTTGTTTCCGACAAGAGTTCAGTTTGTTTACCTAACCTATGCCGAAGCCTGGAGCCCTCAGGCATAGCTGGAGCGGCCGCATTATCTGGTCCCAGTCCTGAGCTTAACTCGATCCCGTTCTGACCGAGGAAGCGTTGGGCTTGCTGGTCATCTTCGAGGTGGGGTGCCTTCAGGGAAGCTCATCTCCTTGCTCCGTATGGTTTATTATCTTTTTTAAAAAGACAAATGTATGGTAATTTTAAGTTTATGCATATTTTACCACAATAAAAAAGCCACACAACACAAACGTAGCATATACTTGTTAGAAAAGCATCCTTTCCACCTCTCTTCTGAGCATAGCGCACACTTGCTGTTTCCATCGGTCAGCAGGCAGGTTGTCTTCCTGGCGTGATTGACAAACCTTGTCAGGGTACCTGGTCTGCAGATGTTCATTCCTGTTGCGTCTCTAGCTTTTTCTTAGTTGGTATTAGGGGAGGGAGAAGAGTAGAAAAGAAAACAAACGACCCATACTGCCACTGCGCCGGCCTACACCGCCACCACTCTGAACTGCACCTCCACTGTGCCGGCCCACGCCTCCACCGTGTTGAAATCATAACTGAATATTGGCGTGTTTTCAGAATGTGTGTGTTAACATAGTTGATCACACTATTCACGTGGCTTTATAATCTGATTTTTTATCTTTTACTGATACACATAATTTTTAAAATCTTATTAAATAGAAGATGTACTTTAATTTACTTACTTTCTTGACGCTAGACTTCATAGTTTCTAGTTTTTTTGCTCTTCTGAATATGCTGTGCTGATTATTTTTGTGCCCAAATGTCTATTCATGTTTCAAATGATTTCCTAAGGGATAGATTTCAGGGAAGGATTAGTAGGTACTTACTGCCAGCCTACTTTCCAGAAAGTTGTACTAGTTTCTATTTCCACTAGCAATATACTAATAAAGTACCTTCTCAGTGTTTGTTACATTGATTTTTCAAAGTGGATATGGCATGTTCATTTTTTAAAAGTACTAACTCCAATTCCTTTTTTGTTTGTTTTGTTTTGTTTTCAGGAAGTAGAAATGATGAAAACTGCATATCGGAAAGAACTAGAAAAAAACAGAAGCCATGTTCTCCAGCAGAATCAGAGGCTGGATACTGCTCAAAAACGGATTTTGGAACTGGAATCTCATCTAGCCAAGAAAGACCACCTTCTTTTGGAACAGAAAAAATATTTAGAGGATGTCAAACTCCAGGCAAGGTAACTTTCAGGGGGAAAGGTTTTTGCTGTGATGTATTTAAGTAGAACTTCCCACATTCTGGGGTGGTCTGTATCTTTCAGAGGACAGCTGCAGGCCGCAGAGAGCAGGTATGAAGCTCAGAAGAGGATCACCCAAGTGTTTGAATTGGAGATCTTAGATTTATACGGCAGGTTGGAGAAGGATGGCCTCCTGAAAAAACTTGAAGAAGAAAAAACAGAAGCAGCCGAAGCAGCGGAAGAAAGGTAGGAGCAAAGAGTCGGCAGCCATGGCCTCATCGTGAGGCTGCCGCTGACAGAGCAGGGAGGCATCGCGTGGTGTTAGCAGCGGTCCCAGCCTGACAGGCGAGCCTGCAGCTCTCAGCTGCATCCCTCAGAGCACCCAGCCATCCTTCTGAGTTCCTTGTCCTGGGGCCCGAGGCACTTGATAATGGTCCTGGGAAGCGTTCCTATTTAAGATCGCCATCTGATATCCCTGGTTGTGGCTTAGGTTTCTCTTCATGAGCTCTCAACACGGGAGTCCTCTCTTCTAGAACATAGAGCGGGCCGGCAGAGTTCAGTGTCGGTGCGAGTGCGCGTCCGGGTAATTCCATGCTTCCCAAACACGGGCACTGCAACCACCGGCTCCCTTTCTCGTCCTCGGATTTCTTACAGGCTCGACTGTTGTCGTGACGGCTGCTCGGATTCTGTGACAGGGCACAACAATGAAGAGGCATCTGGCCCTAACGGGGAGACCAAGCCCCCCAGGCCCGGCGGCGCCCGGGGCGGTAGCGGAAGTAGAGGAGGCGGAGGCGGCAGCAGCAGCAGCAGCAGTGGCGGCAGTGAGCTTTCTACCCCAGAGAAACCCCCAAACCCGAGGGTGGGCCCATGCAGCAGTCGGTGGGAGACTGCCGTGGGAGAGCCCACTACGGGCATCCCTATGACTGTCGGCTCACTTCCTAGTTCAAAAAGCTTCCTGGGCATGAAGGCTCGAGAGCTATTTCGTAATAAGAGTGAGAGCCAGTGCGATGAGGACAGCCTGACCAGCAGTAGCCTTTCTGAGACCCTAAAGACAGAGCTGGGCAAAGACTCGGGTGTGGAAGCCAAGCCACCCCTGAACCTAGACGGCCCGCAGCCACCTCCCCCAAAGCCAGACAGCGTGGGACAGCTGCGTATCATGGACTACAATGAAGCACAGCGCGAGCACAGCTAGGGACGGTGTCAATCAGTGTTAACTTGTGTGTCGCCGGCCTGGAACGGGAGGCGCGAGTGCCCGTTTCAGAGCTTTCCTGTTTCCAGGCGTTGAGGGGCTATAGCTCCCGCAGAGGAAATGGGATGGGGGTCCTTTGACGGTTGACTGAATGCAGAACGGTTTTTGCATCTGGCATTGAAATGCCTCTTCGGTTTCCCTTCGGCCACCCTCTCTTTCATTTACCTGGCAGCGTGTACTAACCCGAGGGCCAGGGTGCGTTCCTCACTAGCTTTATTTTCTTCCTTTTCCCCCCAAATCGTTGTGTCCTTTGAACCTGTGCAATATGAGGCCAAATTTAATCCTGGAGTCTAACACACCACCCGCTCCTTTCCTGAAGCTCAGTTAGCTGGGCAGGCTCTCCGTGAGCCCAGGTCATTGTTGGCATCACAGGTAAGTCTGGTTTTGTCCCTTTCCAGGAGGATGTGACATGCAAAGTTGATCATCTTCCCGTGAGAGCTCTTACGTGAGGTGTTGTCACTGCTTTTGGTTCTAGCATCCATCATCTAAAGCCACAGATCCAGAAGAACGATGGTTTATTTCCTCGGTTCCTAGAAAGTTCCATGTGAACAAGGGTCTGTTGTTGGAAAAGTCTGGAGCTGGCACTGTGGAGACCATGCTCCCCTTCGGGAACGCTCTGTCCCCCTGCCCCACTACCTCTTGCCTGTGTGGCGTTTGCTTGAAAGCTGGTACTGCTCTGATTACAGGCTGGGGTGTGGGTGGTCAGGCGTGCTCTCTGCAGGAGGGAGGATGGTGGCTGGAGCAGCTCCCTGAAAAGGAAAGTGCTGGGGATGAGGACCTGCCCCTGCAGGCGGGGCGGTGCTAGCTGTTTGCCTCTCTTCCCTGTCCCGTGTGCCTCCTGTTTACGTCAGCTTCCCTGGGATGCTGCAGCAGAAAGGCTCTGAAGGTCCAAAGAGTTTCTTCAAAGTTTTACGACCATCGTGTCTCAGGCTGTGAGAGTTGCCTCGCTATAGTAGATTCTAGGCCACCAAAAAGGTAACAGCTTTTTCACCCCAATGCTGACCTTCAGGGGCCGACCCTGCAGGGGGCTTGATGCTGCTCCCCTTGCACATGTTGGTCATGGCAGAGCATTAAAGCAGAGTCCTGGAGAGGGTTGACAGAGCTGACTGCCTGGACCCAGTGGGCTGCCTGCACATGCTCGGGAGAGGTGACGCAAGTCAGAACATGGGTCGTGGCAGAGAATCTGAACTCAGCAGGTGCTCCTGAAATGAATGCTAGAAGCCTAAGAATTGTTGCCTGGTGATCCAGCCGAGGCTGAGGCAGGGGGAGACTGGTAGGAAAGAGCCAGTGAACTTGGCTTTTTTCTTTCTCATCTTTCAGTTAAAAGTGTAGAAGGGTTCATCCATGAAGAGGGAAACGGCAAACTGAAATGGTACGAAACTTTAGTGCGTATGGAAGCTTCCAGCACATGAGGGTTAAAGTCTGTTTTTCAAAGTGTGGCAATAAATATTCTAGCCTCCTAAATAACCAAAGGGAGCTAGAGAATGAGACTCCATGTCACCATGGCTGTACTGGCAGACCACCTCCTTGGGACAGGATTTCTGGGTGTGACTGATGGATCCCAGCTTGAGGAAGGGTGTGTGCCCGACTGCTCCAGCCCAGCACGGGGCCAGCAATTGCCCCTGGACGCCTGATGTGGAGTATTAATGACACCATGGATGTTTAATTCAGCTTTTTCCAAAGGAAAGCTTAAAATCCAGTACGTTCTGGTTTCCTATTAAGTTTTATTTAGAAAAGGAAAACGTGAACAAATCCAGGAAAAGAAAAGTTACAAGGTAACTATTAAAACTGTTTCTAAACGCTTATCCCCTCCCCAAGCCCAGGAGATCTGTGCCACAGAACAAAGATACCAGGCACTTAAATCAAAGCCTTTACCCTAACTGCAAAAGCAAGGAGGCCAATGTAAAGAAAGGAAAAATATTTTTTAATGGACAGGTTGTAAAAATACAGGGAAGAAGGAGGCAGCGTGGTAAAGTGGACTGGGGCCCCGGGCTAGAGGCCCTTGGCATACTCCTCCAGCCGGGGCATCCGTTTGCTCAGCTTTATAACCATGGCTGACCCCAGCAGCTGCACTCAGCTTCCTTTGGGCTCTAGGAGGCCATGGATTTTATTCAGCCAAGGCTGGGGGATGGAGGCCTGGAGTCATGCTGAAGTTACCCAGCCTGAAAATTTAGGCTTTTATATTGCAGAGGACTTGAGTCGATAGTAAAGTTTGGTTTGGTTTTGAAAATGGTAGACTTGCCAAGAGTCAGCGGGTCACTCGATTATGCTGCAGTGAGTATTTTTAAGGATGGGAAGGTGATAGTGGTAGAGGAACTCCCGAGAGAGAATTCAGGCCTGGGAACAGGCAGGGCAAAGGCAGTAGAACCGTCACATTCAAGGCAGAGCCTGTATTCACAGACGTTAGGGTTAACCTCCACTGGAGTCGCTTGGAGCAGGCTTGCCTCTCTGCTTCAGAGCTGTTTGGCCAAAAGTGTCCACAACCTGTTCCGCTCAGCACCTGACACTAGCCAGGGTCAGCGTAGACCCTGAGAGAAGATTGGAGTCTGCTTCTTGGGAGTCTTGGGAGCGTGAACCCTTGTTTTAAAAGGGAGCACTGCAGCATCGTTGCGGAGGGCGGGAGGGGAGATGATAGCATGGTCTCCATAGAGAGAATGGGCTCCTGAGTCTACTACAGGTAGGTAAGTACATGAATCTCTATCAGACAGAGCTTTCACGGATTTTAAAAGCTTTTGACAAGGTTCTGTCACAAGTCTATGAAATTTGTCACTGTGGAATTGGAAGAAATACCTGGTCATGAATAAGAAAACTAACTGAAATCCAAAGGTAGGGGATGAAGACCATTTCTTGGGTCAGAGGTTTCCTTGGAGATGAGTGCTGGGACCAACCATATAAGGTGGATGGGTAGATGTGACCTCCCTAGGTTTGTCAGCAGGGTTTTTCAGGAGGGAAAACTGCCCAACCTTTGGGAATAAGCTGCTGAAGGTTCCTATTAGGCTCTGTGAGTGGAGAGAGAAGTGATAGATAAGCTGCTTTGTGAGCCAGAATATATGTAATGTGTTTAGGTGGAAATAGTCCAAACTCTTCTTAAAAGGTAAACTGTTACAATCCAGGGAAGTGTCCTGGAAGCCACTGACAGTTGGAAAGATTAGCCCACCGTACCACCATGGCCACAGAGGCCGGCTTCCCACTGGGCAAAACCAGGACAGTGGGAAACAAAACTCCAGACCTGGGCCGTCCCCATTTGCAACAGCACATGTAGTTTCCAGTGTTTCTGTTGAGAAAGATAAAACTCTAGTAGTTTTGTAAAGAGGATAAATAAGATGATCATGATGATGAGAGAGGGTCCGTGGAGACCACGGATGTTCAGACTCACGGTTAAGAGTAAAAAATTGGGTGTTTCTGTGTAGAGAATATAACAAAAGTGCTATGACCAGTCAATGTGAATTTTCACCAAATACTAGAACATACCACTTGAAGCCAGAAAGAAATAACTGAAGAACAAGTGAAAGACAGTACTATGTGGAGATGCGGTTTTTCTAACCAAAAGCAGTAAGAGGTGTTAGAAAGTGTGGACAGGTCTAAGGAGGGTTTGGGCAGAGTGAAGACTCAGTCCAGAGCTGCTTTCGAGGTGGAGTGCCACCCACCTTGTGCGGATGCTCTGAGAGGCCGCCGTCTCCTCAGAGTGGCTCCGGGAGCAGCCCGAGCCCACCCAGAAGTGTGTGTCTCGCGTGGGGAAGAAAGCTGTCTTTCGTGGAATGACCCAAATCGGCACGTCTCACTCTAGGCATTTTCACTGTTCGAGGTACGTGCGTTAAAATTGACCAGCCACGAGTACGCGAAGATGATTGCGTATCTGTTTACATCCAGAGTTCTCTGACATGTGCCCTTGCCCTCCCCCAGACCACAACAGAGGAATTGATTGCACTTGATTAAGCTTTTCTTTATAGATGAAAGAACACATGGAGGTTGGGGCCTGGCCCCCGGGCTGCTGCTGTGACCCTTGTCCCCACGTGGCTCATTTCCCCGTCCGTGACTCTGATGTGCCCGGGGGAGCGGTGTTTCTGTCTTCTCCACTCCGTCCTGCAGTCTGTATGTGCCGCCCTGAGAGAGGATGGCTGTAGCTACAAGGGGAACCTGCCTGCGATAGTCGAGCACCTGGGCCCACGACGGCTTCTGGCCTTGAAACGAGTTAACGAAGGCAGAGGAGCTTTCTCTCCCCCTTCCCGTCCCGGTGCCACAAAATTGTCCATCCTCGGGGATAAGTAGACTAGTTGAACCGTTGGAGTAGACCTTTTAGAGGAGACCCTTCCCCCCCAGGCCAACCCCTCCTCCCTTTCCCCACCTTGATACAGTGTTTGGACAGGAGGGTACGGCGCTGCCCTTGGCAGCAGACACTTTGGCTTATTGAAGAGGCAGCCAGGCATTTTGCACTAGGAAGAATCAGTGATCACTTTTCAGAGGACGCCTATGGACCATAAATATATTATGGAGGAACAGATTTTGCTAAGACATAATCTAGTTTTGTAACTCAATCATGGATCAACCATATGTGGCTGACTTGCAGTTTAAAGGGGTCCCATCACTGAAAAACAGATTTTTTTTTGGCTGACTGCTTTTAGCTAAATTTAAGGAAGTCATCTCTTGTCAAAAGGTTTACACCTTCCCGTCTTGATCTTAAAAGCATGTCAGACAATCCACATCAGATGCCATAAATGCGAACTGCAAGAGGAAATGGTACAACCTTAGTGAATGGGAGCTGGAATCAAAAGGGTTTGCTGTCCTTCTTAGAATGTTCTAAAATGTCAAGGCAGTTGCTTGTGTTTAACTGTGAACAAATAAAAAATTATTGTTTTGCACTACTTTGCTGTATTGACATGAAGTGACTCATGTTGGCCTCTGAGGGGCTTATAGGCAAAGTAGGAACTTGTCCAAAGATGGAAAGCCTCAGGGTCTGGATTGGTTGGTGACCTTGGGTGGCTGGAGGGGGTGCTGACAAGTGGAATCTGGCTTTGGTCCCTGTAAGATCCTTTTGTTCGGGCAAAGAGCCACAAATCCTACCTGTATCTGCCTCAAATTCACGCTCTTCCCACAAAGTGTCATGGTGGTGTGGGGGGAGGTGACTGGAGCCGTCTCCACCAGAAAGCTCTCAAAACCAGGTGGCGGGCCGGGTCTGCACAGCCATCCAGCCTTGCTTTTGGTGTGTGCTTGCCTTCCTAGGGGTTGGCCGGCACATTGGGTTTAATACAGCCCTTTTGGAGGAGCGCAGGTGGCACCTCCAAACGTTGTCAAACGCTTACAGACCCTGAGCCTTGCCGATTGTGTCTTACGAGTGTGCTGAGGAGGGAGTGCAGCTCGCATCCACCACCTTCCCTACGCCATCAGGTGTTTGGAGGAAGGAGGGAAACTACCTTTAAACGACTGCAAGACCCACCCTGGCCTTACTGGGAAAGGACCAGTAGTGAGGAGCTACGTCTGCAGTGTGGTTTTCCACTGCTCGCTTCTGCCCAGCTGCCCTGGAAATTGGTCAGCTCTGCCCATTTAACAGCGGGATCAGCTCCTTCGGGACAGGACATCGAGGTGGCAGTTGTAAGTTTTGTCTGGAAAATTCAGATGTTCTTGTCTGAGTAGGTCTCTAACTATACAAGGAGTTACTGGGCTGGCCTTCTGTGGGCCTTTGGCAGAAACCTCTTCACAGCAGACCCTGTTTGGAGCGGGGTGTGTTCCCCTCCACAGTGGTAGCGCTTTGCTAGTGGTTTTGCTTGTGAGGCTACTGCCCAGCATCTTCTGGGGTCTTAGGGTGAATGTCGTTTTCTTTAAGGGATAAGTCCCAGGAAACCAGGCCAGGCAAAGAGGTGGCAGAACGCTTTTTATTCTTGACTGTCGCCCCCTAGGAAGCAAGAATACAGAAGCTAAGTCGCCCCCTGTGAAGAGGCAAAAACCAACAGTCAGACAGTACTTCTGGCAAGCTCGGAAGCCAGTGACGCATTTTACAATGTCTGGGCCTCAATTATGTTGTGAAAACCAGGTAACTGTCCTCGGACGGGAACCACAAAATCAATTCTTCCGGCTTCTCTCAGTCTCTCCCAAGTAAAGGAGAGGCAAGGTGGGTTCGTTCCCCTTTGGGCTTTGGTCCAGAGACCTGATCACACTGAGCAGTTCAACATGCTGCCCTCAGCATCCCGGGAGGCGGGAGCAGCCCTGTCTTGCAGAGAGTGGCGTCTCGCCTATGGCTGCCGCTGCGGCGGGAAGGGAGCTGAGTGGCCTCCTCCAGCTGCACGGCTCAGCTGGGAAAGCTGGGCCTGGGAGGGACAGTCAGTGCCCTAGCCCTTTCCCGGCCTCCCCGGGACACCCTCTACAGGCAACACTAAGTGAGGGTCCTCTTCATCAGTACGGAGCCTGACGCTCAGAGGCGAGGAAAAGTTAGAAGTTACAGCACGAGAGGAAAAGAGGTTCTCAGTCATACGTGGGGCGGTCCCCTTGGGGGTTAATAAGTGGCAAAGACTGTGGGCACCAGTGAAAATGGATCAACTAGTGGAAACCAAGCTTAGTAGCAAAGTACCCCACGGGACGGGATGGGACAGGATGGGATTGGGATCAAGCAGGTCACCAGCTGAGTTACAGTTTCCCACCAGCTGGTCTCCAGGGCGGTTTTGAACACTGTTTTGCCCCTATAGGTTTGAGTCTGTCTTGTGTCGGTTACCCACACTTGTCTTTTCTTAGCCGAGGCTGGGTGCCTGTGGCCTGGGGCTCACTCACGTGCTGCAGCGCTTTGCGGGGCAGCTTCTCCGAGTGGGCGACCCATTCTTTCATCATGTCTAGGACGATGGGGATGAGGCTGACCACGCCTCCACAGTGGTTCCTGGCCTCGTGGCAGCTGAGGTAGTTCGCCATGTCGGGAGGGCACCTGCAGGGCGGCAAGAGGGGCCGGCTGAGCCCTGCCCCAGGGACTCCCGTGCCGCGGCCCAGACCTCGGGCAGGGGTTTCTAAAGCTGCCCCCCGCTGCAGAACCCCCCTGGGAGGTTTTAGAGCTGTGCGCCCACCAGGCCAGGCTCTCGGTGCCAGACATGGTGGTTGAGCGGGTTTAGGGCCCAGGAGCCCCCAGGAGATCCTGATGTGAAAGGCGTGGGTCACGAGCTGTGGAAGCCTGCTCTGATCACTCCCAAGTACACCGTTTAGCCCCTCTGACTCTTCTTACCCTAGTATCTAAACAGCTTCCTCCAGAATTTGGCACTCTGCGCTGCGGATTCCCCGGGGCTCAGAATTAGGGAGCCACGCTGGTGGTGCTGACGCCCATGGCACCGGGTTCCAGACATCCCACTTCTTCCTGGGCTTCTGGGAACAACTGGTCTGTGATCCCCTTCTCCTGGCCTGTCTGCAACGTCTGCAAATGTGACTAGCAATGTGCGTGGCAGGTCACAGTTTCTAAACCGCAGTGGAACCCAGTGGCTGGGACCGTGTGCATCTGTTCCCCACACATCCCTGTCCTGAGCCCAGGCCGACAGCACCAGGTGCCGACAGAGTGGGCTCTGCTGACGATCTCATTAAATCTGCATAAGAGCCCCAGGAGGTGTGTGCTGCTCTTTATACGTTTCCCAGACGAAATGTATAGAGAGATGAGTCACTGGCCCGAAGTCACAGAGGTGGCGTGTGGTAGAGCCGGGACCTAAACCCTGGCCGGCTGAGTCTTGAGCCCACACTTTTCAACCGCTCTGCCATTCACTCACATATTTGGTGAGGGAATGAGTGAACGGCTCATTCCACCAGTTAGGATCTGAGCCCGATTCTGGCACACATGCACTGGCCCTCTCTGGGCCTTGGGTTTTTTTTCAGCGTTCAAGTGAGGGGATGAGGCCCGGCCCCGCCCGTGAGCCCGCGAGCCTCCACCTGCCCGATGCTGGAGATGGGCCGGATCTTGTCGCTGGCATTCTCCCTGCAGTGCTCCAGGGCAGCAATGAAGGTGAACTGCTGCTGCTGGAAGAGCTGGTACTTCTGCTCCACACTTCGAAGGGATTCCTTCACCTCATTCATCATCCTGTCTGCTCATTCATAGGCGAGGAGGAGTCTGTGTAAGGAAGAGGAGAGTCGAGCTCCCAGGGCCAGACCCGCGGATCCAGCTCGGGGGGGTGTGAGATGCCCACGGCCCCTCTCAGCGGCGCACAGGGCTCAGCAGGTCCCCACAACGCTGGGGAGCAGGGACTGTTTTCATCCCCATTTTGCAGAGAAGGAAACAAGGCCCTAGGAGGCTGTGCACTTGCTCAAGAACCCGGCAGGCTGTCCGCGACGGAGCCAAGCCCAACCCAAAGCCCTTTTACCCTCCAGGGCCACATTCTTTGCCGTGAAACAAGACTTCCTTCCCTCAGCTGTAGACGTGAGTTTCTCCGGGCCTCAGCTGGCCTCTGGTGCCCCCTCCCTGCCTCCTGTGGAGTTTGCAGGGATAACCCTGGTTGGAAACATTGACGCTGCGGGGAGTACTGTCTTTTGGTGCCTCACAAACTGTCCCAGTGTCATCCAGGGGGTCCACGACGTGTCCAGAATCTCCTCTGAGCAGAGAAAGGCAGTGGGTTCTGCCCTCCATGACATCACAGTTTTGCTGAGCACGTGCAAAATGCTCCAGGTCACGGATTTATGGAATGTTTAGGCTGGAAGGAAGCTCAGTAGATCAACTCCCCTTAACTTCCGGGGGAAACTGAGGCCCAGGGGGTCACAGCAAGCTTGTGCCAGAGACGCACTAGGTCCTGGGTTTCCTGATGTCTAACCAGCATCCTTGAAGGTGCCACAGCCGGCTGTCCCTGCACCACGAGGCCCTGGCACACATGGAGCCCAGGCTTGGACGTGCCTCGCGTCAGTCAGAGGAGGCTGCGCTGAGGTGGGGCCCCAGTGGGATGCTGCAAGTGGAAGGGGCCGGAACACTGGGGTGGGGGGTGCGGAGAACACAGCCAGGCTTCCTGCCAGCTCCCAGCTGGAGAGGAGGCTTGTTTCTAATGGGTCTCCCTCAGCGTCCTCACACAGCAGGACCGGAATGAGGGAGTCTCTGTGGCAAGAGGAGACGGCATCAGGGAGATGAAAGGCAAACAGACCACCAGGTGGCCTCCACGACAAGACAGGAGGGAGGGCTGGGGAGCTGGAGCTGGGAGCCGCAGTCCTGGGCTGGGAGCTAAACGCAGCCCCGCTGCCATAAAGGAGCTGCGCCAGGGAATTCCCTGGCGGTCTGAGCTTTCACCACTGAGGGCGCGGGTTCAATCCCTGGTCGGGGAGCTAAGGTCCCGCAAGCTGTGAGGCACGGCCGAAAAAAAATAAAGGAACCATGCCAGGAGGGGGCCTGACAATCGTGCCCCACCAGCCCAGGTGGGTCTACTGCAAACTGAATGGAGCAGCTTTAGCGGCAGCGTCCTGAGGCCACCCCTGGGAGCCGTAGCCTGTGTTTGCCAACAGAGCAGCGCAGCTCCACTGGGGACAGGCCTGGTCCAGGGCCACGCAGGGCAGTGGCCTACTTCTACTCAACCTCCGCCCCATTCAGCACAAGCTGACAGGGGAGCCGGGCGGTGGGGACACTGTGGGACCCGCTGTTTGTTGAACACGTGCCACAGCCAGCCAAGGCCCCCCAACCCCATCCTGGAGGCAGAAATGAGTCGACCTGGGGTGCAGCGGTTTTCTGTTACCTCGCATGGAGGCAGGCTTACCAGGACCTGGCCTAGGGCAAGGAGAGCGAGGCCCACACCTTGCTGCAAAAGGTAAGCGGGTGCCAGAAACACAGCAATCAAGACAGGTAAAAGCAGGCGTGATGTGCACCCTGAAAGAAGCCAAGGCTGCTGAGGGCTCGACCTCCTGGGGGAGGGGAGGTTTGAAAAGAAGGCCGGGGGCTTCCCTGGTGGCGCAGTGGTTAAGAACGCAGGGGACGCGGGTTCGAGCCCTGGTCCCAGAAGATCCCATATGCTGCGGAGCAACTGAGCCCGTGCGCCACAACTACTGAGCCTACGCTCTAGAGCCCGCGAGCCACAACGACTGAGCCAGTGCGCCACGACTACTGAGCCTACGCTCTAGAGCCCGCGAACCACAACGACTGAGCCCACGCGCCACGACTACTGAGCCTGCGTGCCTAGAGCCCGTGCTCTGCAACAAGAGAAGCCACTGCGATGAGAAGTCCACGCACCCCAACGAACAGTAGCCCCCGCTCGCCGCAACTAGAGAAAGCCCATGTGCAGCAACGAAGACCCAACGCAGCCAAAAATAAATAAATACATAAATTTATAGAAAAGAAAAGAAGGCCGGCTTTGGAGAGGACGAGGGCAGGTGGACGGAGGGGTGGGACCCTGGGCAGAGGGTGGGAAGAGGGAATGTCGTGAGCGGGTGCGGGGGCGGTGGGCAGGGCGAGGCTGAGGGCCCACTGACGGGCAGAGCTGTGAGAGTGAACACAGAAGCTTCTAGCCAAGGAAGTGCAGAGCACTCCAGGCGTTCATTCATTCGTTCATTCATTTATGCCGCAGTGCCTACCAGGTGCCAGACACCTGCAGGGTGCTGGGCTGGATACACAGCATTGAACAAAATAGACAAGACTCCCTACCCTGGAGGGACTTTAAGAACGGGAGGCAGACAATGAGGATAAGTGAAGTGAACGGTAGTTTAGAGAAGGAGAAAAGCAAGCAGGGAAGCCAGATGGGAATGGCCAGAAGGGCTACACAGTCTGCAAGAGGGGCATTTGCAGGAGGTGGGTGGGTGCAGGGCAGGGTGAACTGGAGCTGAGATCCCAGATGGCTCGGCGCAATCCTCCTAATAACAGCTGGTTCGATGAGGCTCTAGGTAAACCCTGGACAGGCATCACCTCAGATCCTTGCTACAGCCCTTTCAGCGGGGTACCATGATCACCCCCACATGACAGACGACGGATGACAGAGCCGAGGTCAGGCAGCTAGGACGGGAGCAAACCAGCTTCCCCACTCAGCTCTGCCCGACTTTATTTAGCCTGGGATCTTGGATACCTCCCTTCCTTCCTCCGCCCCCCAGCCCCCAGTGATGGCCCATTGAGAGAAACACGCCAGATACCAGATTGACTGTGGCTGGGGGTGGGGAGTGGATACCAAGGGCCTGCACTACCTGGACCCTTGGGCCTCGCTTCCGCTCAAGTGAGACTGTTCCCTGTTCCCCGTCGCAGGGCAACGAGGACTAGCGTTCAGGGGGCTGCCCTGTGTGCCCAGCTCCCTGCCACCCTCCTGGAACTGCCAAGTTCTCTAGGGATACAGCAGCCCTACCTTGACTGGTGGCCCCAAGAGCCCCTGAGAGCAAAACCGACTTGGTTCTTGATCCTATCGACTTGTGACATGCGCACCAGGAGTATTGTGAGAGGAGCTGTATGTAATAAGCTATCCAAAGTGATCGCCCCTTGAACAAGCGTCACTGCAGCCAGATTAGTCTGGATGAAAGGCGCAGGGTGCAGGCACTTCTTGATCTGGGGGAGGAGGAAGGAAAAAAACTGATTATCCGATAGGTTTTAGGCTTTAATAGATTTGTATTTTTTCAGGCTGCTAAAGACGATTAAATCGTGGTATGAAAAGCGCCTAGGGCTTAAAATAAATGAGGAGGAAGGCAAGTCATTTCAGAAATGTCCAGGAAGCAAACTGAACCTCTCCAGTGCAAATGGCAGGCTTGGTGGTTGTGTTCTTTGTTCAGGGTGAGGCAGCTTCCTTTTCTTCCCCAGCTGTCTTTGCAGTTGAATTTGACAAGCCTACCAAAGTGTGTATGTGTTCTGAGAAGGCAGTTCTGAGGGGGAGCGAGCCTCTTCCCCTTGGAGGGCATGTCTCCAGGCTGGTAGCTGCTGGAAAAGGCTTTGGCTAGGAGTCAGGACGCGTAGTTCCAGCCTGGCTCTACCTTTAACAAGTGACCTTGGCCTAGAATTTCCCCCTTTCCAGGCCTCAGTTTATCCATCTGTAAAATGAGGGAGTTTGGATTAGAGGCTTTTCAAGGGCTCTTCTGATTCTAACGCTCCATAATCAACAGCTGATGAGGAAAGAGGTCCAGAAAAAGGAAATGGCTCAGCTAACAAATTTTTACCGTTCTGAGCCTCCAATTTCTCACCCGTAAAATGGGAATGAAGGTACCTATTTCTCAGGGTTGGCGCAAAGATTAAATGAGACATATTACTAATAGTAGCCCCTATGCATTGTGCACTTACTACACACCAGTTACCGTCTAATAATTCTGACATATTAGTTCATGGAAACCTTCCATAATCCCCACTTAATAGGGGAGGAAAGTGAGGCACAGAGCAGGCTGGCACAGCTAGTAAGGGCGGAGCCAGGATTTGAACTCCGGGGCAATCTGTATTGACTATGCCATACTCCCGCTCCATAATGCTCACATCACGGTAGCTCCTCCTAAGAATAGCAACGGACAAGAGCTAGAGCTCCCAATTCAGTGCCGCGTCAGATACCAGGCTGCCCACCGGGGATTAACACGATTTGCAGACCTCCTTCCCCCCTCCGCGTCCCACCCCAACTCTCTCTCTCAGGGCAGCGGCAGCAGCGGCGGCCCCCTCCATTCTCCACCCCCCTCACCCTCCAGTTTCCAAATCCAGGGCTTGGATGGGCCCTCCCCGGGCCTGCTTTAACCTTGCTTGTCCTAGAGCGGCCTTCACTCACAGAGCGCCCTGAAGCTGGAGTGTCTCCGTGTCTGTCTGGGGCCCCGGAGGGGCGGGGAGGCCCTTCCCAGGGCTTGGGAGAAGGGGTGGGTGGGGTGGGGAGATCTGAGGTGAGAAGGGGCGGGGCCGTGGGCCAGATTGTTACCGCCGGTGCCATAGCAATCGTCACGGGGCAGCCCCGCCCCTCCCCGGGAGCAAGTGGCGGGGTCTCGGGGGCTCAGAAGGTGCAAGCTGGTCTGAGGGTTTCCGACGGGACCCTCGACCCTCCCGCCCCTCCTTTTTCAAGCACCCTGCCCCACATCTACTCAGCTTCTTCATTTTAAAGATGGGGAAACTGAGGCCCTGAGAGCAGAGCCGGGGTGGCTCAAGGAGCTCCTAACTGGGGTCTCTCAGCACAGGGGGGCCCTATCAGGGGACACCTCTGACCCCAGAAAGCCACAGCTGGAGGAGACTTGAGGTGCCCCGCTGGGGGCGCGCAGAGGGGCGCGGACGAGGCCAGGGCAGGGAAGCCCTTGCCCCAGGCGGCTGAGCGCGCCGGAGGGGGAGCGGGTGCCCGGGCCAGGCTCCAGCCTCGCCGGTGGGCGGGCGCGACGCGTGCTGATGACGCAACGGCGCGGCACCCCTGGCGACGGCGGTCACCAGGGAGCGGCGCGCGCTGATGACGCGAGGCCCTAGCGACAGCGGTCACCAGGGAGCGGACGCGTTGTACGGCGATATGGACGCGACCACCGCCCCGCACCGCATACCCCCGGAAATGCCCCAGTATGGGGAGGCGAACCACGTCTTCGAGTTGATGCAGGTGACCCGGGCAGCCCTGCCCTGTCGCGACACCAGGCGGTGGCCGGGGAACCTCTTGCTGCGGTCCGGCTGCGCGCCGGCGACAGCGCATCAGGGAGGGGGTCACGTTTGTTACCCAAGAGGACGCCCAAATTGGGTTGTTCGACTCCTGTGCCATCGTATCCCAAGGGACCGCTCGACCAAAAGATGCTCCCTGACCCTCCCTGGAGGGAGGAAAGGGGGCAGGCCATGCTGGCCATGATTTGGTCCTGGCCCCGCCCCAGTCAAGTCCATGATCTGGAAGAGGTCCCTTCCTTTTCTCAGTTCCCCCATCTGTGAGACGCCAGGTTGCAAGAGGTGGTTTCCAAGGGGCTCATCTGGTGCTGACAATTCCCAGGCCGTCTGCAGTTGTTGGTTTCTGAGCTGAGGAGTGTCTGCGTTGAAGGTGGCCCTCTCCGTCCTCTGAGAGGGCCACCTCCTGGGACAGCAGCCCTGTGGTTTGGACAGCAGCATTTCCTACCTGGCCCTTCCTCCTCAGGGCCAAGAGTTCAGGGCACCTCCCAAGCCCTCATCCTGAGTTCCTGACCTGACCTACCTACTCCCTGTGTGACCTTAGGCAAAGCCGTGCCCCTGCATGTGCTCCAGGTTTCCCTTCTGCGTCTTGTGGAAGTAAAGGCTTTCAGGAGCCGGACTGGAGGAACTGTCAGCCACTCCGAGGTTCTGAGGGCCAAAGGGAAGCTGGAGCATTTGTCTGCTCCTCCGGGTATACCCCATCCCCGGAGGCACCTCCTTAGCGATGCCAGTGGCCATTTGAACCTCTGACAGCTCTGAGAGAACTCAGACTAAGAAACCTGAGTCTCCATCTCTCCAGCAAACACAGGCTTCCTTGGGAAAGTGTTAACTGATAGAGGGCACACGAGAGATTTCTAAAACTGAGTGGCCAACCTAAGTAAAGAAGATGGCTAGCTGGGTCCTAAGTCACCGGGTGGTGGGCAGGATGGGGCAACTCCTGGGAGCACTGTGCTGCGCTCTAGAGAATCTGGTGTATCTCATAGCAGTTGTTGGAAGGAGCAGCCTGAGGAAGCTTTTGGTCCAGTAGTTCCAGTCCTTAGTCATTTGTGTGCTCCCTCCATGGTTTTTACCATTTCCATTTTCTGGCTTTTTTTTTTTTTTTTTTGCTGTGCAGCGACGCTGTGGGATCTTAGTTCCCTCACCAGGGATTGAACCTGGGCAACAGCAGTGAAAGCACTGAGTCCTAACCACCGGACTGCCAGGGAATTCCCAATGTTTTTATTTTAAAATAATTTTAGACCCACAGGAAGTTACAAAAATAGTACAGAGTTCTGGTGTACCCTTGATCCAGCTTCCCCTAGTAGTAACATCTGAGGTAGCTGTCCTACATTGTCAAAATCAGGAAATTGACATTTGTACAATACTATTAACTAGACTACAGACCTTATTTGGATTTCATCCATTTTTACCAGCACTCATTTAAGGGTATGAGTCTATGAAATATTATCACAGGTATAGATTCATATAACCAAAACCAGATTTCCATTTTAACTTAATCATTTCTTTAAATCAACCCACTTTAAAACTATTAACTTATTTCACCTCATCCTAAGCAATATCCTTGAAATCATAGGTTTCACATACTGATTTTTCTAATACACGTTAGATGTGCAGCTGTGTACGAGTGAAATTTAAAATATTCATCTGAGAACCACCTAAAATCATCTCACACCATCTCACCAGTGATACAGGACTAGGGATCTCGTCCAACTGTGCCTTTTAATGGGCAGGGAACCTGAGGCCCAGAGAAGGGAAGGGTGTTGATGGTGAGAAGCGGAGTGGGGCTAGGACTTCTCATGGTTCATGCTGTTTTTTACTGCCCTGCTCTCCCTCTGCCCCCAAAGGGCTACAGCCCCTCCCTGCTTGTCCCTAGGGCATAAGGCTGCTCCCTAGTGCACCAGCCCGGCTGCTGTCAGCCACCTGGTTAATTTCTGAGCCTTTTGTTCTGGAACCGTGCAAGCTGCTTTCCCTTAGAGTTAAATAACCAGACAATCCCAGGACTCTTTTAGATATCTGTTCCACTCTGGAGGGACACAGGTAGCAGCGATGGCCACGTCCCCCAGCAGACGTCCGCGTGGGGCACCTACTGGGATTGTGCCGGGCACTGGGACAAGGGGGAGGCGATAAAGGGGATGCACGGGGGCTGCAGAAACATATGACAGGATTGACCTAGTGAGTATCATCGGGAAGGTATGTTTCCATTGAGGCCTGAGGAAAAGTGTTCCAAGCTGAAGGAACAGCATTTGCTAGGGCTCTGAGGGGTGAACGGGTGCAGCGCGGGAGAGAAACCGAGAGAAGGCTGGTCTGGGAGTCACCAAGGAAGTGAGGGGCGAGGGCCCCGAGACTGCCTGCTCTGAGTCAGGGGCTCCATCCCTCCAGCTCCGCCTCCGTCAGGGTGCCTCCCCAGCAAAGCCCACGCGGCCCCTCCCTCACGCCTCTGCTCACAGGGACCCAAACAGATGCCAGCTAGGGTGGGGGGCAGGGGGGAGATCAGGCCCCGTAACTGGTATCCACTGCGATACCAGGGTGCTGGGCCACCTGAGCCTGGGGCCTTGGGTGCTCATGCAGGTGCTAACCACCTGGGTGTCTGCCCTGTGCCCACAGAACATGCTGGAGCAGCTCCTGATCCAGCAGCCCGAGGACCCCATCCCATTCATGATTGAGCATTTGCAACGAGACAATGATTACGGTGAGCACTGGAGTGGGCCTCCTCCCCCCTCCCCCGCTGTCTCCCTCCCCTCCCCCTCCTGGGAACCTCTGGGAACCACTCTGTCCTCCCCGTGTCTAAAGGGAGGTCAGAACAGGGTGGGGAAAGGTTTTGCCAACTTGGGGAGGTGGTTAATTGAAAAATGCCTTAATTTCTTTTGGAGCACAACTCATACAAATTCTCCTGCCAAGTGATTAAAATGAAAACCTCAGAATGGCCCGCGGAATTAATTATTAATGCCTTGGCACGCCCCAGCTGATGTCGCCTGTTGGGTTTAAGCTCTGTGATCACTCCACTTGTCAGGTGTAAATGTGGTTTCTGGTCTACCCAGACAGGCAACACTCGGGTTTTCCTGATGGTCTTGTTGTCGGCGCCCGTTAATGAGTTCCAGAGCTCCCTAAACCTGGCCCAAGCGAGCGCAGGCCGACCAGACCCAAGGCCGGAGCCCCTGACAGGGAGGTGGGAGAGGAGGCGCTTCGGCCCACGTGGAGGCTTGTTGCCGTCCTGTGTGAGCTGTCAGGGAGGCCAGTGTCTCGGAGCTGTGATGTTTCTTTCACTGGAGCATTAGCCGCTTTGAAGGAGCTACCAGCGCACCAGTGAAGTGAGGGCTTGGTGCAGTCGAGAGGGATGGAGGCCTGAGGTGCCCCGTGGTGGGGTTCAGAGGCCTAAGATGAGAGGGGATGCTAAGTAGTTTAAAAAAGAAATGGGGAGAGAGGAGACTCCAAGCCTGCAGGTTGCCAGGGACACCTGGCCTCTTCCGCGTGGCCTGGGCAGGGTCAGGGCATCGGAGTGAGGGGCCGTTTCAGAGGCCTAAGCAGCGTGGTTCAGTGTGGTGCAGAGAGCCCCAGGAGTGCCATTTTCTGAGCCTCCAGGGAGGCATATTCGAGAACGGACTCTGAGTGTGAGCGCGTGTGCCCCAGGCGGAGACCGAGCCGGGGGGGGGGGGGGATGTGACGGAGGTGGGGGATGCAGTCTGCCCCGCGGAGAGTCTTCTAAGGGGCCTCCGTTCCCTGGTGCTCTGGTCGGGGCGGGAGGGAGGCTCACCTGCTCTGTGGGGTGAGAAGCCCCCTTGCTTCCTGGTGGTCCCTGCTCTGGACCCCAGCTTGCTGCCCTGGCCTCACCAAGTGGCCTTCGTTGGCCAGAGGAAGACGTTTCTGCAGCCCCCTGCCCCCCGGCTGTTCGCGGGGCCCGGTGTTGCTAAGTTCTGTTACTTGAGGGCTGCTGGGAGCACTTCTGCCTGTGTTCCCCTCTTGTACTGCCCCCGCCCAATCAATACAGCAAAGCAAAGTCAAAAGAAGTAAAAGTTGAAGGCCAGATAAAGGTAAAGTAACAGTGAAGTAAACTCAAAGTGAAGAGCGAAGCAAAAGCAGGGAAGTGCAGGGAAGCGCAGTTCAGGGAGGTGTCCCTTCCCGCCATCCCCCCCACCAGGGAGCCTCCAGCACATCTGTGCTCACATCTTCTAGTTAAGTGCGACGAAATGGCGAGAGATCATTGCTCTCTCTCGGCCTCAGTTTCCTCCTCTGTAAAATGGGCACGTCTGGTAACAGAGATGGAGGCGGCAAAGCTCCGGCCTCATCCATGGCGACTGGTCAGTGACACCGTGGGAAGGGATGACAAGGCCCTGATGCTCCCGCCGGGCTTCAGGTGGTGCCATGCAAGTGTCCACTTGTGAAAAGCTTAATGAGGATTTTCTAAATGAAAACCATACTTGATAATAATACAACCATTTGAACCCTAAGTTGGGTTGTGGTGGCCCTTGCTACTTATGGTTTGAAAAATTCTGTTTAGGGGTGTGTGTGCCACGCTGTGTGTTCTACCACAGACCTGAAGTCTTCGTTAGTCTCCCTGCTAGAAATTCAAGAGCCTGAAATTTGAGGCACAGTCCATCTTTATGCTTTAATCTTGCTCCTCTGTATGCAGAAATGATTTTCAGTGTCAAACTATCCACTTGACCAGAATTTTTAAGTTCAAATGTCATCTAATGCAGTGCAGTCGGCATCGGCGGGACCGTCCTCTCGGGCGCTGGCCTTACAGCCACCTGTAAGAACCTGCTCCTCTGCCCTTTCCCACCTCCCTCCACCCTCCTCAGCACCCCTTTCCATTCGTGCTGGGGCCTCCTTTCCAAGGCTGCCCTCCACGGAGCCCTGCCTCCTTTCTCCACGTCACACCTGCTCTGTTGCTCTCCAGTAGGGGTGGAGAGTTCAGACCCTCCCCGTTCAGCTGGAGCTAGGGGCCGGCCTCCTGGCTGTCCTCCCCCATGGCTGGAGTCCAGGCTTTTGGTCCAGGTGCTCTCTCAGGGAGTCGAGTCACTGGATCCCAGTAACCACTGTTTTGAGGGGTTGATTTGTTCCCAGAGCCCTCCATCCCCACTCCCAGGCCTTGGGCTGGCAGCTCTGAGGGTCGCTGGCACATCTTTGCCTCTTGGCTCAACCACTTAAATGAAGAGAGGGGCATCTCTGAGTTCCCCTCCCGTGCCCAGGCCTCCACCTGCAAGTGAAGAAAAATGTGGGAGAAAGAGGGGGGCTGGAGGAGGAGGGGAGAAGACCATGCTTCTGGAATTTCTCTATGAGAGGGCGAAGGTGAAAAGAGTT
Organism: Delphinapterus leucas; assembly: GCF_059928025.1. NCBI lineage: Eukaryota > Metazoa > Chordata > Mammalia > Artiodactyla > Monodontidae > Delphinapterus > Delphinapterus leucas. Next base: position 121,281,920 of record NC_143134.1, on the reverse strand, counting down.
TCACCCAACCCTTGTGGTTCTAGAAGACCACAGGAGGCCTGGAGAGGTCCCCTGATGTCCAGTGAGCACTTCTGCAGCCCCGGGCTAGTGGGTCGGTCGGTCCTGCCTTCTCCCGACCATGCAGTGGCCCGTGTTAACTGCAACCGGGCACTCAACCCTCTGCCTCCTGGATGGCCACGCACGGTGGCATGGTCAATGGCTAGTGTAGAGGGACAGAAGACTCTGGACTCTTGGCGGTTAGCGTGCATGTGAGGGAATGAGGGGAGCCGCCGGCACAGGGGCTGGCAGCCCCTTCGCTGCAAGAAAACCAGATTTAGTACAAAGTGAGCATTTACAGTAGCCCTGGGCAATATGAAAGAAGGCGATGGTGTGTATAATGGTATGTTTCGTTTTTTATCAAACGTTTGTCCAAGAAAGCTGTGTATTAGAGCTCCAATACCTAAGGGTTTTCTTGTGAATTTTAAATCATGCTCCTAGTTAAACCTCAAAAGGCTCTGTGGATGGAAAGGGTTTTTGATTTCCTTTGAAGTGGGTTGAAGAAGTTGATTACTCTTGGCAGTCAAGCAGCCTTTTATGACACTGTTTATAAATAATTACTCATGAGCAGGCCTGGAGTTTCAAGGTGTTAGATTTTAAGAAACTGAAATTAATCACATAAATGTGTGCAAGAAATTAGGTGCGGAGAAAGGCCGTGGATGTTCCCCTTTTAAAGTATTTTCATAGATGTGTACAATTTGGGTGCCACTTACGGAGCGAGGAAGGGGAGGGCTTCCCCAGCAGCCATGGAGCCTCATAACTTTTGTCAAAATGAACGTGCAACCTGGGAGTCAGCTCGTTCCCAAAATGCTCTTGTCAAGGTGCAGCCAGCCCCTTCTGCCCGGTCCCTCAGGCCCTGGGCCTTGTTGAGTCTGGCCCAAGTTCTAGGGAGCTTCAGCGGAGGCCTGGGGTTAGAGCCCTGCAGAGGCAGCAGGGCGTCGGGCACCTGAGCCAGACCCCCATCCTCCCCCCGCCGCCCCACCACCCTGTCTTCTTCTGGCTTCAGCAAGCAGGCGTTCTCCCCGCGGTCCGAGTGAGCTCTTTGCGTCAGCGCACCAGTCCCCCCCGCCCTCGACCTCCCTCCCTGCTGCCCTGATCCTGCCCCTCCCCGCCAGCCTTCCGTGGCATCCCAGCTCCGATCTCCCCTGACCAAGTGTTCCCCAAGCCACCTGGTTTCCAGGCTCATCCCATAAGCAGTGTTTTCCACTTGCTGTGGCTTCTCCCCTCAGGTTGCAGGGCCCCGGCAGGCCTTGCCCCAGGTTACAAGGCCAGAGCAGAGAATGGGCTGTGAAGCCCCGCCCTGGTTCCCACCCCCACAGCCGAAAGTGCCTTGCCTGCCCTGGGCCTGTGCCCTGAGCTGCTCCACTCAGTGGAGCCCCGACTGTGGACACGGTCTGGGAGGTGCTGTCCCTGGCGGCCCTGCAGAGCCCGGCTCCCGGTGGCCGTGCGTGAGCAGCGTTCTGGACGCAGGCTGCAGTGTCAGGGGCCCAGTGTGTGCAGCGGTGTGCGCTGCCCCGCCCACACCCCTTGGTGGCCTCACGTGGGGCATTGTTCCTGGTGGGCGGCCCCGGGCCTGCCTCCCGCCTGGGCAGGATTCTCTGAGCCATGCTGGCCTTTGAATAAACCCCTCTCTACCCGACTCAGCCTCATCTGGTTCCTGCAGCTTGCAACCAAGAATGCCAGTTGGCAGAAGATGCCTTTGTGAGGAGGTAGTGATGGTGGAGACAAAGGTAACCAAACACTCAGTGGCCACAGAGAGGGCGGCAGCCGAGGAGGAGGCCACCAAAGGTCCTGCTGCGTGTGTGGCTCCTCGCAATGCCGGCTGCAGGAAAGGAGGATGAGACTTGGTTGCTGCCCCCTGGGGACCCGCTCAGCTGCTCAGCAGGGCGACAGAACTCACCAAGGCTGCAGCAGCCCCTTAATCAGGAGTGGGGTGAGAATCTCAGAAGAGGAAGCCAGTGGGGCTGGGGGGGTTAGGGTGAGGAGGACATTCCTGATGGGGAGGTGACGGGTGACAAGGTAGGGACATGGGAAGAACATCATCAGAAGAGGGAGGAAGTCCAAGGTCAAGGGAGAGGATTGCTCGGGGCTCCTGGGCGACCTTCAGGGTCCCCAGCTAGGCGAGGCTGTTAGGATGCCAGGACACATCCCAGCCTCCTGGTGAGGGTCAGGCCCCTCAACAAGGGTCCAAGGGGACTTAAAGGGACACAGAGCCCCTTGGCCAGAAGGACACTGGCCGCTGAGTCCGCCCTGCTGAGGAGGCCCGGAGGCTCCCTTGCCAAGCGTGACCCGGAGAGAAAGGGTATGTGCAGGGGTTTGCTGAGCTGGAGCCTGGCCACGCCTCCTGGCAGCAGGCCAGGTGCTGCCCCGACCAGGGCCTTCCTGTCCCACATCCCTGATTCACATCACCAGCCCCAGGAAAGGCTTTGGGCTTCCGAGAAGCAAGTTGCTTACATTTCACAACAGTGGGGCCAGTGGACCAGATTTAGAAACACGGCCAGCGACAGTGTTTGCTCTGAGGCCGCCAGCTGGAGGCACACAGACATCAGGCAGCAGCAGGAAGCTGTGACGTGTGTCTGACATTCTCCGTGGGCTTGAGGAGAGGCAGTTCCCTCGCGGAGACGGGGCAGAGGCCGGCCCTCCCTCTCAGGTCTGGTCTAACGCGATCACCTCGCGGACCCGGTGCGGGCCTCAGGCCACCTTGCTTTTCTCGGCAGCATTCAGCCCAGCGCGAGCTTGGATGAGGCTCTCGATGAGTATTTGTGGAGTGAATCAGTGAATTATCCTGGACTTGCCCTCTGCGTTTCCCCTGAAAATGAGAAGGTGCTGTGAATTGGGGCACAAGTCTGTTTAAACCCAAGCAGCCTGGCCAGGTGTGGGTCTGCTGGTGATCATCAACTCGGGGGCCAGACCCGCTAGTTCCTTCTCTGTGTCCACTCCCAAACTAGGAGGTCCCCCACCTGGATGAGGCTCCCTCTCGGAGGCCTGATAGGAACGGGCCCCGTGAGTTGCTGTGCACACCTGTTCATCCTTCTCCGTGGGCTGGGGCCAGGCTGACAGGCAGAGGCAGAGGCCTGGTTCCCCAACCTGGGTGCTGCACCCCTCGCTTCCCACAGCTGGGGGAGGGATGACATCATCAAGGTGGCACTCAGGGAGGAACCAGCGTGGGTTCACCTGTCCAGACACCACATTACGCTTCCTTTGTTTTGACCCAAGCACACGCCTTCCAGCACTTTTCTTAAGATGCTGGTTTTTTTGTTTTTTTCTTTTCCAACGGCCAGTACCTACTCGCTAGTCTGGTAGTGTCTTCGGGAATTCTGCAGGGTCGGGAGCCTTCCAGACCCAGGAGTATCACACCGAAGCCAGTGGTTTCCATCCTCATAGAAATGCCCGTATTTGAAAACAAAGCCTTTTCTATCTGGGGTTTTTATAAATCTGGCCCATACACTCCAGGCTTTTCCCCATTATTTCCCTCTGTAAAATGATGGGGAATACAATTTGCTAAATAAAAAGGCATAGATATTAAAAAAAAAAAACCAAACCCGCCTTTGAAGGTCGATTTACATAAAATACAGCTTTATTTGAGAGCATGTCCCTGAGACAAAGTCCCTGTTTAAAATGCTTTATGGTGTTTGAAATCCCAATTGTTCTTGATATTTATTAGTTTGGCAAACAAGTTACCCTGTCCACATCCCCTTGGAGACAGAAAAATAAACCATCTCAGTGATCACTTACCTCTCTAAACACAGAGAGTATGTTCTGTGGTGGGAGCATCTCGGAGCCACTGGGTTACAAATGACCGCGTCACTCCCAGAAAATGAAATCTGGGGAAGAAAGAAATACATACACCCAGAGCTCTGCAGACGTGGGAGGTTGCTTTGTCATATTGAATGGTGACACTCAAATCTCTTTATTCCACAGTGCCGAAGATTGTAATACTAGGTCCACCCGCCTCGGGGAAAACAACTATAGTAAGTGTATCATATTAAGTGTGGTAATACGGGAGTATCTCATTTGTCCTGCAGAGACGGAATGAGACTCCACCTCTGCAAATTTTCAACATAACTGAGCTTTTCTTCATCTTTTCTCTCTCCTACCTCTTATCTTCTCATGACAAGAGGCAGTATGTGTTTGTAGTAGAAAACCTAGAAAATACAGAAAACAAACGTAGAGTTCCCCAACCATCCAGAGATAAGCATTCTTTGAATGTGTGGGATATTCCTTCCAGGGTTTTCTCATGGCTACATGGCCACCATCCTGGCAAACCCTTGGTTCCATCCTTAGGATACATTTCTAGAAGGGGAAGCGCTGGGTCAAATGGCACACACATTGCAAAGACTTTTGGTGTGGAATCTTCAGATTCACTCGTAAAATTTTAATTATGAAATGTTTTAACCAGTCAGAAAAGCAGAGAAACTACACCAGAGATACTCATGTGTCCCACTCCTGGATTTTACAGGTACTTATCATTTTGTCATATTTGCTTTGACGACTTTCTCTCCATTTCAAAGATAGTAGAACTTTAAAGATACGGCAAATACCTCACCCCACTTCCCTCACTCCGTTTTGTCTCTCCCTCCTTAGAGGCAACCCCTGTCGTGAAGCTGAAGCTTCATTCCATGTATGGTTTTAATCTTTCGGCTCCTTTTTTAAGTACCAAAGCGTCTTCAGTTATAATCATCCGAGATGGAACTCTGTGTTTGCAAAAGCCTGGTTAGTGAGCATCAGGTAACATAAGTTAATGATAAACAAGAAGGTCCTACTGTAGAGCACAGGGAACTATATTCGATATCCTGTAACAACCTATAATGGAAAAGAATCTGAAAAAGTATATATATATATACCTGAGTCACTCTGCTATACACCAGAACCTAACACAACATTGTAAATCAACTATATACCGTACTTAAAAAAATAAACATTAGCGAACTCTTCCTTGATCACTGTATCATCGCTGTCAGCTCTCCTCCTGGGCCCAGGAGATGCGGCAGGTGGTTTCCCCCAACTAGCTGGCGCCTGGCTTTATTCTGAAAAGGAATTAAGATGTCTGGTCCTTACATAAAACCACGTGCATCTGCCCTGCTTTTGGAGTTAGGATAGCCAGCTCTTCTGTTTGTCTGTCACCTATCTGTCTGTCCATCCGTTCATCCATCCATCCGTCTATCTCTCTGTAGTTTTTCTGCCTCGTTCCTCAGGGTCAGGCTGTCAGCTTTCACTCCTGTCCACAGTCCACCCTCCCGATCACCATTTCACTGTTAGAAACCAGGGGCTCCTGGACGTGGGGACCTGGCAGTCACTGGCGCTAACTGGTGTTTCAGCTACAAGCCTTTGGGCAAATTCACTGTTCCCACCCCTGTCTGCTGTGTAGGGACACACAAATCTCATTTTACAATAAGATGATACATAGTCAAAGCCTAACGGGCTCTTTCCTGATCTTGTCGCTGACATTTCCCAGCACGAGGAACAGAAAGATGAGGGTTCATACCTGCCCTGGGGGACCTCTAGGGCCTTCTTTTTCTTTTTGGCCATGCCGTGTGGCTTGCGGGAGCTTAGTCCCCCGACAAGGGATTGAACCCCGGCCCCGGCAGTGAAAGCGCCGAGTCGTAACCACTGGACCACCAGGGAATTCCCCCTCCGGGGCCTTTTGAATCATCCCGCTGCTGAAATGGTCATCAGTATAATCTTGGTGTTAAGAACATTTTGTTGCACGATTATACCTTCAAATGTGTTCTCCCCTGGTAGAGTATATATAGTGGCCATTGATGAACTAAACATTCACTTGGCGAGAATATGCCATTCCCCATTCTTTAAGAAAAAATGAACATTGAGTATGGGTCGTGACCCCTATTAGGGCCTGTCCCTGTGTTTCCTGTTCCAAACCTTTCTTGAGTTAAGAACTCATGGTCCACAGATCTTGAAGAGGCAGGCCCAGGGCAGTAAAGCATAGGTTTCCCAGGTCCATTTAGAGTCAATGGCTGGTTGAAGAAGAAATGGCAGGCAAGCAGAATTCCACAGCTGGGAGGGATTTTATGGGTTTGTCTCCCTTGGTGGCCTCCTTCCAGCCAGAAATAATTATGCTTCCCTGTGACAGACTTTTCTAGTAGCATATGGAAGGACCCAGGCATTGTAATGGTGTCCTCTTATTTATTCCTTTCACAAAAATTTTCTTTTCCTCTTTCCTTTCTTCAGGCAATGTGGCTCCGCAAACATCTGAATAGCAATCTCCTCAGCGTGGAGAGCTTGATGGCAAAAGAATATTCCTCTCTGGCAGCAGATGCCAGGACACATTATCAGAAGTTCCAGGTAGGATGGGTCCTGGGGAACAGGACGGGGTGAGAGCTGCCAAGGCTCCCCCATCACCTACCCCACCCTTTCCATTCCCTGGTGGATTAAGTGAGAGAAAATACTGGGGTAAAATGAAATATAGGCAGGATGTGACAGCAGGAAGGAGAGAATTCTTCAGTAGGGCACACAGGTCCCGGTGGGCACGGAGGTGAGGGGTTTGTGGTGGGAAAGGATCAGTAGCCGTGAGGATGCTGTTGTGTACCGATGGAGTGGCCCAGCCCTGCTCTTCTTAGGGTCAGCCCGATCAAGTGGGTGGGGGCAGGGCAGGGGTCTCCATTCCACAGGTGATGCGCCTGCTGGCCTGCACCAGGACCTGCAGGCCTGAGCTGGCGGGGAGTTTAAAGGGCAGTGGTCCAGCTCTCCCCAGAGGGGAAAGATGCTGAGTGCTGCAGCTCAGGGGCACTTCTTTCCGCCCCTCAGGGTGGGCACCCTGTGGCATCCCAGGAGGATCAGGGGTCTGTTTCTAAAATCCCACCAACACTATATTTGAAAGACTTTTTTTTTAAATTTATTTTTGGCCGCGTTGGGTCTTTGTTGCTGCACGCGGGCTTTCTCTAGTTGCGGCAAGCAGGGAGGGGCTACTCTTTGTTGTGGTGCGTGGGCTTCTCATTGCGGTGGCTTCTCTTGTTGCGGAGCACGGGCTCTACGTGCGCGGGCTTCAGTAGTCGCAGCATGCGGGCTCAGTAGTTGTGGCTCGTGGGCTCAAGAGTGCAGGCTCAGTAGTTGTGGCTCACAGGCTTAGTTGCTCTGCAGCATGTGGGATCTTCCCAGACCAGGGCTCGAACCCGTGTCCCCTGCATTGGCAGGCGGATTCTTAACCACTGCGCCACCAGGGAAGCCCGAAAGACATTTTTAAAAGGGAAATATAGGGCTCGATCATGTTGGTTCTCTTAAATGCAAATAGAAATTTCCAAGTATCTTTTCAAAGTCCCCTTTGGAGCATAAGCAGATGCTCCAGTCCGTTCAGGCTGCTGTCACAGAGACTGGGTGGCTTGGAAACAGAATGTAACTCACAATTCTAGAGGCTGGGAAGTCCAAGGTCATGGCGCCCACAGACTCAGCGTTGGCTGACAGCCGTCTTCTCACGGTAGCCTCACGTGGCAAGAGGGCACGGAGCTCTCTGGAGCCTCTTCTTTCGGGCACCCAAAGGCCCCACCTCCCAATACCGTCACCTTGAGGATTTCAGCACATGAACTGGCGGGGGCACAGGCGTTCAGCCCAGAGCAGCGGGGCTGCTGCTTCGGGTGTCCTTTGCTGACGCGCAGGCTTTCTCTTGTTTGTGGGGGGAGACGGCTGAGAAGAGTAGGGATCCTGGTGTCTGCTGAGCGCTAAGCATGCGCAGGCCTCCCCTCCTCGCCTCACGATTTTCCTGCAAGGTGTGCTGGTACCTGGTGAGGTTGAGTAAGTGCCCAGGGCCAGGGCAGGATTCAGGCCCCACCCGGGGCTGCCCAGGGCTCGGGCTGCCAGTCGGGGTGAGAACCCTGGCTCTCCTGCCCGTCTCTGCAGAGGCCGCAGCCGAGAGCTGGTCGCCGCCCCTCTTGTGTTCATCTTCATTCATCAGGCCGGGTCTTGACCATGTGGCCGTGTGCTCAGTTCCTCCAAGAACTCGGAAGGAAGCTTCCTGACCTCGTGGGCTGCGCATGAATGATGGCTGGTGGGACAAGTAGCAGAGATCGCCCGGGCTGCCCAGGGCAGAAAAGGGGATCGGAAGGGGGATGCAGTGACTCCTGGGCCCCGGGTGGAGGAAGCACCCACCTCCCTGGCTCTGTGGCCGGGAACTGGGCAGCACCCTGGCCTCCTCTGCCCCGTGCAGCTGCTTGTCTCTGTCTCCATTCTCCCTGTGGTTCTCCTTTCCTTTCGTCTTCTGCCTTCCACGGCCACTCATGACCACCACCCTCGTCGAGGTTCCCGTGTCTTCGGTTCACACCACCCACAGAGGCAGCTCCAAGGCCAAATTTCCAGAAAAGGGATTTGTGTGGGCTAGCTGGTCAGGTGGCCCCAGGGCCGGGCCAGCTCTGGTGAGGGGTGTGCACAGCAGGTGCATCAAGGCCATGGAGCACGGCCACGGCCAGGAGGGCCCGGCAGGGTGCGGGCAGCTCCTGGAGACGAGGGTGTCACTTAGGCAAACTCCCAACCTCAAGTTTGCCTATAGTAACAGTTTGAGGGAAGTGAAGGAGAACCTCCTTCAGCAAGGTCAGCGCCCACCCCCCGCCCCGCTACCCAAATGGTGAACCGGTTCGAACACCGCTTGACCCAGAGCACTTCCGGACCCACATCGCCTGGCCGGGACTCTGAGGGCAAGCAAGTGACGCCCCTGCACTGCCCTGCCGTCTTGCAGGAGTCAGAGTGTGTGGTCAGAGTTTGGGGGATACCAGCTTTTGGGGTAAATACAGTTTTAGAAAGAAAGTGGGTCTCTCATTTCCTGCCGAAGATAAGCTTTTCAGGGTGGGAGAGGCAGGCTCATTTCTAGGATAAAGATGCTTTTATTAGGGTTAGAAAATTCAACGGCGAGTAGGGCGTTTAAGGAAATTCCTCCTGGGTTTCATTACTCTGATTATCAGCATATTTCAGACCACATCGAAGTGCTTTCAAGGGTGTCTTGTTGGGGCTCTTTGGTTCGGAAGCCGGGTGGAGGGAAGATGAAAGGCCGAGGCGTCAGGACTGATCAAGGAGGGAAGTGCTCTGAGGAGTGGGGGCGGGTGCGTGGCCTTGCCGCAGACGCAGCCCGCCCAGCGAGGCCACTCATTAAGTGTTGTCTTTAAAGCATGTGCTGATCTGGAGCCTTCATAGCTCTTTCTGCAAGCAGCAATAATACCTTCAAATACATAATTTTCTCCTGCTAATCTTGGCTCTGCCCTCCCATACAGAATTCTCTTATGTAGCGGGTGTTAACCAAGACGCTTCCATCTTCGGAATTTCCAAATGGTTTCTGAAACACTTCCTCGTCACCTCCTGTATGCCAAGCACCGTCCTGCGTGCCGTGCCGTGGGAAACCCAGAGATGAGTTCCTTCTCCTCGCCCCTGGGAACTTCTAGCCAGTGGGGGAGACCGAGGGTCCCCAACCGAGGATGCAGGGCCAGAAAGCCCTCATGCAGTCAGTCGGTGGCTCGCTTGACTAATTCATTTACTGAGTGTCCTCTGAGCACCTGCTAAGCCCTAGACGTGGCTCTGGGCGGGGAAGAGCGTACAGGTTCCATGGGGAAAGGACATTTCTTTGCAGCAGGAGTTGGATGGAGCTGATTGCTCTAGAGTGTATTAGATTTTTACTGAAAAAAAGAAAAAGAAAGAAAAGGAAAGCTTTATTATTGAAATCCCTGCAGGAAGCATATGTATTTGCAAATTTAAAACTGCATAGTCCAGAGGTGCTCAACCTGAGCAGCACATTAGACTCACCTGGGCCCCACCAGACTCTTTTAGTCTGAATCCCTGGAAGTGGGGGACCAGGCATCTGGATTTAAACACGCTCCCTAGGGAGTTCTCGTCTGGTCATCTGGGAGCCCAGCCCAGACACCATTCCCCTTTTCTCATGGCAGTTTTTACTTTTACAGCACAGTTATTGCTAAATCAAGGTTTCTTTGTTGGCGTTAGAGCAGAACTGCCTGTGTTTGTTGAGTGAATAAATGAGCCACACTCTAAAGGCTGCTCAGACCAGAAGGAGCCAAAGCTGGGTTCTTCCCAACTTCAGTCCCGTTTAATTCCCAACTTCAGTCCCATTTAAAAATTAAGAACCTGGTGTAACATGATGTACCCAAGCGCCCAGTTGTCAGTCACCATTCTTTAACGTCCAAATAATAGCGCTTGTGCCCTTATCCTGCCCCTGTCTACACAGAGAGGTGTAGCCCCCTGCAAGTATTTCTGAGGATTTCCGGGATTGCCCCGCAGTCCTGGCTTCCAAGTCCTCTGGGTTGTCTCCTTCCCTTCCGGCCATTCCATCTCCCACCTGGCTGCTCTCTGTCTTGGAGGCTGTGTTCAGACAGAGCCAGCAGGAGCCCGCACACTCTGTCCTTCCAGTGGTGCGGAATGGTCCTTTTTGGAAGGTTTGGGGCGGGGGGAGGATGGGGACAGCCCAGGATGGAGACAGAGAAACCCAAAGACCAGTCTCTGTAGCTCCTTTAAAGTTCACTGGCCTTTCCCACTACCGGGTTTCCCTCCCCGGCCACCTCCCTCTGCGGGCCTGTCGGTGCCCCGTGGTGGGGGTCTCTGCTCTCCCTTCAAAGCCTCATCTCCTGTCCTCTCCCTCCTCTCACCTCCTGTCCCCGTTCCAGACTCTGCCTGGGCCCTGCCTCTCAGAACCAGGAGAGTCCGTGCCATGTAAGCCTGCTCTGACAGCCCCGAGTAGCAGCAGAAACTTTGAAAGGAGAGTTGTCTTTAAAGGATTCTCGGATCAGTTCTTAAGTGAGCGCAAGTCCAAGTACGGGCCTTCCCTCCCCCACCAGCAGCCCCTCTAGGGAGGCCTCTCCCCTCCTGGCAGACCAGGAGTCTCAACTCCTCCCCTTTCTGCTTTGCTCCAGATGGAAGTTCATAACGGTTGATCAACAGCATGCCCACAACTCCTGAGCAAGTGTTACCCGAAGGTGACACAGTGACGTCAGGGGCCCTGAGGCTGGGGCCTGGTGATGGGACCCTGTGGGCTGCTGCCATCCTGTGGAGGAAGCCCAGGCTGGAGAAGCTCAGTGAGGTGCCCCAGGGGCCAGAGCCAGGGCTTGAGCCTCCAGGGGCTGCGTCTTCGGGGCAGGGGCGGCACCTCCGAGGTTCGCAGGCCAGCAGTTCTGCCCCGGGCTTGGGCACTGGGAGCTGGGAGGAGAAGAAAGGTCCAAACCGGGGCCAACGCAGCTGATTCTGCCCTTTACGGCAAGGAGGCAGGCTGGCGGTCGCGTTGCCACCGAGTGGGATGCCGGGGGGGCAGGGGCCTGCACCTGGACTGGGCCTTCTATGTGACCAGCAGGGGCTGCACTGGGCTCCATCCGTTTGTCCCTGATTCTCCCCCAAAAGCCAGGCTCTGGGGGCTGGGGTGGGAGAGCACAGCAGAGCTCGGGAAGGAAGGGAGCCTGATTCTTGCAAAGACAGTTTGGCAGGACTCCGAGCAGCGGACCCTGGGAAGCCCCCGCTGCTGACGTGACACATCAAAGCTGGCACCTAGACAGCACAGAGGCAGTGAGTGGCGGGGAGAGCACTCGCGAGGGGCCGAGCTCAAAGTCGCCGGCCTGTCCCCCGCCGTGGGGGGCGCCGCGCTCCACCCGGACCCGTCGCTTTCAACCCGTGTTCTTTTTTTTTTTTTTTTTTTTTTTTGCGGTACGTGGGCCTCTCACTGCTGGGGCCCCTCCCGTTGCGGAGCACAGGCTCCGGACGCGCAGGCTCAGTGGCCGTGGCTCACGGGCCCAGCCGCTCCGCGGCATGTGGGATCTTCCCGGACCGGGGCACGAACCCGTGTCCCCTGCATCGGCAGGCGGACTCTCAACCACTGCGCCACCAGGGAAGCCCTCAACCCGTGTTCTTTGATTAGCTTGCACCCCCTTCGTCTCCCGCGTCCCAGAACCTGTTTGAATGCTGCTTCCCGAATGGGTGATGGCAGGGAAGGGAGAGGAATCTCAGGATGGAAACCAGCTGCGCCTGGGGTCGGCGGGGGACACCAGGGGACAGGAAAGGATAGAACACATGTGGAGGGGAGGGGCAGGGCTGCTCCCTGTTCCCCTCGGCAGCCGCGGGGGTGGGGCGGTTCCTGGGATCGTTGGGGCATATGGGCACCAGCAGGACACTCTCCCTCTCCGGCAACTTCTTCCACGTGGGGTAGGGTCTTGGGTGCTGGAATTTGCTTAAGTCGGTGATGCTCCAGGTGTGGTCCCCCGACCAGCATCCTCGGCATCACCCGAAAACCTATTCGAAATGCAGATTCCCAGCCTAACCCGGACCTGCCGAGTCAGACACCCTGGAGTCAAAAGCTCTTCCGGGATGCACGCTCAAGTTGAGAACTACTGGCTTAAGCAGGAAATTGGCAGAGGGCAGATGTAAGGACACAGAGGCGTCTTAGGAGATACTGAAACCAGGGACCAGATGCCGGCTAGCCTCCCTCTTGTCTCTGGCCTACTCATTCATTCATCCTCTCTCCCCCGCTCACTCTTGTTCTTGACTTTTGCTGTCCACTTCTAGAAGCCATAGTGGCCCCATAACTTTCAAGGGGAGACATTACAAGTTCCCATCAGAGGCGCCCCCTCCCTTATCCTCTTGCTGTCTGCTCTTCCTCTGCCAATTCCACATCCTGGAAAAGCCATTCTGGGGCTGAGAGACCTGGTTTCTCTCTCTCCTTTTGTACTGGTTTTATTCCCTTATACTCCCCCCTGTGCCTGCAAAGTGGCTGCTGCAGCTCCAGCTGTTACATCCTCTCAGCTCCAGATCCAGTGGAAAGCAAGGTTCCTGCCCCTGATGATTGCACTCATGTCCTGGGCCTGACTCTCACGTGCTGGGACTGGGCCTTGGGCAGCCTCTGAAACAATCACAGTGGCCAGGAGTGGGATATGCTGATCAGCTTGGACCCATCAGGGCCCTCCTCTGGATCCGATGGTGGGCTTGACCCCACAGAAACTGTAAAGGCTGAAGGACAAGACAGTGTGGCCTCAAAGGAACTTTGGGGGACTGTATATTACTGGAGGTGGAGTGTATGGATGCTGGGCAGAAAATAAAAGCAAACACTGAAGTATTGTTACTCATTTCTACTGGTGTAGTGTGTGAGGCCTGAAGAGGGCAAGTCCCAAGGTCACCCAGCTGGCTGGAGCTGCAGCAGCCATTATGTAGGCAAGAGGTGGGAGTTTGAACCATGAATGGAGGCAGCCTTGGGCAGGGGTTGGGGGGATGAGCCCTAATGCTGAGGGTGAGTCTCTGCTCTACATACAAACGTCTGTTCCAGGAATCCCCCCCCAGCAACGGGCCTTGGCATTTGGAATCTGTGTTGACTTTTCCCACATCTTTTATCAGAGGTGTGAATGGGAGTTGGGAGAGGCGTGGGCCCAGGCATCAGTGGCCCGCTGGGCAGAGCTGCTTCCTCATCCAGATCCTTGCTGAGGAAGGAGGTGCAGGGCTTATTAAGGGGGCCTGAGGGTAACAACTGCCATAGCACCAAGCCCTTGCTGGGGGCCACGCACGTCCCAGGCGTCACGTGTATTACCTCATTTAATCCTCGTGGCAACTCTTTGAAGCGCTTGGTCCTCGTCTCATTTACAGACGCGGAAAGTGAGGCTCAGAGCACCGAAGGCACTGTCCAGGGTCACTCAGCAGGTGACCAAGGTCCAAATCATGAGTGTCTGAGTCCCCGGCCAATCCAGTGGTCCCCCAAGGTGCTCCCTGGGAACATTCTTTCCCCACTCGGGCCATCCTTCTCCTGAAGCCGGAGAGAACCTTCTGGATCACAGCTCACAGGCCTTCCACCTCCTCCCCCTCTAGCCCCTGGCCCTCCCCTGTGAGCCGGTTCCCGGGACACCCTTCACTGCCACCCCCACATGCCCAGGCCCAGCGTGCTTTTGTTGGGGAACCCATTCAAACGACTCAAAGAGAAGACAGGTCAGGGTGCTGCCTGTATAATCAAGGAGAACTCGAGCCCCCGTGGGGACTGGCCCCTACCTCCCAGCCCTTCTCTGCACATCTGGTTCCCCACTCCCTCTCTCGGAATTGCTCTGTGTGCGAACTGACCGAAGCCGCTTCACTGCGCGCAGGTAAACACGGAGGGGGCCGAGTGCTGTCTATTCCCCTGACTCTCTCCCAGGACGTAACGAGAGTGAGGTGGGGACGGGTTCTGCCACGTGCATGGACGCTTATTAAAACGCCATTTCTAAGTCAGCAGCCCCGAGCGTTCCCACAGCCTGTCCCAGAGGCTCCATGATGTCCCAGCTCTCTGTCCCTTTAGGTGCTCCTTCATCACTCCAGGCAGACACGGCGGCATTCCCGAGGCAGGATCTGGTCACTCTGGACGCTGGCTCTAAAATGAGAGGTCCAGACTTTTCTCCAGCATCACTGACATGTTGCCAGGCCCACCGCTTGCCCTAAGGATACTTCGGGAAATTAGGGGAAAGTGCTCGTTCCCCCGGGCCTACGTGTTCCCCCTTCAGGGTCCCCAGCTTGGCAAAAGGAGTGTAAGGTAGATTTCCCCTGCCCCTCACTGCACAGCTGGGTGCCTCTGGGCTCCCCTGCTGGGCCGTGGCCCTGAGGGCCCTCACCCGCACGTGGCAGAGGCCCTGCCCCCTCCTGGAGGCTGCTCAGCCCGGACATAGCTTGGGATGTGTGGCCCGGGGCTGGCCCAGGAGTCTCCCTTGGCCGAGTGTTGGGGGGTTTGGGGAGAAGCACCTGCTTTTAGTGACCAGAGGTCAAGGGGACACCTGGGAGCGGGTTTTCCAGGGGCATGGGCTCTGGGGCGTTTGAGGTTTTGTTAGAAAGAGCAGACCTGGTTGTGAAAAATGGGATGTCACTTCTGGTCCGAGAGAGACAGCTGAGAAGAGAGGAAGCAGAAGGAAGGCCACTCTAGGTGCCACTCCGCGTCCCCCGCGACCGCTGCTTGTTTGTCCTTCCCAAGCCTGGCCTGCCCGGGTTCAGGTCCTGCCTCTGCTCCTCCCTGGCTGTGTAGCCCAGGGAGGTGACCTAACCTCTCTGGCGCCCAGCTTCCCCATCCGTATAAAGGGGATGAAAATAGTACAGACTGCACAGAGCTGTAAACATTGACTGCTGTAGCCTGGCGCCCAGCGCACGCCCAGCAGAAACCACCAGCGTTTTCAGTACTTACTGAGCGAATTAGGGAACATGAAATTGCGTTAAGTCATCAGTCAGCAGGGGCTTCCTCCATCCCCGACGCTGTTTTGGTACAGGGGCAGAGGTGTGCTGGTCAATGTTTCACAACCAGCTCTCTGAGGGAAAAAGCCCTCCTTTGTAGCATTTGCCCATTTCCGTGGTACAAATGCCACAGAATACCGGGGCCTGCTTCAGGCTACCACCGTGAGGTCACGGAACGTGGGTTTGGGAAGAGATGTGCACCACCGGCTCCCTCTCGTACACCGTTGTCTGGGGGACAAAGCAAGTAAGACTCAGTCCTTTTCCTCCAGGAACTGTGAAACTTTTGGGGGAGACAGACATGTGAGCAGGCCCCTGGAAGGGTGTCTGGTTAGTGCAGTAACAGAGTTTGCCATCGAGGATTATGGCAGCCGCCAACCCAGCCCGGGAAGGGTCAGGGAGGGCTGCCTGGAGGCAGTGGCACTTGGGGCTGAGGCTCAGCGGGAACCTGGAGTCACCCAGGTGGCGGTGGGGCAGAGCATTGGGGCGGGGGCTCAGGAGAAGCCAGAGCATGGAGGTGGGCGCGCATGCATGTTGGGGGTCATCAAAGAGGAGCCCAGGCTGGACGAGGGCAGGGCCGCAGGCTGGGCCTGGGCTTCATAGAGGCCCCAGGGCCCCGGTCCGGGACCTGGAGAAGCTTCGCGTCCACAGGGCCGGGTCCTTGGTTCTTAGCGAGCCCGCTGGCCTGCCAGTTTGTGTCCCTTTGAGCCCCACACGGAAGGTCAGAGTCTCATCCTGTGTCATCTTTCCTGTAGACGTTGCCCGACATGCTGCTCGTCAGACTGGTTCAGGAACGCCTGAGGGAAGAGGACTGCGTCAGGCGGGTGAGAAGCCCTGCGTGGAGCCAGCGGGGGCTCCGGGGAGAGGGGGCCTCCTTTACCAGATGAAGGAGACTGAGGGCCGTGTGTTTATGTCCCAGAGCAGAGATGACCTGCAGCAAAGGGTAAGAACCTAAACTCGGTGAAGGTCAGGCTGTACACGTGGATTTCACCTTGGATGGAGGAAAAATAACAAGGTGGCATCTGGGGAGCCCATCGGGGTTACTGTAGGAAAGAGCTGGCCCACCCCACGGGGTCACAGGAGAGGCTTTAATGGAAGGACAGCTGCAGAAGTGGGGAGGGAGGCGCCCCGGACCTGGAGGGGCAGAGGGAGGATTGGGGGGCCCCCGAACTCTCCTTCCATCCTCGGACCTCTCGCCAGCGCTCTCTTCCGCCAGACCCCGTGAAGCCAGAGGGCAGGGGTCCAGGTGAGGCCGTCCGTGGAGGTCAGCCTCCTGGGGCGTGGACGGGGGTTGTGATATTGTGATTTATAAGAAGAAATGTGTATTTGGTCTTCGTCCAATTTATCAGTTGTTTGGGAATTTTTTAGTATTCCATGTTAATTTTTCGCTTGTGTGTTTTACTGTTATCTCTTTGTAGGTGTTTTTGTTTTTCTGTTTTTTAGTGGATGACCTAACAATTACAATATAAAAACTTAGATTTCCACAGTCTACTTAGAGTTGATATTTTACCATTTCCGGCAGAATGGGCAATATTGGTCTCTTTCCTGTCTTCTCTTTATGTTGTAGTTGTCTTATGTTTTCATCTATATGCATCAAAAATCTCATCGGGCAAAAGTTATAATTTTCGGTCTCAATCATCAAACGTATTTTAAAAACTCGAGAGGAGAATAGTTTGTTATATTTATTCAGGTATTTACTATTGCTCTTGTTCCCCCTTCATTCCCGATGTTCCAAGTGTCCCCTTTCGTCTGAAAAACTTTTTAGCAATTCTTCTAGGGTAGGTATGCCGGCAATTAATTCTCTTGCTTTTCCTTCCTCTGAGAATGTCTTTATTTTGCCTTCATTCCTGAAGGATAGTTTCTTCGGGATTCAGAATTCTAGACCGACAGTTTTTTCTTTCAGCACTTTGCAAAATGTTTCACTTTTAACACTGTGGTTTCTGGTGAAAATCCATAGTCATTCAAACTCATAAATAATGTGTCCTTTCTTTCTTGCCCCTTTCAAGATTGTTTTCTTTGTTTGTAATTTTCAGAAGTTTATGATATGTCTGGGCATGAATTTTTTGGGATTTATTCTTTGTGGGGCTCCTTGAATTTAAACGTTTATGTTTTTCTCCAAACTTGGGAAGCTTTCAGCCGTTGTTTCTTCAACTAAATTCCCACACCATTCTCTTTCTTCTCCCCTCCGAGGCTCCACTGGCATGAAGGTCAGGCCATTCGGTGTTCTCTCATGGGTCGCTGAAGCTCTATTGTTTTGTTCTGTTTTGTTTTGTTCTATCTTTTTTTCTCTCTGTTGATAAGATTGATAATTTGTATTGAACTAGCTTCAGGCTCATTAAATCTTTTCTCTCTCATCTCCAGGCTACTCTTGAGCCCGCCCAGTGAGCTTTTAATTTTGATTATTGTATTTTTCAGTTCTACACATTCCATTTGGTTCTTCTTTCTGTCTTCTGTTTCTTTGCCGAGGATTTCTATGTGTGCCTTTGTTCACAGGGAGCTTTGTCGTTGTCGTTGTTTCAGTAATAGCTGCTTCACTGTCTTGTCTGACAATTCCAGCCCTTGAGTCACGTTGGTAGTGGTGTCTAATGTCCCATCCCATGTGAGCTGAAGTTTCCTGGTTCTCCCTGTGCTAAGTAATTTTGTACCCTGAACATGCAAAATGTTGCCCTGAGACTCTGGGTCTTGCTTGAATCCTATGACGAATGTTGATATTTTCGTCTTAGCAGACAATTGATTCAGTTGGGCTCGGGTCGCAAGTTCTAACCGCCTTCTCTGGGCTGTGGTTTCCACCTCAGTTCTGTTCGCAAGCCCTTGCAGTGCTGTGTGGTTCTCTACAGCTCTGTGCTGTGTGGGTGCCACTCAGGGGGGCCTGGGCAGTGGTTGTGCTGTAGGTCATTTCTCAGGAAGGCTGGAAGGCTGTTCGGGGTCAGCCCCATGCGTGCACACCTCGGGGGTGAGGCGGGAGTCCATAAACGATGTCATTTGGTTGCTTTCCTGCGCTCCCCTCTTTGCTGTCTTCTTGGTGACCTCCAGTTTCCTGGTGTCCCCCTATTTGATCTTTTGGCCAGAAAGCTGGGCCTTTATCTACCTGGCTCTGTCACAGGCTTCCTGTGACAATGCTTGTGACCAGGGCCAAGTGGCGGGAGGACAGTGAGAGGAAAAATTCACGGGACTTTGCTGCATTTTCTAGGGACTGGGGAGGAAGGGTCCCCTGCGCTGTAAGAGTTTCAGGCCCCCGCAGGCCCCCTTTGTCAGGCAGGATGGCCTCAAGGCGGGAGTGCAGAAAAACAGAAAAGAAAAGAAAACACAGGGAGATTTCCCCTGCTCTCTCTGTGTTGGGAGTTCCATTTCTTTTTAAATTTTATTTATTTATTTATTTTTGGCTGTGTTGGGTCTTCGTTTCTGTGCGAGGGCTTTCTCTAGTTGTGGCGAGTGGGGGCCACTCTTCATCGCAGTGCGCGGGCCTCTCGCTGTTGCGGCCTCTCTTGTTGGGAGCACAGGCTCCAGACGTGCGGGCTCAGTAGTTGTGGCTCACGGGCCCAGTTGCTCCACGGCATGTGGGATCCTCCCAGACCAGGGCTCGAACCCGTGTCCCCTGCATCGGCAGGCGGATTCTCAACCACTGCGCCACCAGGGAAGCCCGGGAGTCCCCTTTCTTACTTCTAGAGCCAGAAATAGGGGCTCCTGGCCCCGTCTCTGTCCCTCCCTATTGCCCATCTCAGGTCTCAGGCTGCCTGGAGAGACCAGCTCGGGGACGCCGGCTTGCAGGGATCTTGAACTTTGATCTTCTTCCCCAGTTCACCTACTACTGTATTGATACTCCCTGAGTCCTCAGATGCCCGCCCTTTGCGTTCTGTCCGTGCATCGTAGCTGCTTTCAGTGGGGCTGACAGGTTACAGCGGGCGTACTCTGTCTTGCCCAGAACCGGAACTCGTGGGCGCACACACACAGACACATACATACACTCTCTTGCTCAAAAATTGATTGAGAGGCCCACATCTGGAAAGATGCCTGGGCACCTTCCCAGGGCACTGGTGAAGGAGGAGCAGTTCTCACAGGCTTGCTCTGCATGGTCCTCAGCCGCGTGGGTCTAAATCACGAGAGAGCCTCAAGTAAGCTGCAGTCTGAGTTTCAAAGCCTGGTCTGAACAGCCTGTTTTCCTCTGACTTCAAATTGTTCCCAGCGAGCTGATTGTCTCTTACTGCCCAGGCCTAGGCAAGCGCCCAGAGCTCAGAGGCCAGTCTACATCGGGGGTAGACACATTCTTTTCTGTCCAGGCTAGATAGTAAATATTTTAGGCTTTGCAGACCGTACAGTCTTTGTTGCAATTTCTCGATTCTGATGTAATGTGAAAGCAGCCATACATGATAGATAAATGAAAGGGCATGGTTTGTTCCAGTAAAACTTTATTTATAAAAACTGGCAGCAGGCTGTAGTTTGCTAACCCTTGTCCTAAATGATACTTTCACACGATGATAAAAACAATTCTACCCTTTCTCTTCAGTTCTAAATAAAAAACAGACCTCCACCTTCCAGCAATGTTAGGAGAAAGGCCACTTAACCACAGACTTTGGTTGTAACCAAGTTCCCTCCTAGTGACCCGGCTCCCAAGCCCCCCGGCTCGATTCCACCTACTCCAGTCAAGTGCCCTCTGTAGGCACGGCATTGTCCATCCTGCTGGGACCCTGCCCCCTGCCCCCACTCACCCTTCTCAATTCCCCATGAGCAGGGTGGTACCCTGGGCCCCAGGCTCACCACATGCAGTTGGAGACAGAGCCTCACGTGCCCAAAACAAAGCCGACTGGGAAGGCTTGTGATGGGGCCACAAACACAGTGTGAAGGGAAACCAGGCCCAGGGGAGTCGAGTTGTCACCGAAGCCTCTCGAGATGGGGGCGGGGCAGTCTGCGGAGAGGCTGTCTCGGGCAGAGGGGCCGGCAGGCAGACAAGGCAGGACTGGGAATATAGCTCCCCCGACCCCTACCGCTGCCTTAGTTCAACCAACCTCAGACCAACTCTTCCTAAAACTGACCCACCCATCGGTCACCCTCTTATCTGGGAAATGGTGAAAGAATCGTTTGTCAGGAGTGAAGGGGAGGGCAGAGCACCCTAAGTGACTGGAAACGGGACGGGACTTTCTCGTACAAAACACTCTTTGCCTTAATCCGTAATTGGTTATGACTTGCCGAGTCTAATTCAACTCTGGCCTTGCGGATCCCCAGGCAGGAAGCGTTTGGGTCTGCCTTTCGTCTCTTTGCTCTTCAGAGCTGAGCTGTTTCTCCTCTTCACCAGCACTGCTTGTCACATGGTGGGTGTCACTCCTTTGGTATGAGTGCACCCAAGTCACCCAGACCGGAACCCCTCAGCGGGATGGGGGCTGTATTTTTTTTTAATTAATTAATTAATTAATTTTTGGCTGCACTGGGTCTTCGTTGCTGCACTCAGGCCTTCTTTAGTTGGGTTGAGCGGGGGCTACTCTTTGTTGCGGTGCGCGGGCTTCTCATTGCGGTGGCTTCTCTTGTGTGGAGCACGGGCTCTAGGCGTGTGGGTTTCAGTAGTTGTGGCATGCGGGCTCAGTAGTTGTGGCTTGCGGGCTCTAGAGCACGGGCTCAGTCGTTGTGGCGCACAGGCTTAGTTGCTCCGTGGCATGTGGGATCTTCCCGGACTGGGACACGAACCCGCGTCCCCTGCATTGGCAGGCGGACTCTCAACCACTGCGCCACCAGGGAAGCCCTGATTATTTAAAATTTTTTTTAACCTCTGTAAGTCACTGAGTCGTGGTTTCTGGGGAAAATAGGATGACTTTCTCTGTGATTTCAACTGGACATCCCAGATTTGCCCTCAGTAATCTAGAATAGTCTCTCAAACACACATTTAACTTCCACAAGGCTTTCTTGAGCTTCTCTGAAAGCCCAGGCTGCACAGCTCACCTGCAGCACGGACACAGCGTGAGCCCAGGCATCCCAAGTCCTTGCCGACAGCTACCGCCATCCTCAAAATGGTCATAACGTTTATGAGCATTATTCATTAATTATAAGTGATATTACGGTTAGTTATATCGTACTCTATGCTGTACTGTGCATTGCACTTAACGCTGTTGGTGGAATCAATACGCTTTGTATTAATATTTGTCATATTCATTGTCATTGTCATTCCTCTTCTGACGATGGTGGTAGATGTTGTCTGGACTCCAAACAGAGGCTTGGGAGCCCCGGTCTGGCGCTTCGTCCCCTACACCACACTGAGAGTACACCACGCCGAGAGGCCGTAATTATTATACTGTTGATGGTGACCACTGATGGGCGGTTTCGGGCTGAGTGCCGCATCAGTGATCTCACTTCATTTGTACGACAGCGCAGTGGAGCCTCGCGGCTGCCATCACCCCTGTTTTAGGGATGTAGCATCTTAAGACTCGCAGAGTCTTGCACAAAGCCCCACAGTCAGTCCCAGAAGCAGGATACAAACGTGGAGTCATGCTTTGGGCCACTCTGTACTTGTCTGACCATCACACGCTGTGTGTCTACAGCGAGTACTTCACTCCCCGGGGCCTCTGTTTCTCTATCTGTAAAACACTGGACTCGGGCTCGAGCACTGGAGCTCCTTCTGGCCTGACATTCTGATTCTGATCGTGTCCAAGCCATTGTTACCTGCAGAGTAAAGAAATACCTTCTTTCATTTGTTTTAAAATTTCTCTGAGCTTCCAGGGACATCCAGTACCTTTTTCATCTCTTCCCGGTGGAGACAGGATTTCAAGAGTAAGAGATGAGGCTCCTAATTATGTGCTCTGGTTGTTCAGAAACAAAACAAACCCTCATCCAAAATAAACAGGCTTTCTTGCTTTTAGGGAGAAAAATGACACATATGCATATTCATTTATATGGTAATAATTATTATTTAACTTCGCAGGGACTAGAATTGGTAATTTAGAGCACAAAAAGGAGGCAGGGAATAGTGTTCAGGGAAAAAGAATGCAATCATAACCCATCAGGATTCTGTAGTTAATGTTGCCTTTTTTCCTTTCTTTTTTTTTTTTTTTGGTCTCATGCAATCTCTTTGAAGAATGTCTTTGAAGTGACCATCAAATACATTAGAGAAAGAGAAATTAGCACTTTGTATTGGAATTATCGAAAGCAGGTGGGCACTACGTTCAGGGACCAATTGGCTTTTCTTTAGGGGCAGCCGAGTTCTTGGAGTCTGGGAGTGCCCAGTTCTTGAGACCACATCTGTAGGGCAAAGGGAAGCTAAGAAGTAAGGCAGGGAGTTCAGGAAATGTGAGGGGAAAGGCTCAGTACCAAAGAGAATCTAAATCTCACCTTCACCATAGTCACCGTTTGCTCTCCGTTTTTTTTGGATTACCAAGAATCCCTTTCCCTTCTTTGACACCTAATCCATCCCCCTGCAGCTACCGTGGCCTCTTTCTTCCTAATCCTGCCTTCATATCGCTGCCAGAGAGATTGCTTTAAAAAATGAACAAATTTATTTCTTGACTGCAGAACATTCATATGGTTCAAAATTCAAAAGGTACGCAGGTCCCCCTCAAACTCTTGTCCCCCAGCCACTTGGTTCCCTTCCCCGGAACCAAGCTGACCTGGAGTCAGCTGCTGTTAACACTCCCTTGAAAGAACATCCTTCTGAAGAGCATTTGTTACACAGAGAAGCATCTGTCTTTTTTTTTTTTTTGCGGTACGTGGGCCTCTCACTGTTGTGGCCCCTCCCATTGCGGAGCACAGGCTCCGGACGCGCAGGCTCGGCGGCCATGGCTCACGGGCCCAGCCGCTCCGCGGCATGTGGGATCTTCCCGGACCGGGGCACGAACCCGTGTCCCCTGCATCGGCAGGCGGACTCTCAACCACTGCGCCACCAGGGAAGCCCTCATCAACTTTTTTTTAAAACATTGTCTTGAGAACTATTCCTACCTGAAACCTTTTATGAAAGGGGAAACTGAGGTCCGAATGGAGGAAGGGACTTAGCCTAGGTCAGGGGACCAGCGGGCCAGGACAGGTGTGGACCTGCCACCACACCTGGCTGCCAGGCCCGGCTTCAGCCTGGGACCCCGGGACCCTGTGCCATCCCTTTGACAAAGGCATTTCTGCATCACCAGGACCAGGCCGATTGGAATGGGACCATCACAGGCAGGGACCATCAGGCTAAGAGAGACAGAAGAGATGTTTCCGTGTATGGCCAGCCACCTCGCCCAGCTGTGGGGAGGAAGCAGCTGTGCCCAACGATGATGGCTTGTCAGGCGCTGGGAGTTTCATCACCCGTGAAAAGTCAGAGGCCTCCACAGATGGCTCATGTCTGCCTCTGCTGGCCTGTGCCATCTCTCGCACATCTGGGCTGGTGGGCGGCAGCAGGACCTGGTGGGGGAGCTGGGCGGGCCTCGGTGCGGCTCCGTGTGGGCGCCCAGGGATTGCAGGCAGGCCTCGAGGGCTCTGGGGTGCGCAGCGCGTCATACAAGCACCGTGCCTGGCCCTGAGGCCCACTGGGCAGGGTTACCCCGCTTTCCCATGCGAAGTGAGCCGAGTGAGAGCAAACCAAGATCACTAACGGGTGGGGGAAGCCTGCTGCCCCCATGGGCCTCCCTGTGTGTTAGGCAGGGGTCACCCTCCGGGGTTGGCTCCTGACCCGCCAGCGAGCCCACAACATGCTTCTGGAATCATTGCTCCAGTGAGCTCTGGAACATCCCGTACCTGCATGCATGAGAGTTGGCAGTCTTTTTTTTTTTTTTTTTTTTTTAATTTATCTGTTTGGCTGTGCCGGTCTTAGTTGCAGCGTGTGGGATCTTTAGTTGAAGCATGTGGGCTCTTAGTTGCGGCATGTGGGATCTTAGTTCACTGATCAGGGATCGCACCCAGGCCCTCTGCATTGGGAGCGTGGAGTCTTAACCACTGCGCCACCAGGGAAGTCCCAGCAGTCTTTTAATTGTAGCGCCTGGAGGGAAAAACAATGAAATTTCAAAACTACCTGGAGCCTCCCCGGCCCTGGCTTCTGTCCATTGGCCTTGGCTTTTCTTTCCTTCTGTGAGCGTCCACTTGGGCTGGAGTTCACTCCTCCAGAGGTTAGGGCTGGTTCTCGCCAGGTGTAAGGCAAGAAGCCCCTGCAGGCTGAGCGGGGCCGTCGGCAGCGACCTTTAGTGTGACCTGGGCAGGGATCGGCATGCTCGGCGCTCACGTGGTAGTCGGCACCCCCCTCGGTCGCGCTCTGTGTTGCAGCACCTCTCCTTTCTGTTTCCCAAACCAGGGTGCTTGGAGTCCCACCCACCCGAGCGGATAACACACCCTGATAACACAGGTTCACCTGCTGCGTCCGTGTCCCCTGGGGGCGGCCCGGCAGAGGCCTGCGGAGGGACGCTGCCCCGCGGGCGCTCAGGGTGCTGAGCTCTAACCACCCCCTCATCCCCAGCCGCTGGTCAGGAAGTCTTCCCAACGCCTCCACAAAAAGCAGAGGCGTGAACAACGGAACATTTCCCCGGGGACCTGTGGTTACTTAAATGGGATGCAAGCAGGCCCCTCCTTCAGCGAGCTCAGAAAATATCAACCCACCCCATGACTCGTCAGGCCTGAGACTGTGGTGAAGATCAGAAGAATAAAAATCGTATGATATCGTTTACATGTGGAATCTAATAAAAAGTGATACAGAGGAACTTATTTACAAAACAGAACCCGACTCACAGACTTTGAAATCAAACTTATGGCTACCGCAGGGGAAACGTGGGGTGGGGGAGAGATAAGTTAGGAGATTGGGATTAACATATACACACTACTATATATAAAATACATAACTAATAAGGATCTAGTGTACAGCACAGGGAACTCCACTCAGTGTTCTGTAATAACCTATATGGGAAAAGAATCGGAAGAAGAATGGGTATATGTATATGTATAACTGATTCACCTTGCTTACACCTGAAACTAACACAACATTGTAAGTCAACTCTACTCCAATAAAAATTTAAAAAACAAAACACCGAAGAGGCCAACACTAAGCCCAGCACAGGTGCTAGGCAGCAATGCAGGTCCATTGAGGTAAAGGTACCAATAGTCGTTAACCAGCCTTGACTAGCACGTGGTGCAAGTGACTGCCACGCTCGGAGGCACTTTCTGGTGAGATCCGCACAGCTGTCCTGTGAGGTTTTCAACAACCAAGACTTACAGGCACCTACTGTGTGACAGGGACCATTCTAGGTTGTGTGAGGGACAAAACAGAACAAAGGAAACAGAGTGCCCGCTTTCACGGGCCCGTGGCTAGTGGTGCAGGTAGGCGTTTAGCACTGTGATTCTCCCACTTTACAGAAAAGGAGGCTGCAGTGCCGGATCCCCGCTGCTGACCCAAAGGAAGGATACATGTGTTGCCTGAAAAAAGAACTGCTCTTCCAGAAATCCAGCAAGTTCCGGTGTCTGGCACCACGTCATCTCCCTCCTTGAGCTGCAGAAGGACATCGCCAAAGGCAAAACTTTGACCACACCCCCAGCTTGCTAAGTCAGGGAGAAGAAGGTCTCCGAGGCACCCTGGAAGGGGGTCGCTTCCCCCCCCCCCCCGTGATCAGTGCATGTGTTTCCTTTACAGAAAATGCAAAGTGAGACTTTGCATTCACAGGTTAACTTCTTTTTGATCTCATTTCATATCGTGGAGATGCTCCGTTACTTTATGATAAAGGAGATGTTGCTGGAGCACACTTCGACTGTAAAACCGAGAGTCTAACATTTACTTGGCAGATTTCTAGACTCTTGTTTACTTTTTCCTGTCTGGTCACAGATTGACGCGTCCCTGCCCGTAACGGGAGTGAGTGTTTTATAGTGGAAACGCTAACGGAACGCAGAAGCCCGATTCTGGTCTACAGAACCCCCCGCTGTTTGTTTTACTTCTCCTGGCGGCGTCACTGAATTACCCAGCTCTCATCCTCTGACGGTGGGAACGCGGGATTTTCTTGCCGTTGTTCTGACACTCGCGGGTTTGTAGATGTCACTCGCGTCCTCTGAGGAGTGCGGGTTTATTGATCAACAGCTCTGCTGAGGCCCGGGGCTGTGTGTTCCTCTAACACAAATGCAGTCAGGATGGCTGGGCATCTGGAGGGGAGGTCTGAACTCCACTCGGAAAACTGAACGGCATGCGTCACAGCGAGGCAGGGCTCTGCGGGCCGGGCTGGACGCCGTGAGTACCCCCTTGTGGGTCCCTCATTTGTGGGTGTTTCTGGACCCTGCGGTGTGGTCTTGGGCTTGTTCATGGCGTGTGTGGCCCACCTATCTGCTGGCTAAGCAGCAGGCACCCCGGGTGCTCTGCGGGCAGCTGATGCCTGGGATGCCCTTAGGATCCTTCTAACTGCCGTCGGGGAGGGAAAAGAGACGGCTGGAATGCAGGACAGAGCCCGATGTTCGAGCCACTGTAAGTGGGCTTCGGAGCAGCAGAGAGCGTTGGAGAGGCCCGGTGATGTTGGAGACCGCATTGGACTCAGAACCACCGACCACGTCACCCTTGGCAGGTTGAGGTCGGATCCAGGGGCCGGATCAGAGACCTGCCTCCCGAGAGCTGGAAACGCCCACCAGGAGGACGGAACAGAGGGGCACCCTCAATCGCCCATTCCCAGGCTCTTGGTGTGGCTTAGTTTTGCAGCTAGCTGTCAACTGTGAAAACATGGCGTGTGCCAGAGACCGGAGACGGTTGCAGCTGCCGTTCTCCAGCACCTGCAATTGGCCAGACCTTGAGCTGGCCCTGTACGCTCATTACTGCACCTAACCTTGACCACCAGGAAGTGTGGGCCCGTCAGCATTATCCCTACTTTGCAGATAAGGAGATTGTTAAACAGTTGGTATGTGGGGGTCTGGGGATCCGCTTGTAGCTTAATACCGTCAGTCAGTGGGATTTGGAAGAACTGTGGAAACTAAAGTGGATGATTTTTAGCTATAATCTGTAACATATTAAGTACCCCCAATTTTAATTATAAACGTACTACCTATAATATCAATTATAAACGAGAGTATTGGTTAGAATACCAGAGCACGCATATATGTATATTTTGGCGTACCTTTTATTTGTTGAGACTGTGTGGAATTCACTAGTCTTTAGACTGATGAGTTCTCATTCTCTGAACACGTCATCGATCCTCTCACGTTGCGCTTTCCACAGCTGGTCATGTCGGGTTTTCCTGGAGCAGCACTGTGGTGTCTGGTCTCTGGCAGCAGGAGAACACAGGCCTGAGCTGAGATGAGCTCAGGAAGATGTGGAAAGTGGTCCAGGCCTCCGGGTGGGTTGAGAGTGAATGTCCCCAAGGAACTGAGCCCGCAGGGGAAGGCTGTTTTGACTGGGAGAGAGGGAATGAAAATGGGATGTGTTTCTGAAGGAAATGACCCAGACACGCCAGGGGCAGCCGGACAGAGGGAAAGTGACCAGTGGTGACCAGCACCCACCGACGGAGGGGATGGAGGGACAGCTGTTCCTGGTGAAGGTGAGGCCCAGAGCGTCCCCCAGACTACTGCCCACCTTTTGGGGCCTGAAACGGCAGCCTTGTAAAGTCAGCCACTTGGAGATTCAGCCTCTTTCAGTCCTGCGGAAATGCAAATGCCCTTGCACCGCAGACGGTTCTTAGGAGGGAGAAAGGCACCCGTGTCTGTGAGGCGCCTGCTTTGCGTCAGGAGCTTTGTCATCACACGTGTCATCAATAATCTTGTGCAATCATTGCAGGGATTTTCCCTTAGGTGGGTCTGACTGCCCCCATCTTACAGGCTAAGACTCAAGGCTTAGGTAATTGATGGTCACAAGGCTCCAGGGTTGGAGCCCAGTTGTGGACCCAGCCACAACTCTGCCCATGGCCAGTGCTTTCCCTGCACCAGGGCCCGGATGGACAGGTGTGGCGGTCCCAGGATAAAGGGGGAGAGGGCACCAGCTTGAGGAGGAGGCGTGAATCTACAGGCTGGCTGCTTGGCTGCGAGCCCTGCCGGGATCAGTGGATTTGGAATGGAGAGAGAGGAACGAGGCCTGAGAAACCATCGGGTCAGTGAACTCGGGCCACTGCAACCTCTGAGAATGAGGCCAGGAGCTCTGGGCTGACGTGTGCACCCAGCTCAGACCCAGCACTTGACCTTCAGTGTGTACTTCAGAATTCCCTGGGAGAAGAGTCATTACAGGTGTTGATCAGACCCAGGTAACTTGTCAGCGGCCCCCAAGGTCTGCCCCCACTGCCTACGGGGTTTTCCCCCTTCTTTTCATGATTTCGAGAGCTGGCAGAATTTCACAGGAGAATCAGGCTGCATGATTGCAAGTAAATTATCATGTTTTAATGTGCAAAGACCCTTAGAGGCAGGGCAGTCCCTCGTCCTGGTTGATGCCTATTTTCCCTGCATAATTATGAGTAGCTGTTCACTCTTAAAATGTCTTTGTTAGACCATAAACGTCTTTGCTAGAGGTTGCCTGGTCCAATCCTCTCGTTTTACAGATGAAGTTCAGTGCCTTGCACAAATCAAATGGCCAACTAGGAAAGAGTCCTAAGTAACAGAGTCGGGTCAGCCAGGCTTGGGGAGGGGGTAGTTAGTTACATGAACCAGTGACTGATCACCCCCAGGTGCTATCTATTGGACAAGCCCCCAGACCCAGGGCTTCTGAACTTTTCAATATGAAAGAACAGTGTACCACACACAGTGGTGGATAAATATGGCAATGAGTTGATGAATGGATGGGTGAATGAATGAATGAATGCACCCCAGGTCTTCCTGTGGAAATGCCCACCCCACTGTAAAAGCATGGTTGTTGTTTCCCATCTGCTGGACCCAGGCTGGCGTCCCAGGTGGCTCCTGGGCAGGCACTGGAAAACGGATGAGCACGCTGGAGTGGGTGTGCGCTAGCCCACGACTCGCTAGACTCCCTCACTTTTACCGAAATGTGTTTTTCCCAAGTCCTCGTTGATTAGAAAGGTTTCTTCAGTTCATATCTGGGATGCCAGTTACTGCTCTTTCCAAGAGATTGCCTTTTTTTTTTTTTTTTTTTAATCTTTTGGCCGTACCGCGCAGCATGTTGGATCTTAGTTCCCCGTCCAGGGATCGAACCCGTGCCCCCCGCGTCGGCAGTGCAGAGTCTTAACCACTGGACCACCAGGGAAGTCCTGAGATTGCCTTTTGAAATGAATTCTTTATATTAAATTCTACAGTCTTTTTTTTTTAAAGATTTTTTGGATGTGGACCATTTTTAAAGTCTTTATTGAATTTGTTGCAATATTGCTTCTGCTTTATGTTTTGGTTTTCTGGCCCTGAGGCGTGTGGGATCTTAGCTCCCTGACCAGGGACTGAACCTGCACCCCCTGCATTGGAAGGTGAAGTCTTAACCACTGGACCGCCAGGGAAGTCCCTTAAGTTCTACAGTCTTAAGTGGGGTTCCTTCCTGACAGGAGGTAGAGGAAAAGGACAGAGTTCACCTTGCTCAAAAGTATAATAATGATAAAACCAGTTAACATGGACTGGGCCATTTCCCCATCGCCAGGCACTGTGCTTGTTTTGTTGTTGTTTATGTGTTTGTTTGTTTACGGTCCTCATTTAATCGTCCCAGCAGCTGCGGGGTAGATTGCTGTTAGTGTCCCCGTTTTGCAGAGAAGGAGAACGAGGCCCCAAGGGACTGAGTCCCTGGTTGAAAGTCCCACGGCTGGCAGTGGCACAGGCTGGTTCCCAAGCCCCTGCTCTTCACCAGCATATGATAAACTGACACCTTAACAGACTAATCGTCTTTCTGAAGAGATGGGTCCACACCACAGACATGCTCTAAAGTGTTTGAAAGGAATGGACCCATTAACTGGACGTTGTTGGATTATCCACTTCTTGTGCTTTCAGCCAGAGGCCACTGTGTCTGAACCTGGGAACTAGACGTGATGCCGTGAAGCGCGTTATCTCTGCGGTGGGTCATCTCGGCATCGCCCAGCCTCGGAGCTGGGGTGGGACTGGTCTGCTGGGCACGGAACAGTATGTTTTTCTGACTGTATCTTCCTTTGCAGAGTGGCCCCACAGACATTTTATAGGAATTTGACTTTAAAACACTTTCTTAGCTATTTGGAACGAATAAAAAGCCTCTTAGACATTCACATTCGTGCTTTACCAAATTTTAACACCCTGGAGATCAGTGGCTTCTAACCTGCAGACCTAGGAGTACGGATTTTCCCACATTCACTTTGGATAGAAAAACGTCGGGCCTGTGTCCACCGATTTGCTAGCAAGGGTGGAACTTGGCACTGTCGGTTGTTCAGAAACATCTCTCCTGCCCGTCTCAGCCTGTCTGGGCACGTGCGTCTTGGGGCTGCGCACAGGAAACGGCCAGGCCAAGCCTCGGTGGGGCGGCAGAGCCAGTGTGCTGACGAGTTACAGGAGAATCTCGTCCTGCTGCAGCGCGGGCTTGAACGAGGTCAGGAATGCCAGCAGCTGTTGCCTATTGTTTGAGATGAAACTTCAAAGTAAAACTTCCCGCTAGTCACCTTTCAGATGAGTTGCATGTGGAAGGCGCTCGAAGATGCCATGGCAGGCTAAGACTGTCATGTTTCTGTATAAACCAAAGGAACCAGTACTGGGGCAATTTGATGTCAACATTTTTTTGTATTCATCAAAATTGTTCTCACCGATTGTCCTGAAACACATCAGTTTCCCAAACTTGATCTTTTAATATGCATTTCTTTTCTGGCTGATAAAAATCTCCCGGTTTTTCCTCTTTTATATGTTGGGAAACCGTATAACGTTTCATCAGAGAAAAGCGAGGGAGGTGGCGGCCCATGATGCATCTTGCGATGTGTCTCCTGGTTCACGCTCTGAGCTGAGTGGGTCTGATCGAATCCAAACCTTCAGCCTCAGTCTACCTCCTTGGGACGGTGAGGAATCAGCATTCGGCTCCGGGGAGCGCCTGGGATGGAGGCTCCAGAGGCTGCGGTTGGAGCCGGGAGCTGGATCAGGGCGTCCTAGGAAGAACCCAGGGGAGCACCCCGCTCTGGTCTTTGAGGAGAGGGGAGGAGACAAGGGGCACCGCATCAAACAGGCAGGGGGCCCAGACGGCAAGAGTCCTGCAGCGTGAAGTTGCTAACTGCGCTTTAATAACAGTCAGAAGGGCAGAAGAGGCCAGTGTTCACACAGAGCGGGCCGCCCACTCGGCATCCGGCAGCGCTCTGCCGGGCCTCGCCACGTTCCCTAGGCTCGCTGGCTGCTTTTCTTCCCCGTTTTTTCATCTGTGACATCTGCTCGGTGCTTGTCCCTCCTGTGATACCGTACCCCTCGCAGCTGTGCAGACCTCCAGCTCTGTGCCGGTGCAGGGAGTGCCCTGAGCATACGGCCTTTTTGATGTGTGATAAAACAGAACCGAGCCACAGGGGTACGGCGAGCGAAGGCATCAGAATATCAATTAACCTGCTCTGAACAAAGCTGCAGCTCCAGAGTGGAACAGACATTTCACTGAAGTGTCAGGAAGATGGATGATGTATTCTAATTAGGGACTGACTGCTCTCTCCGCATCCAGCCGTTCCTGGAAGTCAGAACCGCGACCCTCGCGATGCACCTCACCAGCGTCCCATCCCGGCATGGGACGCTACTGACTGATCGGTGACTCCTTGCTTTGCCAGAATTTGCAGCCATTAGCTTGCTCTCAACCAGAAGTGCTGTTTCCCCTTGAAAGTGTGGTCCATTTTGCCACTGGGCAGTTGCGTATAACCTCTATATAAAGTCAAGAGCTCTGGGAAGGAAGATCTTTGGCAGGCGCTAAGCCTGGGGCTCCCATCTTGAGGATGCTCCAGGACCCACACTCCGTGACGCAGAGGCCGTGGTCACTGTGCCCTTCCTTCCCAAGCGGACTGATGTGGGGATGAAGGGTCTCCACAGCTGCACCAGTGGGGTGGGGTTGCTGCCCTAAGAGGTCCTCCAGGGCCCTCGTTTCTTTGCACCTGGGTGATGGCACCGTCTCCCTGAGTCTGAAAGAGTAACCCAGAGAGCAGGTGGCCTGGGATTCGCTTCGAGCGCCCCCCACGCACCTTCTCTTCTCTTTCCTTAAATTTCACATCCAAACCAGAATGATGCACCAATGAGGCCAGTTAATTAGGGAGATGTTCCTCATTTTGCTGCACTTTTCCTGTGTAATTGGAAGGCCCGCTTTCTCCAGTCGGTGAGAGCTGTTCCCCTGAATACTTCTAAAAGCTTTGGACCACATACTGATACCAGCTGCAAATTTATGGGCAAGATTATAATGATTGCTCAGTAATGCAATATTAAAAGCGGAGGCCTTTCTCAGTGCTGAGTGAAGGCGGGGTTCCAACCTTCTTTCAGCTTCAAAAAGGGATTCGAAACAGAATTACCAGCCCTTGTCCTAGAAGAAGCAGTCAGGGGGCTCCGACTCCCTCCCCTCCAAATAAGGAAAAAATAAAGGGGTCTGAATGTAGCCAAAGTTCAGAACATTTGGGTTCGGCTTCCAGAACTGTAAGTGGGGGAGCTCTCAGACCCTGTGCTTCCTGATTCCTGGAGGGGTGCGCACATCTGTAGGTGTCTGCTCTTTGTAAGAGCTGCAGCCAGCGCTTGGCTGCCTATAACAAGGACTTGAGGGAGCAAAAGGCTGTTAAAAAATTTTTTTTGCAGTTTTGCTTCATTAGTTCTAGAATCCAGGGGCTCCGTGGCTGCGCGTTCTCCTGCATAATTTAAGGAATTAATGAAAGCGTGCCTGATTTTTCCAATACCCTTTACTCTGTAAATTTGTTGAGCTTTTTTTTTTTTAACTGTCAGTTGAGGCTGTTGGAACCTAAATATTTTAATATTGAAGAAATGTGCTCCCCCCGTTTTTTTTTTTTTTAAAAAGAAAGACATTCCTTGCCCTCAACCACACGGTGTTCTGTACATCAGGTATTAGGAGTTATGGGTGACCTTGGGTCTCAGCTCACCCTATCAGTCCATCCTCTGACCTTACGGCAGACAAGTTCTTACAATGACTGAGAGCAGGGGGCCCCTTCTGGGAGCCCGCATCAGAAACCTGGGCTTCTACTTGGGGCTGTCTGACCCCGCCTCACCGCAGAATGGAGACCTGAGGGGGACACGTAGTTTTCCGAGGCAGGAGCCCGCTGTGTCCCCCTTTGCCTGGCAAAGTAATAAAGCTATCCTTTTCTACTGCAGCCAAAAAAAAAAAAAAAAAAGAATGGAGACCTGAGACAATTTGCAGCTTTATTTCACTCTTCCAAAGCTCACTTTATCTACTTTATCTGACCATCAGGTTGAAGGCGTTAGTGTGTATGTGTATAACTCTAGGCTCATAGGATTTGAAAGGACTTTAGAAATTGTTGAATGTGAATATTGCTGAGGTACATTAAAAAGAAAACAGCGTAAGCAAATGGGAAGATCATGGTTTTTGGGTTTTTTTTGTGGTCTTCTTTGGCCGCACAGCTTGTGGGATCTTAGTTCCGAGACCAGGGGTCAAACCCGGGTCCCCGGCAGGGAGAGCGCCAAGTCCTAACCACTGGACAGCCAGGAGATTCCCAGGAAGGTAATAATGTTGACTTGATATTGTAAAAATGTCCATCCTCCGCAAATTACTCTATACATTTAATGTCATTCCCAACCTTGTAGAATTTATATTTTGGAACTTGACAAAATAGTTTTCTGCCTACTTGGAGGAACAAAGTTTTGAAAAAAATAAAAAGAAGGAGGAGCATCTCCTATTAGACAGAACAATAAACTACAAAACAGCGAGAATTCAGATGGTGTGAGGATGGCGCAAGAGTCTACGGGCAGAAAGATGTCAGAGCCAACATCATATCAGCATGTAGCTGTGACTAAAAAAAAGGTGACATTCAGAGGGGAGAGGACAGGCTATTTCATAGATGACCGTGGGACAGTTGGAGATCCACAAAGAAACAGATGAGATCAAGGCTCACATCATTTTCAAAATAAAATGTGGCTCTTTTAAATATTTCAGTGTAAAGAGTAAACCGTTAAGAGAACTCAGCTTAAATGCAAGTGAACACGTATCAGCTTTTGCAGTGGCAAGGGCCTTTTTATACATCCACACAACACCAGAATCCAAAGAGGAAAGCGCTGATTGATTTGGCCAAAAACTTGTGTGTCAGAAACAACACCATACACAAAACACAAACTGTGGAAAATGTTGGCAACATCATTTTTCTCAGAGTCTGTGGTAGCAGTTGCCAAAACGCGTTAAGATTCTTAATATGTAAAGAGCTCTTGTAAACAAATGAGGACCAAACCCCAAGGGCAGAGTGAATGGACGGCATGAATGGACATTTTGGAAAAGAAAAAAATTCAAATAGCCAATACACATATGGAAAAAATACTGAACCTCCTTAGTGATCAGAGAGATGTAAATTAAAGCAGCTACCGTGTACTCTAGTTTGCTGGACAGATTTTCCCCCAGGATAAAGCCTGACATTGACAAAGATGCAGGGAAGCAGGTGATCTGCCATTGGATTCAGAAACCGGTGGGCAATTTTGAAACTGATGTGGCAAAATGTGTCGAAAGTTATAAAAGAAGGTATCAACTTTTAGAACTTCATCAGGATATTCTGTGTACCTCAAGATGTACATATAGCACTTCTTAAACGATAGTTTTTGTTTGTTTGTTTTTCGGCCGCAGGCTGCGCAGCATGTAGGATCTTAGTTCTCCCACCAGGGATCGATCCCGCACCCCCTGCAGTGGAAGCACGGAGTCTTAACCCCTGGACCACCAGGGAAGTCCCTAAATAATAGTTTTTGTGTTTTTTTTATAATGGAATGAAACTAAATGAGCAGCAGTATGTGATTCATTAGCACTTGGCAGGTCAATTCATGCAACGCCTGGCAGCTATGAAAACTCCCAGGAGAGGAGCATTCTGTGACATGGGAAATATGCATGAAACGTCCTCACTATGTGAAAAGAACAGACTGCAAAATAGTATGTGCAGTGTGACTTTTCTCCCGCCCCCCCCCCCCCCGCCAGCCAGGAGAATAGATAATCTCTATGTGAAGCCTGGAAGGAGATACACCTAAGTGTTAACGGTGGCTAGTTTGGGTCGGTGGTGTTACCAGTGACTAGCATTATTATTTCAGCTCTTTAGTGTTCCCACAGAGTGTACAACAATCATATATGACTCCCACAATTGGACTTAAAGGGTTAATGAAAATAAATCTTCTAAACCAGCTCCCCAGCTGAGCCAAGAAGATGCCTGAGGGATTTCAGCCCTATAACGAGTTCACTTGGGAACAGAAACTTGAACTCGGGCCTCTTAATGCTCTGTTCGGGACTTGTTCTTAAGAAAAGTGGGTTTTTGTTTTGCCCTTGGTGGTTCCTTTTCTCTCACATCTGAGAAACTCCCTTTAGGAAATAATCCGAAATGTGGAAAGAGCTGTAGCACAGAGATGTTCTCACGGTGTTATTGGTAACGGTGCGAACGCGCGGCAGGTGAGGCGTTTGGTCGTGGGGCGCGGCTCAGCGCGTGAGGCAACTCACTCGGTGGAATGTTATATGGCCAGCGAGGAGGTGGGCCGACAGGAAAAATACGGTGGTGGTTATAACGCGGGATGGAAAAAGTCAGGACAGAAAATACGTATGGTGTGACTATCATTTTAAACGTAAGATTCAGAAGGGGATGTGATATTATGAGAGGAGTTGTTAAGTGAGGTGAGGCGGCTGTCAGGAACGTTTATTTTCTCTGACCTTAAAAGTTCCAGTCTTTCTATAAAGGTATGATGTTCCTTTTATAGTAGTTCCAAAAAAATCTGGAAAAGTAAACATAGGTGAGCACCTTTTCACATTCTCTGCCTAGGGCTGGATTCTGGATGGCATCCCTGAAACTCGGGAGCAGGCCCTGTTGATCCAGACCCTCGGGGTCTCCCCCAGACATGTCAGTGAGTAGCCCCACCCGCGCCTGGAGAGCCCTCCCCCCAGACCTGCAGCCCCCGCGAGTGAGCGCTCCACTCTGTCAGCGGCTCCCCGGTGCCCAGGCACCATCCACGAAGGGGGTTTGATGGGCCTGTGGCCCAACGGGAAAAAGGAGGACAGCCCGGTCGAATTTTCCACGGAGCTAAATGCATTCGGGGCTTGTTCTGAGAAACGTGAGGTTTTGCTCTGACCCTGGTGATTCCTTGTTTCAGGAATCTCACATCTGAGAAACTCTCTTTAGGAAATAATCCCCAAATGTGGCAAAAGCGTCCTGCACAAATATGTCACTGAAGCCTGTCCTCGGGCGAAGTGTTCAGGCGTGGGCTTCCTCTGTCCTGAGATTGCGTGTTTGTGTTCTGACCTCTCTTTTAAGGCATTGCTGGGGATGGGAGATGGTGGTTGCTCTAATGTCTTTATACAGCAGCAGGTCGGCTGCCCACCACGCCTGGTTTTGCTTCTTTCCTTCTCTACCCAGTCGTGCTGAGCGCTCCAGACGCGGTCCTGATTGAGAGAAATTTGGGGAAGAGAATCGACCCTCAGACAGGAGGTACGGCTGTCTCCACCTTCCCACAACCACCCCGTGGGGTCTCACAGGGAATCCTAGTAAGAGCCCTGCCCACCCCTCACTGAGCACTTACTCTCAGGCTTGGGCAGCAGAAAGGCCCGGGTTTGTGGTCCCTGCCCCTTTCTAGCTGTGTGACATGGGACAAGTCGCCCAGTGTCTCTGAGGCTCAGTTTTCTCACCTGGACTTGAGGATGAAAACGCCGAGCCCTGCCTTGTGATCTGCTCACTGTGAGGATGACATGAGAGCCTGGGGGTGGGAGCCTGGCACAGAAGAAGCGCTCCGAAAGTCACGGCCACCCTTCCCCTCGCGCTGAACATCATCGCCACTTTGTTGTCGTTAATAGCGACGGGGGGCGGGGCGGGCCCGGAGCCAAAGCCGAGCGCGGTGCTGCCGGGGTGCGCGGACGAGCACCGCTGGGACCCGCAGGCTCCGCCCCCAGGTCGGGCGGGCAACTCTAAACGTGCCCCTCTCTCCGGTAGAGATTTATCACACCATCTTCGACTGGCCCCCCGAGTCCGAAATCCAGAACCGACTGATAGCGCCAGCAGGCATCTCGGAAGGGGAGACGGCGCGGAGGCTGCTGGAGTATCACAGGAACATCGTCAGGATCCTCCCCTCGTACCCCAAAATCGTGAAAGTCATCACTGCCGACCAGCCGTGCGTGGACGTCTTCTACCAGGGTAAATCCAGGTGGACCCTCGGCCCCTCTCATCCTGGTGTCACTTCCTCTGGCAGTGATGCCAGTGTCCAGTGTCCAGGGTGTGCCTGTGCGCCCGGGAGTCAAGTCACGGAAGGCCCAAGGTCCCTGCCCAGAAACGAGTCTGGGGTCCCTGGGAGCGTCGTCCTCTGAGACCCTGGGCTAATATTCTATAGCCCGCATGGTCAGCGGACTTGACAGTGACGGGGGGGGGCGGGGGCGAGGAGAGGTGAGGGCCGGGGTGGGAGGGACATGCAGCAAGAAGTCTTGCCCTGAGGATGAAGGAAGAGGAAGAGAAAATTTATAAATATTCAAACAAACAAACGTACAAACCAAACCCACCAGCGCCACAAACCCCCAAAAACCACAACACAACTCAGGTGTCCTGAGCCCACTGAGGGCAGGGATAGGCAGTTGCATGCCGGGCACGGCCCTGCCGTTGGGAACAGTAACAGATGTTCAGAAATGGGCTGAAAGAGGCCTGTTTGGGGGCCAGGGGTGTGACCATTGAGTCCCGAGACTTTGGAGCCAGGTGACCTCAGCCCCACCACACGTCAGCTCTGCAGTCTGCGGCAACTCTCTTAACCCCTCTGAGCCTCAGTTTCGTCATCCCCAAAATGGGAACAAAAATCCTTCCTTCCTCACGGACTTAGGTGAGGGCTGCAGGAGATCCTGCAACGCAGGTATCTGCAGCCCTGAGCCCAGTAGCTGGTGCAGAGAACGGCTCAGTAAACATCGGACGTTGCTATCATCAGGATTCAACATCCGGTCCCGAAAGACAAGGAAAGTTAGAAGAGTTCTCCCCCAAAGCAGCTGCATTTATCATTTTTATTTTTTTAAAATTTATTCTTTTATTTATTTCATTTTATTTTTATTTTTGGCCACGCTGTGTGGCTTCTGGGGGTCTTAGTTCCCCCACCAGGGATCAAACCCGGGCCCTTGGCAGTGAAAGCGCGGAGTCCTAACCACTGGACCGCCAGGGAATTCCCTCATTTTTTAAAAGTCTTGCCGAGCTTCAGTTGTCTCCACACGCGGTTATCCCCTTCTGTGCGATGCTGGTGCCTGACACAATGAAAATACCTCCGCAGGGACTTTAAGACACTTGATGGTTTACGATGCCCTTTTTTGGTATATTGTCTCAAATCTCTTCAAGAGAAGTTTACTTTTGGTGGGGAGGTTGTTCTGAGCTCCCCGGAGCGGCCCTCCCACCGGCCCCCACCTGCTGGTGGCCTTGTTGTCTGAGCGGCTTTGCTTTACCGAGAGCGAGAGCCGGAGCCGGCACAGCCTCGCTCTCCGAAGGGGGTCGGTGTACGAGGGGGCATGTCTGGAGAGTGATGCTACTTCGAAAGAT
Source organism: Delphinapterus leucas (assembly GCF_059928025.1). NCBI lineage: Eukaryota > Metazoa > Chordata > Mammalia > Artiodactyla > Monodontidae > Delphinapterus > Delphinapterus leucas. Next base: position 121,243,257 of record NC_143134.1, on the reverse strand, counting down.
GCCAGGCTTATGGATGCCTTATAAATTTCCAGTGATTTCGCATCTCGGAAGAGTCTTTAGTAGCAAACACTGCGCTCCGAAGATAAACAACCACAACATTTATCTTATGCCATGATTCTGAATTTACACATTAATTACTTCCAAACTACTTAATTAAATTTAAAAGTTCATACGATCGTTCATAAAGAATTCATGCCTGAAATGGTAAATAAAAATGTGAGTGTCTGAATATTAATTATTATTAATTAATAATGCAGAGAGAGAAATTGAAAATTGGAATGCAAAATTCTCTGTGTTGTTTTTTTTTAATATCTCTGCTGTGCATCCAGCAACCACATATTTTTAAAAAGAATAATTAGCTGTTGAGACCGTCTGGGGGATCATTACTTCTAATTAACTTGGTTATTTACTGTAAATTAAGCATCATTTGTAAGCAGGCTGCTTTGCCTGTAGTATTTGTGCTCTTCAGACGGGCTGGATCCTGGAAGGTCTGAGGATAAAGACAGCCTCGCTGTCTTTATCTTTATCTCTTCCTCCGGGTTCGTCTCGCTGATGGAAAGTGTTACCCGTGGCAGTGGGCTTGGGAGAGTTGCCCCAGCCCTGCCAACTGTCTGTAAAATCGGGACAAGGAAAGCACATCCCTCGTGGGACCGTGCACGGATCAGATAAGGTAAGGCTGGTAGAGTTTAGCTTAGCAGCAAGTGCATCCCTGCCGTGAAGATGCTGGTTATCATCTTGACCTTGAAGACAGGTAACTTACCTGCACCTTTAGTTCTAAAACAGAGGGGAATCGTAGCATCTCTAATGACCCTTCCAATCAAAAAATCCTACAAAGATTTGAGAGTTCAAAATTTGCCCAGTGAATATATGTCATTGGTTCTCAATTTTGCCCTCTCGCCACAGCGGGACACGTGGCAATGTCTGGAGACATTTGTGGCTGTCACAGCTAGGGAGTGTGACAGCAGCTGGTGGGCAAAGGCCGGGGAGGTGCCCCGACGTCAAGCACAAGGTTGGAAGACCCTGTACACCTGTCACGGATTTCAAGGTGGTGCCTGGGGACACCTTCCTGTCTTCGGATGGATTCCATCCTGGGCAAGGGGCCAACATGCTGACTTCAGGCAGCCCGGCACCTGCGCAGGATGGTCCGGGGACCCGGGCAGGAGGCGGGGCCGGGGAGGGAGACCCCCTTTGGATGCAAGGGGGACTGAGGAGGAGGTACCCCCGCCCTCTACCTCAGCGGGCGGGCCGCTCCCCTCACCCAGGTGCCGAGTGGCTGCCCTTAAACAGCCTCCTCAGCCCACTCGTGCCCCCTCCTCTGCCCTCCACTCTCAAGGGAGGTGACCTGGTTTGATGTTCAGTAGCTTTGGGCATCCAGTGCCCCCCACGGTGCATGCGCCTCAGCCCTGTCTCCCTACTTCTTTGTTCCTCAGATGCCAGGGGCACCCTGGGCCAGGGCTACATCTGCCCACTCCCGGGACCCATTTGATCACTGCCTCTTTGGAGACTTGCAATAAAGTTGGTGTCACTGGAGCGCGGCTGCAAATTATTCTCCACCAATTCCGAAGGCCTTTAGAAGTCCCCGAGTACGAGGCCCCCGCGTGGCCTGTCGTGTTTATCAAAGCCCGTGTCCGAATCTAGGAGGTCGGCCTGGTCCCGGGGCTTCAGGGTGAGGCTCAGCCCGGATTCAATTTGGAAACACCCTAACCCAGTATTCAGTGTGTGTTCTGTGTCCTGGGACCAGCCCCCAACCACACGGCCAGCCGTCCTTTGACCAGGAGGGCAGCACGGCCCCTGTGCTGTGTCAGAGGGATCCAGGGCAGTGCTCTGCTCGGAGGGTGGCTTCTGTGCCTCTCCTTGTCCCCTCCCGCCTCGGTGCCCAGGCCTGAAGGGTAATTCCTTCCCCGCAGCTTCACCCTGTGGTTACCCGGCAGATTCACAGAGGGTTTCCACGGAGCTGTAAAAGAGAGAAATAATTACTGCCGTTAAAAGAGCCCAGGCAGAGGTGTCGTAAGCTGGTTCCCTTTCTTTAGGACCCTGGTTTATTATCCTCACATCCTCTCGTTCCAGCTCTGACCTATGTCCAAACCATCCATCGATCTAACGCCCCGTTCACCCCGAGGGTGCTGCTTTGCGGGCCCGTGGGCAGCGGGAAAAGTCTGCAGGCCGCCCTCCTGGCCGAGAAATACGGCCTCGTCAATGGTGAGTGCCCCGGCGGCCACCCAGCTTCTAGAGCCTCCCCTGCTTCCTGCCCTCCCAGACCTCCCCGTGTTACGGGAGCAGCGAGGAGATCGGCATCACTTCTCTTTCTTGCTCTCTGCTGCGAACAATTTTCATTTAATCCATCTTTGCAGGGATAAGGTTTTTGCCTCCCAAAGAATATGGCCATAAAAACATTAACCAATAAAAACACGCCCGCAGCCCAAAGAGCTGGAACGTTTTCTGGTCATCATTTTTTACGTCCTTTGGCGCAGTGGTTTTTCTGTGCTCTGCCCCTGCAGTCTCCCCAGAAGCCGGAGTTCTTGCATAATGTGGACCTGCTGTTTATTTATTTTCTCCGGTCTTGTTTGGTTCCCCAAACCCAGGTCAGTGTGTTTACAGGCAAACAGTTTCTGAACCGGAGGAAGACTTCTAGCTCAGCACAGTTTCAATAAATATTTTACCAGGAAGAGAGAAAATATTGAAAGTAGTCCTCCAGGTCTTTCCTGGGGTGGTCCCAGATGGTCTTGGATGCCAGCGTGGTTTCAGGAGGATAAAGGGCTGGAAGGGAGGCTGTAGCAGACACACAGCACTGGAGGGAGTTAAAGGCACTGACCCCCTCCCACTTCGGTGCTCCAGAAGCCTCAAAAACCTCTACTTTATTTAAGCAGGAGACATGAGACCTGCACCCCCAAATATAGAAATATGCATGTATATGCCCGCAAATGATACATATACACCATACAGATATACATGTATACTGACATGCACAAATATATACATACCACCCCAGAAAGATCAAGTTTTGAATAAAAGTGCTTTTCAATTAGGTCTCGTCCAGCTTAAAATTCCAAAGCCACTGAGATTCCCAGCCAGGAATCAATGACAAATATCATACCCATAGATTGAAGGTGGAGAACTGAGCAATTACTCTGACTAGTATGGAAAAACCCACTAATAGTTGTATTAGTATTTTAGTGAAAATGCTAAATGGTAGTATTCTGATTTAATTAGTATGGAAAACTCACCTGGATACTTTATGATAAAAAATGCTTTGCTTGTATCAACAGTTTTTTTTTTAATGGACTTATTCAAATAATTCCTTCTCCTTCCGAGTTTTCCTCTTAGGAGTATTATAAGAATAAAATTCCAGCTGTGGTTAGGGATGACTTTGTAAAGAATGAGCCACAGTCTACTTGTGGCCACACCCACATTTATTTAAGTGCCTGCACTTATTGTTATGTGAAGACATATGAAGAGTTACAGTGAGAAGAGCCTTAATGGCAGAGGGAGGGTCTGAAAAACACAACAGCGATACCTTAATATAGTGCACAGCTTAATTTAAATAATTGTCACTGTGCCGAAGTTCGTTTATGCAGACACTCCCATTCAAGAAAAGTATTTTTAAATTTAAATTGTTTTCAGCACACCGATCATAAAGAAATGAAATTACCTGCCTAGATTTTTCCAAAAATGAAAATAGAAAAAGCTCACCATCGTTTTTGCTTTTGTAGCAGAAGAGCCATTTTGGGCCTCTTTTCAATAACTGAGCATTTGGAGACTGGCTCAGAAAGTTGACATTTCTCAAAGGTGTTCTTGAGAAATACAAGACATCATGAGATTTCCGTAAACCTGTTTAGGGGACCTGTGGTCTGCAGAGGCAAGCACTGAGCTGTCCTTTGGGGTCTCTCTGCAGAGGCCTGTCTGCACCCAAAGCTCCAGGAGCTGCCCGCCCAGCCCCCCTACAGCCCGGCCCCCCTGGCCATCCCCTGCCTTGGGTCTTATCTCCACATTTATGAACCTCTCGGTCGTGGGAATACATCTCCAAACAAATAACCAGCATTCACTCCAACAAGGTTTATTGAAAGGCTCCTATCTATAATTGGAGAGTATATAAACAGGCACAACCTTTTGAAAGATAAAGGCCACTACTGATTACCAGGCTAACTGCGCAAATCCGTTGGTCCAGTGATTTCACGCCCAGGGCTTTATTCTGCTGAAACACTCCCCACAGTATTCAACAAGAGATGTGAAGGATGCATAATGAAAAATAAAGGTAACCCCAAACTCTGTTCGCGAGGGGATTAGTTAAAGTAAGCTCTGGGCGGCTATTAAAAAGAAACCTGTAAAGTGACTCGATGTCCGTGAGGTATTGTTATGTCCGGGCGGGGTGGAAAGCAAGTCACTCAACAGTGTTCAGGGAATGGTCTCTTTTTTTTTTTGTAATTTATTTTTGGCTGTGTTGGGTCTTCGTTGCTGCACACGGGCTTTCTCTAGTTGCGGCAAGCGGGGGCTGCTCTTTGTTGCAGTGAGCGGGCTTCTCATTGCGGTGGCTTCTCTTGCTGCGGAGCACGGGCTCTAGGTGCGCGGGCTTCAGTAGTTGTGGCTCGCAGGCTCAGAAGCTGTGGCTCGCGGGCTCTAGAGCGCAGGCTCAGTGGTTGTGGCGCACGGGTTTAGTTGCTGCACGGCCCGTGGGATCTTCCCAGACCAGGGATCGAACCCGTGTCCCCTGCATTGGCAGGCAGATTCTAATCCACTGTGCCACCAGGGAAGCCCGAATGATCTCATTTTTGTTCAAAAAAATGTGTTAATCCGTGTTCAAGAAAACAGCTGAAGGACCAAACTGGTTATCTCTGTAGAATCACATATTACACAGTTCTGACTTTTTTTTTTTCCCTGCACCGAGCATGAATTTTCTGACAAGGAACAACCATGGAGCATTTTATTAAAATACTATTAATTTTACTCACTGAGTGCTTGCTATATGCAGTGCATGTTATTTGGTACACAGATAGGGAACATGTAGAAAGAAGAAGAGAGGCCCTTCAGGATGGAGGTGGGCCCTGCTGGGGGAAGGAATGAGGTGGGGCGGGGCTCCTCCCAACACTGTCCCAGGTCATGTGTGTCTAAAGCCTTAGTACTTGGAACCTCTAGGAAGAGCAGACTGTTAACAGTACTGTCTTCATAGGATCTTGCAGAATGAGGTGGCTATAGACAGGAGTTTTAAACCATTCTTTCCTAATATAAACATTACTGTTACACACTTTTCTCCAAACACTTCTTTAGCTGCATCTCCCAAAATTTTAATGTGTTGTGTTTTATCATTCAGTTCAAAATATTTTCTAATCTCCTTTGTGGTTTCTTTTTTGACCCATGTATTATTTAGAAGTGTATTGCTTACTTCCCAAATATTTGGGAATTTTCCAGATTTTTTTTTCTTTGTTTCTTTAATTCTATTTTGGTCAAAGAACATACCCTATATGATTTCAATCCTTTGAAATGTATTGATACTTTTTATGGACCAGCATATGCTCTCTATTGGTGAATTCCATGTGCACTTGAAAAGAATATGTATCCTGCTTTTGTTGAATATTATGCTCTAAGAATGTCAATGAGGATAAGATGTTTGATGGTGTTGTTCACTTCTTCTGCGTCCTTAATGATTTCTCTCTACTTGTTATTTCAGTAACTGAGAGGTGCGTTAAAATCTCCAACTCTTTAAGTGTGGATTTCTCTATTTCTCTGCCAGTCTTTGCTTCGTGTAATTTGAAGCTATGTTAAGTGGGTATACACTAAGGATCGTTATCTCTTCCTGATGAAATCATCCTTTTATCATTAGGAAATGCTCCTCTACCTCTCCAGTAAATTCTCAAAGTCTACTTTGTCTGATAAGTATATACTCTATTCTTTTTTTTTTAACTATGTGTCTTATATTCTAAATATGTGTCTTGAATACAACATATAATTGCTTTAAAAAAAAATTCAGCCTGACATTTTCTGCCTTTTAATTGTTTAGTCCATTTCCATTTAAAGTAATTTTTTATATGGTTGGTTTCAAGTCTACCATTCTGGGTTTTTTGTCTTCTACTTGTGTTATCTGTTCTTTGTTCCTCCTTTCCTGCCAACTTTTGGATTGATCAAGTATTTTTTCAGTAATCCATTTTATTTCCTCTGTTGCCTTTTTTGGCTATATCTCTTTGCTTTATTTTCTTTGTGGTTGCTCTAAGGGTTAACTGTTATCCATTACTTATCACAGTCTATCTTGAATTAATATTATACCTCTTCATGTATAACACAAGAACCTGACAGCAGTGTACTTCCCTTCACCTTGCTCTAGTTCTTTGTGTAATTGTAGTGATACATTTCACTTCTACATATGTTATGAACCCTACAGTACATTGTAATTATTTTTGCTTTAAACAGTCATTTTTTTAAGTGAACATATGGGGGGAAAGAGCTTTTATATATACTCAGTATCAACACTTTTCACTCCTTTGTTTAGATCTAAGATCCATCTGATATCATTTTCTTTCAACCTAAAGAACTTCCTTTAACATTTCTTGTAGTGCAAGTCTGCTGGTGAAATTCAGCTTTCATCTGTCTGCAAATGTCTTTATTTCACCTTCATTATTGAAGGATGTTTTTGCTGCTTAGAGAAATCTATGTTAAGGTGGTCCCCCCCCACCTTAACACTTTCAAGATGTCATTTCGTTGTTGCATTGATGCATTCCGTTGCATGGCTTCTGATGAGAACTCAGAGATTATTTTTATTTTTTTCCTCCTATATATAAAGCATCTTACTCCCACCCATAGCTGCTTCTAATATTTTCTGTTTAGTTTTCAGAAATTTAACGATGATGTACCAAAGTGTGATTTACTTTGTGTTTATTTTGCTTGGGCATCAGAATCTTGGATCTGTGGGTTGATATTTTTATCAAATTTTGAAATTCTCCTCCCATTATTTTCTCAGATATTCTCTCTCTCTCTCTCTCTCTCTCCCCCTCCCTCCCCCACCCCCTTTCTGGAACTCCAGGTACATGTATGTCAAACTGTTTGCTATTATCCTCCAACTCCCTGAGGTTTTATTCCTTTTCTTTATTTCCGGTCCCCTCCCCACCTTCTCTTTGCTTCAGTTTGAATGCTTTCTGGTGCCTGTTTTCATGTCTTCAGATTCACTGATGGCAGCCCATCCAGTGATGTTTTCCATTTAAGGTATTGTATTTTCCAGTTCTGGAAATTCCATCTGGTTCTTTTTTATAGTTTCCATTTCTCTGCTGAGATTCTCCATCTTTTCATTCTTTTTAATTATCTTTTAAAGTTTAAACGTTTTCATAATAGACATTTTATAGTTCTTATGTGCAGATTCTGATATCTGTGTGATCTCTGGATCTGATTCTATGGGCTGTTTTCTCTCCTTGTAGGAGGTCACACTTTCCTGGTGGTATTTTTGTTTGTTTGCCTCTCCAGTAGTTTTTTATTATAAGCTGGACATTATGGTTCTCACATTCCTGAGAGTCTGGATTGTGTGATCCTGCTTTGAGAATATCGCATGAAAAAGAATTGAGTTCTAACAGGCGGTTAAATAACTGGAGGACCAACCTGACCCCACTGAGGCTTATTTTTAGTCTTTGTTACTATGGGATTAGGGTGGGATTCCCCTAGGGCTCGTGTATCCCTACACCTGAAGCGTGGCCTTCCTGGAGTCTCAGCTGCATGTCTGGGGTGTTGAGCGAGATCTCTCACTCTGACTGGCAGATGCCACTCAGTTCCCAGCTTCCCCATAGCTTTTGTCTCCCAGGCCCTGTGGAGTCTCCCCTGCACACGTGCAGTTTTGCATTGACTAGTGACTCAAGTAAACCCTCATGCAGATTCCGGAACCCCTCCTGCCCCATTCCCCCCTCCATTATTCTGTCCCACGTGGTCCAGCTGCCTCAGGGCCCCAAACTCCAATCCTTGTTTCCTGCTGCTGTGTTTGGGTTCCACTCCTCCCAAGCCATGGTTTGGAAAGTGCCCATAGGTCGAAATCCAGGGCGAGTGAGGGTCTCACTTTGTGTGTATCCCGTCTCTCAAGGATCACAGCCCATGCCTGTCTTGTCCAGTGCCTGAAAAGAGTTGCCTCTTATATTTTGTTAAGTTTTATGGCTTTTTATGACAGAAGGTGAATCCCTCCTGTCCTGAACTGGAAGCTAAGCCTAGGTTTGATGTCACACGCACCTGGGTGTGAATCCCAGCTCCGCCACTTACTGGCTCCGTGACCTAGAACAGTACGTACAGCGTCTTCAGTTCTCAGTTTCCTTATCTACAAAGCAACAGTTTGTTGTGAGGACTGGACAATACAAAGCAAGCCCAGCATAGTGCTTGGCGTAGCTAGAGGTCTCAGTAGCTGACAGCCTGTATTAGTCCTTACATTTCCCTTAGTGAGCGAAGCTGCCCGCCACTCTGGATACGATCACTGCCATCACACAGTGAATTACCATGTCAGTACGGAAGAATACGTCTTTGGTGGTGGTCATTGTCTTAAACATTCACTTTATGCAGTTAATTTTAGGATTGGTTTTGGTTTCTTTAAGGCAGGAAGTAAAGTCCTTAGCTTTAAAGTTAAGAAAAGTAAGACTGTGCAATTACCAACTCATGAAAACATGGCCGGACCCTTCTGGCTTTGGCTGTTACGGTTTTCATAGCCAAGGAGAGGGCAGCTGTGTTAATTCCTTCCACACTAGTTAACTGGCACGCCCTGTGTGTTGGCCCCGGCTGGGGTCTAGAGACACAGTGGCGCCTGTGACAGGAGGGCACCTGTGTGTCCCTTTGTGATAGAAACTGATGTCTGTGGAGCCGTCACCCCAGGGGGCTATGGAAACACGACGCGTCCCCGCCCTCCCCTGCGTGACAACAGCGTGAACGTGGATGTCACGCAGGTCCACGCGGTTCTCCGCCAGAACGTTCGCTCTCAACGCCCTCCGGGGCTGGGGCCAGCAATCCTGGGTGTCGCCGAGGCCCTGCGGGGCCTTCTCTGGTGGTGACATCCCTTGTTACGTCTTCTCCACACCGTCCATTTTTAATATGTTCTTTGCCAAATGCATTCTTTTTCATTCCGCATCTTCCTCCTTGGCTTCTTTTTTATTCCTTTTTGATACTTACTTTCACTTGGACACACACCCACACTCAGAAAAACCCTTTTATATTTTTTTTCAGTGACCTTTTTTTCTCCCCCCGCAGCAGGCAGCACTGGGGGGGGGGTTCTTTTTTTTCTCATTCTTCCTTCTATTTAAAATTTAACGGGCGTCTTTCTGTTCCTCTCTCCTCTAGTCTGCTGTGGGCAACTGCTCAAAGAGGCCATGGCAGACAAGTCCAAGTACGGCGAGATGATCCGGCCCTTTTTCGAAAAGGAGACCGCAGGTAGGCCACACTTGCCGTGACTGCCACGACCTTCTAGGCTCTGAAGAGAGATTCCTCTGTGTGAGGCTTGCTGGGCACGCGGGGGCCCAAACTGGGGAAAAGAACCGGGGAATGGAAATTGGGCTTTCCGGCAGGCAAAGGCTCTGGTTTTGTTCCCTGGTTGGTCCCCTTGGCTTCCAAGTGAGGGGGAGGGGTCTGTGGACATGATGCATTTCACTGGTGGTGTGGAATGTTCCTGTTTCTCAAGAATGCTTGCTTTCCATAACTGATAACGCTTAAAACTGGGAGCAGGGGGGACTTCCCTGGTGGCGCAGTGGTTAAGAATCCACCTGCCAACTAAGGGGACACGGGTTCGAGCCCTGGTCCGGGAAGATCCCACATACCACGGAGCGACTAAGCCTGTGTGCCACAACTACTGAGCCTGCGCTCTAGAGCCCGCATGCCACAACTACTGAGCCTGCGTGCCACAACTACTGAGCCTGCGCTCTAGAGCCCGTGAGCCACAACTACGGAGCCCGCGTGCCTAGAGCCCGTGCTCCACAACGAAGAGTAGCCCCCAGCTGCCGCCACTAGAGAAAGTCCGCATGCAGCAACGAAGACCTAATGCAGCCAAAAATAAATAAATAAAATAAATTGATAAAACAAAACAAAACAAAAACCTGGGAGCCGGGAGAGGCCATAGTGCCGCCCACCTCATTAATTGGTGTACAGAAAAATACCATCGGGCAAGATTCCAGTTTAATCAGTAGTCAGAAGCTAGAAGGTTCAGAGAGCTTTGCAGATAGGGAGGACTGACCAGCCATTGGTCCTCAGGGGAGGCTGGACCAGATCATCTTTCCAGACCCCTCTGTGACCTATGCTCTGAAAGCATCCCCCAGATCTGACCCCCAGGAAGGGCACCACTGAGACCACTCTCTCCAGTCTCCTGAGTCCACAAAGGAGCCACAGAGAAGGGACCGAGGTACTGAGGACCTCAGAGCCGGTTCACGTCTGGGCTCGTCCCCGGGCAGTGCGTTTCCCACACCCACCTCTTCCACTCTTATGTAAAGGGCTGTAGCTCCTCTGTGCAATCAGTACAGGCTCGTTGTCGAGTCTGATGTGGACAGGTACTTGCTGTGAAGAAAACCGACCCGGAGAGGAGGGGCCGTTGTGATGGGCAGCGCGTGGGTTGTGAGGGTGCCCTCCCCTTCTCCTACCGTTTTCCGGATGGAGTAAGCTGTGACTAGGAGGCGTGGGGCAGGCCGCTTGCTCCTGACCTCAGCCCAAAGAGCCCCCCAGGAAGGATGTCCCGCCCTGGCCCTCCCAAGGCCCTCCTTGAGGCGTTCTCGTCTCCAGGGTGAAGTTCAGGCGAGGCAGCATGGGATCCCTCAGGCACAGTGATCTGCGTGGTGAGACACGATGATCTCGGCAGGCGAGTCTGCTCATTCCTGAGTCACCGGGGTGGTGAATAGGATGATGTGTGAACAGGAGCCCTGGGCGCCAGTGAAAGCCAGTGCCAGCTTTGGTGCTTCCCTGTCCGCTTCAGACCCCGCTGCCCTCCACCCCGGCCACGTAGCCCAGGCCTCCCAGTGGCGAGATGGAGACAGAAACCCCGGGTTGCAGGGTTGCCGTGAGGACAGGCTGGGGTGTGTGCGCCCAGGGGTGGGAGCAGCAAGCAGGGACGGGGGCCTGGCACCCCCTCAAGCACACTTGCCCTCCAGCGAGGCCAGCTTCCCCTTTACTGGGGCAGGGGGGTGGGGAGGTGATGAACACCCCAAAGAACATCTGTTGCATAAATGAGTGAATAGGATAACAAGTTAATAGACTTATGTCATTGCAAACGTTGATGCGTCATATTCCATTGCACAGACTGGAGGGTAATCTGTTTAATTCTCCACGAGAAAGCATTTTGTGGTTCAGAGAGAGAGACGATGACCAAGCAGATGAGGCACTGTTGACAGTGGGTAAATCTCTGACAAGGGGATGCAGAAATTCCTTGACTCTTCTTGCAACTTTCCCGTACTTTTGAATTTTTTTTCAACATAAAAAGTTACGGAAAGTGAATATTCAGGTGGTTTCCAAATTTGCGCTCCTTCAACAGTGCTATGATGCGTCCTCTTGTACCAGCACAGGTTTGCAGACGCCCCTAATCATCTCAGGATGAGTTGACGCCTGGGACCCGTGAGCGGGTGTGACTCGTGGCACTGAAGTAAGGTATCCCCCTCCCAGCCGTGCACGGAACGCTCGAGCCCTCCACGGCTTTGCCATCTCTGGGTATTGCCAAGCTATTTGTTTTCTGTCGTGGCTGAAACAAACTTAGTGGTTTAAAACAACACAGATCTATTATCTTACAGTCCTGGAGGTCAGGAGTCCTAAAATCACGTGTTGGCAGGACTGCACTCCTTCCTGAGGAATCCCTTGGGGAGAATCTGTTTCCTTTGCTTTTTCCAGCATCTAGAGGCCCCTTTCTCCGTCTTCAAAGTCAGTAGTACAGCATCTTCCAATCTCTCTCTCTCTCTGACCCCTGAAAATAAACCCAAGGAGCCTTTTCACTGGTGGGCAAGAGGCACAGTTGTTTAGGGGTCTTGTTTTGTTTTTTTCTCTTTTTTTTGGTGTATACCTAGGAGACGGTGCAAAGTTCCCAATTTCCTATAAAGTGAGCGAGACCCTGGTAGCTTCGATCTTCAGCGCTTTGTGCTAAATTTTTCCCTCTGCGACCTTCTCTTTACTTAGACAATGTAGCTCTATACTTTTGCACTTCCTACAGAATGAAAGACACAACAACCACCAATATCATATCTTCCTAACAGAAGCAATAAATTCTGTCATTTCACTAATCCTGATCTCACAGGGATAACAAAGAATGCATTTACATTCATCACCACTGACAGGGGCTCATTAGTGGGCTGTGGAAACGCTGCCGGGGGAACCAAAGTGCTCGGCTGGTAGGACGAGCTCGGGAACCACCCGGGTCTGGCCGCCCGCATCACCACCAGCGGAAACAGGACCAAAATTTAAATGATTCTCCACTGAAGTCGGGTCTGAAAACGAGGTCAGACTGAACCCGGAAGCTCTGCGTGGCCACCTCTCATGACAGCGGCTGACAGCTTCTGGAAGCCAGCATCGCTGGCATCTGGCATTGGGGTCTCAGGTGCAGGTGCAGATCTGGGGGTGGGAATCAACCACATCACACCTGAGTTCTGAGGCCAGTAGGAGACAGACCCAGGGTCTGCTGGGAGCATCGGATGGAGAACGTGGCCGGGATCTGAGGGCACAGCTGGGCTTCCTAACATGACCCCCGCCCCCCAAGTCCAGGCCTGGGGACAAGCCAGTTGGGATGCAAGGGTGACACCTTACAATAAACGGCCACACCCCGACAGTGAGGATGGGGAGAACAGCCCAGGCTCCCCAGGAAGAGCCCCAAGTAGGGGCTTAAGTGGGAAGGGAATCCCTCTACACCAGGGGCAAGGGCCCGCCAGCTGGAGGGACAAGGCCCATCGGATGAGTGGTTCTCCTTTCCAGGCAAGAGTGAGGCGGGGTGGAGGCAGCACATCCTCCCAGCACTGCCCTGGATCAGAAGGTTCCTCCCGAATCCTCATGATCAGCGAGGCATGGCCCCGAACGCTTTCAGCCCGTTGACAGAATTTTCTGGGAGGAGGAGACACGGCTGCCTCTCCGCCTTGTGGGACCATCGAGGCAACGCAGATTTCCCTTCTCAGAACCCTGGGCGTGTGTCGGACATCTCTGCTGGGTGTCAGCAGCATTCCTGGGAAGCCCCTGCCAGTGGTTTGCACGTGAAATCCAGAAGTTTCCAGAAATCCTACAAGGTTCAGGGAGCTCATCTAAAGGGGCAGAGATTCTTATAAGGACATAGCGGCCTCATCCCCCGTGGGCAGAGCCCCAGCACCTCGGAGCTGGCGGATGTCACTGCCGGAACATCCTGCCCTGCAGCCAACCTAGTGTAGAAACCGCCCCCCTCCTCCCCCCCCCCACCGCCCCGGCTGAAGGCAGGCAGTGCCTTTCCAGGGGCTGGACCTCCTCCACGGGGGACTCTGCCCCGAGCTCCTGGCCGCTGGCTGACTCGGCCTCACCCGCTGCCCATCTCTCTCCGGGATCCCTGCCCTCTCTCTCCACGTGCCTCGGAGCTGCAAGCCCCAGCGACGGGCAGCATGGTTATCACAGTGCATCCCGGCCACCCTCAAGGTCCCTGCCGCCACCAGCAGCTCAGAGAAGAGATCCAGATGCCATCTTTCCCCCAGGGAGCCACTTCCTCTTATTTCCCCCCTGCGGGGCCTCATGATGTGATGTCCCAGCTGTGACCTCTGCAGGCTCCGTTACGTTCTTTTTTGTCCTCACAGGTGCTGCCAACACCTCCTCCTTTCAAATCAGCAAAATTAATAACTGTTGCTTTCCCATCTTTCCACATGTACTGGGCAAAGGACTCCAGGGCCCCGGCTTAGCTCGTCCTAAGTCTCTTGATCCTGGGCTTTTGGCGGCCTCTTTGGATGCTGTGGGGAGATGCTTATTCCGAGCTCCGGAGTTTGAGATACATAGGTCTGACCTCCTAAACTCGTTCCGACTTGAGCCGCGCTCTGTGCGGCGCTCCCAGCGTGGCCACCTCCCCGGCAGCCACGGAGCGGGGCCCGCCCACGACCCGCAGGGCCAGGCCGCACGTCATGCAGGCTTGACGGCCCGGGAGCTCCTGTCGCTTTTATGTGGGTGCAGAACACGTAAAAACTCTTCTGGGCCTTTGGAAAAATAACTTCTCAGCTGCTTGTATGCCATTTAAAGTCCCACGGTCGGTGCTGGTGAGCGCTATGGCCAGTGCGCACTAGGGCCACGCGTGCAGTTGTTCTTGTTTTCTCCCCCAAATCGGGCAAAGGAGCAGCTAGAGCTCAGTTCTGTGCTTCAATCACCGGTGAGTCACAGTGGCCACCACCTCCGAATGATGTGCCCTGAGCCTTCTCTGGGCTTCATTCCTACCAAAGGGCCTTCTGGAAGGTGACATTCCTTAACCCTCAGCATGCGGAGCTTCCCGAGGAAGGCGGCCCCCTGTCTCTGCCCATCGGAATTTCTCATTTCCCAAGTTTCACTTAGTACAAAAACCAACCCTTCTCATGGGCCTTAACTCACCCCATCAGAAAGAAGTCTGCGTTGCTTTATTTTTAGTCCTTCTCCTGGGAATTTCGGCCATAACTTACGGTCCCGTGGCTGTTGGCAGTAGGTGTAACCTCATTCCAGATTGCTGGGTCTAATTAGTGGTGCACCACCGTCTCTTTGGTTCAGCAGGGCTGCCTTCTACCCGGGCTCTGGGCATTGTTTTCATTCTCGATCATTGCTTGTGCCTTCTCTGGAGCCCGGTGACCCAGGGGAGATATTAAAACAGCCAAAGGCATATTTTGTCCTCGTTGGTTTAAGTCTTTGCTCTAAGTGTGTGAGACGCTTGTCTAGATCCATCCCCACTGCGCTCCGAATGTGCTGGGATTGTCAGGTTGGGGGACCGCCGGTGAGGGCGTGTCCCCGGGGTGGGGTTTTCAGGTTAGACCCTAGCTTTTCCCATCTCCTGTCTCTCCAGGAGCGGAAGGGAGAACTGTGCACCCCAGCACCTGCCAACCAGGCTCACTGGCCAAGTTACAGGGAGCTCCTAAGTCACTTTATCTCTGTAACCAGCCCCTGCCAGCACTCCAACAGCTAGAGTGATTCAATTAAAAAAGGCCCAAACTCCTTGGTGCACATGCCACACGTATACTGACTTTCAGCTGAGAAAACAGCTATTTAATTGGCGTAATAACTTTCCCCTGAAAGCGCAAGTCCTGGTGTGTAGAAAAGGTAACGCGGAAGACAGATCATTACCAAGTGTTACCTGTGCCCCCTCCCGTATACCCCGTGTCTCTGAAATATTTCTATCTGGAGAAGGTCCCTCATGGCCTAATAGAACCTGAGAAGAGGTGGGAGATTTGAGGGAGATTCCAGACTCTAATTTGCACCCTTTCTGGTAATGAGACCTCACCACAGCCAACGCAGCCATCGGAGCACAGACAAGCCAAACCAGCCCCAAATTGGCATGATTATGAGCGTTTTCGAGAGCCTTCCACGAGTCCACATCCCAGGAGGCATGGATCAGAGCTCAGCCGAAGTGCTGCCTTTTTTTTCTTTTAGGGGGAATTAATATTCTCGTCACTAAATGCACACCAAAGATTCGACAATACGTCAGCTTTTCTCCTTTGTTTAAACCTTGCAAAGAGTTGCTGAGTTGAAAGACAAAGTAAATCTTCCCATCCGAGGAGGTAAGCGGAACGCTATTTCTTGTTTTTTGACAGTGCGGCCTTGGTGAGCTGCAAGCTGTCTTACTGCAGAGGGGAGACCCCGAGGGACCTCAGCCCGTTTCCAGCAAGTCTTTGCATGTGGTGTGTTTGTACCAGCTGAAGACAGCGCATGACTCTCTAAATAATTTACCAGTTGATTAATAGACTCACAGGGGTATAATTAGAAGAGGGAGAGACAGTGGGTACAGTAACCGGTACAGTGCTTGGGGGAACAGGAGCCTTTATTTTTTTAAAGAAACTTTCTAGGGTGCTGGGCGTTTGAAGATAACTTGGGAAGAGCTCAGTGCCTCTTCTCTTTTGAAGTGGAAATAGGACAGTTTGAATCCATCGAGTTTAATTTTTCACAAGCTTTAGGGGCCCCGCAGTGCAACTCCCTTTTTATTATTGAAAAAACTCTACATTTTTCTTTCATTTTTCCGCACACACGCGCGCGCACACGCACACACTCCAAGCAGTGAGTAATAAACACATTAATTTACTCTTTTATCCAGCGTGTATTTTACGCACTGCACCTCCTGCGGATGTGTCCCCACACGTCCCCTTGGTGCCCCCATCCAGAGCCCCACTGTCGGGCTGCCTATCGGTTGATGAATGGACACCCCTGTAATTCATGCATTTTGAAGGCACCCTCACCTCGCGGTCTGACAATGCTTTTGAAGTAGCTCCTTTTTTCCAGTCAAACTTTTGACTTTTCCGCTGGGACTACTACAAAGGTTTCCTTCTGGAAACTAGGTAGGAGTCTTCCTGCTGAGACGGCCCAGCAGAAGCAGTGGGTCTCAAAGTCGGGGTGCGTTGTGAGGGCCAGAGGCCTGTAATGAGGACAGCCGTAGAAAGCTTTATCAACAGGTTTGCGCCCCTAGGGGGACCAGCTCTTAGTCTGTAAAAACTAGACTTTGATTTGCAAAAGCATCATTATTAAAATGATGCTTTGCTGGGGCATCAGCCCAAAGTCTGTGGCCAAAAGGTTGCAAAGCTGTTTGTTCAGTGGCCAGAGCAGCGGGGAAACTGAGGCAGCGAGGGGCTCTCGGTTCACTCGTGCATCTGGTCAATGAAACGTCTCTCTCCCCCCAAGAGTGGGGCCTGTCTACTGTTGCCGTGTCACCAAAGAGGGGCACCTCAGCTGTTTTTGTTGGGCTGAATGTTCATCGGGGGCTTGCTGTGTGTCAGGCGTGCAGATCACAAGACAGAAGGGGAGCCCAGAGGTGCAGGGTGTCCTTCTCACTCCGACCAAAGCTTCTGGAAGCATTTCCCCTCCACGGGCAGCCCTGGTGGTTTCCAAGCCACTCAGCTGTGAAATCGTCTTCGACAGGCCAGGCCCCAAGGCCCAGCCTTCTCCTCCAGCTAGGAGGTCTCCCTGCGCAACCGTCTGGCCAGCCCCTCACGACCCCCTCCAGGCAGGTGCAGCTCGAAGCCCCTTCCCCTCTCAGAATGCCCCGGAGGGGGAGCTGACACCGGCTTTCTCCTCGGGCTGTGAGTGAGGCCTGAGGCGTGGAGGGGAGGCTGCCCTCGGTGACCTTCTGCGGCCCCTACACGTCGGATGGTCGCCACGTCCCTGGAGACCTGCCGGGGTTTGTCAGCTAGAAGGCAGCGCTGCAGCTTCCCCATGGGGAACGCGGCACAGCTGTGATCGGCCGGGGAGGGGAGTGCGGGGCCCCTGCCCTCCAGCTTTGCCCTGAGCGAGAAGTGGGCTCGGGGTAGAACGAAGGGAGGGGGGGTTGGGGCAGAGAGACGCAGGAAGCGAGAGGTGAGGGAGAGTACAGAGCGTATAGGGAAGTGCCTGTGCCCTTCCCTCCCACCCCTCCTCCCTGGGGCCTGCTCTGGGACCCAGGGGAGGGGGCGGGGAGAGACACCCCCCTCTTCGGTCACCTCTCACCTCAGACCTCCATTTACCGGAGCTGTGACCTTGGCTGCTAGAACTCTGATCTCACCACCCTCTCTCCACTGGGTCACGGTTAGGTTACCGGGAGGTAAGAAAGACCTCATCTGGGACCCCTCCCAGCACCTCCCACTGCATGCTTCTGCTTCTGCTCTGCTCTGTCTGCCCCCAAGTCCCCATGGCCAGCGTGGCTCATACCAGGAGCTCAGCTACTGTTCGTGGGTGAACGAACGATTTCACAGCTGAGCGCCCAGCACGTGCCCTGGGGCAGTGTGGGGCGGCAAGAGCAGGCAGGCACGCCCTGTGGCGTTGGGGGCCCAGAAGCTCCCCTCTGCTGCCTGCATTTCTGTGTAGGTGAGACCCCGTTTGTCTCAAAGGAACAAACGGAGAACAGGCGATAGAAGGCAGCAGGCAGCCTGACGGGTTTCTAGACAGGTGGCCAGCGACGCTCACTCCTCGGCAGTCAGGGGAGCGGCTGCAGGTTTGGGCTGTGCAATCACCACTTGATTCCAGCCCAGTTTCTGCCACTGCCCAGCTGCGTGACCTTGGGCAAGTCACCCGACCGCTCACAACTACGGTTTCCTCATCCAAGGGTGAGCTTTTCACAGTATCAAAGTCAAGGCTTGTTAGGCATCTAAATGAAAATGTGTCTGTAAAATGTTTAGCACTGTGCATGGCACACGATAGGCCACTTACTGGGTACTTACTAGTATTCTTATTAATAGTTACAGTATTTTCATTGTCGTGATTGTAGGAGAACTCACGGTAGTAGCAGCAAGATTGTTCGGTAGACGGATGTTTCAAATGTGGATTTTCTGGGTATCGTATTCTCTTCCTGTGACTAATGTCAGCTCTGGGTGCCTGGTCCCTATATGGTCACCAGGAACTGGCAGAAGCCCAGTCTGCTCCACGTCTGGGGCTCAGTTATCTGTTGCAGCCACCCTGCAATGTGACAGCATAAAAGGACATCTGTTTCATTATGCTCCTCATTTCGTGCACTAGGATTTCAGGCAGGGTGTGGCAGGGACGGCTCCACCCCGCACTGCCTTGGGCCTTACTTGGCATGGCTTGAACAGCTAGAGACAACTGGGCTGGCTCCTCTGGGGCCCTACATGTTGTTCTCGGTTCTGGTGTCAACCTGGTTCCTTGGTTCTTCACCCTATTGCATCTGCTGGGGCAGGATCCTTCATCCCCATCTCCCTATTGCATCTGCTGGGGCCTGGAGTGAGATGCTTGGACCATATGGCGCTGGTCAGACCTCTCTCTGTACAGCCTCTCCACACGGCTAGCTTGGGCTTCCTCCCAGCATGGCAGCCTTGGGTTGATCAGCCCCCCTTATGTGGTCCTAGCTTCCCCCAGAACAAGCATCCCAAGGAGGCCCAGGGCGGCAGTGGTGGATGGGGTGGTGGATGGGGTAAGCTATGTCTTCTGCTGAGCCAGCCTCAGAAGTTCCAGAATGAACTTCCATCAGGCTAGTCAATAAGACTAGCCCAGATTCAAGGCGGGGGTGGGGGTGGCTAGAGTCCCCTCTCAGTAGTAGGAGTGGCCACCTCTAATCTGCCACCCTAAGGGAAAGCTTGCATTGAACGTTCTGGTTTGGCTCAGGATTGGCTGCATCCCATGACTCGGTGAGGCTGAACCCAGATGGCCTCATGGGTCCTCAGAGCTGGGGGTGGCCTGACTTCAGACGTGCCACGTAGGGGCTTTCAGGGAGCTCAGAGAACTGAGAGTCCAGTTCTCTTTTAAAGAGGAAGAAACCCCAGCTGGGAGGTAAAGTCACTCACCCAAGGGCACGCTGCAAACGAAATGCAGAATGGAGGGCAGAATTCATGCCGTTTCTTCCCCTGAAAGGCAGGCAGAGGGCAGAGGTGGAGCAGGTGGCCTCAGAGCCTGATGGCCTGGGTTTAATTCTGGGCTCCACGACCTATTAGTGTGTGGCCTTGGGCAAGTTACTTCCTCTCTCTGTGCCTCAGTTTCCTAATCCGTAAAATGGGGTTGTTATGAAGATTACATGAATCAATACTTGTATCAGAGAAAATACATGCTCCGAACAGAGCTGAGCTAATAGTAAGCACTATGGCACACATGCTTGTTAAGTAAATATGCCATCGCGTCTTTTTGACCCCAGAATACGGGGCTTATGGTTGTTTCCTGGTTTCCCAGTAGTCGCTGATTTTCCCCTCACGAGTCATGTGGGCAACGGCATTCTCGCTGCCCTTGAGATGTGGGCGGAAGTAACTGGTTCTGAGCCCCGACTTCATTAAAATGGAAGGAAAGCCGTGCCCCTTAAACCCCTTGATCCGCAGTGTACCGTTAATGTTGATGCTCTGCACTTTACAGCAGTCTGGTCCGCATCCGGACTGCTGGCCTCTTCTCACTTTCCACTGAAAGATGTAAAGCTGCGTTTTAAGATTGACTAATTACCAAATCGTTATACACAGTGTGTCTAAGTGAGCATTTTTATTAAAAGTCTTATTAATTTGCTAAGTGAAGCCCATTTATTTACAGAAGAATGGTTTTGTTTTTGAATTTTATTTTATCTTTTATACGGCAGGTTCTTATTAGTTCTCTGTTTTATACATATGAGTGTATATATGTCAATTCCAATCTCCCAGTTCATCCCACCACCGCCACCCCACCCCAGAAGAATGTTTTTAAATGGTCTTTTTTTTTCTCATCTAAAACCTCATTAGCAAGAGAAGCCCAAGGGCCCACTGCTGGAGAGCCGCCTCTCAGCTGTGAATGGGTCAGCAGTGTTGGCACCTCAATCTTAACTTTGCTTTTGGCCCCGGTAGACGTGGCAGAGAGGGGAGTGATAGAAAGCGGGCAGCCGCTCACCGAGGGATGAGGAGCACAGACCAGCCTCCTGGTTGGTCAGAGTCCCAGGCCTAATGTACTGTTCTGGACTTGGAAAAAAAGCCAATACTAAAAAATTGTCGGCAACTCTAAGAAGAAAACTTCCTGTTGAAACCCATTTGCTAATTGTGGCGGGAAATAAAACTTTTATTTTATTTATTTATTTAAAAAAAATCTGTTGGGCTTCCCTGGTGGCGCAGTGGTTGGGAGTCCACCTGCCGATGCAGGGGACACGGGTTTGTGCCCCGGTCCGGGAAGATCCCACATGCCACGGAGCGGCTGGGCCCGTGAGCCATGGCCGCTGAGCCTGCGCGTCCGGAGCCTGTGCTCCACAACGGGAGAGGCCACAACAGTGAGAGGCCCGCGTACCGCCAAAAGAAAAAAAAAAAAAATCTGTTTATTTATTTATTTGGCCGCACCGAGCCTTAGTTGCAGCATTTGGGATCTAGTTCCCCGACCAGGGATCAAACCTAGGCCCCCTGCATTGGGAGTGTGGAGTCTTAACCACTGGACCACCAGGGAAGTCCCAAAAACTTTTAAATTATTTTTAAAAAATCGTTATTTCCTGGCACCATTGTCTGCCAAGCAGATTTAAATGTTGTTGTTAAGTAATAGAGATATTAGGATACAGACTTTTGGAACCTAAAGAAGTCTTAAAAGACATCCGTTCCATCTTGTGCCTGGGAAACACTGGCTGGTCAAGGCAGGCACTTGGCCGGGGGAAGTGACTTGAGTTTTCGAAGGAGGCAAGCTCTCCCAGGGGCTTGCTCCCCCCAAAGAATTGTGGAGTACAACCAATTCGAACAAGCTGGTTTCTCCTTGTCATCTGCTGTACGGGTTTTAGAAATGTTGCTGCTTATCATTTTAAGTGCTCACTTGGGGCGCAGGATCCATGGTTGACCAGCAGGTGGCAGTAAATAATAAACAAAGAGCGTCGCTAATGGAAAGCCTGGCCCGAGGTCCTGGCACTGTGGCGCTGCAGGTCCTTCTAAGACACTCCTGATTCCTGGTTACAGCAGAAAGGAGGGCTTGCAGGCCTCAGCTGCCAGGAATCAGTGTCATCCGAAGGCTAACGGTCTCCCAGAAATGGTGGAGTTTAGCTTTCACTGAATTACAGTGATAGTAAGTCGGGGCCCGGAAGAGCCCAACCCAGATCCTGGGTCAAGCCCCCAGCAATGTGGGGAAGAGACAGATGTGTGGGGGGAATGGGAGCCCCATTTCTTTGGAGCATCAGTATGCATGAGATGGAAATGAAAAACAGAAACGAAAGCAACCCCTCTTTCTCCTCCGCAGCTGGGTTCCTTTCCAAGACTCTCCCACTGGGCCTGATCAGGAGGGGGCGGGGTCCGGGGCTGCGCCGGGATGTTGGGAAGGGGGGGGAGGGGAAAATGCTGAGTATCCCACAACCCCCGACAGATGCCAAGTGTCCCCTTTACTTGGTTTCAAATGGGGCCTTGAAGAGGGAAAGACGTTGCAGGGGCAGTTACAGGCTGCGTGTGTGTGTGTATGTGTGTGTGTGTGTGTGTGTGTAGGGGAGGGGGTAAGCGCGTATTGTGTGTAGAAGGGTGTGGGGTGTGGAGCGTGTGTGTTGCGCAAGGGAGGATAGCGTGTGTAGGGTGCAGGTACGCGTGTAGCAGGTGTGTAACGTGCGTGTCCTGTAGGGGTGTGTAGGGGTATTATAGGTGAGTGCCTGGGTGTGTGTAGTGTGTCGGTGGGTTTCTGAGTGTGTGTGTCGGGAGTGTGTAGGGTGTGTGGTGAGGTCCTCAGCGTTTTCTGACCTGCCCGGGGGTGGTGGGAGGGTTAAATGGCTTGTTCTGGGTGTGTCAGTCAACCTTGGGTCTTTTTACCTTGAAGCACCGGCTGAGGGCGCTCTTTCCTTTTCTCCACTTTCCGTCCTAGCCGTTCAGGGCCAGCGCCAGCAACCTCGGTGCCCCTCGGGCCCCTCCCCCAGCAGCCGAGCCCCGGTCAGGGATGCAGAGGCTTGGACCACAGGCGGCAGGAAGGGGTCGGGGGAAGGGCTCCGAGAGAGTCCCTTCTGCCCTCGGCTCTGGTTTCCACTGGACAGATCATGAGCTGGCTTAGCTGTCCTCTCGGGGCCCTCGCTAACCAGTGCCGCTGGCCTTCTGAGCTGGACTTGACCGAGGATGTTACGCCTGCAGCCTGGGAAGAAGAGTCCTGTCCAGTCACCTCATGGTAGCCTGACTCAGGGGAGTACTTTCTTCCGTCTGAGCCGTAGGATTGATATGCAGGCGGGGGCTTTGACCTGGGGCCCAGGCCTTTGAACAGAAACGCCTCCCCTTCAAGACCAAGGGTGGGCCAGGTGTCCTGGGTGGGGTTGGTGGGGGACCTGGGAACCTCTCGCCTGTGACCGAGGCTCCCCGTCCACCCCTCGAGCACAGCTGGCCGGCAGGGAATACGTGGATTGAGATTTTAATAACCTCGAGGTCAATGTGAGGACTGCCATCTTTTATGGAAGATTTTCAGAAAAAAAAAAAAAAAAAAAAAACCCGAAACCATGTGATGTGGCCTTTATGAAATAATGGGATATTCATATCTTGCACTTTGCTAAATTTAGGGTTGACAGGACATTCCGGAGAGGTAGCCCTTGGCAGTAGCTTATACGCAGGGTAAGATGTTAACTGTCAAGCCCAGAAATCAAGCCTGAGGCACCTGACTCAGTGGAGAAAGACTTGAGACTACACTGAAAATCTCTCTCTCCGAGAGGGGGATGAAGGGCGATGGACAGCGTTATCAAGGGGACTTTCAACTTCCAGCAGAACAGGGCGGCGAGATCTGCTCTGAAAAGGCTGCATTTTTGCTGAACCGGCTGGTCAGACCATGTGGGGTTGGAAAAGTGAGCGGATGGCCTACAGGGGGAAAAAAGGCGGCAGCCAAATGAAGGCACAGAGTGGAAAACCTGATACAGGAGTTACAGGGGTTTGGCCGGGAAATGCACTTAAGGCAGGGTCTTCCCGCCTTACCCTTCACCCCTGGGCCCGCATGCCATGTCTGTGTCCGGGAGGGCCCCCGAGGCGGTATCCAGAGGGGTCTGTCGTTTGTTTTCGCCGTCAGCAGTGTCTCCCAGCCTCCAATGGGGTAGCACAGCCCGTCCCTGCGAGGGGACCCCTGGTGTTGCCCAGAGCTGTCCGTGCTGGAGGGGGAGGGGACCAGCGAACCTCTGTGGCCTCGCAGCCTCTGTCTCCCAGGCCCCAGGAGCCCCAGTTACCAACGTTCAACCTTGATTGAGACACAGAGAGGGTAACGGCCTGGTGTGCGGGTCTGAGCAGCTTCCCCAGGATTGCCCAGGAAGGCAGATGCCAGGCTCCTGGGCAGTGCTTCCAGGGCCCAGAGCGGAGTGACAGAAGGGCTAGGGCTCCGTCCAGCCCTCAGGTCCCCCCACAGTGGAGCCGCTTCTGGGGTGCAAGGACAGACCTCCAGGGAGATTTCATCCTTTGTCGTTTTGCAGTGGTCTCTCACAGTGGTCATTTCAACCTCCTTTAGGCCTTTCAATTGTTTCCTTTAAACAAAAAACCCACTTTGTTAATGGAGGCCTTTAAATGTATGCAAAAAGCAGAGAGAATAGAATAAGGAACATGAAGGGACCCATAACCAGTATGAGGAGCCCATGTGAGCTCATGGTCACCCCCGGTGCATGTGGAATCCGCCAGGAAGATCCCCCCTCTCCATCAGGAGTATTTTGAAACAAATCCCAGACGTCAACACGTCATCTGTTGACTGCATATTTAATTCATGGGTGGGCTGTGGCGTGGATGAAGGGAACCCTGGGGGAAGGGCTGTTTCCCATTGCCACAGGACTTGACTCAGAGCTCGGGAGAACTGTCCAGGTTTGGGGGAATTGGTACTATGCATTCATTCATTCATTCATTCTAAGTGTGTTTATTACGCCATGTGCGGGACGCAATGCCGAATGCGCGGGTGTAGCAACGAGCCACCTTGACAGGGGTCCCTGCTTTCTCCAGAGGGGGGTGAGGGTGGGAATGTAGGCATTAAACAAATACTGCACCAGTAATGATTGATTCACAATTGTGGTACGGCCCTCTGAGGAGAAGGGCTAATTTGAGAGCCTGAAGAGAGGGGCTTGTTTTGGTTTTGGCTCGAAGCTGGAGTCCGTGTGAGCATCCATCTTCTTCCCCGGTCCTCCGGAAATGTGACCTTGCCCTCCTCCAAAGCGCTCAGCACTGCCACGCCTCCCACGTCCTTAGGCCTTTCCAGCCAGGATGTGTTGACTTGTGTTATTGTCTCTTTCAACTCCAGGACCCTGAGCCCCCAAAGGACCGTCTGTCACTCGTGGGGCATCAGTGGGGCCCTCCTCTCTCCCCCGTGCGTGTGTAGATATGTGCATGTGTGTATATGTATGTCAATATACATTTAAATTAGACCGTATTATACAAACCGTTTACTTGCTTTTTTCCCATTTGATATTCTGTTCTAGGCCTCTTTCTGAGTCAACATAAATATAAATGAGTTTTTAAAGCTTACCTAATATCACATTGCATAGATGTGCATCCTTTATTTAAGCTGTCCTCTACTGACGGACATTTAAAATCGTTTCCGATTGTCACTATTATAAACAGCACTGAAATGGACATCTTTATGTGCACATCTTTGGTCGCATGTGCTGTTGTATCTTAGGTGTAAATTCTTAGGAACGTGGTTGCTGAGCTAAAAGGCATGTATATTTTAACTTTTGATGCCAGTTGGGACGTTCCCTCTAGAAATCTTTGCCAACTTAATAGGGGAAAAAAAAAACCACCCCAAACCAAAAAGTCTCTTTGTGTTTCTATCTGGTCAGATTTCTTGACCTTAAGTCAGATTTCTTCCAGGCTGAGAAACTGGCTTGGGTGGGTCACTTGAGGCACAATCTTTTTGGGACTTGGTTTCTCAACTTTGAAATGAGGGGGGTGGTCAAAGGGATGAACTATCAGGTCTTTCCCCCTCTGAATCGCCAAGGCTCCGAGCTGCACGAGCAGCCCACTGTTGCCCCTAGAAGCTCAGTGGCTCAGACATCCCTCCTGGAGTGCAGCTTGGTTTCCAAACAGCACTGACTTTTTTTTTTTTTTTTTTTTTTGCGGTACGCGGGCCTCTCACTCTTGTGGCCTCTCCCGTTGCGGAGCACAGGCTCCGGACGCGCAGGCTCAGCGGCCATGGCTCACGGGCCCGGCCGCTCTGCGGCATGTGGGATCTTCCCGGACCGGGGCACGAACCCGTGTCCCCTGCATCGGCAGGCGGACTCTCAACCACTGTGCCACCAGGGAAGCCCTGACTATTGAAGAAAACAAATTATTGGCCCAATGCCATTCTCACCACCAAACAACTGAGGCCTTAATGGGCCTGGGGTATCACTGTCAGCAAACTAATTACCCAATGACCTCCTCTCCCAAGGGCAAGCCCGTTTCTCCTAAAGCCAGATTCAAGCTCAGATGTTGGACTTCATGTTTGTAATTTAAAGGTCCCATTTTCTTGCCAGTGGCTTCATTGTAGCCATCTGATGGGAATCTGGGTAAACTTTTAGGAGGAATTAAAACTATACGCACACAGGGACTTCCCTGGTGGTGCAGTGGTTAAGAATCCGCCTGCTAATGCGGGGGACACGGGTTCGAGCCCTCGTCAGGGAAGATCCCACGTGCTGCAGAGCACCTAAGCCGGTGCACCACAGCTACTGAGCCTGCGTGCCACAACTACTGAAGCCCACGCGCCTAGAGCCCGTGCTCGGCAACAAGAGACGCCACCGCAATGAGAAGCCCGCGTACCGCAACGAAGAGTAGCCCCCGCTCGCCGCAACTAGAGAAAGCCCGCGCGCAGCGAGGACCCACCCCTTAAGAAGAGCTCTGATCTGGCAGCTCCCACAAGTTGTCTCCAGGCCCCATAACAGCCAGCGAGGCAGGTGTCCCAGAGGAGGACTCTGAGGGTCAGGGAGGTCCCACGGCCGGACCACTGGGCTCTCCGCTCACACTTGCTCGAAGAAGGGAACCCAGGGGAGCTAAGAGCTCAGTTTTCTGGGTTTTATTCTAAGGAACTCCCATAGAAGCAGCAGTATTTGCAAATCTTCCTGCAGCCCCCAACTTAGAGCTCAGGCCACCCACCTTCCCCGTCTGCTGACGCAGAGACTGGGACTGGGAGAGGGGTGCAGAGAGCTCTTTCTGCCACAGCCGGCCTCTCTCTAACGGGGTGTCGCTGGAGGCTTGTGGCGCCCCTCAGCTGCTCAGGGTGCCCAAGGACTTGAGGGCACTGTGCTTGTGGGGTCAGCAAAAGATGGTTTCTTTCCTTTTACTTATTATTATTATTTTTATTTTTGGCTGCGCCACACAGGTTGCAAGCTCTTAGTTCCCCAACCAGGGATTGAACCTGGGCCACCACAGTGAAAGCACCATGTCCTAACCACTGGACCACCAGGGAATTACTTTTTTTTTTAATATTTTTTTGGTTTCCTTTTAGAAATTTAGAAAGCTGGAGCTGTTCACAGCTGGTTTGCTCTCAGGGGTCCTCAGCCCAAGCTCTTTGCAGACTTTATAGGAGGTAAAGTGTTCTTCACTAGCCACATCCATGGGACCTGGGGACCCCAGCTGGAGACTCCACTGGCTGATCCCACAAAATAAGCAGTCCTTGTGCAAACGTGGCAAAGCGCACGTTCCAGGACATACTGGCTCAGGATCCTGAGATCAACCCCCATGTGTTCATTCAATAAATATGCACCAAGGGCCAGCGCATGGTCATTCTCAAGATGGCCCCGGGGGTGGCCAGATCCCCTTCCTTCCTGAAGACCTGGCAGGGCCTCCCCACCCCCACTCCCCAGAGATCACTCTGCTCCAGCCACACTGGCCCTTTCTCCATGCCCTCCACGCGCCGAGGTCATTCCAGCCTCAGGGCCTTTGCCAGTGCCACCCCGAACATCCTCCCCAGATCTCACGAGGCTGGACTCACCGTCCAGATCTCGGCCGGTTGTGACCTCAGAGACCATCCTGGACCCAGTCAAACCAGCAGCATCCCATCATTTGGTTTGCTTTCTTCATAGTATTTATGACTCTCTGAAATGGGTATTTATCTATGTATTGTCTGTCTCGCTGGCTAGAACGTCAAACTCAGGAGGGCAGGGCCCTTGGCTTCTTGTTTGCTGTGTGTGTGGCAGCGTCAAGCCCTTGTCCCTGGACACAGCACAGATGCTCCATAACGCTCCATTGGACGGATCCCTGGGATAGGCTTGCTTTTGTGTTAGTTACTATTTCACTGAGAATATCTGTACATATTTAGGGGTAGACCTGGATTGGAGAGCTCTATGGCAGATTCTTAACACACATTGTCTTTAATCTGTATTTCTCTTGACAGAAAACATGAGGTTTCTGGATCAGAGAAAAGACCCATTATTTATTCACACAGTAGCCTTAGTGCTGGCTCCCCGCACCCTGACTCCTCACAGGGGCCGCCGGTGGGAGCCGGTGGGCCCTGCGTGCGCGGGGAGGGGGGCACAGGGTGGACGAGCCGAAGCTGTGACAGCTGCCCCTCTGTCCTCCCCGCCGCTGCCCTGAATGTAAACAGCCCCTGGGGAGTGGAGGCAGGGGGATCAGTAGGTTTACTACCCCCGGAATACGAACAGAGGATTCAGGACAGAGGTCCCTAAGTCTCTCCATCTTTTTTTTTTTTTTTTTTTTTTTTGCGGTACGCAGGGCTCTCACTGTTGTGGCCTCTCCCGTTGCGGAGCACAGGCTCCGGACGCGCAGGCTCAGCAGCCATGGCTAACGGGCCCAGCCGCTCCGCGGCATGTGGGATCTTCCCGGACCAGGGCACGAACCCGTGTCCCCTGCATCGGCAGGCGGACTCTCAACCACTGCGCCACCAGGGAAGCCCTAAGTCTCTCCATCTTTAACTGCCCAGGCTTGTTTGAAGTCAACCATCCTTTATCCCAGGCGCCAACTCAGCACACCGTGACCTTGACCTTGGGGAAAACATGAGCATATTCATGAAACATTGTTTCCTGACATACATCTCCCAAACTGGAAAGTACCAGCCCCCATTTCTGAGTGCCATCTCCCACATGCCTGGAGCTGTGCGTCGTGTTGATCCTGTGGTGAGAGGTCCCGGCATCCTCTTTGGTGGTTGAGGAAACAGACTGGGAGAGCCTGCCTGACCGAGGGGAGGTCGGTTGGCACCTAAGGGCAGGGCTGAGACCAGCCCCCGCATTCGTGTGTGCCTCCAGCCCAGCTCCTTCCCTTCCTCTCTTCTTCTGAGCTCCCCAAAGCCTGGTCGAGTTGGTTTTAACATCTTTGTTTAGTTGCAGTGCAGCTTTGAAAAGGGAGGGCTCCTGTCTATTTACTCCATGCCTCCTATCTGACAGGCACTGTGTTAATCATGGAAGAGCGAGGTGGGCATGGTCCTTTGTCCTCGTGAGAGGCAGCGTTACACAAAGAATTAGCCAGAGAGTTAATAACAGGGGTGGCAAGTGAAGGTGAAGAAGCACAGGTGCTAACCCAGCGACGGGCCGTCCAGGGAGCGGACTTTCCTCTGGGGCCTGGCCCCGGGCAAGGCATGAGGGAAGGATGCTCTGGATGGAGGGACCGGCACATTCAAGGGGAGGCGAAGAGCTGGGGGAGGTTCACAGCGAGGGGAGGCAGGACTTGGGTCCTGCAGGGTCCTGTTGACCACGGGGAAGGGTACTGCTCTTATCCCCAGAGCATTGGGGAGCCATGGCAGGTTTAAGCAGGGAAGGGATGGGATTAGCTGTATCAACTTCTCACTGATCTGTCTCAGCCAAATCTTCTCATTAGAGCAAAATCCCTTTCCTGCTCTTTCCTAGGGACTGGGGAAGAAAGGCTGAAAGATGTAAGAAAGAACAAAATCAGGGAAATGCAAATGACTTAGATGAGGTTTATAGTTCTTTGGCCGCAGGGCAGTAACCAGGCATGTCACAGCCGTGGAGGAAAGCAGTAATTTTTCTGAATCTCTCACCGCCACGTTCACCTGGCTGTCAGCCGGGGGCCTTTGGCATGTGCGTTAGGGCCACTTGGCTGACTCACGGAGGGAACGGGGTATCTCCAGAAAGGCTGCTGAGCCGCCCTGTCACTGCAGCTCCAGGAAACCAGCTCGTTGTGGGGGGGGCCCACATTCATAGCAAACAATGGTAATATTTACCAAGTATCTCTGGGAAAATGAATGCAAAGTGCAGGAAATGCAGTGCAAATTGCTAGAACGCAGTACATTAGCAACATAGGCCTTTTAATGAATCTGAGAAGAGAGGTATAAATTTCAGGAAAATGTCAATTGCAGTAATGTAAACAAGAGGCTTCTCAAAATCTCCTTGAGACTTGATTTCAGTCTCTGGTTATAACTAAAGCTGTGATTCTTGAGAGAGATTTGATTCTGAACATCAAGGAGGTGAGAACTGGGGCAAGGGGAAAAGAAGGGGGTTGCTTGTGTATCCCGAATTAGCAGAGAGCCTCGGGGGCACCATTGCCATCCCACTGGAGGAAAACCAGACCTTCCACTGGGGATTGGTATGCTTCTGTGAAAAGTCTTTTTGCTGCAAAAACTGGATCCCTGCGGTTGCAGGGGGATCGGGGAGGGATGCCCACATATCACTGGAGGGCTGGGAGCTACCCTGGCGGCCGATGGGCATATATCCTGTCAAAGTCAGGGAAAACTCAAGCTCAAGCTCAAGGTCACCCAGTGCTTTTTTCCCTTCTTGGGTGGCCATGTTCCTCCCATTGCTAGGACCTCGGAGGGTCCTGGGAAACGGGCACCCACAGCCCTGTCCACCTAAAACGGCCTCTTCACCTGTTCAAATCAGGGTCAAATAAAGTTAGGAAGGC
Source organism: Delphinapterus leucas (assembly GCF_059928025.1). Taxonomy (NCBI): domain Eukaryota; kingdom Metazoa; phylum Chordata; class Mammalia; order Artiodactyla; family Monodontidae; genus Delphinapterus; species Delphinapterus leucas. Next base: position 121,213,027 of record NC_143134.1, on the reverse strand, counting down.
CGTGGGCCATGGCTGCGGAGGCTCCCTCACCTTCCTGTTGGGTCAGGAGAGGTGGCCAGGGCGGCAGAGTGACCAGCTGTCTTCCTTTCTCTGCAGTCCCCAGCTACATCATCATGAAGGTGCTGAGGCAGCGCCTGGACCAGCAGGACTGCGTTGAGAGAGGGTGGGTGCTGCACGGCTTCCCGCGAGACAGGGACCAGGCGTGCTTGATGGATAGCATGGGCTACAAGCCCAACAGGTGAGCAGTCCGCTTCCGGCGGGGCCTCGGCCCTGGCCACGCCGCCTCCCAGGAAGGTCCCCACCACCAGGCACTGTCTGCCCAGATCCGGCTGACTGCTGGCAGCTTGCCGGAGCCTTACCACGTCCTGGAAGGGGAGTGTCTCTTAGTCATTCCCATTCCCACCCACTCGTCCCTTTTACGCTGGGAGCTGGGAGTCACGCTTGGGTTCAGATCCTGGCTCTGCCGCTCGCCTTGCTGGACCTGAGCGTCTCACCTGTGAATGATATAACACGCATCAACCAGTCTGGCCTTCCTCATGGGATGGTGGTGCCGAGCAATCCATGTTTCCTTCTACTGTTTTCACGACTTCCTTTTTACATTTGGTTCTTTGATGTGTCTGATACTTATTTTGATGTGGGTATGCAGTACAGATCTCTCTTTTTTCCCCCTCAAATGTTGAATATTGTTGAATACTCTGTCCTTCTCCCACTCACTTGAACTTGAGGGCACCCGGCCACAGTAGATATTGTGGAAATAAACAAAGACCTCCTAAATGAAAAAAGCAAAGGCTGTTTAGCCACAGCTTGCTGTATATAGCAAAGGGAGTTGGCCGGATCTCAAAGGCAGGCAGAGGGGAGGGAGAGCCTTCTACTGGGAAAGGTGAGGCTTCAGGGCTTCCCTGAGCGAGGCTGTGGGCCTGGGGAAGCTGGGGGCGGCCAGCTGGAAGCAGGGTGTCCTATGTGCTTGGTTAGGGGAACATATTCAGCTTTCTCTCATTTGGTTCTAAATTGGAAATGGTGGCAAAATTAGGGAAACTGTTAGTTACTGATCAAGTCCTGGCTGTTGGGGGCTGATTGCTGCAGAGATGGTGACTGGGTCCTGGGCTGGTGGCTGCAGGGGATAGGTATTTATATATGGTCTGAACACCGTCTGCTCGTAAATACAGTCTCTCAGTACGCTCGGTTGTACTTCTAAACTTTCTTTTGTTTCCCACAAGTCTATTTCTGCAGTCGTACCACACTGTTTAACTACTTTAGTTTTATCATGTATTTCAAGTCAGTGCAGGACAAAGCCCTTTCATTACTCTTCTTTATTGTCTATTTTATCCGTTTGTTATTCCAAATGAGTACTATGATAATTTGATCCTGAACCGCCATTGACTTTTTAAAAATATTTTATTTATTTATTTATTTATTTTAGCTGCGCCGGGTCTTAGTTGCGGCACGTGGGATCTTCGTTTCAGCATGTAAACTCGTAGTTGCGGCATGCACGCGGGATCTAGCTCCCCGAGCAGGGATCGAACCCGGGCCCCCTGCATGGGGAGCGAGAAGTCTTACCCACTGGACCACCAGGGAAGTCCCTGCCATTGACATTTTAACTAGAATTGCATTAGGTTTATCACCTGGTCTGTTGCAGTCTATGGCCCTGTCCTCTCTTTGGCCCTTCGTGAAACGACCGACACTTTACGGGGCCCATGCTTTTCATCTTAAGTGCATTTCTAGGTATTATATTACCTGTTGTTCTTCTTGGTGGTGTCGTGATAAGAGGGTATTTTCACCCATTGTATTTTCTAACTGGATTTCTCAGGAGTAGAAGAAAGATATTGATTTTTCTTATTTGCTTTATACTCCAGCTTCCTTACTAGAACTTTCTTACTGCTTCTGATAGTTTTTCAGTTGATTCCCTTGGGCTTTTCAGGGTGGTGATCATGTCACATCTACAAATATTTATCCTTTTGCCTCTTCCTTTCCAATATTTATGTTTATCATTTTACTCTTTGGTCTAATTACATTGGGCAGTACTTCCGGAACTGAGGCATGATGGACAGGTGTTGTTTTTTTTTTCCCTGACCTGAAGGACTGTCCTGCATTCTACCACTAAGGCACTACTGTCATTTGAGGTATATACAGTTTTTATCAAGTTAAAGAAGTATAGCTCTTAGAATTTAAAATATCTGGAGTTGATGCTGAATATTATTCAAAGGCCTTTTTAGCATCTTCTAAGACAGATGTGGTTTTTTTCCCCCCTTTTTGAGGTATGAATATAATGAATTATGTTAGCAGGTTTTCTAATAATAAGTCAGCCTTTCATTCCTAGAATGACTGTCACTTGGTCTTGGTGTGTTATTCTTTCAATATATTGCTTGTGGCAGGTACAGTTTTGATTCCCCATCAAAACTGAGCAGTCCCCCTCCCTGCCATGTCATGCCAGTGAATGTTATATTACATGGCAAAAGGAACTTTGCAGGTGTAATTAAGGTAACTGATCAGTTGGCTTTAAAGTAGGGAGGTCATCCTGGGTGACCTGGATCTTTAGTGCAGTTAGGCCTGTACCAGACTTCTGACCTACAGAACAGTAGTATAATAAGTTTGAACTTTTTAAATCAACTAAATTTGTGGTAATTTGTTATAGTAGCAATGGGAAACTAATATACCGTTGGATGGTATTGGTTACATTTTTATTTAGATTTTTTGCATTAATATGCATATATAATATGGGTCTGAATTTTTCCTTTTTTTTTTTTTTGTCCTTTGTCAGGCTTATAGTATCAAGGATGTGATCATTTCATAGGTTTTCATTCTTCCTCCGTATCTGGAATAGTTTTTAAAACACTAACTGTTCCTTGGAGCTGGCCCTTTGGGGGAGAGGTAGCTTATTAATGATTTGATTTTGTGTTTCCTGTAGTTTTTGCTTTATATGTTTCGGTGCCATGTTATGTAGTTCATAAAGGTTTTTGTCAGCTGTGTGTTCATTGTGCAGTGCCATCTTGAGGAAAGCAACTGTCTGTGACAGGACCGTTACTTGTCTCCTCCAACATGAATTTTCCCTTTCCTCCTCAGTAACGAAACATCAGTTTTCAGTAGAGCGCGTTGGCGGCTGAGATGAAAGACCCCATTTCCCAGCCTCCTTTACAGCTCTGCAGAACCACAGGACTAAGTTCTGGCCACTCAGATATAAGCACAAAGTTGTGAGCGTAATTTCCAGAAAACCTGCTCTCGGAGAGCTGACTCAGCTGGAAGGAGGTCTTTTATGTCCTTTTTGTCTGTTTTGCCTTTCTCTTCTCGTTTTGTTTTTCCTTATGTTAATAATCACCTTGTTTCTTCACTTGCCTAGTTTTCTTTGTATCTATTTGCTACTTATTCCTACAGCTTATAATAGCCCCTCAGAACAATAGTCCACAAAGTCCATCATATTACGTGAACTCTGAGTTCCAGGTTTTTCTTATTTACTCCCGTTCCTTTCTTGTTTGGACTGCTTTTTCTCTAGGCTTACTGCAGGGCTGTTCCAGGACTTTTCTGCGCTGTGATTAGAGGGCTTCCCTTGGCCTGTCTTCTGAGTTGGAGTCCCTGTTTCCTGAATCACACATCTTCCTCTTTCTCACATGCTCTCTTGTTTTAGTGTAGCATACCTTCCAGTTGCTTCTCAAGTTAAAAAGATGGTTTGACAACAGTAGGCTGTTACACCCTCATCACGTGTGCTCCAGACTGAAGAAGTTCACACTGAAATTTCATTTATTTCTTTTGTCTGGGTCTCATTTACTCCATCGGGCCAAAAATTAATGTGAAAACCCATGTCCTTCAGTTCTGGGAAATTCTCTTGAATTATTTTGTTGATTTTTCTCTATTTTTTTTCTGTTTTCCCTGGAACCCGCTATTTGGGTGTTAGATCTCCTGGACTGGCCTTGTAAATTAAAAAAAAAAAAAACACTTTTCTCTCTTTATCCTATATCTTTTGTTGGTTTTGTGTTTGTATATGTGTGTGGTTTGCCTTTGTTTTGTTTTGCTCTACTTTCTAGGAGGTTTCCTCAACTTTCTCTTTCAACCCTTTTACTGAATTTCTAACTTCTGCTGCAGTTTTTACTTTTATAACATTCAAGAGGTCTTTTTTTGTCATCTGAATATTACTTTTATAGCTTCTTGATCTTATTTCATGGATTTTTTTTTTAATCTCTTGAAGATGTTAATGGCAAGCTTGTTTTTGCAGGAGGGTAATGAGGAGAGGTTTTTTTCCCCTCCTGCATAGTCTGTTCCTACTGAGTTTTTGTTTGTCTTGGTCTCATTGTTTCTCAGTAGAAAGATGTTGCGTTACCCTTGGTTGTTTGCTCACATGTAAGAACGGGAAAGTAAAAAACTATTTGGGAGCTCTGAGGGCATAGATGGAGCTCATAGAATTTGACTTCAGTGTAAGATGAACTATTGGGGCCTTTTGTGCAGAATCCTCCCACCAACTCAACATCTTTAAGTCTTCTCCTCTGGAAATGTCAGATTCCTCAGAGAGGACTCACCCAATCTCCTGCTGGAGGGTAAAGGTCTGGGGTCCGAGGGAGAAGCGGGACAGTGGAGACCGGGAGAAGGTGGGCAGAGGTCTCACACGCTGCACGCCGTGTGCCTATATTTTTTTTTAACCCAGTCCCCCTAATTCTGGTACAGACTCGGACTGTGAATTGTGCTCAGCATTCTTCAAGTCCAAGGAGCCTGTATCATATCCTCTCGAGAGGATAAACCTCCCGTTTCTGCCCGAGTGGAGGAGGATTGATTCACCCAGCTGGGTGGAGTGAGGAGGGCATCTGGGGCTTAGTCTCTCCTTAAGCAAGTTTAACCAATCGTCCTTATTTTAGCCATCCAGTTTCCGAGTGGACTGTTACGGGTGCTGCTTGCTGCTCAAAAGCCAATAAAGAGGCAAGTTCGGTGGAAAGGAAAGTTTGCTTTCTTTCCAATGCTGGCAACCCAAGGGGGGAGGGGGGGGGACTCCTGTCCAAAGGCTGACTCCCCCCTACTGACAGTCAGGGGCCAAGAGCTTTTGTAGACGGAGGGAGGGCGCTACATGCAGCAACAGCACAGTCAGCTCTGACACTCACCTTGAAACTGGTCCTGCGATGCTCCGACCAGCGTCATCTTGACTGCTTTAGGTACAGTCAGCCTTCAGTTCCAGGGTCGGTTTGTTCCCATTTCCTTGAGGCCAGTTCTCAGAATTGCGGCAGCTTATGTCATGGCTACAGCCTGGTCATCACGTAGGTAACTTCTTCCACCTGGTGGGGTTTCAGTATCTAGGAGACAGTTCACAGGATACGGCTCAGAATATTATCCATAGTCCCTGAGGAGGAACTAAAGGTCCTTAACTCTGCATAATGACTAAACTATGATTATTTGTTTGACTGTTTTCTTTGCCTCTGCGTTTTCTCTGATTAAACGTACTCGTTGGCTAAAGTTTTTCCACAGACAAAAGGCAGGTGGAGGACATGGGAGGGAAGGACCACAGGGCCCTGCTCCGTTTCAGTACCTCTGCCTGAGTCTTTTGAGGATTTGCCGGTGAGGACTCTGGGTTTGTTCTCAGCTTTTCCTGCTGCTGACTCGGGATTTGGCTTGCTGACGTCTCTGTTGCTTGTTGTCACAGGTCCAGCTGCCTTCCAGCCTCAAAAACGCTTGTTTAGTTGCCTTCCCTTCCGCTGTTCTCCCTGTCGTTGCTGTAGGTTTTCAGAATCCCTTTCCCGTCAATCTTCTGTTGGGTTTGGGGAGGAAACAGAATGTGATGCGTGTTTCAACGCGCCATTTCTACCCGGAACTCAACCCTTGATTGCTTTGTTGCATTTGCGTGTCTCTTACCTTCAGTTACTTTGCTTCCTTTATTTTGAGTTGTCACGTAAGGCAGGATGAAATTGGGTTTAACATTTTTTATTCAACCTGCTTGTCTTTTCCTTTGAACAGTTGAACTTATCCCACTTATTTTTTACTTTCATCACTTTATTTTATGCTTCATCGTGGTTTCCTTTGTTTCCCATCTTTTTTTAATGGTCTGTGTTTTCCTTTTTATTTTATAAATTTATTTATTTATTTTTGTTTTTGGCTGCGTTGGGTCTTCGTTGCTGAGCGCAGGCTTTCTCTAGTTGTGGCAAGCGGGGGCTACTCTTCATTGTGGTGCGTGCATTTCTCATTGTGGTGGCTTCTCTTGCTGCAGAGCACGGGCTCCAGGCGCGCGGGCTTCAGTAGTTGTGGCTCGTGGGCTCAGTAGTTGTGGCGCATGGGCTTAGTCACTCCGCGGCATGTGGGATCTTCCCGGACCAGGGCTCGAACCCATGTCCCCTGCGTTGGCAGGTGGATTCTTAACCACTGCGCCACCAGGGAAGCCCTTTCTTTTTGTTTTATTATTGCTATTGTTGGCTTCTCTCCTCTCCCCCCAAGTTGGTTTCGAAGATAAGCTGTTTCTAGTTCTACTACTCTTGTCAAGATGGTTTGATTAAACTTGTATTTCTCAATTTGTCAGTTCTGAAATGAAACAGAATATTTTGACTCTGTCAGTGAAAGATGAAAGAAAAAATGCTCCCATATGTACCACCTCCTCATTCCCCTCCCCCATCAACTCTCCATTTCTGGCAGGCTGGGGCTGGGGGTGGGGAGGGACAGACACATTCTGAAATTTTTTGGCCTCAGTCTGTTATACACAGATTATTATTTTTAAGATAGCTAAGCTTTTCTTTCTAGAAATATAACAATTACATTCTGTTTTTAGCTGTATTACTGTACTTGTGAAGTTTTCATTCTCTCTTCAACTGGATTCAGATTTCAACGCCAGCTGTTTACATGATTCAACCTCTCCACTTATCAGTTTTGACTCATTGTTCATTTGAATGGATTATGTCTTTGAGTCATTTTCAGCAAGGGTACAGACATGCTAAACTTCCTAAATTCTTGCACATGTGAGAATGTCCTTCTGTTAGCTTCATCTGTAAACAGCATCTAGCAAGGTAAAAAATTCTCCCATCACATTTCTTACCCCTGAGCATCCTGTACCGTTTCTATACTGTGCTCTGACACCTGTGGGCTTGCAGTAATGTCTGAGGCCAGTGAGATTTTTTTCCATTATAGGTAATGTACTTCTTATGTCTGGATGCTCTGTCTCTCAGTTCATTTACATTCACTAGGCCATGCCTCAGTCTTGGTTCTCTTTATTACTTTTCTCTGGAATATTATGAATCCTTTCCATTTCCATTATTTCAGGAGAATTTTCTTCCAGTACATATATTAATATTTTTCTGGTTCGTTCACTTGTTCTTATTCAGGAAGACCAATTACGTCCATGCTGCATATTTATTATCTGTTTCCATAATTACAATTTCTTTCTAGCAGCTTTTATCTTTTCCTTTTCTTTTCTGTTTTTTTTTTTTTTTTTTTGCACTACACGGGCCTCTCACTGTTGTGGCCTCTCCCGTTGCGGAGCACAGGCTCAGCGGACATGGCTCACGGGCCCAGCCGCTCCGCGGCATGTGGGATCTTCCCGGGCTGGGGCACGAACCCGTGTCCCCTGCATCAGCAGGCGGACTCTCAACCACTGCGCCACCAGGGAAGCCCTCTTCTGTATTATTTTTCACATCTGTCCTTCATGATAACTTTATTTTTTATCATATTTATTTCTTGTTGCTTCTAATTTATTTTTCATTTCTATAATGCTTTTACGTTTCCCTTAGTTTTTTCCCTTAACGTTGTCAGTTTTCTTTCATCTCCTTTTAAATTTTATCTCATCCTCTTTTCTTTGATTTCTTGTATTACAGAGTCTGTTCTCTCTAAATTATTTTGAGCACATTGATAAGGTTTTATCTAAAATGTTCTGCTGTTTCCTAGAGTACTTCTTCTTCCAAAGGGTATTCATTGTCTATGTCTCTCTCTCTCCCTCTCTCTCTCTCTCTCTTTTAACTTTTAGGACCCTTATTTAGCAATGTCTATACCTGAGTCCCAAGGTGGGTATATTTTGCAAATCACGTGTCTTTGAATAGCTCTGTGGTTTGTCTAAGAATAGCATGAGTTGGTTTTAGAAAATAGACAGAAAATTCGTTTCCTCTGACTGTTGTAACAAATTACCACAAACTCAGTGGCTTAAACAGTACACATTTATTGTCTTACAATTCTGTAAGGCTAACATCAATACGTCAGACAGGCTGCGTTCCTTTCTGGAGGCTCTAGGAAGAGTACATTTCCTCACCTTTTCAGCTTCTAGAGATTGCCCCCAGTCCTTGGATCACTGCCCCCTTCCTCTGTGTTCAAAGACAGCAGTGTTGCAACACTTGGTCTTCTTCTGTGGCCACATCTCCCTCTGACCAGAGCTGGGAACAGTTCTCAGGTCTTAAGGACTCGTGTGATTGGATTGGGTCCACCCAGATAATCTTACCTATCAACGTCCTTAATGTAATCTCATGTGCAGATCCCCTTTTCCATGTGAAGTAACATATTCACAGATTCTGGGGGTTAGGAGGTGGACCTCTTGGTGGGGGGCATTATTCTGTCCCTCACGGTTGGATTCTCCTCAATTCTGTCTTAATTATATCCTTGGAGTTGGGTCTGGAGAGCTTCCTCCTAGAAGACTGAAAGGTCTGTTTAGTTCTAGGGCAGCAGGCAGCCTGAGCATCCTGTCTTTCCATCTGTGTTGACCGGGAATTTCCAGGGGACCACAGTGCTATGAGGCGAAGTTTCCACCCTCCGTTTGCTGGGGATGGAACAGACTTTGGTGTCAATAATTAGCTTCTGAGTAAACTCATCTACCTGAAGATGAAAGGCATCAGGGAAAATGCAAAAACAGTCACTTAAAAGAAGACTGGGGGCGGGTCATTGGCAAGACATAGGGAGGGAACCTAGTGCTCATTTTTCTGAACCCCGAGGGGAAGAACGCCCGTTTTATTTACCAACCCTGTGCACCATGCCAGGACTGCACGACCAACAAGGGGAGGACACGGTGTTTATTAAAAGCATCGCAGGGAAGATTATTCAAGAACCTCTTTGATTTAGGGCAGGCTTGCAAGGAAATACTTCCCCGTTCACCACGAAGTAAAAAGCAGTTTCTAAAGACTTAGTAAATAATGCCAATTTAATTTATTTGACCCTAAGGCAGAGGACAAGCAGAGAAATAAAAAAGATATTTGTTTACAACGTAAACTGTTCAGTCATCCTTCTGTATCTCTCTCCCGTCACTGAGGGTGTATTTTCTCCTCCTCTTTGTCATCTCTGACCAATCCATTTCCTCCACCTTAGCTTGCCATTAAGCATTTTTTTATGGTTAATTCAGAAAGTAATTTTAGCCATGAACCTTCAAGTCCAGATATAGGCTAAGGAAGAGAGAAACATTCTAAAATGAACCCACCTAGCACTGGGATGAGTATCAGGGCTGTAATTCTGGTTCGGTTGTGATGCCAATTATAAAGCACTCTAGCTGCGGTGCTGCAGTTTTTGACACCAGGAGGAAATCTTGACAGAATTATAGCCTAGAAATCAATCTGGGAATACGATACAGAAATCTATAATTCAGATATGAAAACAGTCTACAAAGGCTCTTTTTGTTTTTAGGAGGATTCAATGAAATTAGATTAAAATAAATTTACATATCTATCAATTTTACTATTAAAATATATTCATACTAGTAAATAGAGTTATTGGGGAAGGGTAAGCTACTCTGTATTGGACACAGAAAGAGACCCCTCTGGCTTATCAGGGAACAAAGTTTTTGTCTCCTTGTCAAATACGAGTCTCTTCTTAGAGCTAATAAATGGATAGTGTTCAAATGCCACGTTTTGTTTCACTTCTGCCTCATAAACCCATGGCACATAATACTAAATTATGTTCCGCTGAGCAGTATCCAACTCCTGGTTCCAACATCCCACAGTGAGGGAAACAAACCAAGTAATTGATGTGTCACAAAGAAGGAGAAAAAGTTATTTGAGAACAAATAAAATGGGCTATAAAGTTTGTTAAAATGTAATAATAATAGTAAAAAAAAAAAATAGAAGAAGAAGAAGAAAGAAACAAAGAAAGAAGTGTCCAAGGCTCCATCCAGAAACCTGCCCTCTGCCTGGCTATAAAATAATTCATTTCATGCTGCAAGTTTGTAGCACGGTATTTCCTTTTAAAATTAATGTTTACTATGGAGAGGGAGTATAGGATTCTGATTGATGTCGGGAAGTTTGCAGTGTATCAGACAGACTGGTGGTTTTCTGTTTGTTTTTTTTTTTTCCTTTGCATCCTGCCTCACCTTGATGCTGTGAGGAGGGGGCGGGGCGGGCCATGCCTTGAACCTCTTCCCCCGGCCCCCGGGCTGTACCGCTGCAGGCCCAGCGGGCAAGGTCCGGGTCACGTCCAACTGCAAGGTCCCAGGTCAGAGCTGCTGCTGCGTCTCTCAGAAATCCCTGGAAAGAGGGTAAAAGAGGGGACCCTCGCTGAGTCAGTGGCAATAGAATTCAGCAGAATGGTAGCAGAGATTTTATTATTGCTGTTTTCTTTAGTATTTCTCTCTTTCTCTTCTCCATTGGACTAAATTTGGGGCTATGAAGAAATCGCCCAAGGAAGGTATTTTCGATTAGCTTGTTGTGTCCCAGGTTGTTTTGTGCAAACTGGCAACTGCTGTATAGGTTCCTTTTCGAGTGTGGTGGGTTTTAATTTTTTATTATTCCTTTTTTTTTTTTTTTTTTTTTGCGGTACGTGGGCCTGTCACTGTTGTGGCCTCTCCCGTTGCGGAGCACAGGCTCCGGACGCGCAGGCTCGGCGGCCATGGCTCACGGGCCCAGCCGCTCCGCGGCATGTGGGATCTTCCTGGACCGGGGCACGAACCCGTGTCCCCTGCATCGGCAGGCGGACTCTCAACCACTGCGCCACCAGGGAAGCCCCTGTTTATTGTTATTTCTTAAACTAGACAGTTGTGTGTCCCACATAACTGTGGGAGCCCAGAGGGGTTCGGTTGTCCCTGGGAAAGCAGTGACAGGTCTCCTCTCATTGCACTAGGATCCCAGTTGGTGCTGGGTGTCTTGTTGGCTCTTGCTAAAAGCATAGCCCTTTCCCCCAGGGAACCGGAGAGCAGAGCTGCCGAAGGGACCCAGGCTGGCTGATGTGAACTTCCAGCCTGGAGGAGCTGGGACTCCCACACCCAAGCGGAGCCTGCCCGGTGCAAGCCTGGCCCCTCAGACACGTGGGTCCGAAAGCTTTCATATCTCCTGGGCCAGACCCTCGAAACAAGCCTCCGCTTAGTGGTCGGAGGTGGCCCAGAATGTTCAGACCAGGCGGCTGCTGCTGGGTCCCTTGCTCTCCTCCTCTCCCCTCCGCATCTTCGCATCCAGTTTCTGACTCTGCTCTGCAGGGGTCCTGCCTTGTTCATCCCTGAGGACACTTCTCCCCTTCCCGGTCCTGCCCCCTCATCTCGGACCCTCATCATCACCCTGACAACCAGAATGGTGACAGTGATATCTGGTGTCTACTGAGTGCCAATTGTGTGCCTGCTGTGCATCTCCTTTAATCCATTCAGTAGCCCCATAAAGTAGGTTGGTTCGGTAAAAGGCATGTGGGCTCAGAGGAGCCGTGTCCCTTGCCCCAGGCCACGTGGAGGAGACCAACCGGGACCCCAGCTCTTTGCTCTGAACGGCTCCATCGTGCCCTTTCTGCAATGCGATGAGCGTCTATCCCTGCCCCCTGGCTTGCTGGCTTGAAAAAAACTACAGTTGGCCTCAGTTTTCCTGTCTGTCAAATGGAGCAATAACCTCTACCCTTTTAACCTGACAGCACCAGTGCTCTGGAGAGTGAGTGGAATATGTGTGCGTGTGATTTATAATTGGCAAGTGCCGTGGATGCAGGGGGCTCTATGAGCTGGCTCCGAGTATCCCTCCCACAGCTCTTTCTGGGAGGACAGACTCTCATTCAAAGTGTAGGATATAGTTTTCTCTCCTGTTCTCACAAAATAAATTACACACTCCATGCCCTAAATAGGTGAGCTACTGATTTGCCTACACTTTAAGAGGCATGGAAACATTTATTATGATCGTCACCCATGTGCTTTTCAATTCCTATTACACAAAAAGGGGCTAAAATGGGGCTTCCCTGGTGGCACAGTGGTTGAGAGTCCGCCTGCCGATGCAGGGGACGCGGGTTCGTGCCGCGGTCCGGGAAGATCCCACGTGCCGCGGAGCGGCTGGGCCCGTGAGCCATGGCCGCTGAGCCTGTGCGTCTGGAGCCTGTGCTCCGCAGCGGGAGGGGCCACAGCAGTGAGAGGCCCACGTATCGCAAAAAAAAAAAAAAAGAGGCTAAAATGGCAAATACTGTTACACTCTGAAGGACGACCATGAGAGAGTGATTGCTATATCTACTCACTGTGGGCTGGTACAAATAACTCATTTCTACTCAAAATATTTTCCCTCTAGTCACAATCGGCTTGCTTTTCTTACCTACAGAAGACATTTTAAAGACTCCCGTTGGTTGGAATTGGGGAAGGTAGCTCCTCATTCACCAGGCGGCATGTGGGATGAGAGGGTGGCCCTGAAATAGACAAAGACAAAAATCACCCTTTTGTCTGGAAGGGCCCCGTGGTTCCAGGCAAACTGGAAAATTGTGATCAGAGCGTTTCACATTGTTGATAAATTATTCTGCTGAATGCTGGTTTGATTTCTTGGGTTCAGCTATGTTGAATGTAAACAATGGAGAATCATGGTATGTTATGAAAGTAAAAACTGAACTGGTATATAGTTAATATGCCAGAGCTCTCTAATTTAATTTAAAAGCTTATTATTTTTTAGTTGCACATGACACTGTGTTCTGGAGGACAACACAGCGAAACCCTCAGAGAATGGCTTCACCATTTCTGATGTGTGCCAAAGTGAAAAGGATGTTATAATCTCTTAAGAGAGCAGCAGTTGGACCAAAGAAAAATTAAAATGCGCAACGAGAGGGTTTCTCGCCTCTCCTCTCTCTCTTTCTCGCTCTCTCTTTTTTATTATCACTTGGTCCTTCCAGGAAGCTCTCATATTTCTGCAGCTGATCCTTATGTGGATTAGGGATAATAAACAGCCCATTAATGGAGGCCTGAACTAGGAAATGGAGCCGGAATCAGCAGCAAAATTCAGTGGCTGCCTGAGGTTAATAACTCCATTACTCCAGCCCTGTGCCGAGCCGCCCAACGAGTGGGATGTTAGCCTCATCTTACTCCTCATTAATTGAGCTAATAGAACCCGGCTGACCCTGCCTTGCTGCCACCATCCGAGAGTTTACCAGACATGGGCTGGAATACATATCATGGACTGTGTGCTCCACGGCGCCTTTTGTTTTTGGAAGAAAGATCTTTCCTAAACATCGGTGAGCCGGAAGGCCCCTCCTAACGGCAGAGTCGCTGTGCACCTATCCACAGCAGGGTCCCCAACCACTCGGATTCTGTCACACAAGCGATGGTGTCCATTGGCCCCTCTAGGCAGATGTCCACTTGGGTTCGAGGGCTTTGGAGGAAGTAGCCATTGTCTCAACAAAATGGGGTCAAGGGTAAAAAAGAAAGTGTGCATGTGATGGAGGTGGGAGTGGGGGCAGCTCCAGGCCTTGTCTCTTCTGGTTCTTTCTTTCTTTCATCATTCAGCAGCTATCTCTTTTTCATCCGTCTTTCCCCTTCTTGATAGTTAGACACGCGTTTCTGACAATCTTGCTTTGCGGCTCGCTGGTAAGCGGTCCGGGGGCTCTGCGTAACCTTTCTAAGCCTCGGTTTCCTTATCCGTCAAATGGGGTGATAACTCAGCCCTTCCTACCTCACCTTTGCTGGATTCATGTACGTATTTGCTGGGAAAATGCATATGGGTGGGACTAGGAATTAAAAAATGCTCCGTACAGCCAAGATGATGATGTCAACAGATAAATATCGAAACCTGCATTTCCTGCAGCCAGTTATTATCCTCTCTGTGCTCCAGTTTCCTCAACTGAGGACCAGGGACCGTGGCACTGGGGACGTCAGGTCGGGGGTAGGAGGCGGTGATGCGGAAGCACTCTGCACAGAGCCTGGCGTATGGACGAGGGCCTCCGGGTGTGGGAGCCGCATTTATTCCTAAAACATTGGGAGCTCTGGGCCTGTGCGTGGAGACCAGAGCTTCTGCAAAGCAAGGTCAGATCAGTTCCTCACCAAGGAACTGTGGCCCGGGCTGGCCTCTCGGCTGCTGGGAGCACGCTGCTCCCCTCTGGGTGGAGGAAGGTACTTCCTTGTTCACCTGCGACTGGTGGGGCAGAAGATGATCCTGCAGATACACGAAGACAAAACTGAACTTTTGTCACAGAAGCCAAGGGGCCAGACAAACAGGGAAATCTGAATGCCAGAACAGTCTCGCAGATCGTGTGGCGGCCGTGAGGGGGCTTCACCCTGGGGACAGGGTGACTGCAGCTGAGCCGTGGAAGGCATCTTCTGTCCGGCAGGAGGGCAGTTAGCTAGGTTTTGCAGGCTTTTGCTGGATTGGCTAATTTAAATAATTTCAGGGGCTCCGGGGCCTGGGGGTTGTTCCCGGCTGGAGTGTAGGAGTCCCGGAAGGGGAGTGCTTGGAGTGGGGCTTGGCAAACTGCCCAAGAAGGGAACTTGAGGGTTGCGAGCCGTGACTTGAAAACTGGGTCGATACAGCACTTGTGAAATGCCGTATCACACCTGTCCTTCTTGGGATGGACTTTGCCCACCTGTCCTCATTCTGTATGCTTCACCTTTCCACGGTCGAGACATACTTTCGGAGACAGCCTTGAAGAGATTAAAACTCAGCCCAAGGGTCTTCCATCCCGGCAACACTTGCATCTCTCCAGCGTCTCTGAAATCTCTGCCATCACCTGCTCCGGCGTCCCGTTCGGGTAAACTGCCTTGGCCTCGCTTTCGCATCTCCACTCCCCCCAAGACGTAGGCCATCTTCCCAGGCCACCAGCTCAGTTTCCACTACACTCGTTACACAGCCACTTAGCACATTGCGACAGCGCGCAGCAGCTGTCCCGGCTCTGAGGGTGCGTGTTGCGCTTCCTTGTAGCAAAAATAAATACTAGCTGGTGATGGGAATTTGGCAGCCAGCCGGGAGGTCGGAGGGGATGCAGGCGGTGGTTCTCAGAGCTGGTTGCTGGGTCACCGGGCCTGGAGTTAGGAAAGGAGGTGCACCCTGGGCCTCCAGCTCAAGACTGTGGCCAGTGGTGGAGTCGGGGCCCCTGGGGCTGGAGCATTTTAATCCTTCGGTAAATAAGGACTGAAGTAGAAAATGGGAAGTTTTCCCGCCTAGGGACTGTTGACATTTTACCACTTTATTTCCAATGTTTGTGTAAGAAAAAGTCTGGTGAGGATGATTCTGAGCAAATGTGGAAGGTCGGCACCGCTTTTTTTCGAGGGTTAAAACTTAGTTTATGACAGTCTGTTACTAAGGTTTGTCGTCTGTCTGGAAGAGCATAAGAGCAATTACTTTTGAAGCAGGGACATCAAAAATGTACATTACCTTTGAACTCTTTGCCTGCAGCCTCCAGGATCTTGCAGAGTATAAAATATAAAAGTACAGTGAATTCTCAGAAAGAGAGCGAGCGCAGACGCCCACAGGCTTAGCTCTGCCGTCCCCAGCAGGCAGTGTGCGTGGTGTGCTGGTGGCAGGAAACTTCAGGGCAGCTGGCAGTCCGGGGGCGTAAGAGGCAGCCTGTGCTGGGTGATGGAGGGCCTGGGAGTTTAGTCTTTAGGAAGAAACAGGGCACACGTGTAACAAGGGATTTGCGTGGTATTTTCTTGGTTAGTAACTTTGTTAGTTAAAGACTGACACTAACCGTCTTGCTGTAGTATATTGAAACTCAGTGTATTTGTTTATTTATTTATTTTGGTTGTGTTGGGTCTTCGTTGCTGTGCGCAGGGGCCGCCCCTCGCTGTGGTGCACAGGCCTCTGCAGTGGCCTCTCCTGCTGCGGAGCACAGGCTCTAGGTGTGTGAGCTTCAGTAGTTGCGGCGCACGGGCTTAGTTGCTTTGCGGCATGTGGGATCTTCCCGGACCAGGGCTCGAACCCGTGTCCCCTGCATTGGCAGGCGGATTCTTAACCACTGCGCCACCAAGGGAGCCCCTAACTCAGTGTATTTATTAACCATTAAATTTTTTTTTTTTCCTAAGAACTTTCTGAGAGCCCAGTTCTGCCTGGCCGGCTCTCCTGCTGTCTCTAAGAGGTCTAGGAAGGGGTCCAGAGTGAGTTTGCCACACTCTACTTGAGCACACTTTCTCCCCAAATGACACCGTGTAAATGTGTCATTTGGGGAGGAAGTGACAACTTTTCTCAGTTTCCTAGTTTAGTGTCTGATTACCTTCACAGTCAGAAAATTTCTCTCCTGCCCAGCTCTCCCTTTTCCCCCCATCAAGGTTGACTACTCTTCATTGACAAAGCACATCTCAATTTCTGTTCCCCCTGTGGATTCTAAGCTCTTATTAGGGGTGCAACGGGTTTTATCCAACCAGTAACAGTTGGGCCTAAGTCGGTGGTGACTGAGACATCAGGGGAGATAAACACACCTTCCCTGCTATCAGACATCTAAAGCAATCTCCAGGCCTCGGTGGAGAGTGACAGGTGACCTTTCGCAGAATGGAACCCCGGGTAGTTGGCATTTGAGTCCAGCTCTGATGAAGATGCCCCCATTTTTGGCAGGCGCAACTCTAGACCGTTGACTTAAATTCATTTCCCAGAGAAAGACAAGAGGACGGAGGCCGAGATGACCTGGAGGAATCATATTTGTTTCCTTTACCCATAGGAGACTTTGGGAGGTATCAGAGTGTACTTCAATTTTCCATCTTCCTTGGAGGCATAAATAAAGTGCTGAACTGTTGAACCCCGCTCATGCTTTAAAAGCTTGGGCCTCTGCCAGATTCATGTGGCAGATGTCTAAAAGCTTGAAGCTCTCCTCCCTAAATATCACAGAAATTATTTAATAATAATAAAAAAAAACTTTTAAGAAGGTCTCCCACAAATTGAAGTTCAGCCTTACTTCTTCTGAGACTATAGAACCCTGGGCCTTGCCTCCTTGTTGGCTTTGAGGTATCTGCAGATTCCAGGCCCCACCCAACACCCGCCCCCACCCCCAGGGGCAAGTGGGTCGGAACTCCCATGTGGTTCTTGGGGCCCTTCCTTTCTCTCTGGGCCTCTGTCTCATGAAGCGTAGGTTCTAGATCCTAGGAAAGGACTCCATGCATTGGGAAGAAACCCACCCGGCCTGGAACTCCCACTCTCAGAGTAGGAAGTGGGGTGGGCATCAGGAGAGGAGGGCTTCCCTCTTTCCCACCCATCCCTCCCCTTCCTGCCCCCGCACCTGAGCACACCTGCCTACTTCCTGCTTGCTAAACACCGAGTGTTTGCTCCTAATGTGTCTTCCTTCAGAGCACCTTGGGTTTTTGTCCAAATCTTATCTTTCCTACAAGGCTTAGCTCAAACTCCACCACCTCCAGGAAGCCTTCCCTGATGCTTCTCCTTGCTCTGCACCTTCACGGCACTTTACACGTTGTCCTGCGGATGGGAAGCAGCTTAACAGGACAATGGTTAAGCAAGAGGCCCCAGAAACGTGGCTTTGCCTCATATAGGCTGTGTGAGGCTGGGCAGGGTTTTCTTTTTATCATCTCTGAACTTCAGTCTCCTCCTGTGCAAGACAGGGATGATTTTGTTCAGATAAGCACCAAATATTTACAGAGCATCTGTTACATGCAGGTACTGCTCGACTTCTGGGAAAACAAAAGGAAACAAAACCGAAAATACTTGCTGTCACATGGCTTACGCTCCTTCTGGCGTGAGAAAGGCTATATACAACCAACAGATGCATACTATGTTGGGTCCCATGGAGAGCAGTAAAACAGAGTAAAGGGGAGAAGGGAAGGTGGGCAGGAAGGTGGAGAGGGATGGGTGGGGTAGCACATTTCTTGGAAGGTGGTCAGGGATGGCCTTTCTGTTAAGAGCACATTTGAGCAGAGGTTTAAACAAATCCTGGGATGATCTGTGGTAGAGCAGTTCGGGCCAGGGGAACAGCAAGTGCAAAGGCCCTGGGGTGAGAATG
The DNA here is from genome assembly GCF_059928025.1 of Delphinapterus leucas. Lineage (NCBI taxonomy): Eukaryota > Metazoa > Chordata > Mammalia > Artiodactyla > Monodontidae > Delphinapterus > Delphinapterus leucas. The sequence continues at coordinate 121,195,015 of NC_143134.1, read as the reverse complement.
TGCTTGGCAAGTTCACGGGGCATCATGGAGGCTGTTGTCAATGGAGCGGCGACGGGGGGCGGGGGGAGGTGGTGAGTCACAGGTAGACAGGCCTCCTGGAGGACTTGGGCTTTTCCTCTGAGTCCGGTGGGAGCCACTGGGGGTAGGGAGTGATGAGCAGTTGAGTGGTGATACTTACGTTTTAAAAGGATTACTCGGAGCCCTGGGTGGAGAATGGACTGTAGGCATGAGGACAAGGGCAGAAGCAAGGAGGCCAGGAAGGGGGCAGTTGGCATCACCCAGGTGAGAGATCCTGGTGGCCTGGCCCAGGGTAGTAGCCATGCAAGTGGCAAGATGTACTTGGGCTCTGACTACATTTTGAAGGCAGAACAGACACGGTCGATATGGACAACTCCAGTTTTTGCTGGAGCAAACGGGAAGAATGGGCTGGCCATCTACTGACCAGGGATGTGGAAGGAGCAGGTTTGGAGGAAGGGACCACCAGTTCCATTTTGGACATGGGAAGAGTGAGATACCTATTAGGAAGTCTGAACAGGTTTCCCAGGGCTGCTATACTGCAGACTTTGTGGCTTAAAACATGGAAATTCATTTCCTCCCAGTTCTGGAGGCTGGAAGTCCAAGATCAAGATGCTGGCAAGACTGGTTTCTTCTGAGGCGTCTCTCCCTGGCTTTCAGACAGCCACCCTCTTCCTGCCTCTTCATGTGTTCTCTTCTCTGTGTACAAGTGTCTCTTTGTGTGTCCAGATTTCCCCCTCTTCCAGGACACCATTCAGATTGGGTTAGGGCCCACCCTGACAACTTCATTTAACTTAATCACCTCTTTATTTTTATTTATTTATTTATATTTATTTTTGGCTGCCTTGGGTCTTCGCTGCTGCGTGCGGGCTTTCTCTAGTTGCGGCGAGCGGGGGCTACTCTTCGTTGCGGCGCGCGGGCTTCTCGCTGCGGTGTCTTCTCTAGTTGCGGAGCACGGGCTCTAGGCACGCGGGCTTCAGTAGTTGTGGCACGTGGGCTTCAGTAGTTGTGGCTCGCGGGCTCTAGAGCGCAGGCTCAGTAGTTGTGGCGCACGGGCTTAGTTGCTCCGCGGCATGTGGCATCTTCCCGGACCAGGGCTGGAACCCATGTCCCCTGCATTGGCAGGCGGATTCTTAACCACTGCGCCACCAGGGAAGCCCGCGCTCTCTTGTTTTGCTTTTAAGTGCCGTGCGTATTCTTCTTCTCCACCCGCACACCTGCTGTCCTTCCCCGTGTCCCCCTTCCCTCGCCTGACCCCTGGTGGATTAGGATGCGGGGTTGGGACGGCCTAGAATGTGGCCGCTCTTGTACCTGGTGGAGGTTCCGCAAGAGCTTCCACCTTGTGTTTGCTTTAACCAGAGGCCCCTCTTCGTGTGGAGCTCTGGGAGCATCCCCCGTTCTCCTCTCAACAATAATTAGCCTTGTAAGACTAATGGACGAAATCGTGTCTAATTACCCTGTTGAAGGCCCAATTACGCGATTAACATTCGAGGGCTATAAGCTAATGATGAGAAGAGCCTCTCATTTGCATAGCATTAAGTTAATTGAGCTGCAAGCCGAGGGGTGGATGGGGTAGCGATAGCAGGATCCTCTTTCTGGAAGGACACTAATGACCAGAGAGGGTGATTCACCTGACAGCTTTATTAATTAACGACGGTCTGATTACCTAGCAGGAGTGGCAAGTGGCAGTGGGCAGAAGGCCTCGGCTTTGTGAGAAATGAGAGATGGGAGCCCTGTCTGCTGATTTTTCTTCCCAGCACTTGGCTGTGTTAGGGACGAGCTCACCATCACCTTGAAGAACCATTTTAGAAAATTTTCCCTTTAAAATCGTGCTCGAACCCTTCTGTTATGCACTTCCTTGCACGCTGACTTCACTCATTCCGTCATTCGTTCATTCCACTCACATTTACTGAGTGCCTCTGGCCTGCGAGGCTGGAGTCCCTGCCCTTGGGAGTGTCCCCGTAGAGGGTTCCCTTGGGCTAAAGACCCGCAGCTTCCCCCAGAGGTTTGGGATTCCGCCCTGAGTCAACCTTGCATTTGACGAATGTCAGCAGAGAATTTCAGACTTTGAAGAATCCTTAGGGGTCGTCAGTTCAAATCTCTTACCCCCTAAAACTGGGGGCTCAGGGAGGCTGGAGCTCAAGGTCACTTGTCAGGGAGTGGTGGCAGTGGGATGGGGTCTGGTGCTCCTGGCTCTGCCCTGCACCCCCTGCCCACAGGACTGTCCTGCCTTTTCAGCACCTCCGTCAACCCCTCTGCACTGTGTTTTGAGTATCTAGTGTTGTCTCCTGGGAAACTTGCTGAAGCCCCTCCCTCTCCACTCACAGCCTTGTCTGCTTTTCCTCGATGAGGGCAGAGACTGTATCATGCTCACCTTTGATAAATAGATGATTGAACCAAGTAGGGAACTGTTCAAGTGGCGTGGCTGGGACTAAAACCCAAATTGCTTTCCAATGAATTTGTTTAAAAATCAAATCAAATCAAATCATGTGTATGTCCTTTTGTAACTTGCTTTTGTACTTAATAAAATACTTTGGACATCTTTCTCTATCCTTCCATAAAGTTATAACTCAGTAACTGCTCGCATAGTACTACACTGCAAACTATGACATAGTAACAGTTTATGAACAGAATTACATGGTCCAGATGTATTATAATGTCTTTAAATGCCCTCTGTTGGCAGGCATCTAAGTTATTTACAGTTGTTTTCTTTTTTCTATTACAAACAATGCAGCAACAATGGTGTATACGCACACACATATTTATGCATTTGTTATGGTCAGTGGAAAGACAAGTTGTAAAAGAGCATATACAGCATGAGACCAGAAACAAGCAAAACTGAGCAATGGGATACACCACAAGCAAGTTGGATTCATCCCGGGGTCACAAGGATGGTTCAACATACGCAAATCAATCAACGTGATACGCCACCTCAACAAAAGAAAAGACAAAAACCGCATGATCATCTCAACTGATGCAGAAAAAGCATTTGATAAAATTCAATCATGATAAAAACTCTTACCAAAGTGGGTAAAAGCTATTTATGACAAACCCGCCACTAATATAATACTCAACATGAAAGCCTTCCTGCTAAAATCTGGAACAAGACAAGGATGCCCACTCTCACCACTTCTGTTCAACAGAGTATTGGAAGTCTTAGCCATAGCAATCTGACAAGAAAAAGAAATAAAAACGTATCCAAATTGGAAGGAAAGAGATAAAATTGTCATTATATGCAAATGACATGATACTATATATAAGTAATGTGTTGTTTAAGTGTTCATACACATTTTTCAAAATTCATGATGGTGGTTCTCCTGGGGGGTGTGTGCAGACAGAGGGATGGGATTGGTTAGGAGCATCCAGAGTGTGTCAATATTGGAGGGATGCATTTCTTAAGTGACCGTATCCAGCAGAATAGAAATTATTCTAGTAAAGGATTCTTTGTCTTATTCACCAATTTATCTCAAGCTCCTAAAATAATGATACCTGGCACATAGTAGGTGCTCCATAAAGAGTTGTGGCCTGGGGCTTCCCTGGTGGCGCAGTGGTTGAGAGTCCGCCTGCCGATGCAGGGGACACGGGTTCGTGCCCCGGTCCGGGAAGATCCCACGTGCCGCGGACCGGCTGGGCCCGTGAGCCATGGCCGCTGAGCCTGCACGTCCGGAGCCTGTGCTCCGCAATGGGAGAGGCCACAGCAGTGAGAGGCCCGCGTACCTCAAAAAAAAAAAAAAAAGTAGAGCTGTGGCCTGAATGATTATATGCTACATAACTTATTTTTATGTATCAAAATATGTCATAATAAGAAATGGGGAAAATATTTTCTTCTCATCCTTCCCCATAAGCAACAACTCTTCGTAGTTTCTAGGGTATTCTTCCAGAAAATTTCTCTGCATCAATAAGGAGATTATAAATATATGCATTTATTTTATATAGATGGAGACATACTGCACACACTGCTTACTTTCTCTTTTCTCTTGGCAGCATATCTGGACATATTTCCATGTAGCACATTAGCTCTGCCTCATCCTTTCTAATAGCCACATAGTGTTCCAGCCTTAGACTAGGCAGTAAGCAATTTGACCACGTCCCTACTGAAGAGCATTTAGACTGTGTTCCTTCTTTCATTTTGCAAACACTGCTACAGTTGATGTCCTGTAGTATGGTTCTGCATATTCATGGGGCTATCTCTACAGATTAAAATCCTAAGAAGTGGAGTTGCTGGATTGTAATTTTTATTTTCAGTGGGTGCTACCGAAGTGCCCGAGAGCTCCTGACTCTACTGGTGGAGATAAAGCACTGTGTGACCAAAGGAGGTGTGTGTGTGTGGAAACCGCTAGACCATCCAAGGAACAAAGGCTTCATGTAGGTTTGGGGATACCACGCTGCAGGACTCCAGAGGACATCTAGGCAGCAAAGTGGGTCCCTGGAACCACCCAGGTTTGTGACATAGTTCGGCTGAATCACCACGCAAATGCTCAAGCCATGGAAATGTTTGACCGCAGGAAACTTAAGTTTTAGGGAGAATATTTTTTTCTTAGGCTCGACGATGGATTTTAAAGATGCCTGAATGTTTTCTTTCAAGAATGGTTGTATTGCCCACGGCAGTTCCTCTTTGATTTACTTAGAGTATTTAAGTAATGACAATTATTCCAATTTTTAATGCTTTGAGCCTCTAGCCACAGCTAAAACATGACAGGCTTATGAACGTAAAGGCCAATCGTGAAAGAAAGCGGTTCTCGTGAGAGCCGTGCTGCCTCTCCAAGAAACCTCAGTGCCTCTGCCAGATGCAGAGCGTGGGTGCCGACTCGCCATTGGCGTGGGACCCAGGCATCCAGCCTTCAGGAAGACAAGGCCCTGGAAACTCTGCTCTTCGTTCAGGCTGCCTGTCTTGGTGCCGGTGGCAGAAACATGCCACCAGGCTCGTCCGTCCTTTGTGAGAACAGCTGTGCACCTCGGAAGAGCGTGGATGTAGAGCTCCACCTGGAAGCAGGCGCGCTCAGCTCCCCTGGGGGCGGACCTCTGGCTGGCGTTGCCATGACATCTTCTAGAAGCCGTAGGTTTAGTGTTAAAGACATGAGCTTTGGACTCAAAGACCCGAGGGTTTTTTTTGCTTGTTTTTGGTTTTTTAATTTTATTTATTTATTTATTTACTTATGGCTGTGTTGGGTCTTCGTTTCTGTGCGAGGGCTTTCTCTAGTTGTGGCGAGCGGGGGCCACTCTTCATCGCGGTGCGCGGGCCTCTCACTGTCACGGCCTCTCTTGTTGTGGAGCACAAGCTCCAGACGCGCAGGCTCAGTAGTTGTGGCTCACGGGCCTAGTTGCTCCGCGGCATGTGGGATCTTCCCGGACCAGGGCTCGAACCCGTGTCCCCTGCATTGGCAGGCAGATTCTCAACCACTGCGCCACCAGGGAAGCCCTGTTTTTTTTTTAGTTGAAGTGTAGTTGATTTACAAAGTTGTGTTAATTTCTTCTGTACAGCACAGTGACTCAGTTATACATATACATGTATATATTCTTTTTCATATTCCTTTCCATTATGGTTTATCCCAGGATATTGAATATAGTTCCCTGTGTTATACAGTACGACCTTGTTGTTTATCCATTCTACATGTACTAGTTTGCATCTATTAACCCCAAACTCTCAGTCCATCCCTCCCCTGTGCCCCCGTCCTTGGCAGCCACAAGTCTGTTCTCTATGTCTGTGAGTCTGTTTCGTAAATAGGTTCATTTGGGCCATATTTTAGATTCCACGTATGTTATATCATATGGCATTTGTCTTTCTCTTTATGACTTACTTCACTCAGTATGATAATCTCTAGGTCCGTCCATGTTGCTGCAAATGGCACGATTTCATTCTTTTTATGGCTGAGTAGTATTCCATTGTATATACGTACCACATCTTCTTTATCCATTCATCTGTTGATGGACATTTAGACTATTTTCATGTCTTGGCTATTGTGAATAGTGCTGCTATAAACATTGGGTTGCAGGTATCTTTTCAAATTAGAGTTTTGTCCGGATATATGCCCAGGAGTGGGATTGCTGGATCATATGGTAATTCTATTTTTAGTTTTCTGAGGAACCTCCGTACTGTTTCCCATAGTGGCTGCACCAATTTACATTCCCACCAACAGTGTAGGCGGGTTCCCTTTTCTCCACACCCTCTCCAGCATTTCTTATTTGTAGACTTTTTAATGATGGCCGTTCTGACCGGTGTAATGATTAGTGACGCTTAGCATCTTTTCATGTGCCTCTTGGCAATCTGTATGTCTTCTTTGGAGAAATGTGTATTTAGGTCCTCTGACCATTTTTCAGTTGGGTTGTTTGTTTTCTTGTCATTGAGTTGTACGAGCTGTTTGTACATTTTGGAAATTAAGCCCTTGTTGGTCTCATCGTTTGCAAATATTTTCTCCCATTCCGTAGGCTGAAAGACTTGAGCTTGAATTGGTGTTAGTGGACAAACAAGTAGTGAGCACGTGCTGTGTGCTGGGACAGTGAACAGATCAGACGGACCAGCTTACCCTCTAGGTGGGAGTGGAATTTTCAAAGTGGAATTAATCGCCTGTATGGTGTAAAGGCGCTGTTAGGTTCAACGAGGTGGCTTCTACTAAATGTGAATAATAAACTGTAGCGGTTAGCACTTCTGTGCCAGCTTGGTGAACTGTTGTTCCTTCCATGTTTCAGAAAGAGGATTGGGGGCTTCCCTGGTGGCGCAGTGGTTGAGAGTCCGCCTGCCGATGCAGGGGACACGGGTTCGTGCCCCGGTCCGGGAAGATCCCACATGCTGCGGAGCGGCTGGGCCCGTGAGCCATGGCCGCTGAGCCTCCGCGTCCGGAGCCTGTGCTCCGCAACGGGAGAGGCCACAACAGTGAGAGGCCCTCGTATCGCAAAAAAAAAAAAAAAAAGAGGATTGGATTAACCAACAGGCCCCCAGGCAGGTGGGTGCTGCTCTTCAGAGGAAGGTACAGCCTTTTTTTCTGTCTCATCTGTCTTTTTCATTTGCTGTGAGACGCCAGCCCTCCTGTCCCAGAGATGAGTGGGTTGGGGGCGGCCTGGTTGGTGGAACGAGGGTGGGAGAGTGTCCTCCGGAGATTTGCCTTTTGCCCTCAAATCCTCCACGTGTCAGTGAGCCGTGGAAGCTTCTCTGCCGCTGCTGATGGTAGGCACCAAGTCCCCCAGCTGCTTCCGGATTGAAACATCAGTCACTTTGGCTGCCCCTGGACAGATGCCTTCAGCTGTCATCTGCCGGGCGTGCCCATGACGACCGCTGCAGCGTAATAGAGACAACTGTAGCGCCAAACTGGAATTTGATGGATCCGAAATTATGTCTTTAATTCACAGTCGGTATAGAGTGCTCATGAAATCTTTATCATGATAGAGAAGCTAATAAACATTTGAGAACATAAATATTTGGGGAGGAAATGGCTTTGTGAAACATTTAGTTGTGGAGTACTTAGAAGAACAGAGAAAATCAGCCGGCAGAACTCTCTAGATACCAATCCGGTGAGCTGTATACGTAGGGTTGGTAACGATCGTGAGTGCGCCGTTTTATGGGTGTGCAGACATTAATTTGACGAGCACAGCCTCGAGGGCGGCACTGCCTCACACCAAGCCTCGAGCTGTATGCCCTTCAGCTACCTGAATCGAGGGGCAGAGGTACAGCTGGCTGGGGGTACCAGCCGGTACACAGCGCTGCGTTAGCCAGAAGGTCAGCCAGGTGTGCACCTGTGCAGGGCAAGACCTGCCTTGAAGCCCTGACCTGCTGTGGTCCCTGAGGCTGGGTAGAGCAGCCGTGTGGCAGTCACGTCCTCACTGCCCAGGTTCAAATCCTGCTTTGCCATTTACTGGCCATGGACCTCTGGCAGGTCACTCCGCTCCTTTATAAAGTGGGCGTGATATAATGGCACCTGCCCCCCGGGCTGGTGAGAAATCAATTAGGTGATGCATGTCCATCGCATAGGAAAGCACATTTTCAGCTCCAAAGAGTGAGATAATTGGGAATTCCCTGGCGGTCCAGTGGTTAGGGCTCCAAGCTCTCGCTGCCAAGGGCCCAGGATGGATTGATTCCTGGTCGGGGAACTAAGATCCCACAAGCCGTGAGGCGCGGCAGAAAAAAAAGAGTGAGATAATACAGTGAACTCGGACTTGGCTGGAAAGATGCCAGCAGGGGTGCCAGCGATTCTGGCGGGAGGGTGGTTCAAGTTTGATTTGTGTTTTGGAGCGTGGCCCCCGGGGTGCCCTCCCCTTGCCAGTGCACCCTTGCCCTGTGGGGTGAGACGTGGGTCTGTGGTTGGTGTGCAGGTGGGTCAGAAGGAATTTGTTACCAAGAACAGTGAAAGTTTAAAAATACGCGAATGGGGCTTCCCTGGTGGCGCAGTGGTTGAGAGTCCGCCTGCCGATGCAGAGGACACGGGTTCGTGCCCCGGTCCGGGAAGATCCCACATGCCGGGGAGCGGCTGGGCCCGTGAGCCATGGCCGCTGAGCCTGTGCGTCCGGAGCCTGTGCTCCGCAACGGGAGAGGCCACAACAGTGAGAGGCCCGCGTACCGCAAAAAAAAAAAAAAAATAATAATAATAATAAAAATACGCCAATGATTTACTTAATGTTCTTACAGGTTTCAGGCCCCGCCCCCCACGCCCCGCCCTGCTTCCCCTCCGCGCCCAGCATCCCTGTGCCCGAGCGAGCGTCGTCCTTCCTCTGGACGCTGCAGAAGGCAAGAGGGTTTGAACTGAAGCTTTTTCTCTGTAGAACCTGGGGCTCCTTTTGGGAGGGTAATTCTCTCTACCTATAAAGAGTGAGCTGCTGCTTTGGGATTTCCTATGAGAGGAAAACAAAGGGAAACAGAATTGAAATGGACAAGAGTCTGGACAAAAAGAACTCCTGTTGTGTCCGTAAAGGTGATGATAAGAGAAAAAAAGCAAAGCAGGCTGAGGGATAAATCTCTTCCCTTGGAAATCTTTGAGAATTAGCGATGGTCACTGGTCCGAGGCAATTCTGCCTGCAGAACTGGAGGGCTTCTGGGGTTCTCTTTGATTCTGGGGTGCTATACTGTACCGCTACTGGGGCTGCGCTTCTGGAGCTCCTGGGCATGGATCTCAGCGAGTAGGAAGGTCATTTATTCGTTCTGCAAACTTAGGATTAGCCCTATGGTGAGTGTTGCGTGCACACAGTGCAGGCCCTGGGGATGCAAAACGGGTGAGACGCGGTCTCCTCCCCCCAGAAGTCTGCCTTTCAGAAGGGGATTCGAGGGTGCTCAACCCATAGCAGTCTCTCCCGGGGCTGTTTCCTGGGGTGTAGGGTAGGGCACTCGACCCTGGGAAGACAGCCCTCAACAGGAAAACAATTGAGGCGGTGCCAAGGACGCGTGACCTTCCAGGTCTCCGACACACGGAAAATACGAAACCCTGTTAAGTATTTCAGACGAGCAAGTTATCCAAATATCCCAGCCCGACAGTGAGCGCTCCCTGCTGTCAGCTGGAAGAAGGGGAGATGCTGATGAAGATATCAGCAAAGCACGGCTAATCGGGTCAGCGGTCATGTTTGGGCCGCAAGGCCTTCTTCTGTAAGTGGTTGGGGAAAAGTGGAATCAGAAGGGAAGAAGTCAGCTGGCTTTGCGAGGCAGGCACGGCTGGGCAGGAAGAGTCAGGGCAGCTGCCTTTGGCTGAGGCGTCCCTTCGTGGAACGGCCGGCCGCAGGACGAGCCAGCAGCCACAGAGAGTGCGGTGGCGGGAGTGATGGGAGCCCCAAACACCACCTGGCCGGATGGAGACGTGCTGTTAAAAGGCGGAGGGGCTCCTGACACCCCCCACGTCCACTCAGGTAGGCCCGGGAGCTTGGGGCTGTTGCCTCACTTGCGTGCTTAGCCACCTTCTAGGAAAACGTAATTATCGGAGTGATCGGTGACGCAGCGACAGTGTTACAGGCTGGGGTCACCTTGGGCTCCCCCCGCCCAACAGTAAGCTGCTTTGCTCCATCATCACCCCGTTTGTCTCCTGCTCAAAGATAATGCAACGCAAATAGCCATTTCTGTCCTGAACCAGGATGCACCTGTGTGCGTACCTGTGGCCGAGGCACTTCAGAAACATCAGAGAGCAATCTGCTCGGCGTCTCCCCTCCCCTGACCTCCCACGTCCCCGTCTTCTGGGAGCCGTTGCGCAGAGATTCTGGGCATCGGCATCCTCGTCTCTTCCTTCCCCGGAGTTTGTGCTGCGCTGAGTGGATTCTCAAGGTTGGCCTGCAGCTGGTCCTTGAGGGAGAGGCCCCGTGGAGTGACAGCGAAGGGCCGGCCCCTTCTGAGCTGCACTGAGGCCAGTTACTGCTCCTCCAGGCCCCTTTTCTGCATCGAAGAATGGAGGTGATAGTAGCTCTTAATTCAGAGCTGGCAGGACATCTCTGTGCTTGCCACCTGCCGACCCACTGTCACCGTAGTGCCACCCCAGGAGGCTGCAGGGATGGGCCGTGAGAGCATTTATCTCCTGTGGTCGCCAGGGCCCCGCCACGTGAAGGTGCCTGTTCCATCCCCGCAGGCGGGGGGAGGGGGGGCCACCTCAGGGGGATGACCTCCAGTCCTCCGCAAGCAAACTAGTATGTCCTGGAGCTACAGCGGGCCCTTCCCTACCAAGGATAGGGAAGGACTCTCACCTGGGGGAGAGTCCAGGACGGCTTCAGCCCCCTCCCCCCATGAGCTCCCACCCATCGTCAAAGCAGCATGAGACTCTGCAGACGCGTCCCATGCATCACTTCTAACCAGGCCACTGCCCCAAGCCCTTCCCCGATAGATATTCCAGGGCCCCGCCCTTGGGGCCAGGCCTACCCCCTCCCGTGGGCGTCTTGGCAATGGAGGGGCAAGATGAAGAGGCCCAGGACGTGAACGCTCGTTGAAGGGTGACTTTGGTGGTGACCTTGCCTCTCTGAACGTTTGACTCGTCGTCACGGAAAGAGGCAAAGAGTAAGACTGGCTCCCCTCTCGCGGGAATGCCGTGTGATCCCCCGGGCAGAGCGCTCGACTCAGAGCCCGGTTGGGCAGCAGCCATTCCTACTAATAAGGAAAGCACTCACGCGTCCATCTGTCCGCTCCATGTGTGTTTATTATGGGCTGATCTTTGCCAGGCCCTGTCCCAGACCCTGGGGCTACAGCAGTGAACAAAACATTCCCACGGGCAGAGACACACACCACACAAACAAGCAAAGGGGAAGTGTGCGCCAGGACAGAGTGCCCCGGGGGGAGGTGAACTGCCGAGTGTGGCGGAGAAGGGCGAAGTGGCAGGTTCTAAGGGGAAGGCGCCTCTGAGAAGGGGTTGTTTAAGCCAAGACTTGAATGAAAAGGAGCCAGCGGTGGGGAGAGGGAAGGAAGAGCCATGCAGGCAGGTTCCGGGGCAGCTCATCTCGGGGCGGGGATAGGGGGTTGCGGGGAGGCTGTAAAACCTAAGGATGAGCCTGAGACCCAGCCCTTCATAAGCCAGGGCAAGGCCAGGGGAGGCCCCTGGGAGCTATGGGTCGCCTGGGGGTATTGTCTGTATATTTCAAACATTTTATTACACAGGGAATCCATTTGTTTGTAGAACAGCTAGAAAATGTAGCTAAGTAAGAATATTTCCAATACCCAGAGACAATCATTGTTACCATTTTGATATAGTATGCATATTCTGATATTTTCAGGGATATGCTACAAAAACAGGGTTTTAACTACATACATTGTATCTCATCCTTTTCTTGCACTTAATGTGTGGTGAATCCCTGTTCACAAACACTCTCCCGGCCCCTGTGTTAGTGGCCGCACAGCTCTCCTTTGAGAGCGGCTGTGCCCCAACACAGACACCGGATTATTGCAGGGAGATGCCCTTGGGGTAGATTACTCCAGAGCCCGTAGGCTTCTGGGCTCGAATAATAGATATAATTCCTAGGCAGCTATCGAAACCCAGAAGTTTTAAGTTGCAGACCTGTGTCCGCAGCCAAGGATGTGGAAAAGCTTTAACTGGAGACTCAGGTTTCACCTCATAGGTAGGTTCACTTAAGAAGTTTAACCCAGGAGTGTAACCAGATAAACAGTTTAACCCTGGGTTTCTCCTCAGTAGGCGATCAGGGGCGTCTTCTCCTGGCACTGCCACTGCCAAACCTCGGGGCTGTGCTTTGAGCGAGGCCTCCCAGGGCAGGCGTCCTTCATCCCCCAAATCGAAGTTTCCTCCGGTTTTGATCAATGAAGTTCAGGGTTCAGCTTCTACCCAACTTCCATTAGTCACTGTCTCTGGATGCACCCTGAAGTTGGGTGCAGATTCAGGAGGGGGCGGGGCCCAAGGGAGCCCCTCTCGGAGGCTGCCCACGGGGGAAGGTCTGAGTTGTGCTGGCATTCTCCAGGTGGAGTCTATTTGGCTTTGTAGAATCTGAGCCTATGTCTTTCTAGCCCACAAGTATGAGCTTCCTATCATATTTTAGACATTTGAGAAGAAAGAGAAAGTACCTTTCCTGGAATGGAAGCTCAGAGGGGATCTCCTAGAGTTGGAACATTCTGGGAAGTCCTTTGAACACCCTTCAAAGGACGAGATTCTATTTTTGTTTTTTAATCTATTTATTTATTTATTTATTTTTGGCTGCCTTGGGTCTTCGTTGCTGTGCACGGACTTTCTCTAGTTGCGGCGAGCGGGGGCTACTCTTCGTTGCGGTGCAAAGGCTTCTCATCACGGTGGCTTCTCTTATTGCAGAGCACAGGCTCTAGGCTCACGGGCTTCAGTAGTTGTGGCTCGCAGTCTCAGTAGTTTTGGCGCACGGGCTTAGTTGCTCAGCGGCATGTGGGATCTTCCCGGACCAGGGCTCGAACCCGTGTCCCCTGCATTGGCAGGCGGATTCTTAACCACTGCGCCACCAGGGAAGTCCCAGGGCGAGATTCTTGAGGACAACATAGTTGAGTCAACAAACGTTTATTGAGCACCTACTGTGTGCTGCGCACAGTTCTAGGAGCTGACAGTAGGGCAGAGAACAACCCAGACACATCTGTGTCTACAGAGAGTAAACACAAACAGATGCATCTGTGATGTCTCCCAGGGAGGGGGGGCTTTAAGGGGAACAAAGCAGGAGGCGTGAGAGGTCGGGACCCTGCTCACCACTGGGGCCCGGGGGGAGACGTCTCAGCAGAGCTCTGGATCAATGAAAGGGGTGGCCCCGTGGTCACTGGGAGTCCGAGGGCCAGGGGCCACCTGTGCGGAGGGTGTGCTCCTGGCAACAAGGAGGCCGTCTGGCCGGGGAGTCAGGAGCCGGGGCAGTGGAGGGGCTGGGGGTCTGTGAGCAGCCAACACCCAGGAGATGAGCTGAGCACGTGCACACATTCAGTTGGTTCCTCCTGAAACAAATCATCTAAAGGAAACTGAGAGCCTAGACGCGGAGCTGGTACAGCTATGGGCTCTTGAATCAGATGGACCTGGTCAGAGCCTGGCTCTGCCCTTGACTGGCTTCATGGCCTTGGCAAGTTCCCTTCTGTGGAGCCTCCATTTTCTCATCTGTAAAATGGGGCTGGTTTCAGAGCGACTTCGACCTCAAAAGCACGATGCTGAGTGACAGGAGCCAGTCACAGAAGGTCACGTCCTATGTGAGATCACTTATACCAAATGTCCAGAACAGGTAAACCCACAGAGACAGAAAGCAGAATACAGGTCTCCTTTGAATACAGGTAGTGAAAATGCTCTGGAGGGTGATGGAGTGTGTTGCCTCATCTGTGAAATGGGGAGGTGGTGTCCGCACATCCTCAGCGTGATGCCAGGCACGGGACATCTGAGGAGCCAGAGCTGTTTACGAGGTGCTCTGCGCAAGAGCATCCGGAGGGGCACTGTGGCCCAATGGTTACAGCTCAGCCTGGGGTGTCCGACTAACCTGAACTCAAAAAGTCTGCTGTTGGGACTTCCCTGGTGGCGCAGTGGTTAAGAATCTGCCTGCCAACGCAGGGGATGTGGGTTCAAGCCCTGGTCCAGGAAGATCCCACATGCCGCGGAGCAACTAGGCCCGTGCGCCACAACTACTGAGCCTGCGCTCTAGAGCCCGTGAGCCACAACTACTGAGCCCGCGTGCCACAACTACTGAGCCCGTGCACCTAGAGCCCGTGCTCTGCAGCAAGAGAAGCCACTGCAGTGAGAAGCCCACACATGACAACGAAGAGTAGCCCCTGCTCGCTGCAACTAGAGAAAGCCCACGTGTGGCAGCAAAGACCCAACACAGCCAAATATAAATAAATAAAATAAATAAATTTATTTAAAAAGAAAAGCCTGCTGTTAATGAGGATGTGACCTTGGGAGTTTCACTCACTGCTTGGAGCCGCAGTTCCCACACCCATCAAATGGGGCATAATAGTTGTACCTCCCTGGTACAGGGAGAGATTCCATGACATAACATTATACAGTAAGTCCCCTACATATGAACCTTCAAGTTGCGAACTTTCCAAGATGCAAACGTCAGGCGTGCAGCTTGCCCTTCGTCTCCTTTTGCTGACGATCCTTCAGCTCTACCATCTCCCACCTCTTCTCCCCCCTCTGGTCAGTAGGGACCCCCTCCTCTTTGCCCGTTCACTCGGTGCCACTCCTGTATCCCAGCTGTTGTACTGTAGTACTGTACTTTTCAAGGTACCGTACTGTAAGATTAAAAATGTCTTTATTTTTTGTGTTTCCCTTTTATGTATTATTTGTGTGACCAGTATTATAAACCTATTACAGTACAGTACTATCTAGCCGATTGTGTTAGTTGGGTGCCTAGGCTAACTTTGTTGGACTTACAAACAAATTGGACATAACGAACCCGCTCTCGGAACGGAACTCGTTCATGTGTAGGGGACTTGCTGGATCTGTAGCATGCTTAGCCCGTAACAAACACTGTCAATATTAGGTGATTAACAACAGCCATTTCATTGGAAAATTATTCACTTAAGACATTAGGGTGTGCTTCGCCCACCTTGCCTGAACCATATTTGCCAAATACCTTGTGCATCTCATCTCTGTGTTGGTTGCCAACTTGTCTTTTCATACTACGTATTTTAGCCTTTTAACAGCAGGACCAAACCCAAGTGCCAAGAGCAGGAAATCTTTGTTCGTATGTATACGAGAACACCTTGGAAGCTCTGTGAGGACGGGACCGTGTCTGGCTCGTTCACCGCTAGGTCCGTGGTACCTGGGACAGTGCGTGACTAGCACACAGGAGGGACTGGGTCAATATTTGTTTAATGAATGAACATAAGTTGATTCTCCTAAAGCAGAGGCATTGGTTTGCACTGAGCTATTTTCTCACCTGGCCCCTCTTACACCTGGGCACGTGGGAGATTAGGTGAGCAGTGTGGTCTACATGCAGATTCATCTCACTGTGGCTCTCGGTGACCACCATCTGTGGTGTCCTGTCTCCGGTCTGCCCGCTCTTGTGAAATGAAGTGCTGACTCCATGATGATGTCGGGGTGTCAGGCTGGTGCCTGGACCCATTAAACTATAACTCTGTACATTGTGTACACAAGAAAACCTGGTCCACTCATATGCGTTCGCACCATCATGCTGGTCCTTAGCTTAAAATCGATAATTTCCCTTTTTAAAAATTAGCTTTTTTTTGTTATTGTATAATTAGCGTTTTTCCTAATTGTAGAAATAATACATTCTCATTGTAAAAAAAAAAAGCAGATATATATAAAGCAAAAATTCCCCTTTTGCCCCACTCCCTCCCCCCAAAATAAACATTATGGCTAGCTTGGTGTACATCCTTCCAGATTTACTTCTCTTGTTAAACAGGCTCATATAATATATGTTATTATATAACTTTTTGTTTTAAATTTAAGAGTGTGTCTTGGCCTCTTCACCAACGTCAACACAAGTATTTGCTTGGAAGAAATTCCTGAACCAAGATGGTCGGTTGCCCTGTGCCTCAGCTTCCCTGTTTGTGCACTGAGAATACTACTGTTTACCTCGCAAGATGATATAAGGTCATGTTTGTAAAATATGTGGGGCAGTTGGTTGCCCATGGTGAGCATTTGATGAATGATACTTTGGTTTTCTTTTAAACCAGAATGCATTAAATCCACCTGGACTACCCATTGCTCTTTAAGTGTAGGTTGCAAGGAGATAATTTAGGCCGAGTTAACTTACTTTCCGTTAGCTTGCCATTGGCCCTTCCTCCATCCTTGAAGTGGCAACCGTTTGGGTGCTCTTCTTACCTGTGGTCCCTCGCTTCCTGCAGCCTTTCCACCTGGATCTAGTCAAAGAGACACCCCGTGCTTGTAAGAGGAGGGTCTGCTGACTCCTTGGGCCTTCTGATAGACCAGCAGTCACTTCACTGGACAGCAGAGCATTCATGAGCAACTGGGGGGTGGAGGCCGACCCTGACCACGATGTGCATTGCGGAGGAGAAAAGTGGTGAGATTGGCCTCCCTACTTGCACAAGTTAGAATCTCTAATCTCACACGATAATAATACTGGCTGAAATAACGTGGGCTGTTATTACTTGCCGGACCCAACCCTAAGCGTGTGGCCGAGTCTCTTCAACCCCATCCCCATCATGGAGCCAGAGAGCCTGAGGCTTGCCCAGGGTCACAAAGGTCTCGAGTGCGGATGTGGAGAAAGCATGTGAGCATTGATCTGAGAGTGCAGCTCTGGCCGCTGGCCAGCCTCTCCTCCCAGCTCTGGGTGCCAAAAGTGGAAGCAAAAGAAATTCTTTCTCAGACATCCACCGGGGGATTGAAGATATGAACCCCAGGGTTTTTAAATCATTTATTTTAGGGGTGTGTGTGTCATGTGCGCACGTGTGTTTAGCGCCCGTGAAATCCAGACTTAGAAGCCAGGGGAGAGAGCGGAGCCATTTCAGAGGCCGGCCAGTTGGCCAGGCTACTGAGAGCAGCAGACCCTTGAGGCAGAGCTCTGATGGTCTGGGGTGCATTGGGGGGCGCTCGCCCAGGCCTCGAAGAGTGAACCAGGATGGTGGGCATGAAGGTGGCGTCTCTCAGGACCAGGCACCCGCTGGGCCGCGTTCTCCCTGCCCTTCAGGCCCAGAACCGTGGACTCGAGTTCTCTCTTCCGGAGCATCAGAATAGGCTTCCTCTTCTCTGCGATTTCCTTCCAAGCACACGGCAGTGTGCTGATGGCACAGCTTCTCGATGGGTCCAAGTTTGCCCCTAACTGCGAATAATGAAACCCTGAGCAGCTACCTTGTGCCGACGGACAAAGTCGGGCCTGGAGGAAACCCTTAGCTCAGGATGCGTCCCTGGTGAACTGCCCTGGGGGACACTGGGCCCTCTGGGTGACCCAAGGGACCCCTGAACTCTAAACGTGGGCGTGCTGGGAACAATACAGCGGCTGTGGACTTCCCCTCCCCCCTCCCCCACAGAAAAGGGGGTCAGGGCCCTGGTGTGGCCACTGTCCTGAAGCCAGCATCGGAATTGTCAGTAAAACCAAAGGCGATCCTACGCTGAGCCCTTTTAATCACCTAATGGCAGGAGACACCCGATGCCCCAGCTCGGGTTTCCAGCCTCGGCCGCAGCCCGGCCGCTGTAACTACAGCCAAGTTTGGCCGGGCTTCTCCATATTACAGCCGCGACACGGACGCACACAATTGAAGTATTTGAGAACGATGAAATATGCATGGCTATCAGTGACAGCCCCATAAAGCGCGGCAATTAGCCGCGTAATCCGAGAGAGAGGGAGCCGGCCCTCGCAGCCCGTGGCTCCCCATTAGTTAAATGCATTTTGTACGTCCTCATCCCATCAAATCAACTAACACTTCCTTTAATTGGTTCATGAATTATACAGCCGCCCCGCATTATAATTTAATCGCCTGTAAACATTCATAGGGCCCCGCTGTAAAGCGGGTCGCGCTCATTAATTCGTTAATTTCAGCAGATGGAAGGGGAGCTCGGATGCGCGGTGGCAGAACAGAGCGCCTTGGGCAATGGAAGAAGGAAAAAAAGGTGGGGGGCCGTTTAGGTTTTTTAAGGGCTGTCAGAAACTCAATCTGTGAGCTGTCAGCAGCCCGGACCCGTCCCCACCCCCTCCACTCCACTGGCTGCTTCGGGAAGTGACTGGCGGATTCATCCGGAGGCTTGTCAACCGTCTTTAAACATCAAGCCAGCGGGTAAACCGAGCCCAATGTAAATTAATTCTTGTCTTACGGCCCCCCCCCTTTCTCTGTCCCCATGAATATTTCATGGCGGGCAGCATAAATATTAATTCTAATAGCTCTGCACAGTGGTTATTATTTCTGTTTTATGACAAATATTCATAAAATATTCAGGACCCTTTTTTAGAACATTTACACACTTGATTGTGAATTTCCCCAGTTTCCTGGGGACACTGTAAACATATTGGGGTTCTCTTGATGGACTTTTCCCCCTTAATTAATACCACTGGTTACTAATATTTAATCAGATTTAGGTTTTTCGAGAAGTAAAACCTATTAGGTGGGAGGGCCGAAGGGCGTTTTCCCCCTTCAGTCTGTGAAATGGGAGAGTCTGTTTTTCTCTTTGACACCTGGGTGATCTGACAAAGGATGACCTCCCTGCCTTTTTATCTTGAAAACAGTATCTTTTCTGCATGTGTCTGTTCTTCTCTTACTTTTTAACCGAAGCTCTGGCAGCAGCCCAACTTGCTGTAATGAAATTCTTTGGAAGATGTCACTGCAATATTTATGCAAGGTTTTAACATAATTTTGGAGTAATTAAAGTGTGGGTTTAACAAACACAGTGGTGGAATCCTTAGGCAAGACAGCTGCGACTGGGGATGAAGGATCTTTTGGAATCCACATTATTTATCTTTAACCCTGAGAGGCAGCTGTGCACGGCGTCCCAGCGGCTAGGGAGCCGTTGGTCAGGTGATGGAGGACACAGATGAGGTGGTGACTTTGGCCCGAAGGAGTCTGAGGTGGGGTTCAGTGACCCTTGAGGTTGGGGTGCATGGACAGTGTGGACCTCACCCCACTTGCTCCCCTCCTAAATTGCTTCAGGGTCGGTCCCTTTCCCACTTTCTGATTCTCACCAGAGACTTCAGGGATGTTCCAACAGCTGCAGGGAACAAGTGATGTTATTTTACACGTAGGAAGGTAGTGAAAGAGCGACCTAAAGGCAGCTGGACCTGGAGCCCAGCCTGGAGGCACCACTTAACCTCTTGGGAGCCTGAGTTTTTTCACCCTTGAGATGGGCAGGATCACAGGACCTTACTTGGATTAAATGGCACAACAGACATGTGTAATATGCTTATTAGTGCAGGTGCCTGGCACGTAGTAAGTATAGAAAGGTTTGCAATGACGGTGATGATGGTGATGGAGGAGATTAATGAGCGGCAAAGGGTTAAAAATTGAAGCCAAGAAGTAAAATGCTTTTCGCTAGAGAGGTTCATGGAGGAAATCTCCAGCTGTGGAAAGGGTTAAAGCAAAAGCTTCTCTGCAGCCCCTTATTAAAAAAAATAGAGAGTGGAAAAGTCAAGAGTGGAGATTCAGATGGTGGCCGGGACATGCTTATGTAACTCTTCACCAGGACAGGTCTTCATGTGCCATTTGTCACTGAGGGAGACTGGCTCTGGGAAAGGAAACCTCGAAATTAATTCCCCTCCCCCTCCCTGGCTTCCCTTTTCCGGGGAACGGCAACGAGGTGAGTGCACTTGTTTCCCAGGCGGTCCAAGGGTCCAGGTTTTGCTCACCCTACTCTCTGGTCCCTGAAGCGAATTCCTGCTCCTGGAGCAGTGCCTGGGATGTGCGCCCGGTAGCAGGGCGGCTGAGAGGAAAGCACGTGGTCGAGGCCCCCTTGGCAGAGCATCTGCCCATCTCCTGCCCCCAGCCCTTCCAGCTGATCTGCTTAAAGTAGAGGAAGGTGGCTCTGACTCCAGCTGACTCTGCAGCTCAGCCCAGAGAGCTAAAGCTGAGCCACACATTTGGGATTTGAGGTTTGGGGTTTGCGCTGAGCAGTGGACGCCAAGACCTCCCTCCCTCTCCCCTTCCTCCCTCCCTCTCCCCTTCCTCCCTCCCTCTCCCCTTCCTCCCTCCCTCTCCCCTTCCTTCTTCCCTCCCCGCTTCCCTCCCGCCCTCTTTCCTTCCTCCATCTTTCAGCAGATTCATGATGGTGTGCTGTGCTCAGCTGCACGGACACCGGAGCCGGCTGCCTGCGTTTGCATCCTGGCTCCACCACTGTGTTAGGCAAAGTTCTCCAGAGAAATAGAACCAGTGGATGTGTATTATATAGAGAGAAAGATTCATCGTAAGGAATTGGCTCGTGTGGTTATGGAGACTGACAAGCTGCAAGATCTGTGGGGTGGGTCCGAAAGCAGGAAGGGCCAGGAAGGGCCCTTTGGCCCAGGAAGGGCCAAAAGGCAGGAAGGCTGAAGTGGGGTCCAGTGAGCCTTGAGGATGGGGTACATGAGCTTGTCGATCCCACCTCCACCCCACTAGATCTGAAGGTAGGAGAAAGCCAATGTCCCAATTCAAAAGCAAGCAGACAGGAGGAATTCTCTCTTACTCGGGAGAGGGTCAGCCTTTTTGTTCTATTTAGACCTTCAACTGATTGGATGAGGCCCACCCACATTAGGGAGGGCAATCTGCTTCATTCATTCCACTGATTAATTTTGTTAATTTATTTTATTGAAGTATAGTTGATTTAAAATATTGTATTAATTTCTTCTGCATTCCACTAATTTAAATGTTAATCTCATCCAAAAATACTCTCACAGATACACCCAGAATAATATTTGTCCAAATATCTGGGTACCCTATGGCCTATTCAAGTTGACATACAAAATTAACCATCATGGCCACTTTCTAGCCGGGGCACTATGGCAGGTTGAATCTCTCTGTCCCTCAGTTTTCTCACATGCTATAATGGACATAATAATAATCCCCTTGTAAGGTCACAATGAGGAGTTATGACCTAAGGTAGGTCAAGTCTTAGAAGACTGCCTGCCATGTAGGCCCCATAGATATTCTGTCCTATCATCGCACACTAAGCAATTTGTATGGATTTTCATATTTAATCCTTAAAATAACTTTGCAAAAGGTACTTTTTTTTTTTTTTAATCCTCACATATGGAGACTTGGAGGGTAAAAATGGCTGGTCCCACAGAGGGCCAGAAGGTGGCGCTGGAATTTGAACCCAGGTCTTTCCGACCTCAGAACCCATGTCCAAGCCAGTCCCCTCTTCTCCACTGCCACACGAATGCACTGGTCCCTGCCTCACAGCTGATAGCCTGGTGGAGGATGGGCATGCAAACAGGAAGTTGTGTTCACATAAATGGGACCGAATACTTTAAGGCTCCTGGTGCCTTTCAGGGCACATGTCACAGGTTGGGTTCTCCTGGAAGCAGAGGCTGAGACAGTCATGGGGTGGAAAAGGCTTTGTGAGCAGGTAAGAGCTGAGCCAGGAAAAGGGATGAAGCAGGATGGGGCAGGGGGAGCCATGGGATCAGGAGGCAGGCTGACCCAGACTCTACCAGCCCAGCAGGGACCTCCTGAGGGAGGGCTGTGTGGGGCAGAAGTGGCCAGGCCCTGGTACCCATCCGTGCTCATTCACTGGCCAAGGGCCACCCCAGAGGAATGTGACCTTGCTCAAAAGCTTGGGTTAAAAGGTCTATCAGTCGGTGCATGAATAAACAAAATCTGGTCTGTCCATACCCTGGGACACCATTTGGCCATAAAAGGGAATGAAGTTCTGATACATGCTACAATGGGGATGAACCTTCAAAACATTAGGCTAAATGAAGGATGCCCGGCACGTAGGGCCACATGGATATTCTATGTTGTTATTATGCATTAAGCACTTTATATGCATTATTATGTTTAACTTTTAAAATGACCTTGTGAGGTCCTCTTTTTTTTTTTTTTTTTCCTTAATTTTCCTAAGCGGATACTTGAAGGGCCATGCATTGTATGATTCCATTTGTATGAAGTGTCCAGATGAGGCAAATCCACAGAGACAGAAAGCAGACTAGCAGTTGCCAGGGGCTGGGAGCTGGGGGGTGGGGACAGCCTTCTCACGGGTACAGGGTTTCCTTTGGGGGTGATGAGAATCTCCCAAACTTATATCGCGTTGACGGTTGCACACGCTGTAAATACGCTAAAAAGAACCGCATTGTATACTTTTAGGGGGGAGAATTATATCTCAGTAGCTATGTTTAAAAAAACAAAAAAAAAAGAACATAGGGTTCAAGTCCCTGGAGGATATTTACAGCTAGAGGCTGTCAGCTGACCCTGCCCCTTACAGCTGAGACACAAATTCTTTCTTGAAGCGGCGAATCCGACAGAGCATCCACGTGTCGGCCAGACCACGGGGCACTGACAGAATGTTCACCAGCCCAGTCGTCCTTTCGGGACTGAACTGGTGTCCACACCGGCATGCTTCACGGTTGACCAGCGTTGATCTGTGTTCCCGCTGTCAGGAGGGACCCCAAGGCAGCCAGGTGCTGGTGTGGTGGCTGACTTGCTGACCTTGTGTGGGCACGAGAGATGCGGGGAGAGGGCAGTGTTGCCAGAGTTTGGACACCGGGCCTGCCTGGACCCGGGGAAAGCCAGAATTTTTAGAGTCTTCCTGTGTCCAGTCTGAGAGCCACTGGTATAGCTGGCGCCCCGAGTTGGCAGAGACCGGCTAGTCCTGGAGTGTAGCTCTAGCTTGCTTTCCACTTGTCCACTGTCATTTTTTTTGCCTTAAGCTCATCTGCCTTTCTCTTTGGGAAAAGTTTGCAGAACTTTCTGACTTCCAGTGATGTGCATTTCATGATCATCTAGGAAGTGTCTGGGTGGCCGTGTGCAGAGGAATTATTCTCTTTCTTCCCAGTGGTGATGGAGGCAGAAATGTTTCAAGGACTCTCAGATGGAGACGGATTATGCAGGAATTTGAACCTGGGGTCACTCTCCTTACACCGGACTGGGGCACTTTGCACAGCGCGTGCTGAACCGCCAGGCGTGCTCGTTAATTTCCCAGTTAATGACAGTCGTGGAGACTGTTCTTCCTGCCCCCTGGAGAGATTTTAGAGGTGGGCCGTGTAGATTTGCCACTATCAATTATGCACAGTTTTAAACAAGAAATGGCCAGTGGGAACCTTGTTTTCTGAAGGAGTGGGGAACCGGCGGGGAGGGGACCCCGCAGCGGCTACCTGAGGGCAGGAGGCATGCTGCGCAGGGGTTTAAAATGAGGTTGAGACGTTTGGCCTTTTGTTTTCAAATTGTACTCTTGTCAGAGTAGAAAAGATACATAGTAAAAAATTTAAAACTGTGGCCGGGGACTTTTCCGGTCTCCAGGGAAGCCTTGCATCCAAACCCTGTCCAGCATCGCATTCTGTGACGGGAATCAGGCTGCACCTGTGGCTGAGTGGACCCGGGGGCCGATCCCAGAGAGCTGACGGGGCCGTCCCTGTGAGATGGAGTAGGGCCTTGCACGGCATCACAGCTGGTTCCCTCACGTGCTAATCCACTCCTTCGCTGCACGTTTATTCAGCCCTCCCCACGTCCCCGCACGAAGGTTGCAGCACAGACAAGGCAGCCCAGCCCCTGTCCTCAGACAGCTCCTCCCACAGGGTACTCAGAGGTGTGGATCCTTCTGCAGCTGACCCAGTTCTTATTTTTTGTTTTTTGGATGGTCTGTGCATAATTCACTTGTTTCCTCTAACCACTCTCTCCCAAGTCCTACCATCCTCAGCTCCATTCATCTTTCATTCCCATTAGAGTCCTCTAACAGCTTGCCCATCCCTCACTGCCGTCCCCACATGCAGCCACCTCTAGACACGATGCGGCCTCTCCCTGCCCTTGGACTAGGCGGAGGCCTTGTCCTGACGCGTCCATAACAATGGTTACTCCTGCTTTGTGCTATCCAATGGCCCCACTTGTTGCAGTCATATGAGGACTATTTTGCAATAGCTTTGATGTTGCCTCACCTCTCTGATGTGTCAGGGGCACACGTTTTAAAGGTGAGCAGACCATTCCACTGTACAGTGTCACCTTGCCTTCTTTCTTGGTGGCTCTCCTTTCTCTCCGTTTCCTTGCTTCAGTGGCAGTCATTGAAAGTTCCCCTTTGAGAGACGACCCCTTGATTATATCAAAGCTTGAGAGCCACTGCTGCCTACGCTCCAGCCCCGAAAAAGGGCTCCGCGTGGCAGAGGCTGAGTCTTGGTTTAAAGCGTGGATAATGTCGCTGCCTTCCTTCCGGGCTTTGAAGGAACTGGGGAAGGAGGAGTCGTTTGAGCCTTTTTCAGGAAACTGTTTTCCTGGACCAGACTTTCCCAATTTGAATATCAAATTTGGAAACACAAGGTACTAAGGGATCTATTTGTGCGTCCTCCTTTATGTCATTGTGCGTGTAATTCACATTTGTACGTAGTCTGGTTGCAAATCCTTTATCAGACATAGATTTCATAGTTATTTTCTCCCAGTCTATGGCATCTCTTTCATTTTCTTAAGGTCTTCTGAAGAGCAGAAGTCTTCAATTTTTAGATTTCTAATGAAATCTAATTTATCAATTTAAAAATCTATGTGTCATGATTTTGGTGTCATATGTAGGAACTCTTTAACCCAAAGTCACAGAGATTTTCTTCCAGAAGTTTAATTGTTTCAGGTTTATATTTAGGTTCGTGATCCAGTTTGATTTAAATTTTGTGTATGGTGTGAGGTATGGGTCAAGATTATTATTATTATTATCATTATTTGCATATGGACATCTAATTATTCCAGCAACACTGGGTGAAAAAACCATCTTTCTCCATTGAATTGTGTTGGTACCTTTGTTGAAAAGCGATTGGTCATATTTGTGTGAGTCAACTTCCAGACTCTTTAATCCATTGTGTCTAGCCTTTCACTAACACTCATACTGTCTTGACTGCTGTGGCTTTGTAGTAAACCTCAAAATCAATTTGTTCTGCTTTTTCAACGTGTTTTAGTGATTCTAATTCTTTTCCAGGAAAACGCTCCATGTAAATTTGAGAATTAACTTGTGTGGAATCTTCAGAACACCTTCTTGTAATTTAGATTAGAATTGCATTGAATCTGCAGATCTAGTAGGATTGACATTTTAACACTATTGAGTCTCTGAGTCCATGAACATGGTATAGCTCCCCATATGTATTTAAGTCTTTGGTTTCTTTCACCAGTGTTTTGTAATTTTCATCAGACAGATCTTATACATATTTTGTTAGCTTTATACCTAAGTATTTCATTTTTATATTATAGTAAATGGTACTTTAAAATTTCCGTTTCCAGTTGTTTATTGCTAGTGTCTTGAAAAGTTGGTTTATATTTTGTTTATTGATTTTGTAGTCTGTGAATTCACTAAACCTACTTATTAGCTATAGTGACCTTTTTGATGATTCTTTGGGGCTTTGAATTAGATGATCGTGTCATCTGCAAATAACACAATTTTATTTCTTCCCTTTCCATTTGTATGCTTGCTATTTCCTTTTCTTGATATATTGCACTATCCAGGACTTCCAGTAAGATGTTGAATAGGAGTTGTGAAAATGGACGTCCTTGCTGTGTTCCCAATCTCAAGGGGGAAGCATTCAGTCTTTTTTCTTTTTTAATTATTTATTTATTTATTATTTTTCTATTTATTTATTTATTTTGGCTGTGTTGGGTCTTCGTTTCTGTGCGTGGGTTTTCTCTAGTTGCAGCAAGTGGGGGCCACTCTTCATCGTGGTGCGCGGGCCTCTTGCTGTCACGGCCTCTCTTGTTGCGGAGCACGAGCTCCAGACGCGCAGGCTCAGTAGTTGTGGCTCATGGGCCTAGTTGCTCCGCAGCATGTGGGATCTTTCCAGACCAGGGCTCGAGCCCCTGTCGAACCCGCGGATTCTCAACCACTGCGCCACCAGGGAAGCCCAGCATTCAGTCTTGATGTTAGCTGTAGTGTTTTGGTAAATACCTTTTATTAGACTGAGGAGGAAGTTACCTTCTATTTCTAGTTTGCTTATAATATTTATCAGGAATTGATATAAATTGTGTTAAATGCTTTCCTACATCTATTGAGATGATTATATAGTTTTCTTCTTTAGTCTAATAATATGGTTATATTGATTGATTTTCAAATATCGAACCAGATTTCATTACTAGGCTAAACCTCATTTATTGTAATGTATTATTCTTTTTATGTATTGCTGGGCTCAATTTGCTAATATGTTATTGAGTATTTTTGCATCTGTATTCATGAGGGATATTGGTCTATAGTTTTCCTGTAGTGTCTTTGTCTGGTTTTTGGTATCAGGGGAAGGCAGCCTAATTAATTAAGTTCTATTCTTTCCTTTTCTATTTTCTGAGTATGTATAGCACTGGCCTTATAATTAGTATAGAATTAGTACTATTATAGGTTCATATTTTTTGGGCCATCCATTTATTTGTATACATATGTATATTAAGAACCTCATTAAATTGTAAACTTATTCAAGGCTAGAAATCCACCCCTCCTCCTACCTTCATCATAATGTCTATTAACCACACCGTTGTGCTCATTTTTTTTTGTGGTAAAATATGCATAACATAAAATTTAATATTTTAACCTTTTGTTTTTGGCCATGCATACAGCATGTGAACTCTTAGTTCCCCGACCAGGGATCGAACCCATGCACCCCTGCAGTGGAAGCCTGGAGTCTTAACCACTGAACCATCAGGGGAGTCCCCTATTTTAACTATCTTTAAGTGTACAGTTCAGTGGTACTAAGTACATTCTCCTTGTGCAACCATCACCTCCATCCATCTCCAGCACTTTTCCATCTTCCCAAACTGAAACTCCATCTCCACTAAACAACAACTCCAAATTTCCCCTTCCCCCCAGCCCCTGGCTCCCACCATTCTTTTTTTTTTTTTTTGGCCGAGCTGCTTGGCTTTGAGGGATCTTAGTTTCCTCACCAGGAATCGTACCCGGGTCCCCTGCAGTGAAAGCGCTGAGTCCTAACCACTGGACCATCAGGAAATTCCCCCACCATTCTGCTTTCTGTCTTTATGAATTTGACTAATCTAGATACCTCATGTAAGTGCCATCATATAATACTTACCCTTTTGTGTCTGATTATTTCACTTAGTGTAATGTCTTCAAGGTTCATCCATGTTGTAGCAGGTGTCAGGATTTCATTCCTTTCTAAGGCTGAATGATATTCCATTGTGAGTGTATGTCACGTTTTGTTTATCCAGTCGTCCATTGATGGACGTTTGGGTTATTTCTGCCTTTTGGCTGTTGTGAATAATGCTGCCGTGAACTTGGGTGTGCAAATATCTATTCCAATTTCTGCTTTCCCTTATTTTGGGTATATATCAGAGGTGGAATAGCTGGATCACTTGTTGCACCATTTTACATTCCCACTAGCAATGCACAAGTGTTCCACTTTCTCCACAATCTCACCAGCCAACACTTGTCATTTGCTGTTTTTTTAAAATATTTATTTATTTGGCTGCGCCGGGTCTTAGTTTGCGGCACGCGGGAACTTCGTTGGCGCGTGCGGGATCTAGTTCCCTGACCAGGGATTGAACCCAGGCCCCCTGCCTCGGGAGCACGGTATCTTAACCACTGGACCACCCGGGGAAGTCCCTTTGCTGTTTTTTTGATAATAACCATCCTGATGTGTGTGAAGTGGTATCTCATTGTAGTTACATCATGGTGCTTTGTATGGAGTTTTGCACAGAGTAGAGACTTACTGGTTGAGATCAAGAGGCTAATAAGGGCAGACCCCTGCCTCTGGACAGAACTGGACATCATATTTATTTAAAGCCAGTTATTATATGTCATATCTCTCAATTTATCAAATCTATCCATGGGTCCAGAGAAAATTCTAGCCCTCTGTCCCCAGTGAGTTTAGCTCTGGAGCAGGGGGTAAGCTTCAAGGCCTTTGAGGAAGAGGCTTCCTTTGCTCCCCAGACAGAGCCCCAGGCAGTATGATCAGAGGGGTCATAATGGGGGTGGGTCAGGAGATCCCCACTGTCATTCACTGTCTGTCATCAGTGCCCTGGGTGACAGAGTGTGAGCCCTCGCCTCTCTGGGACTCAGTTTCCCCATCTTGTACACTGAGCGATTGAATCAGAGCAGTGGTTCTCAAAGTTGGCTGCATACAACAATCACTTGGGGAGCTTTTAAAAATCTCCACTCCCAGGCCTCCCCTTGGGCCAATTATAGCAGAATCCCTAGGTGTGGGGCCCAGGCCTCAGTATTCTCAAAGCTCCCCTTCCAGTTCCAAGGTTTGGCCAAGGTGAGACCTGAGATAACAGCCATGCTTCCCATACCTGCCTGAGTATGAGGATCACCTGAGCTGCTGACTTACAAATACAGGTCTCACAGCTCCTCCTGTGGAGGACTCCTCCTGGGAGGGCTGCCTGGAATGTTTTGTTTTGTTTTTTAATAATTATTTTTTGAAGAATAGATGATTTACAATACTGTGTTAGTTTCAGGTCGGAATCTGTGTTTTAGACAAGCCCTCCAGATGATCCCCGACATCAGGCAGATCTGGGAGACACGGGATCAGAGCGGCACTTCTCCAGCCTCGATGTGCACACACATCCCTCTAGGTCTTGTGAAAATGCAGACTCTGATTCAGTGGGTGGGTGGTGGGGCTGGTACTTTTGCTGCTGGTCCAGGGACCCCACTTTGAGGGGCGAGGGATTAGAGGTACCTTCCACCTCCCTCCTGAGGCAGCCACCAGCCTGAAATTCTGCAAACCCCAAGGCAGGCGTAGCTCCCTGCCCTGGTGAACCCAAGCACATATGCCAGGGGTGTCTCTGCCCGGTGCGCCCTGCTTTGAATATTCTTTGCTTTCACATTCTGTCTTTCCTAGCTGTTACTGTAAATGATACCCAAAACCGGCAGGTGGGGCACGCACAGGGCAGCAGAGCTGAGTGGGCTCCCCGCTCTCCCCGCCACCTGGCTGTGGCCACCAGGTCGCCGTGAGCCTGGCTAATCAGCTTCCAGCGTGGAAGCGCAGCTCCTCCCCAGCGAGGCTTTTCCCAGCGACGTGTTTCAAGTACCAATTTGGTGTCCTTTGCGCTTCTGATCTCGCCAGCCTTTCACAAGCCATTCCCTTGAATGACGACAAGCGATCTTGATATGCTGGGTTAAAAATCTTTCAATGGGGGCTCCTTTGTTTACGAAGCAGCATCCATTATCACGGATTTCCAAACTGGCTCCCTTTCTACTGGCGTCGGCATCCGGAGCGGCACCGTCAGCCGCCAGCTGCGGTGACAGCCACGTTTTGGTGTTGCTGGTGGGCCTCTCAAGTTCTGGGGGTGCGGGGGGGGGCAGGCATGTTTGGAGTGTAAGAGATGAAAGCACATTGAAACATCTGTGCTCCCGTGTTCAGACGCTCCTGATCTCGCATGTTTTATTTGGAGGCTGTTATTTTGAGGCACGTGGGGAATGGAGATCATTGTCGAGAATGCGTGCGGGGGGAAGAGGTGGGTTTTCATGGCTCCCGCCCACACCCCAGGCTGTGCTCACTTCGTGGAGGGGAGGCTGCAGCTTTCATCAGCTACCAGCGAGGGGCTTCTTGGCAACTGGGCAGAAGTGAACCTCAGCAAACGGTGTGGGCAAAAAGAGAAGAAAGTCAGTGGGAGACGCTAGTCTTTTTAAAAATTTTTGGCTGCGTTGGGTCTTCGTTGCTGCGCAACGGCTTTCTCTAGTTGCGGCCAGCAGGGGCTTCTCATTGCAGTGGCCTCTCTTGTTGCGGAGCACGGGCTGTAGGCGCGCGGGCTTCAGTAGTTGTGGCTCGCAGGCTTAGTTGCTCCACGGCATGTGGGATCTTCCCGGCCCAGGGCTTGAACCCATGTCCCCTGCATTGGCAGGCGGATTCTTAACCACTGCGCCACCAGGGGAGCCCGGGAGATGCTGGTCTTGAAGGAGAGCATTTGGCTCACGTTTGACTCTTTTTTTTTTTTTAATTTACACATTTTCCAGAAGCAGGTGTGGAGAGACTAGATGTAGTAGATGGCCTTTGAATAACAATTGCAGGAAGCCCAGCTCAAACTGGTTTATGCAAAAGAGATTTATGTATTCATGTCGGGGAAACATTGAGGGGCGTTTGGCTTCAGGTACAGCTTGATCCAGGGCACCAAACAGTGTCTCTCACCATCTCTCTGCTCTCTCGGGGTGGGCTTTATTCTCGGGTAGGCTGTCTCTGGGTGCAGGCCCCAGGCAACCCCAGGCTCCCGTGCCAACAGTTTAGCAGCCCCAGAAAAAGTGAAGCTCCTTTCTCTCTGGCAAGCCTTGGGGCAGCCTCTCATTGGCCTGGCTTCGATCAGGCTGCACCCTGACCCAACTTCTGTGGCCAGGAGGAGCTGGCACTCAAATTGGCCACACCTGGGCCTCCCTCATGCCCAGCCCCACAGCCCGGGGATGAGATAACTCCAAACAAGTCATAGGGATAAGTGGGCATCGGGGTGGCTCCCCAGAGGGGCTCAGGAAAATCGCCAGGAAGCAGTGTGAAGACAGAGTGCGGCATCTGGGGCGGCCCAGCTCTGCCACCTCCTCACGTCAGCTGTGGCCACATCCTTCATTGCCCTGTGAAATTCAGACCGGTGACTCCTAACCCTTTTTAAGAACCAGGACCCTTTTGAGAATCTGTTGTGAAACATGGATCTATCCCTTCCCAAAAATCACACGTACTCCATAGTTTGTGTGTAATTTCCAGGGGTCACAGGACCTTCAAGAGTGCCTGGCCCAGGTGTTCTCCAAGGCAGCGGATTCCAGGCACCGGGTGTGGGGAGGGGGGAATACTGGGCGCCCTCCATTGTCTGCTGAATCAGCATTTCTGGGCCAGGGTGTTGGCATGCAGCAGAGTCACAGTCTCCCAAGGGGATTCTGATGCACCTGGTCCCTGGGAATCAGGGAAACGCCGATCCCTTCCAACCCCGGAATTTAGCATCATTCTCAACTCTACCAGTTGGTTGAGTTTTTTGGCTGGGATGGAGGAAAGTCAGTCAGGAGGCAGAGAGAGTATATAAATAGAGCACTAGAATGGGGTACCACCTGTTCACTTATTCCTTCCTTTCCTGAGTGCTTCCCGGGTGTCAGGACACTGGCTGGGGGCTGGTCATTGCTCTGGCCCTAGGGGTGGCACCTGGGCCCAAGAGGCTGGTCCAGGGCCCATGGGGACCAATGTGCCACTGGACCCACTAAAGCTTGGCCTCTTGGCAGCCTGATCAACACATCTGGTGAATTCCTGGGATGCCGGTGAAGGCTTCTTGTTCACTAACTTAGGAGGAGACAGAGGATCCACCCTAAAAATACTCCCCACCCAACTGTGAAGGGGGGAAATCGCTGAGTACGTTTTTCTTACACTTAGAGGTGCTTTTCGCCTGAATTTACTTACTCGGAAGTGACATGAACAAGGTGTTGGGTGCACAGTGAGGCTGTCCCCGCTACCGCTGTCACGGATGTCGTCCCCAGTGGAAGTTGCATCAGCCATGGGATGCTGATGTCCGAGATGACGACTCTGTTAAATGTCCTGTCTCAGCCCTATACGATGGGCTGGTGAACACAGGGCCTCACTGCAGAGCCTGGTACACAACAGGCACTCAATAAACATAGGCATGAATTAATTAGAGTAATGAATAAACAGTAAGTGAGCCATAGAATATTCTAGAACTTATTTTTTTAAAAACAAACGGAGATGGTTTGATACCAGAAGACAGGCCCTGGATTAGATCTGTGGGGAAGAGCTAGAACACTTGGTCCTTCACCCCGACCCGCTCCCCCCAGCCGGACCCCAGTCAGAGCGGTGGCACCTCCCACCAGTTCCATTTGCCTCCCGACTGACACGGGGCGGTAATGCTTTGCGGTAGGGCCTGTCCTACACAGAGTGAGAGGCTGAGCAGTACCCCTGGCCTCCACCCACTAGATGCCAGTAGCACTCCCCCCGCCCCCTGTTGTGACAGCCACAAACATGTTGCCAAATAGCTTCTCAGGGCAAAATCAGCCCTGATTGAGAAACTCTCTCCTCAGGTTTTATATAAAGAAAGGCTTCCCAAGGACAGATATCGTATTGTATCTCTTGTATGTGGAATCTAAAAAAAATGGTACAAATGAACTTATTTACAAAACAGAAATAGAGTCACAGATGTAGGAAACAAACTTATTGTTACCAAGGGGGGAAGGAGAGGTGGGATGAATTGGGAGATTGGGATTGACATGTACACGCTACTCTATATAAAATAAATAATTAATAAGGACCTACTGCATAGCACAGGGCACTCTTCTCAATACTCTGTAATGACCTATGGGAAAAGAATCTAAAAAAGAATTGATATATGTATAACTGATTGACTTTGCTGCACAGCAGAAAGTAACACAACACTGTAAATCAACTATACTCCAATAAAAATTTTAAAAGGAGGGCTTCCCTGGCGGCGCAGTGGTTGAGAGTCCGCCAGTCCGGGAGGATCCCACATGCCGCGGAGCGGCTGGGCCCGTGAGCCATGGCCGCTGAGCCTGCGCGTCCGGAGCCTGTGCTCCGCAACGGGAGAGGCCACAGCAGTGAGAGGCCCGCGTACCGCAAAAAAAAAAAAAAAAAAAAAAAAAAAATTAGAAAAGGTAAAAGAAAGACTTCCACCGCCAAAGAGGAAGGGAATTAAACCATTTGAACTAGGGGTTCAGGAGATGGATTCTCAGGCAGGCCCAGTCGGAGTCCTGAGTTATCAGAAGTGAGAGCTGTGTCTTTTCTGCTGGGACTATTGATTTTGAGGGTCCTGCTTCCTTGGGTCCAGGACTCCTCTGTGAAAGACAAAGTGAGGAAGCCCTGCACTAAACTTGTCACATGCTTCTTTTCCTTACATCTTCAACACCAGCAACTATCACTGCACCCATTTTGCTGGTGAGGAAACTGAGTCTGACAGAGGTTGTGTTAGTGGCCCAAGGTCGCCCAGCAGGTCCACAGTGGAGGTGAGATTCTAACCCAAGTCTGTGTGACTCCAGAGAACACGCTGTCCTGCCACAAGGATGGGGCATCTGCTCCCCAAAGCTCACCTGAGTGATGCCCCCCCCCCCACAGAGTCCCCCCTACCCCCGGGAGAGATGGGCGCTGGGCACCATCCCTGAATCAGGGTGCGGAGAGCTTCCAACGGCAGGGCGGCCGCGCCTGCATCTTTCCCAGGTGACCGTCCAGAGTCTGATACTCCGAGCCCTGAGTGATGGCCACCGAGGCTCCACCCACTCTCGGGGGCTGATGCCCACCCTGGTCTCGGACGCGTCCAGCCTGCGGTTCCCTCCAGCTGACCATGGTGCTTGTTCTTCCTCGTAGGGTGTTTTTCCTGAATGTGCCATTCGATTCCATCATTGAGCGGCTGACCCTGAGAAGAACCGACCCTGTCACAGGAGAAAGGTTTGTGCCAGGCTCCACGCCCCACCAGGGACCCACTCTCCCTATGTAGCTGACCGATGCCAGGGCGGGGCTGCTCCAGGGATGACGCCAGTGACGACTGACAGAAGACTCTAGAAAGGGGGTTCCCCCAGCTATTGCTCCTCTGCGCTTCCTGTCGGCCCCTCTATTCCTGGAAGAGCAGCAAGAAAATTAATGTCCGGGGCTCTACAGCAGTTGTTGAAATGTTCGCCGGCTCTGTCCTGGGCTCAGCGGGTGAAATGGCGCTCCAGGCCTCTGCTGTGACCACAGTACATCCCAGATGTGGTTGCTGTTCAGACGCGTCCCCTCGGGAACCAGTTCACCTTCGAGCCCTCCCACAGCTACGGGGGTAAATCCTGAGTTTTATTCTGCATCTGACCGAGTACAATCACTGTGTTGGTGTTGAAATCCAATTTATAGTCTCTGCGATTGCAAAGAGGTAGAAGCTTCCATCTTCCCAGTAATCAAGGCCCTGTTTCTTGGTCACCAGACCACGTTTCTCAGTAGGGAGTGAGGAGGGGCTCGAAGGAAATACCAGGATTTTCCTGAACTATAGGTCTGATCTGTCGCCTTGCTGCCGGGGGACATCTTTTCACTGACCTGTGTCAAGTACCATGACCTTCACGCTGCCATGCCCCTGGGGTCTCTCCAGCAGTGACGGTGGCACTTCCCGTCATCTCTGCTCACACTTGGTGTTATAATGTCCCATCCCCCGTTGGACTGTGAACTCCATAAAGCCAGAGGCAACTGCCTTGCCTGCCGCTGCGTCGTCAATAGCAAGTGTGTACCAGGCGTCCATGGTAGCTGATAAATACCGTTTGGAATGAGGAAGAGAAGAAAGGAGAAAGGAAGGGAATGAAAGGAAGAAAGGCATCCGGCCCTCGGTATATTACTATATTCTGTCCTATTACTGACCTGCATGTTTCCCTCCTGGGCAGGGCCTAGGCTTTGGGTCTCTCTGCGGCTCCCGGACCCAGCTGAGGGTGTGCACACAGCTGGTGCAGAGTAAATGTTTGGTGGTGGTGGTGATGGTGACCAGCTTGCTCGGCAGTAGGACAGAGGGCCCCTTTCTGCCCTGTCCTCTGAGCTGGACCAGGGGTCACCTGCTTCCCCTCCTCTCGCAGGTCCCACCTCATGTACAAGCCACCTCCGACCATGGAAATCCAGGCCCGTCTCCTGCAGAGCCCAAAGGATTCTGAAGAGCAGATCAGGCTCAGAACGGAGCTGTTCTACAGGAATTCCGCTGAGCTGCAGGAGTTCTACGGGCAGGCCATCACCCTCAACGGGGACCAGGACCCGTACACGGTCTTTGAATACATAGAGAGTGGGATCATTAATCCCCTGCCCAAGAAAGTTCCCTGATGGCTTAAGAGCAAAGGAGCATCCCCCAGGGGAACAAAGTTAATCCTTCTCCCCCGACCTTCTGGAAACTCAGCCAAGCCAATAAAGAGTGCGGAGTGCAGTCTCGTGTGTCCTGAAGGTGAGGCGGCCAGAAGGTTGCCTCGTTTGGGGGTCTGGGAGCACAGGACAGGCAAAGTCCCGGAGACCAGTCAAGCAGAGCGCTGCGGACCAGGTCAGACCTGGGATGCGCTGTGGCTCCAGCACCAATGTGCTGTGCACCCTGGGATTGTCACCCGATCCTCGGAGCCCCTCGTTTCTCACAACTAAGACGGGGTAATAACAGTCCCTGCCTCACGGGGTTGCTTTGGGACTAAACGGGATGAGGCTGGTGAAGCGCTCAGCACAGAGCCTGGCACAGGCTGTGCTCTCAGGAAATGCAGTTTTACCGAAGCCGCTGTCTCTAGAGCAGCCTGTCCAGTAGAGCTCTCTGGAATGAGGGGCATGCTCTCTGACCGTCCAACACGGCACGAGCTGCAGGTGACTGCTGAGCACGGGGAACATGGCCACTGCAACTGAGAAGATGTTTTTAAAATTGCCAAAAAGAAAAATTGTCCTTGACGTTCGCTAATTTAAATGTAAATGGGGACTTCCCTGGTGGTCCAGTGGTTAAGACTCCGCGCTTCCGATGCAGGGGGCCTGGGTTCGAGCCGTACCTGGGGAACTAAGTTTCCACATGCCAAGCAGTGCGGCCAAAAAAAAAAAAAAAAATTAAATTAAATATTTCCTTGGTAATTGAAATTGATCTGTGGGAAAAGTAAATTTGCTTAAAAAAAAAAAATGTAGGGACTTCCCTGGTGGCGCAGTGGTTAAGAATCCGCCTGCCAATGCAGGGGACACAGGTTCGAACCCTGTCTGGGAAGATCCCACATGCCGCGGAGCAACTAAGCCCGTGCGCCACAACTACTGAGCCTGTGCTCTAGAGCCCACGAGCCACAACTACTGAGCCCGCACGCCTAGAGCCCGTGCTCCGCAACAAGAGAAGCCACTGCAATGAGAAGCCCGCTCACTGCAACGAAGACCCAACACAGCCAAAAATAAATAAATAAATAAGTTTATATAAAAGAAAAAAATGTAAATGTCCACATGTGGTGAGTGGTTGCCATGTCAGGGCAGCTCTAGACACACTTAGCTGTTTCCTGAGACCTGCTGGAGCCCCTCAGAAGGCCTGCCTTCACCTCCCACCAAAATAGCCCCTCTGGGTCCCCCAGAGCCCACAGGACCAGGAGGAGCCCCTGGAGGGACAGGACAGTGACATCTTAGGCTGACAGAGCTCTTGATCCTCTTTCATGAGCCCCCTCCCCCCACCCAGTTATTTTTTTTTTCCCTCATTAGAAAGATACTTGGGTGATTCCCTCCATCGACAGCAGAGGACACTAAAGCCGCAGAGGGTAAGTGACTTGCCCGAGGTCACCCGGATCCATGGCACACCTGAACCCAGTGTTCTGGTGCTCTCTGCCTGCGGGCCTCAGCAGGCCAGGCCAGCCGGGGCCCAGGACTCCAGCCTCCGGGCTCTGGGCAGCTCGGGGACTCTACGCCTAATGGCTAAAGCCCCTTCCAGCCTGGAGCAGCCCAGAGTCCCTCCAGCAAAGATCTGACCCTGGCGCTGGCCACAGTAGCCAGTGACGTGCCAGCCAGCAGCTGGGGTCCTTGGAGCCAGGCCTCCGGGCCTGCCCTCCTGCCTCTGCCCCGTCACCTCAGACTGAGCCCTGGGCCTGCCCTAGCACCTCCCGGGGCTGGGCCCTCTCTCCAGAGGCAGCATCCTGGCCTCTGCACCTCCCCCTGCCTCGTGGCTCAGCCTCCCGACTCTCTCTCCCCTCACACTGCGCGGGCACCGGGTGCCACCGCCTGAAACTCCATCAGGGCCTCCCCTGCCCAGGCCCCACTTCCCCCCAACCCCTACAGGGAAAACAGCAGCTACCCTGAAAGTCCCCTGACAGCGGGCTCCTGCGTATTAGGCCTCCTCAGGCCCTGGGAGGCCCCGGGAGAAGTCCCGGGTACAGACCACAGGGCCAGGTTGCTGTGATGAAACTCTGCCCACTTGTATCCGGCACCCCCTGACTGCAGGAGACAAAAGCAGGGAGGTGGCCAACACAGGCCTGCCTACCCCTCTGCGTGTCACTCCGGGTACCAGAGAATGTGGTCTCGCTTTACTCAGTGAAATGCCATTTGGATGTAGATCTTTAGCCAAGGACGTCATCAAATGCTCATGTACTAGTTCACATAGCAAGGCTTACTTTGTGGACGACCTCCTCTCTGGACTGCCCACACCCTTACCCCGCCTCTCCCTCCACCTGCCCCACCCCGTTAGAGCAGCTGTGCCAGCTCTGCGCCCCCTCTGTGAGGCAGGTGATGTCCCCGCCAAGAGTGTAGGTCCCCATGCTGCTGTGTGACCTTGGGCAAGTTGCTTCACCCCTCTGGATCCTTGTAAAATGAGAACAAGTAGTCACTGCCTCCTAGGCAATACTAAGCTTATATGGTGGGATGAAGTGATGAATACATACACCAAGGCTGAAAATAGGGCACGTAGTACATGCTCAATAAATGCAGCCCTTCTCAATTACATTCTCACAGCTCCCCTTGAGGTCAGTGCTGTCTTTAATCCCTAGATGAGGAAACTGGGGCTCAGAGGAGTCAAATAACTTGTGAAAGGCTGTGCGTGGTAAGTGGCAACAGGGGTCGGGACCTGAGTCACTCGCTGGTCCCAGAACTCCACGTGATGACCGGCGCGGCACCTGCTTCTCCCTCCGTCGCCGTCGAGGTTGCCAAGGGCCCTGCCTTTACCCCGGGGGAGCTCGTCCCCGCCGCGTCCCGGCGTCCCGAAGCCCCTGGCATCCTGGGTGCCCCGCGGCGGGGCCTTGGTTGGGCTCCGCGCCACCCTGGACGCGGGGACGGGGCTTCATTGAGATGTGCTCCGGCGCGCGGTTTCCGGGCGCGCCCTCCGGGAGTGCGGTGGCCCTGCCGCGCCGCCGGGTTGGCCCAACACGCTCCCGCTCGTGTAGATAGCTCCCCCGGAAACGACGAGCAAATAGTATTCATCTCACCCCCGCGACGCACAGTCCCTCCCGCTGCTTTGCATAGCAAAGCTTCCCCGCTCCAGGGTCGCAGGCTGCCGGGACAAATTAGGCTCTTCTAATTAGAGCCCTCAGCTCCAGGTCGCGGCCTAATTGGGAGGCCTGGCTGGAGTGTATTAGCATCCGGTTCCAGCCGCAGTGATACTGGCTGGGGGCTTCCTGGCCCAGGAGAGGCGGAGTCCGTGGCTGGAGGGCAAATGTGTTAATTTCCAGATCAGCCGCTGTGCTTGAAGTTAACCACTGAGGTCTGATTAAGGTAACTTGCAGAACAATCGCTGATGCTGTCATCATTAAAGCAGCTCCCTCGTTCATTTCCAGCCTCTTTCATCATGTTGTCACCACAAACTCTTTTCCCACCCGACACCCTGGCTCACGTCTGTGTGTGTTCGGCCCCGTCCCTTCCCTACTCCCCACCAGTGGGAAATCCCGATGGTACAGAGGCTCCTTTGGGGTGTCTGCCTGTCCCCACCCTGCGGCCTCCACAGGGGTTTCTCCCGTGGGACCTGCACCTGACTGCTGCTGCTGAGACGAGGGTTACACCTGTACTCTGAGCTGGCCAATCAGCTCCTCTCTCCCAGGAACTTGGAAAGGACTGAGGGCAGCTGGTCACTCTCTTCTTGCGGCTTGGAGGAAGGAGCGGGTGTCGGGGTCTGTCTGGCCTGTACGTAGCAGAGCAGTGCAAGTCTGCGTGGAGGAACCGAGAGAGAAGCAGACACGTGTCCGCCCCATTCACCCAACAGGTATTTACTGACTGTCTACCGTGCCGGGCACTGGGGATGTAACAGAGGAAAAAAGGACAAAATCTCTGCCCTTACGAGGCTTACATTTTACAAAGAAGATGACAGAAACGAGAGAGAAAAAGAGGCCACCTAATTTCTGATGGTTCCTGAGACCCATCTCTGACCCTGGGTCCCATGAAACAGCCCTGCACCCTCCCAGCCAGCTCCGCTTTTTTGTCTAGAGGGTCAGACAAGGTTCCTGGGCACGGGGGCATGGTTAGGACTCATCTGGAGGTGTGCCCAGGGCCAGGGGAGCAGGTGACAGGGAACTTAAATGTGGCCAGGACTCACAGGAGACCCCCTAGGGCAGGTGAAGGTGGCCTGGGGGCTGACTTCTGAGCTACAGGAGAGTTCAGAGGCATGAGAAAAAGTGACCTATTAGTTGATCACGGAATATGCTTCCATTAAAAGATTGAAATATAATTTTTTTATTTTTAGTTTTTTGCTGTACGCGGGCCTCTCACTGTTGTGGCCTCTCCCGTTGCGGAGCACAGGCTCCGGACGCGCAGGCTCAGCGGCCATGGCTCACGGGCCCAGCCGCTCCGCGGCATGTGGGATCCTCCCGGACCGGGGCACGAACCCTTGTCCCCTGCATCGGCAGGCGGACTCTCAACCGCTGCGCCACCGGGGAAGCCCTATAAATATTTTTTATTATTAAAATGTTACTTATAAAAAACTCAATACCTCTGAAGCCCATCGCTTAGGAAGTGAAACTCCCATCCTCGCCACGATAAAACCCTCCCTTATTTGCCATTCACTAGAGATGACCAAATTTAAAAGTTTGAAGGGAGGCATGGATGGATGCATGGACAGACGGATGAACGGACGGGTGGATAGATAGGTGGGTGTGAGCACAGCAATGGGACTGTATTGTATATACTACCCTGTTACCTACTTTCGTAAAGAACTGTGGTAAGAACACCTAACACGAGGTCTACCCTCTTACATTTTTCAGTGGACCGTATAGTGTTAACTGCAGGCTCATTGCTGTAAGCAGCTCTCCGGGATTTATTCATGTCACATAACTAAAGCTCTATACCTAGGGAAGAGCAGCCCTGCAGTCACCCCACCTCCACCAGCCCCTGGCAACCACCAGGCTTCTCTCTGCTTCTATGAGTTTTGACTATCTCACTTTTTTTTTTTTTTTTTTTTTTGGCCACGCTGAGCATCTTGCAGGATCTCAGTTCCCCGACCAGGGACTGAACCCAGGCCACGGCAATGAAGGCCCAGAATCCTAACCACCAGACCACCATGGAACACCCGAGTTGGACTATTTCAGACCCTGCATATAAGTGAGATCATGCAGTATTTGTCCTCTGTAACTGGTTGATGTCACTGAGCATAATGTCCTCGAAGTACATCCATGTTGTCACATAAGGCACCTTTCCTTAGCAAAACAGTTTCCTGATTTTTTTTTGTTCACCAGCAATCCAGGGCCATCAAATAAGCTACTGACCTACCAATCTGGTCATTCCTTCCCCAAGGCAAGAGGGCTGAGCTCTGCTCACAGCCGTCACTTCTGGTCAACTGTAGGCTGGTTTTTAGTGATACCCATGTGGTGAAGTCCAGTTTTTCCTGTTAAGCTCTTGTTGCCTTTGCAAATCTTTTCCACCTGATCCCTGGTGGAGGTTGGAATGACAATACTGGCATGTAATTTACATGTAACTGAGCTACTCTCAGAAACAGCCGGCCCTCCACTGATCTCCAGGCGGAGAGGAAGGACAAACAGGGACCTGCTCACAGGCCCAGGTATGAGGTGCTGTGCGTCGAACCTGCTGCCTGGGATTTATGGGGAGGTTGAAATGCATATGTGCCAGCATTAGGGTGTCATTCACAATGATAACTTTCTGTGCTCTTTACAAAACCACGAGAGCTTGGAGATCATCGTGTGTGATGGAGGAAGCTGCATGAATATAAACTTTCTAGCCACATCAACTTTACTGAGATATAATTCCCATGTTGTAGAATTCATCCATTTAAAGTATGTAACTTAACTGGTTTTTAGTGTATTCACACAGTCGTGCAACCATTCTTACTAATTTTAGAACATTTTGTTACCCGCTAAAGAACCCCCGTACCCATTAGCCATCACTCCCCATCCCCCCGACGTCTAGCTGTTAGCAACCAGTAATCTACTGTCTGTCTCTCTGGGTTTGCTTACTCTGGTCATTGCGTATAATTGGAATCTTACGATGTGTGGCCTTCTGTGACTGTCTTCTTGCACTTAGCATAAGATTTTCAGGTCCATCCATGTTGTAGGATATCAGTACTTCTTTCCTTTTTAACGAGGAATATAATATTCCATTGTAGGGATGTCCCATGTTTTATTTATCCATTCATCAGCTGACGGGCATTTGTGAGCTGTTTTCACTCTTCAGCTGTTATGGAAAACACGGCTATGAACATCTGTGAACAAGTTTTTGTGTGGACACATGTTTTAATTTCTTTAGGTGGATATCCAGGAGTGGAATTGCTGGGTCCTATGGTAACTCTGTGTTTAACCTTTTGAAGAACTGCTGGATTGTTTTCTGGATTTACCTTTTTACATCTCCATCGGCAGTGTCTGAAGGCTCCAATTTCTCTCTGTTCTTGCCAACACTTGTTATTATCTGTCTTTATAGCCATCCCGGTGTGTGTGAAGTGGTATCTCATGGTGGTTTTAATTTGCATTTCCCTGATTGCTGATGAAGTTGAGCATCTTTTCATGAGCTTGTTGGCCATTTGTATGTCTTCATTTGAGAAGTGTCTATTCAGGCCTTCTGCCCATTTGAAAATTGAGTTTTTCATCTTTTTATTATTGAGCTATGAGTTCTTATATAGCCTAGATGCAAGTCCCTTATCAGGCATATGATTTGCAAATATTGTCTCCCGTTCTGTGGGTTGTCTTTTCACTCTCTTGATGGTATTGTTTGTAGTGCAAAAGTTTTAAATTTTGACGGAGTCCAATTTATCTATTTTTTCTTTTGTCACTTGTGGTTTTGGTGTCACACCTAAGAAGACTTTGCCTAATCCAAAGTACATACATTTACTCCTATATTTTCTCTAAGAGTTTCTTAGTTTTAGCTCTTACATTTAAGTGTATATAGTCCATTGTGAGTTCATTTTTCTGTATGGTGTGAGGATGGGGTCCAACTTCATTCTTCTACATGTAGATATTTTAGCCACTTTGAAGAATGTAATTTTGTATCCAAGCAGCCTTCTGGGAGAGGCACTCTCTCAGTATGTGAAAAGCATCTGGAACACTTGCTAAAATGAAAATCCTGGGCTCCATCCCTGGAGATTCTGATTCAGCAAGTTCAGGGTGGGCCCTGGGGGGCTGTTTTTCTAGCAAACATCCTATTATTGACCTGTGTCTGTGGACCTGAACTCTGGGGATCACTGCATGGTTTTTGTGGAGGATCCTTGTGGTCAGAACATGGAAATTCAAAAGTAACTGGAGACATCCATCCCTGGCAACGTGGCAGATTAGATATCCTGGTGACCCTTCTTAAAACAAACCCCTACAGATTCTGAATGAAGTATGAAAAAAACCTCTAAAATTATAACTGGGCTGGCAAGAAAAAATAAAAAATATACAGAGACCAAAAATGATAAGAACGTACAAATCCAGATAGACAGGGGAGAGCTGACCAACAGAGGAGCCCGGGAAGTATCTGCTGACCCCTAGTGGCCCAGGGCTTCAGCTGAAATGGTCTCTGCATGGAGACTGGAGGAAAAACGCAGTCCCTACAGGTAGAAATAGAGCGGCGGAAGAAATACGTTTAATTAAACAGGGTTGCTGTCCAGAATATGCAAAGAACACCTCAATATTACCAAAATACAAGCAACCAACTAGAAAAGTGAAAACAGACATGACCAGATATTTCACAGAAGGAAACATGAATTATCAGTTAACTACAGTAGATGGAAAATGCTTAACCTCGTTAGTAATCAGAGAAATGAAGATTAGGGTCACGGCGATAGCTGCCTGCTACACCCACCACCAGCGTTTGACAAAGGCATCACCAAGTGTTGGAGAGAAGTTGGAGAAACTGGAATTCTCCTGCAGTGCTGGTGGGAGGGAGCATTGGGTTTTAACCATTTGGAAAACCGTGAAGCAATCATCTACTAATGCTACACGTGTCTGCCCCTCGACCTGGCAATTCCTCTCCTAGTATTGCCAAGAGAAATGCGTGCATATGTAGACAAACGTGTTAATAGCAGTTGTGTTTGTATTAGCCCTGAACTGGAAACAACGTGTTCATCAATCGTGGCACATTCATATAATTAAATGTTCCATGACAATGAAACAAACTCCTGACAAATACCCCAATATGGGTGAGTCTCACAGCCAGACCCAGAAGACTCTATGTATGATTCGATTTAGATGAAGTACAAGAACAGATGAAACGAATCACTGTTAATAGAAATCAGAAATAATTGTCACCTCTGAGCAGACCATTGCATAGGAGGGGCACAAGGAACCTTTGGGGGGCTGTAAACGTTCTCTATCAGTCTGGGTAGTAGTTACGCTCAAATCTTAAGCCATACACTTAATCGGGTATGTTATATGTTCATTTAAAAGCTGAATGCATTTGAGAGAGGCTTAAGTAGCACACACACGTGACTGAAGAGAAAACTATGAAGCAGGCATTTTACAGAAGGAAACATGAATAGCCAACTACATACATGAAAAAAGCCCGAACTTTTTAGTAACCAGGGATATGCATACCGTACTGGGATAGTGCCACATGCCCCCAGACTGGCAGTAATTTAACTGGCAGCTCCTAATGTTGAAAGAATGTGAAGCAGTGGAAGCTCATACAGACTGCCGGCGGGGGTGGGCAGGTTACCGGCTTTGGAAAGATCAGGGTCACCTGGTAGAGCAAAGCTGTG
Organism: Delphinapterus leucas; assembly: GCF_059928025.1. Classification (NCBI taxonomy): domain Eukaryota; kingdom Metazoa; phylum Chordata; class Mammalia; order Artiodactyla; family Monodontidae; genus Delphinapterus; species Delphinapterus leucas. Next base: position 121,151,595 of record NC_143134.1, on the reverse strand, counting down.
GTGCGTGTGGACCGGCAGCAATGAGAGGCTGCAGGTGAGTTAACAAGTGCGTTAGCATCACCTGAGGAGCTCGTGCAGCCTGGAGGTTCTAAGAGCCTCCCTCCTGCTGCCCGACAGATGCTTGCCTTCTTGGGTGCGGCCAGGCGTGGGCACGCTCTGAGAACAGTTTCGCATCATCAGGCACACATATCCTGCTACCAGCCTGAGTATGAAGCTGAAATGCAAAGAAGGGCAGAGCTGAGAGAATCAGGGAATTGGGGACTCAGACCTGGGGCTGGATGGAGTCACCCCTGACACCTGGCCTCCCCTGGGTGTCCCGGGAGACTCTTGGGGGCACCTGTCTTGACAGATCACCCCACTCTTCCAACACTGGTACGTGTCCCCCGTGAGAATCCTGAGCAGGGGCCCCGGGTGGCAGATGGTATGGTCTCTTGTCAAACAGTCAGCTGGAGGACAGTTCCCGTGACATTGTCAAAGCTTCTGTGATCTTCCTTTGCTTGTTTTAAGGAGAAAGTAGGGAAAGGGAGAGAAAGAACCTGAAAATGGAAGTACAGCCAAGTATGGCATTAGCCATGGTGGTGTCCTGGCAAGGACAGGCTCCTTCCCATTAACTGCAGAGAGAGGACCTAGGACTTCTGTGCTTCTCCCTTCCTTTCAAAAGCTATTTAATCATGTCTGGGGAGCATGGTTTATAGGGTGAATCACTGTCCCAGTTTCCATGGGACTGAAGGAACTGCGGGGCTTTCAGTTTTAAAACCAGGCCAGTCTTGGGCAAACTGGGACGAGTTGGTTGCCCGATCAGGCTGATCAAAGCTGGGACCCACAGGCCAGCTGCCCTCAGGGTTGGAGACACTTAGCAAAGCCTGGGGCAGAACACCAATGGCCCATCCTCTACAGCTGTGATCATAGCTGCAGAGTAAGAGGAGAAGTAGGGCAAGAAAGGAGGGAAGGAGGGACGAAGGCCACCAGGTCCGGGAAGCCCTTTCCTTCTGCAGAGTCCCTCCAGTGCCCTCTATTGACAAAGCTTAGCACCGTGCAAAGGAGAAGTGCTGAAGGAGTCCTGCCCATTATAGCAGAGCAGGCGCTAAAGGGTGAGTCTGGAGCTGAGCATTAAAAATTCAGTAAGTGGCACATGTGTACCACTGATTTGTTCCTTTTTATTGCTGAGTAATATCCCTTTGTGTGGATGGTCTAAATTTTGCTTATATATTTACCTATTGATGGGCATTTGAGTTGTTTCCTGGCAACAAAACTGCCATACATATTTCTATAGTTTCTTTTTGAGGATTCACTCTGACTCCAGAAACCTTGCTGATCTCACTTAACTCTGATAAGTTATCAATGGATTCTTTTATACTTTTTTCATACCTAATCATGTCGATTGAGAATATGATTTCTATTTTTTCCAGTCTTTATACCCTTCTCTCTCTTGCCCTGTTGCAGGGGTCTGAGACCTTTAGCACAATGTTGAATAGAGTGCTAATAGCAGGTCGCCTTTTTATCATTCCTGATCTCAGTAGAGAAGTTTTCAATATTTTACCATTAAGTATAAGATTTGTTATCAGGGTTTTTTAAGATATACTTTATAAAATTAGGAAGTTAATTGCTCCTATTCCAAGATTGCTAAAAGTCGGTCATCTTAAAAAATCATTATTGTTGAATTTTTAAAAACTTCTTATTTTATATCGGAGTAGAGCTGATTAACGATACTGTGATAGTTTCGGGTGTGCAGCACAATGATTTAGTTATACATATATATGTATCTGTTCTTTCCACAAGGCCAAAACTGGTATGTATTATTGCCCACTTGTACTATGCATTATGTCAGAAACCCCAGCTTCCTGTGAGATCAGGGTCACTTAGCCCCACTAGCATAATAATTTACTCCTTTGCCTGCTGGTCCACCAGTGTGAGGGGCCCCAAATTACCAGGCAGCGATTACAGTCTCAGTTCAGTGGGACACTTACTGTGTCCCTTGGTGGAAGCATTCCACATCCTCGGGATGCAGAGCCTCTAATTCCACCAAGCCTGACCTTGTGGTGATGGGAAGCAGAAATTCTTCAAATGGATCACAGGGAATGATGGTGGGGGGACAAATCCAGCCACTGCTTGGGGTCCCAACTCATCAATTCTAGCTCTTGGGCACATGGTATCATAGGATGGCTGTTGTTGATAATGGCTGTCTCATCCTGGATCTGATGGTACCCCACGTGTGATGCATGGCTCTGGTCACGTGGTCACTGGATGTCCCACAGGTCAGGCACTCAGTCTTCCCCAGAGCCCCGCAGACTGTGGTGGAGGTACGGCCCTGCCTAGGACCCTGGCGTCTGTGCTGCAGCTCGTCAGGGCTTTTTGGAAACTCCACGTGGCTCCATAATCTACACAGGTGTGTCTAGTTTGACTGGCTCTTCCAGGTCACCTGGCCAAGTGACAGGGCAGCTTGCACCGCAGGCTGGACCTGCCGTGGACCCCGCTCCGCAGCCTCCTGAATTTCTCAGTAAATGAGCCAGAGCCGTCTGCCAGTCCTAGGAGGCCCAGCAGGCACCTTTGTCTCTCGGTGGGAGGAGGTGAAGGCGCAGCGACTTCCTCTTTACCTCGAAGGGAACGTCACGCCCCAGCCCACTGGACGCGCACAACTTCCCTCATGTGGCAGGACCCGCAGGCAGGATGCTCAACTCCCTCTAGGCACAGAGATGCCCACATACCAAGAGCTGCCACTTCTTGTTTACCAAGTCGTTAGGATGCTGCCATCTGTGTCACAGACCAGCGCTAAGTTTTGTGGAATCAAAGTCAAATGTCCTCGGATTATACTGTGAAGAGCCGATGAGTGCCAGGGGAGGAGGGAAGAAATTAAGACTCAGGGGAAGACACCAATTTATTTTATTTATTTTTTTAAATTATTATTTATTTAATTTATTTATTTTTGGCCGCGTTGGGTCTTTGTTGCTGCGCGCGGGCTTTCTCTAGTTGTGGTGCGCGGGCTTCTCATTGCAGAAGACGCCGGTTTACAAACATAAAACTAGCTGACTTAGTTATTGACCATCAGAATGCCCTAGTGCATGTAGGTAACCAGCAAGTGGGTACTGAGTTGTAGTGTTTAAGTCTGTTTATGGACCTAGAGCCACAGTAGTTGCCCATCGTCCTAGTTTCAGTAAACAGCAGGTGTTTGTGCCAGTGATCTCACTGAGCTTACTTTGACGTACTGTTTTTCATAATTTTTGATCAGGTTCATGCTGACACTCTGTTCTTTTCTAATCCTTGGTTAGACTTGCTCTGACATTCTGTTGTTCGTAATTTTTTATCAGTACCTCCTACGGCTGCCCCCTACCGAGTATCTAGTATTGATGAGTCGCACCTTTTAGCTTTCCTCTGTGACGTGACATTTAAGTTCTCCCAAATATGAACTCCAGCTTTGGGGAAATGACCACAGCTTGGGTTCTCAAGCCCAGTTTTGGTTAAAATCCAACAAAACCCTAACTGTCCGCCCGTCGCTCACCCATAGGAACCGCCTGGTACAGGGTCCTGCACACCAAGGCTCTGATGGCCGCTCTAGCCGGCCCGTGGTGGTCATTCCATTTCCTGTCCTTTACCAGCCCAGGGCAACCACTAGGGGACGGGATCCCAGTATCGTTGACCCTAGGAAGGCCGATTCCTGCGCAGCACCTCTCACGGTCAACCTGGCCTAGGGGCAGCCGCCGCCAGGCTTCTCACTGACTCAGTGCCCACACCTCGGCTTTAGCCAGAGGGCGCCCCTGGTCTCTCCTGGGAAATGTGGTCGGCTGGGGGGCTCTCTGGCCTCACACAGCCTGTCTCATGTACCCCTCTCATCCTCACGCTGCAGGTCTCGTCCTCAGTCCCCTGAGGGCGGCTTCAGGGTCCAAGCTTCGATGAGCCGTCCATCACCACACAGGACTGTTTCCAGGGGTCCTCGTCTGAGCCACACAGAGTTTTTCCCCACCAATGAGCTCCCCTCTCCAGCCTCTGTTCTCCCTCCTGGCCCCAAACGCCCTGGTTCCTGCCCACAGGTCCTGCAGCTCCTTGGTGAGTACGCAGTGTCCTCCCCACGTGGGTGAGGCTGAAATTCACCCTAGTCATTGACCTGGAGGGAATGCAGGGAGTGAGGGTGGGTCTTGGAGAGGGAAGATATCATCCCGTGAGGCTCCAGGTCTTGGCTGGTCCCCAGGCAATCAGAGCTACTCTCCTTTATCAAGTGGGCGAGAATGAATCTGCTGGCCGACGGGATTCCAGGGAATCTGGGGATTCAGTATCTTCAAGACCCCATCCCAGATCTCAGCGTCCTGATTGGGAACTTCATTTTAGTCCAGATCTTCTTGGCTTTGCATTCAGGGCCCTTTGAGCTCCCAGGACGTTCCAGCAGCACTGAGGTGCCCATTGCTACAGTTAGCTACAGTTGGCATGTGAACTGATTCCAGGATCCCATCTTGAGGGGTTGCTTCCTGGGCTACTTTCAGGAAAAAGTACCAATTCGCCTTTAAGTCCCCCAGCAAAGCAGACCATGATTTAAGGACCTTGGTGCAAGTAGTTTATTTAGGAGGTGATCCAAAGAAGCACAGGTGAAGAAGTGAGGAAAGTGAGGCAGAGAAGGGGGCAGCCTTAAAGTGGTGGGTTAACAGCGGGTTACTGTTATGGGAAACTGGCTCAATCACACGAGGGAGGCCTGGGAAACTGTAGAACGCTGGTCAGAGAACTGCGACGCTGACCCCCAGTTCCCTGTGGCTCCACTGAGGGTGGGCTCTGGGGTGATAGCTTCCCCACACCTGTGGGTCATGGCCGAGGCAGCCACCTTGTGCTGGAGGAAGGCCTCGGGCAGAGATACAGACCTCAAGGCAGGAGGCTAAGCTGCCAGTCCGCAGATTGCTGGAGAATGGTTACTGCAGTGGCTGATAAACTCAGGAAAGCGAAGAGGATGAGAGGATAAATACTAATCTTAAAAGCAGCCAGAGGAAAAACAAGACAGTACACATGAGGGAAAATAAAACAATGGAGACCAGAAATCAATGGAACTAGATTTTTAATGTGCTGGGGTGGGGGGAAGGGGGCAGAATATGTATATATAATTTCTACTATATCCTGTGAAAATATTCTCCAGAGATAAGAGCAGAAAAAATAAAAATGAATCAATGCATATAAGCCATTTTCTAAAAAACAGTTAAATACATTTATTAGATAAACAAAAGCTAAGAACCTTTGTCCCCAGCAGAGCTGTGCTATCGTAAATGCTAAGGGAAGTCTTAGCATCATTAGAATGAAACCAAATGGGAACGTGGATCTACAGGAAGGAATAGGAACACCAGTGCTATGAACTGAAGGCTTGTGTCCCTCAAAATTCCTGTGTTGAAGCCCTAACCCCCAGTGTGATGGTATTTGAAGATGGGGCGTTCGGAAGGCGAATAAGATTAGATGCGGCCATGAAGGTGGGGCCCTCAAGAGATTAGTGCCCTTATCAGAAGAGACCCCAGGGGTCTTGCGCTCTCTCCCTGCTCATCCGTAAGGGAGAGGTCATGTGAACTGTGTGTGAGATGGTGGCCACCTACAAGCCACGAGACGAGGTCTCAAAATGAGGCCTTGCTGGCACCTTGATCGTGGGCTTCCCAGCCTCTAGAACTAAGAGAAATAAATTTCTGTTGTTTAAGCCACTCAATCTGTGGTATTTTGTCATGGCTGCCTGAGCTAAGACAAGTGACTGTTTAAAACAAAATATGTTGGGCTTATAATGTATGTAAAAGGAAAGAAAATATATGACAGTGACAGCATGAAGGCTAGGGACATAAATGGAATAGCAACTACTTTTTTCTTTTTAATTGAAGTATAGTTGATTTACAATGTTGTATTAGTTTCAGGTGTACAGCAAAGTGATTCAGTTATACATACATATTTATCTATTTTTTTCAGATTCTTTTCCCTTATAGGTTATTACAAAATATTGAGTATATTTCCCTGTGCTGTATGGTAGGTCCTTGTTGGTTATCTATTTTATATATAGTAGTGTGTATATGTTAATTCTAAACTCCGAATTTATCCCTCCCCATTTCCCCTTTAGTAACCATAAATTTGTTTTCTATGTCTATGGGTCTATTTCTGCTTTGTATATAAGTTCATTTGTGCTTTCTTCTTAGATTGCACATATAAGTGATATATTTGTCTTTCTCTAACTTACTTCACTTAGTAGGATAATCTCTAGGTCCATTCGTGTTGCTGCAAATGGCATTATTTCATTCTTTTTTATGGCTGAGTGGTATTCCATTGTATAGATATACCACATCTTCTTTACCCTTTCATTTGTTGATGGACATTTAGGTTGCTTCCATGTCTTGGTTATTGTAAATAGTGCTGCAATGAACATTGGGGTGCATGTATCTTTTCAAATTATGGTTTTCTCCAGGTATATGCCCAGGAGTGGGATTGCTGGATCATATGGTAGCTCTGTGTTTAGTCTTTAAAAGAATCTCCATATTGTTCTCCATAGAGCCTGCACCAATTTACATTCCCACCAATAGTGTAGGAGGGTTCCCTTTTCTCCACACCCTCTTCAGCATTTATTATTTGTAGACTTTTTGATGATGGCCATTCTGATCGGTGTGAGGTGATAGATACAAATCATTGTAGTTTTGATTTGCATTTTCTAATAGTGATATTGAGCATCTTTTCACATGGCCTTTGGGCATCTGTATGTCTTCTTTGGAGAAATGTCTATTTAGATCTTTGGCCTATTTTTTGTTTTTTTGGTATTGAGCTGTATGAACCATTTGTATATTTTGGAGATTAATCCCTTGTCGGTTGCATCATTGCAAATATTTTCTCCCATTCTGTAGGTTGTTTTTTTGTTTTGTTTATGGTTTCCTTTGCTGTGCAGAAGGTTTTAAGTTTAATTAGGCCCCATTTATTTTTGTTTTTATTTCCATTACTCTCGGAGACAGATCCAAAAGGATATTGCTGCGATTTATGTCAGAGTGTTCTGCCTATGTTTTCCTCTAGGAGTCTTATAGTATCTGGTCTTACATTTAGGTCTTTAATCATTTTGAGCTTATTTTTGTGTGTGGTTTCAGAGAACGTTCTAATTTCATTCTTTTACATGTAGCTGTCCAGTTTTCCCAGCACCACTTATTGAAAAGACTGTCTTTTCTCCATTATATATTCTTGCCTCCTTTGTCATAGATTATTGACCATAGGGTGTGTGGGTTTATTTCTGGGTTTTCTATCCTGTTCCACTGATCTATATTTGTTTTTGTGTCATTACCATACTTTTTTGATTACTGTGGCTTTGTAGTATAGTCTTAAGTCAGGGAGTCTGGTTCCTCCAGCTGTTTTTCTTTCTCAAGATTGCTTTGGCTATTCGTAATCTTTTGCGTTTCCATGCAAGTTAAAAAATTTTTTTTGTTCCAGTTCTGTGAAAAATGCCATTGGTAATTTGATAGGGATTGCACTGAATCTGTAGATTGGCTTGGGTAGTACAGTCATTTTGACAATATTGATTCTTCCAATCCAATGGAATGTCAATTACTTTTTGATTAGTGCTTGCATGGTATACTCTTCCATTCTTTAAAACTTTCTGTATCCTTGTATTTTACATTTGTCACTTTTAACATAAAAAAATAATCAGTCTGACAGATATTGAAAAACAAACTTGTGGTTACCAAAGGGGAAATGTGGGGCAGGGAAGGGATAAATCAGGAGCTTGGGATTAACACACACCACTACATATAAGAAGGATAACCAACAAGGACCTACCGTATAGCACAGGGAACTCTATTCAATATTCTGATAACCTTTGAGAAAAGAATCTGAAAAAGAATGAATATAGTACATGTATAACCGAATCACTTTGCTGTACACCTGAAGCTAATACAACATTGTAAATCAACTATAACCCAATAAAATTAAAAACTCAGTCTGACAATCTTTGCTTTAATTTGGATATTTACTTGCATTTAATATAATTACTGCTCTATTTCAGTGTACGTCCATTATCCAATTATTTGCTTTTCATTTTCCCAGCCTATTCTATGTTTATTTTTTTTCTTGACTTTTGAGTTATTTTTTAAATGTTCTAGTTTTCCCCCTCAGCTTAATTAAAAGACCCTTTGCTCTTCAGGCATTTACTTACCAGTGTCTAGTATGGATTAGTTTTACTTGGTCCTAGACAGGACCAGGACTTACAGAACTGAGCACTCCTGACTTGCAGGCATGTGTTTTAAGAACCTCAGGATGTTCTGTTTCACAGTCACAGCTTTGCCCTCCTGTCTCCCCTTCTTAGTGCTCTTCTCTGAGTTCCACCTGACACCACCCTTTAGAATTTCCCTTAGTGTGGGTCTGTCGTGATGCATTATTTTCCATTCTTATTCGTCTGAAAATGTCTTTCATTCTTAAAGGACTTTTTTTGCCAAGCTCAAAATCTGAGGTTGGAAATTATTCTCTCGGCCCCCTGAAGGCACCTTTTCACTGCCTTCTCATTTTCACCATTTCCATTGAGAAGTCATCTTTAAGTCTTATTACTGCTTTTTGTTTTTTTAAAGTAACTTGTCTTTTTTCTTTGCTTAGATTTTTCTCTTTGATTTTTCAGCAGTTTTATTACTGTATGTTGAGGTGTGTTATTCATTTTCTTTATCCTGTTTGGTGTTTGTCTAGCTTTTCTAGTTGCTCTCAGCAGGAGGATTTGTCTGAATCACAGGTTTATTGTTGCTGAAATCCGGCAACGAGCACTTCGTTTAAGTACTCACCAGATACTATTTAACTGAATTGTTAACTATATGTGGTCTAATAGCCTACCGAAGCTGTTTTGTTTCCCCTTACGTTCCTCAGACTTGTTCTGGAATAAACCACCGAAGGCATACTGAATTGCTTTCGAGATCCTTGCTAATGGCCATTTCTTGTACAATTCTTTCCCTTCTCCTCTGCTTGTGCCTGCGCATTACTTACCTTTGCTGGTGCTGGTCAGGACAAAAGAGGTTTCTAAGCTTTGCTAGAAACCAGGTGAAAATATGCACACGATATACAAGTAATTTGATTATTTATTTATTTTGAATAAAAAAGTGGCCAAGATAACAATACTAGTGGCTCTGCATACAAAACACAACATAATTGAGGTTATTTCACATTTACAAAACCGCCATTATGTACAGCACTGGATATTCACAGCAACTTTAATAGACTCTAAGTACCAGAATCCTAAGAGCAATTGCGGGGTATCCAAAATGGGAAAAAGCTAAAAAACCAATGATTTCATTAACTGGAAAATTGGCCAACCAGCTAACTGGTAAAGAAAGAGAATTTGCTACCCTTTTCTTTAGTAATAACTAAAATAAGATTGCCCCACAGGACTGCATTTGACAAACACCCTCCATGATTTCCATTTCATTTTCTCTATAATCTTTCCCACTTCAAACTTTTCCCAGAAACCTCTGCCCTACTATCAGATAAAAGCTCAGGACACCAGTGTATCTTCAGGGAAAGAAGATAACTAGTGCAAAGGATACAGCATGGTCTGCTTCAGCCCAGGAGGCCCAGTTCAAACCCAAGAAAGAATTCTGCCCTCTTCCGGTCATCAGTTCTTCGCAGTTTTGAACACACTGGAAAAAGTGAACCATGCTTCGTCTTACAGGTGGCAGGAAGTTACTCACTCATTCTCTGTATCACCAGCACCTACTCTGTGCAAGGCACTTGACACTTGGTGCTGCAGGAACTACCAAGATGAGACAGACAGTCCCTGCCCTTGAGGAGCTTACAATCTAATAATGAACACTATGTACATACGTATAATGCAGAGAAGCAGCCAATTCTTCTGGATGGGGGTATTCCAAGCAAAATGTGCTATTATTCTTAAAGTTTTTTATTTACACACTAAAAGTTTAAAACACACCACCTAATCAGATGGTAAGCATTAAAAAACCATCTCCTTTCTATAACCTTAAGTTTTTAGTTGCCTTTTCTTTTTATTTCAAAAAATGTCATATGTAAACAAACACACAATTTGAAGCCAAGCACAAAGATAGCGCAGGCATTGGATAAACAAAATATATACTACTCTACACAACACAGACTTATTTTTCTATACAGTCTCATTTCTGTATACACAAGTTTGATGTTCACTTTCTTTTCATACACTGAAGTACAAATCTGAGTCAGTCTTGAAAAAGACATAATTAATTTTTGCATTAATACCAAAAACAAAACAAAACACCCTAGACCTCACCAGTCTGTTAGCCAAGAGTCAAACTGATAACACACGAAATGCTTCAAAGCCACCACCTCTTACACCATCCAAGGAGACCATTTTCACGGGATCTTTCTATGAAACTAACAGGACTTCATAACAGTGAGGTAAGCAAGTTTTTACCTTAGAAATAACTATAAGGTTTAGAGTTCTGAAATTCAAGTCCACCAACCCATTTACAATATTTCAACTAGACAGCCTGCACCTTTGCTTTATCACATCAGTATGAAAGTATCATCATTCCCCCTTTGCAACTCCTCCCAAGCCTGGGATGAATGAATGAATGAATGAATGAATGAACACCATGTTGGTTAACCATATAATACTGTGGTAAATAAACGCACTGTCTAGGACCTCATATCGTATATTAAGTCTCCCCCCCGGAGTATAGTTATAAGTTAAAATGCAAGATAAAAGCTGAATCACCTAATCTGATTAAGAGGTTGGGGGCATACACATGTATATAACAAAAAGATTAACTTCTTTACAGGACTTCTTTATATAAAGTCTCTCCCCTGTTAAATTTACTGATTTCTACAGCAAGTTTTCAGAAACAGCCATCTTAAAACAAACCATACAGGCAGATAGGAGGCTGCACCCTATTTACCAGACTCAGGCCAGCCAGCCAGTCCTGACACTGATGTGTATCTGTGCCAGGGAAAGAAGTCTGCATCTTCTGAAAAACCCTGCTGTACACCAGGGTAGCGATGCTGTGGTGAGAGTGATCATTAGAAGCAACTCTGCAAAGCTGACTTAATTCAGTATAAGGACAGTGAAATCTCACGCGCCCTAACGTCAGCTTGAGCTGCAGATACCAGGTTATCACGTGAAGATCCTAGCTCCAAAAACTTCTCTTAGCATCAAAAACGAGCAGTTCAAAGCTTAATACCTATGAGACTTGAGACATGGTCTACAACTCTGCTGGAAACTGTCGGCTGCTACTTCCACTAACAGCTGAAGTGCAACCACTTCACTTCAGTTAGATCTGCTGTAGAGGCATTTTTACAATCCGACGATGGTGATGGGAGAGGCTAGATGCCCGAGCCGCTCTGCTGTCAACAGAGCTGCTGAGCCCCACCCACACAGGTAGCAGCGTGAGAGCACAGGGATGTGTTTGTTCACACTCAACCATGGAAGCCTGCAGACCCCAACAGTCCACGCAGGGCTAGCCGTAAAGAGATGCTTTTATTGGTCCAGCTATTTGCTGTTTGTGCTGTCCCATCTCTAAAAAGAAAAAAGGGCAGAGCCTATCTTTCCCTTAAAAAAGTTTAGGCCTGCTGACTTTGAATATAGCCAGAATTTTTTTTTGCTTGTCAGGAATAACTGGCTTGGGGAGCAGAGCGGGTGGTGGCAGGGAGCTGAAATCCAGCCCACTCTGCCCAAAGTCCAGCCTGAAGGTGTGGGAAATTTCCAACAGGGAAATTATAATTCAGAGTTTTGAAGAAAACCAGATACAGTTTATCAAGTTGTTAACAACTAACACTATTACTCTTAGAAAGAAAAACTACTGTTTAATAGTTTCTTCTAGGAAGGGAGACCTGCTATGTGATTTAGTTTAGAGAAATTTTATCACAAACCTATTTTTCTTTCAAATCTGGTAGCTCAGAAGGTGTCCTAAAGCTGAGAGAACTAAAGGGACGGAAATGGAGAGGACCTCTCCTGGAAGGGAGGGAGAGGGAGGTCAGGAGCAGAGAGGATGGATGGACCCGTGGAAATCGTACAGTGACAGTAATTCCTGCTTTCATTCCAGGAGCCGCGGCAATTCACCAAACCCCGACACAGCTCAGTGCTGCCAGGAGAGCGGGTGCTCTGAAAAAGCAGCTCTGTGTTCCTCCAGACAAGACCAATGAGCCTTGATTTCTTCTGCATATTATCTGACACCATTACAGTTACAACAGAATATATTTTAATATTCCATTATTACCCTCTGACATTCTTTTAACCTAACTGGTGAAGGCTGCTAATAGGTCTAGCCCACACGCCCCAACATTAACATTCTCAAAAACTTCCTAGAGAGAGAAGCAGAAAAATGTCACCCTCGACCATGAGCTTCGCCAGTGGTTCTAATAACTCCTGACATTGAAAAATAACTGGTAGTTTGGGCAGATACAATAGCAGGCAGAGATGGCTTGAAGTCTGGGTAGTGGACATAGGATTTCAGAATGAGTATCAGGCCTAACGAACTCTCAATTTCTTATCTAGAATAACAGGAACGAATAACCCTCAACAGAGAAAGTGTGACACAGGTGTGGACATCAGACTCCCAAAATGCAACACTGTCATGGCTTAGAAGGTCTGACTGCACAGGACCTTTGCTCCTGCACCTTCGTGCAAAGCAGTGGCATCATGGCCGTCTCATCCACGCCGTGGAGCGGTGACAGCTGAAATGAACTGGAAATCCACTACACAGATCAGGTGAGTTCTAGGAAGGCACAGAGGGCATATGCTAAGTGTAAACCAGGAGACAATTTCCCGGCGTCCCTCACGCTCTTCCAGGGCTTCGCTGCTCACCACTCTGTCACCAAGTATGCTGACCCTTAGGACATTCAGAAGCGCGCTGTGTGATCCTGCCATTAACTGAAAATCTCCTTCTCGTTCTCACAGGTCAATGGATTAACCTCCACAGAAGGGAGGGGTGGGGAGAGGGGGCGGAGGGCTCCCAACTCGGTGTGCAGAAATTTGAGGCAGATGCTGGCTGGATTTCAGCCTTAAGAATGCCATTGGGCAGAGCCCCCCCAGAGAGAAGCCACGTTCTAGTAAAAGAGTTACCATGTTTACTGCTACCCAGACATACAAAATAACTCAGGTGACCCTTTTTAGTTTATTCCTAAGAGTCAAATTTTCCCCCCAAATGCATAACTGCTTTAAATAAAAACTTAACGTAAGTTTTAAATGGCAGCAGCACAAAATTCCCCAGTAAGAACAAATCAACTACTAACTCTGATTAGGAAAAAAAAAAATAAGTGAAACTCAGCATGTGCTCTGAGTATAAGTGAAACTCAGCATGTGCTCTGAGTATAAGTGAAACTCAGCACGTGCTCTGAGTATAGAAACTGCAAGAATTCCCTGACAGGATCTCAATTTTTACTGTCATATTTACTGTAAAGTGAAACAGCTCTAGGCACAAACGACCGCAACGATACAGCTTCCCGAGCTGTGTTCTTCCTGATTTTAATGTTGCCTGGTTCTCTTCCTTGACAATCATTTGAACGTGCTGGACCCTAAAGTCTGGGTAAACACTCCTCTTGAAGTTTTACCACCAAAATGAGAAAGATAAGCAGATGATCCAGCAGAACGAAACAGCAGCAGAAATACAGAATTAAACACAGGAGACAAAAACAAAAATTTGAAAGGGAAACAAAAGACACTTCAAAGCAGACTGTCTGGAAGTGCCTCTTAAGGGCTCTTGTCTCCAATAAGTACGGACAGGGCAGGGAAGACACTAGGGGGAGAGAGCCTACAGGCGGGAGCGGTGTTGCTGTTACATGCTCTCCAAACAGCGAGCGTTTCTCAGTGAGGACAAAATGTCTTTCACTAAGGATACAAAAATAAAAGCAAGAATAAGTGTTGGAATAAAGGTTTAATATCACTTAAATTTCACATTTTGTATTTCCCATCCAACTTTCCAGAAATATGCACCATTTCAAGGTGAGTGCATTACAGTCCTGTTAATTAGCACCAATCCCTAGGATACTTATTTTAAAAATCCAAGAACACTGTAGTTCTAGAATGTCTATTGTTAACTGTAGGTTTTAAGACCAATTAATGTCTAACATCTCTTCTTAACAGTCCATAGGAAAATACCTGTATTATAAATATCGAGGACCTTTGCAGAGGGAAGGAATTCCCAGCCTCTGGTTGACTGAGCTACACACACGATAGCACCAGAGCTCAAGGGTCCACACTTCTGAGCTGCCTGTCTCTTTCTGGACGTCTCTAGACAGACTCGGGATATAAATGATACGTCTGGAAATGTCAACATTAAAAATATTAAATGTTTTAATAAAAAAGGAGAAAATAATACTTTTCCTCTGTGTACCAATATCTCACCAAGTTGTCACAGGTAAGTCTGAAGAGGGTTGTGACGCAGGTGAACAGGAATACTTGACATCCTTATACCTGTGAAGGAGTCAGAGCAGGAAACTGATGACATGGGAGAGATCATTAAAAATAAGTCACAATTATTAACTTACAAGAGTCACCTGATCTTTTGACACATTAAAACCAACTTTAGTCTTGGCTTCAACCTCTTTAAAATATATAGTTTTAAGAAAATGTTTTCAATATGCGTGAAAAACAACTGGCAGGATGCAGATCTGCAGCTGTTTGTTGAGAACAAAACATCAGGCCCACAGGTTGTTTCAGACACTTTAATATCTGTTGGGACACTGCATACCACGTACCAGGTAACTACAGCTCCCTGGAGCCACAAGACAGTTCCAGACCAAGGCCAGGATTAAAAAGCCTAACTTGGCCCAGCAAGGCCCTTATCCATACTCCCTAGAAGGGACCATTCTGTTCTGAGAAATGACAGGGCATGCGTTTTGTTCAAACTGCTTCAGTCAAGACACTTGAAAAATAAGTTCCTCATTGGCAAGGAGTTGGGGGATAATGTTCATCTCAAAAGGACTTAAAATCTCTGCACTCAGTCACTTTAAAGACATCCTTTAGTCCCTGGAGACAGAGAACACACTTCAGCAGTGAGTCCCCACGCCCTATGTACAGTCATGAAGGGTGCCTCTCCTCTTGCGCGTCCTAGCTCTTGGGGCTGGACGGCACTTTCCACAGCAGAGTACATGCCCTTTCCATCTTCCCATCCTGGACATTCAGAAGACAGGAGAATCACAGAAAGGGCAGGGGCTTTGCAGTAACCTCTTAATCCAGTCAGGATCTACAAAAGTAAGACAAGCAGTATTGAGCGTAAACTTCAGAAAAGGCAATCAAATGGGATGGGCCCTGGATGGACCACAGTATTAAGGGATGGGCACTCTGGTCCCAGCTCTGTGTCCCTGGACAGAGTCCCTCACTACAACATTCTAGACGAGGTTGGACTAAATCTGTGGTTCCCAAAGCTAAGTGCGTGATGAAATAGGAAAATAAGGGTAATGAATGAGTGTTTCATAAAGCTGAATTTATTCTGTTTAAAGAAAGGACTATACTTTGTTCTGAGAGTATATTCTTCATACATGGATAATGTTAAAATACTCTTATAAAATTACAGTAACAGTAACTTTAAAAAATACATTACTTGGAAAAATAAAAACATGGCAACACTGTGTCAACACTTTCTCCCCCTTTTAAAAACTTCCCTGGTCTGTGAAATACTGTGCTCTACCGGTTAGTACTCTCCAGATCTCAGCGATTCACATTCTTCCCAAGAGCTGTATGTGGCTCAACACAACGTCAGCTGGCAGGTGTGTGTTTTTTATTTGTTTCCATCTTTTCCTGATGTCCTGTCTAAACAGTATACCAATTCTCAATTGCAATGAGTGTTTAAAAGTCCCCCAACATTTGCTTCAAAATAATCCAATAAGAGGAGGGGGGGCTTCCCTGGTGGCGCAGCGGTTGAGAGTCCGCCTGCCGATGTAGGGGACGCGGGTTCGTGCCCCGGTCCGGGAAGATCCCACGTGCCGCGGAGCGGCTGGGCCCGTGAGCCATGGCCGCTGAGCCTGCGCGTCCGGAGCCTGTGCTCCGCAGCGGGAGAGGCCACAACAGTGAGAGGCCCGCGTACTGCAAAAAAAAAAAAAAAAGAGGAGGGGAGAGGGGGGAGGAGGGGGGAGGAGGGGGGAGGAGGGGGGAAGAGGGGGGAGGAGGGGGGAGGAGGGGGGAAGAGGGGGGAGGAGGGGGGAGGACCAACAGATGAAACATGAAAGGTCGTGAGCTGGCAATTTCAGAAGCTGAATGATGGGTACATCAGAGTTTCTTATACTCTTTTTCTCTACTTTTATGATTGCATTTGCCATAACAAAGAGTTAATACAGAACACAAGCTGCCAACACACCAACTTCTCAGAATTAGAGAGCTTCAGCCAGGTTAGAGCAAAAATCAATAAGGGTGTAGTTTTACACAGAACATTTTGTTTTACTTGAGACCATAAATTACCCCCAAAGTGTACACAGGTGGATAATGGTGTCTAGTTAGCTCATTTGGTTAGTGTGATGTTAATGAACCTCAGGTCATAAACTGACGTTCATGGGACTGTTTACATCACTAATTCCTGACACACATCTACGATCTTATTTCCAACTAGTTATGTCATAAATGTGGGCTTTGTCACCAGGGCTATCAGGAAAGAGAATACTGGCCAACCCGAAAAGGAACCCCACCATGGCTACCAGAAGGATGACTGCAAGTGCATGTCCGTGTTTCAGCAATGCTGTCTTTGTGTACGTTATCAGTTGCAGAGTTTTCCTTCAAACACTATATAGTCTATGCATGCCGTCTAAAACAAGCTTTTCTGAATAAATACTTTGCTTGCAGTGACAGAACAGCAAACTGCAGCCCCGCTTACCCCACACTAACATCACCAGGTATGTTAGCGTGAATAATGTTCCAGTGGCCATTTCTTAATTAGTTGTGGTTCATGATAATAGTGTACAGAGCACGAGGAGCCTGCTCACCGTCCCTGACGGCGCAAGGCTAAGCAGGAGGGGGACCTGGGTGTGCTCAGTCTCACCCCCCCACAGGCTGGGAAAGCATTCACCTTCTGCGGCTGGATGGCGGGCAATGCTGTCATGGAGCAAACACCTTCTGTATATCAAACTCTGGCAGGACTGGTAGGTTAAAAAGCACCTGAAAGCAGACAGATTGTACCATCAGTTCCACTAACGGTGGAAAGCAGCATAGTATTGAAGGTAACTCACCACATACAGTTATTCTAAAACCACAAGTTAACTAAGTAAAGGGCAAAAACAGTTCACAAATGCATGGCGACAATGTATCCCTCTGCACAGGCCAGACCTACCCGCCCCCCACACTTAGTAAAGGGGAAGTGTCCGTCAGGCTAAACCAAGAGATACAAAGCTTCTAATCCAGACAGTCACTGCAGCTTCTTTTTTTTTTTCGCCATGTTTGCAGCACTGAGAAAGAATGTAATCCTTTTACACCTGATTGCACTGTGAATTTTTCATATGTTAAAAAAAAATCAATTATGTATTATACTGGAAACTATTCTTGTTAGTGATTTTTAAGATTAGGTATGAGCACTGTCTTCCCTAGCACAGTGGGGAAAACCTGAAAGACATAGAAGACAAAATTAATGGTGCAAAAAAAGAAGGGCCATGAACAAAAGCTCAGAGGTTCAATTCCACCCAATGACCACTCACTGAGCATCTACCAGGACCAGGCAAATAAGGGAAGGTGGGCAGCAGTGGGATATCAGAGAGAGCACTTGGGCTCTGCGTGGAAGGTTTTCTGCAGGATAACAGTGTTTAGGATGAGCAACTAAGCAGTAAAAAATACAAAGAGGAAGGGAGGGTTGGGGGAAGGAATTCCAAGTAGGTTTACCTCGAGTAAAGACTTGGGTGTACAGGAAGAAAGATTATACCTGAGTGGGAGCAAGCACCCATTCTCACCGGGAGAAACTACACCCAGGTATTCTGGCACTAACTTCAATCAGCAAAAACGAAAATAATTTTTGTGGAAGAAGCCATCTGAGAGACAACAATGTATAGGCCAAGTTCTCAGCTCTGCCGCTAACCACCTGGGTGCCTCTGGACAAATTCGGACTTCCCCAGTCCCCAGTTTCCTCATCTGTAAAAATGGGAACAGTGGCGGCGCCCCTCGTGTGGCTCAGGATGCGCGTACTGCTCAGAGTCGTGCCTGGCACGCTGGCAGCGCCAACAGGCCAAGTGGCTACTGTTACAAGGCCACTATATTACAAGCTGGTTTCCTCTTCTCCGCAAACATAAGGCGGAACAGTCAGATCGGAAGTCTAGGGACAAAGCAACGGCCGGGAAATCCAGACATCCGTCAGTAAGAGGGAGTGCTGGAGCATCCATACAGTGGAGAACTCTACACCTGTTAAGAATGGCATCTACGTACTGATGTGGAAAATGCCCACAACATCTTGCTAAGAGAACACGCAAGTTGTTAAGGTAGTTACATGTAGCACAATCCTGTTTCTATTGGAAATAAACTTTAAAAACCTACTGAGTGCCTACCACACACCAGGCTTTGTTCTAGAAACAGCCATGAACAAAACAACCAAATTGCCTGTCTTCATGAACTTTCTATTCCAGAGAAAGGAGAAAAACATAAAGTAAAAATATATTAAGTGGGACTTCCCCGGTGGTGCAGTGGTTAAGAATCTGCTCACCAATGCAGGGGACACGGGTTCGAGCCCTGGCCCGAGAAGATCCCACATGCTGCGGAGCAACTAAGCCTGTGCACCACAACTACTGAGCCTGTGCTCTAGAGCCCGCGAGCCACAACTACTGAGCCCACGTGCCACAACTACTGAAGCCCATGTGCCTAGAGCCCGTGCTCCGCAACAAGAGAAGCCACCGCAATAAGAAGCCCGCGTCGCGCAACCAAGAGTAGCCCCCGCTCGCGGCAACTAGAGAAAGCCTACGCATAGCAATGAAGACCCAATGCAGCCAAAAATAAATGGATTTATAAAAAAGAAAGAGAAGGTTCCTCATTAAAAAAAAAAAAAAATATATATATATATATATATATATAAATATATAAAGTGGTGATAACTGCTAAGGAGGAAAATAAAGCAAGGAAGAGGGATGAAGACTACATACTGAGACGGGAGAGGGATGTCATCAGGTGTCACGATTTTAGGCAGTGTGGCCGGGAAGGAAGCCCTGTGGACACCTGCTAGAAGAGCACCCCGGGCAGAGAGGACAGCCAGTGAAGACGTCCAGGGTGGGAGGGGTGCCGCATGTACCTGAGGAACAAGGAGGCCAGTGCACCTCGAGTGAAGTCAGCAAGCCGGAGAAAGTGGCCCCCTTGATGGGGGCCAGGCCATGGAGTCGTGACCACTGAATGGATTTTAGCTTTCACTCATCAGAAATGGGCAGCCACTAGAGAGTTTTGAGCAGAGGGGGTGACATGAGCTGATGAGGTCATAATAGGATCACAACCTCAGCTCTACTTAGAACAGCCTGGAGGGGGCAAGGAAAGACACAGAAGATGGGCTGGGAGATAACTATAATAATCTGGGCAAGAGATGATGGTGTCGTGGACCAGGGCTGTAGAGGTGGAGGTAGCAAGAAAAGGCTGGATTCAAATTTGAAATGCCTTTAAAACTTCCAAACAGAGCAACTGAGCAGGTGCTTAGATATGAAGTCTAGACTGAAGGGGAACGATTCAGACTAAAGCAATATGTTTAAGTCACCAGTGTACAGATGATAGGCGACAGCCCAGGGAGAGTGGTGACAGAGGAAAGACAGGTCCAAAGACGGACATCAAGGAGATACTGTGTCCAGAGGGCCAGGTGATAACAAAGCGCTTTGAGGAGGAGGAAGAGGGAGTGACCAACTGCGTCACGTGCAGCCCGTGGGGCCATAAGATGAAGACGTGCCAAGGTTCCCTCTTAGAGTGAGACGGAGGAAGACCTCTACCTTTTGTTAGAGATAAACCAAACAGAGTACAGAAGCACTTTATATTCTATTAACTTCAGCAGGTATTGCTTTTGTCATACTGATTTTTAAAAATTTAATGCTACTTCAAAGCAAAATAATATTACCAAAATAAATAAACCCCTATATACAAGACGCAGAAAATAACCCATCATTAAAGGGTGTCTTGCTTGAGTCAAACGGATGGTAAAAAGCCCACACCAGGTTTTATAGTAGCAGCTTTTCTCCAGCCTAATGGCGTGGGCAACATATACTTTGGATAAACACTTTACAGTGGTTTGTGTGACACAAAACTGGAAAATGAGCAAAAGCAGCTTACCGGAGCCAAATGTGGCCATTGGAACAGACTGCCTGTTTGCGATCTGTGAATGGCAAGATCTCTTTACACAAACTACAGTGCTCAGGGAAAGTCTGCTTGTTCATCTTCTTTGAGATGTGTCCGATCAGCACCTAGTGAGACAAAGCAGTCAGCATGTTTTGAGGTGAGCGCAGGGCTTCCTAACACAGAGGAGAAATGGAAACCTACATGGCATCTGACACACAGCAGGAGCTCTGCATCTCCACGTAGGCCCAGCACTCTCTCTGAAAAGTAAAAAAGCTGGACCTTCAACTCGTGTCAACTGGCTGAGTACAACAAAATAAATTCATTCAGGCACCCTGTGACGACAGAGTGAACTTTACCCACTAAAGGGAAAACTGTTCTGAAAACGCAAATCTTATTACTTGCCTTTAATTGCTTCTGAAACAAGGACTTCAGAGTTCTGTTAGAAGACAAAGTATTCAGCTATACGTACAATGTTTTGACTTTAAGAAAAACATAATCTCTATAGGCAAAATATCATGTGAAACACTAACTCTGTAGAACTATAGAAATGTCTATTCTTAAAGCAATTATGCCCCAATAAAGATGTTAAAAAAAAAAGTCTATTCTTTAAGAAAAGCCTACAAAGTAAAAAGATAATCAAGATTAAAAAATAATAATTTCCCCTTCTGATGGCCCAAAGACCCATGACCAATCCAGTCAGCCTGCAATTGGAGACCAACCGACCCCACAGCAGAGGCATGGCAGGACCCACCGTGGGAGCAGGAGAGATGGACGGGGCGGGCTCTAGGCCTTGGCCCTACTTCAGCTTTGCTTGTTTCTCTGCTTTATTAGAGTTGCATCACTCCAAAAATGAAAGTCTGCAAAACACTGATCTACTTCATTATTTTTTTGGAAAAACACCTTTACCAGCTATATTACTGGGAGGCATGGGATACACCAATCCTTAAGAACCACCTTGTCTTACTAGCAGATAATGTCCTTCAAAGTTTTAATCCATTTGACACTTAAGCTCTTGTGTAAGAACTTCTTAGTCTGTGATTCACTAAAATTAGTTCACTGAAGTTCTGAAGGGTATCTTAATAGCTTAAAAGGGTGTCTTACCTACTCTACATATAATTTACAAATTTAAAGCCCATTAACTTTTGGCCTTTTTGGCCTTGAAAATTCTTATTTATGGTCCCTTATAGCAGGGACAACCAATGTACTAGGTTTGAAAAGATTCATTTTTATGAACACTTTATGAATAAAGTAAAAGTAGGATTTTACTTTATTTTTTAGTTGTTGAAAACAAAGTTTATTCCCTGTCTTTCAAAATATGTGCATTTATTAAGAAAACTGTCCAGTGGTTTACTGTCAGATTTCACGAGCAACCTTCAAAGCAGGGGATAAAGAAAGTTATAAATTCCAAGTTACAAGTTAAGTACTCTCCTTAGCCTTTAACTAGTAAACTCCAAAACAAAAAACATTTGTTTTATGCAGTAGGATTTTAAAACATGAAACGTATCGTGTTCAATCAAAACTCAGTTGTTGTAGATGGGCAGAGTATAATCTTCCCTTCTTTAAATTGGCTCTGTTGGAACCAAGTAACTATGCTAAATGTAGCTTTCCATGTTCATGCAGCATCTGGACAATTATTCTGAATCATTGCCAACCAGCTTCCATTACAAATTTCCTAAAATGTTTTTGTTAATATTTTACACTTATAATATCCCTGCTAGGTCCTATGAACCAGTGATACCAGAAAACTCTTCCACACAATTTAGACCACAATGAAACAATTCTTAAAAGTTGACTTTCAAAGATGAAAAGTCAGTTACATGAACAGTACATCTTAACTACTCGGGTGTGAATGAAAGTACTGCCTGCCGTATCAGTAAACGAAGGATGTTGCTGCCATCGAGCCATCACATTACAGCTGCCCGTCGGTGAGCCCTGAGGGAACTCATGATGGAGGCAGGATGCCCCCCCCACCCCGACCCTGCCGCCCTGCCCCGGCACCTAGCAGTCAGCCGCTACAGCCACCCCTGATGGGGCACCAAGGAGACTCTAGATGAGAAGCACAGGATACTGGCCCCATGTAGCTGAGGTGCACATCAAAGGAATTTCAGTGAGCCCAGACTTTGCATCTTCCCGTACATAGAAAAGTGCTAAATTTCTTAACTTCAGTTATCTGGTTTTCCTTAATTAACAGCAATCTTTAATGCTCCAACTACCCTGGTCTTTGTTGCAACAACTCCAATAGATCCTGGCTCCACCCCCTTGCCCCTTGGGAGCAGTCCCTCAGAGCTATCTGAGATGCTGTGTCCCAGGCTTAAGTCCTCAGTTTTGTCTGCCAAATAAAATGTAACTGAACTTTTAGGTTGTGTATTTTTTCTCAGTCAACATCAGATTGTTGCAAACATCCTTAAGAAATAATTTTAGGGGTGTACGGGTACGTATGTACACACACACACACACACACACACACACACACACACAGACACACCTTTCCAACAAGAAAATGCAACAAGTGATTCGCGAATGGTTTGACATTAGGCATGGAAGATATCTGAATTTACTACCTGCAATTAATATTTTAGATAAGACTTTAGGCAGTGAGAATAAATATCAAGCTTCAGAGTAAAAAGAACCACAGACATCTGTGGTCCTGAATATTTTAGTATACAGCATGTTCCTTAAAACACAATTCTTCAGGATTTTAAAAGCTGTTAGCTCAGGATTCCTGATTAATAAGTCTATACAACACTGAGCTACACAAAGTTAAATGATTTCTTTCCTATAGGAATTCCCAGAACCCTTAGAAGGATGATGTACACTGGGAACCTTTAAGAGGAGTATAGAGTATGCAGTATTTCCCCAAGCTTGGAACCCTACTGTTCTGTCAGGGAACTTGAATTCTGTGAAATACGTTTTGGATAATACTGTAAGATTGTTCTATCATCAAAATAAAGATTATACCCAGTTTTTGTAACAAAACAACAATGTATAAGTAATTATTTGTTTAGCTCCTATGCCCTTCTAGACTAAATCAGAAGACCCCCTCAAGTACTATCAAATGGAAACAGTCCCGGCCACAGTCCTCCCACTTCCCAAACCTTCTGCAAACAGGAAGGGAAAGGAGGGTGTGCCACCCTTCCCCTGCTGGGTCTGCCCAATCACAGCGTGGTCTGCTTCTGGAGCTCATCCACAGCCTGGAAATCTCCCAAACCTTGCGTACCAATCAAGGCCACGGTGAGAGCAAGAACTGAAATATGCTTTGTGTGATATGAGTGTGTCCTCTGCATTAATCTGTTTCTTATTTATTCTCCTGCACCTCATGCCAATCAATTACCTAAAAAATGTCAAAGCAGAAGGTGAGCTTTACGAATTAAGTTTAGATCATTTCTTCCTCACGAGGAAAGCGGGCTTTTCGGTGTTTTTGTTAATGAGCACCTACCCGTGCGGTCCTGTCATCATACTCTTCATCAGACATTAGAAAGTTGCAGAGCCCCCGGGTGGGGATGCTAGTGTTTTCTGTGATCCAGGTGTGCAGGTATACTTCGCCTAAGACTCGCTTCATGTGCTCCCGGGTCAAGTGCATTTCCACAGCTTCAATTTTCCCTTGGATTTCAAGGAGTTTCTCTTCCATTGGCTCTCGGCCTCCAGTGTCTCCAGACTGAGTGACTGAGTCATCTGTGGGGCCCTCTGGATCACCTCCTTTGCTCCTCTCCTGAAGGCCGTGCTTATTCGTCTGTTCCGAGGCAGCGCCTTCTTCCTGCTGCTCGCCCTCAGCATTGCCCGTCCCAGGTGAGTCAACTAGTAAGATTTTTGAGTCCTCAAGGATGGGTCTGCATAAGGCTTCTGAAGCGGTTTTCTGCATCGACTGGTATAAAATCCTCAGGAGGAAGAGTTTGAAACGCCAGTAATAGGTGGCCCCACTGCTTTCAATCTTTTTTTCCAAAGCGTCTTGTAAAAATTGAGGGATACGCTTATCTTTTAAAATCTTCCAACGTACTAGGTCTATTAAATCTACCTGCTTAAAGAGATTCTGAACTGAAGATTGCAGGAGCTTAGCAGCTGCCTCTTCAAAGGCTTTGAGAGTAACGAACTGAACCTGGTAGTTTTTGTTAACGGGATGGAGGCCGTTGACCATGCCCTCAGTGGTAACGACGGCCAGGTACGCACCACAGGGGCTCACGGCTATCCCGTGTGTCCTCACTGAGCCAAACACATCCGAGAGTTTAATCAAATGGTGTTCAAACTTCAATGCAACATCTGTGAAAATGGGAACCAGCTGCCTCACCTTCCCATCACTGGAACAAGTATACACCGTCCCATTCTGCTTGTCTGCAGTCATGGAGACAATCGGCAGTGAGTGCAGGCCTGTGACGTGAGAATTGTGAACATTCAGGCCTGCTTTGGAGATCAGAAGAAGACACCAAAACACATAGGGTCCTCTTGCGGCCACCACTAAGCTACAACTACACTTCTGGTAAGGGTGATACAGTGGTACACACTTGATGCTGTGTACTGGCAACTGGTCCATTTCTTTCCACAAGACGACAGGCTGCCTTAACGTGAAATAGCCTTTAACTGCTTTGAGATTGACAGGAAGAATTTTTACAGGTCCAAAAGCACTCCCCACGATAAGGCCGCTCATTTTCCGATTATTGTGCTCATATTCCCACCAAAACAAAACACTAGGAGAGTTGATTCCTGACTCAATTGTGTTGCATGAAGAGATGGATTCCTTTCCTACAAACGGTAGCTGAAACTGCCACACAGCAATGTTGCCGTTTTCAAAGAGGACGGCCAGGAGCACGCTGCCCACGTCGCGGCACTCGTTGTTATGCTTGACCTGCTGAGTGGTACAGATGCCTGACCACTCCATCCTGACTGGTGCCTGCATGCTGTGTCTTCTCTGAAACTCAGCAAAATCCCTGAGATTCCCTTCCGGGGCCTCACTTTTAGAGAACCTGTAACTGGTCTCATAAAGACGTTCCCCATAAATCTCCGTCAGATCGACCAGCTGGACCCACTGCAGTCTGTTGAGGTTAGCCTGGATGGTCAGGCGATTGTCCATGGTCAGTGCTGCCAGGAGGCACCTGCCATTAGCATCACAGCCCATGGGGGACCAGCTAGTGTACTTGAATCCTCTCAGTGGTGGCAAAGCCTTCCCCTCAGGGTTGAACACCCTGTCCAACATGAAAGTCTGACTGACTGTGGGGTCTTCAGAGGCGGCAAATTTCTCCTTACACTCAGCAACTTCCGTTTTTGAGCCAACCTGAAAATAAGAGATATAAAAACTATCAGATAAATATTTCACTCTAAGAGGACTATATTTACATTGATTAGGGTGAATTAACTGATTCACATAAATACATAAATCAGTTACACGTTTACATATTATAAATATGTAAAACAGTAATTTGATATCAGTTCTGTTAATTTTGGCATGACATGCATTTAAAAGATCAAGCACATGTCTAAAACTAAGTGAGCATTCACTCAGGTAATGGCAATTTATTTTTAAGGGTCAGAATAAGTGCTGTCATTATTCATAGCCTCGTTCCCACATGGTTCTCAGAATTGACATATGCAGTAGCAATGACAAAGATGTACTTGATTCTAAAGAGTCAGCTAAGCATTCTGCTGAACTAGTCACAAAACAATAAAGGAGAAAGTCATGAAAAAAAATCTACCTATATACATCTTTGATACAATTAGATGTCTGGATTTTTAACAATATTTTTGTAATACAAATGTCAGCTCTTAAGTTTTCTATCTGAAATTTCATTTACAAATTACGTTGAGAGCCAACTCCAACAGTTCTGTCCACTGTTTCTTTCTTTTCTTTTTTTAATTAATTAATTTATTTTTATTAATTTATTTCTGGCTGCGTTGGGTCTTCGTTGCTCTGTGCAGGCTCTCTCTAGTTGCGGTGAACGGGGGCTACTCTTCGTTGCGGTGCACAGGCTTCTCACTGTGGTGGCTTCTCTTGTTGCGGAGCACGGGCTCCAGGCGCATGGCCTTCCGTAGTTGTGGCACGTGGGCTCAGTACTTGTGGCTCGTGGGCTCTAGAGCGCAGGCTCAGTAGCTGTGGCACACGGGCTTAGTTGCTCCGTGGCATGTGGGATCTTCCCAAACCAGGGCTCGAACTCGTGTCCCCTGCATTGGCAGGCGGATTCTTAACCACTGCGCCACCAGGGAAGTGCCTGTCCACTGTTTGTATAGAATAATGTCCACTGCCGTTAAGACTATTTGCCGTTCCCTGAACACTCCCACTCTGCCTTCCCTGGCTCCCTTGTGTAGAATGCTCTCGTTCCTCCTATTTGAATCCCATCCCTCCTACCAGGTCAAACTCTATGAGGCCTTCTGAGATCATTCTAGCTTTCATTCATCTCTCCCTCCTCCAAGTCTGTAACATACATGCGCAGTGCTATTTATTTAATGTCTAGGTGTACAATGGTGAGCTCTTTAGAAAGATTTTAAAGGGACATTAAAGACAGAGGAGAGATAAATGACCAAAAGAAAGTGGTCCAGAGCTATAAGAAAATAGCCAGAAAGGCTAAAGCCCCAAAAGAACACAGGTCAATTAAAATATGGTTTCTGGGGGCTTCCCTGGTGGCACAGTGGTTAAGAATCTGCCTGCTAATGCAGGGAACATGGGTTCGAGGCCTGGTCCGGGAGGATCCCATACGCCGCGGAGCAACTGGGCCCATGAGCCACAACTACTGAGCCTGCGCTCGGGAGCCCATGTGCCACAACTACTGAGGCCCGCGCGCCTGGAGCCCGTGCTCCGCAACAGGAGAAGCCACCGCAATGAGAAGCCCACACGTCGCAACAAAGAGTAGTCCCCGCTCCACGCAACTAGAGAAAGCCCGCGTGCAGCGATGAAGACCCAACGCAGCCAAAAATAAATAAATAAAAATAAAATACAATATGGTTTCTGTTATGTCAGAAGTAGGAAGAAGAAAAGGACGTGAACCACTGTCTTTAGAGAAATGGGTAACAGAGAAAGCAGAATCTTTCGATTCCTTTTTAGTGTCAATCTTCTTTTACATAGAGGCTGATCTTCAAACTGGAAAGGGTAGATTAAACATGATTAAAAAGGAATTCAAGCCTAAATATACATGGCTATAACGAAACTCACTTTAAATGAGTTTAAGTCCCCAAGCCCAGAGCAATTACACTCCAGAATATAGAAAGACCTTGGAAGATGAACTCAGAACCATTACATTCCTTGATAAAGCTTGGACAACCAGAGATGTGTCAGAAAACCATAATGCAACAAATAGTTAACTGCTAAATTGCATAATACATAAGCATATAAAATGAAAGGTAGATATAAAGTCCAACAAATGAATTAGAAGACTAACTTTTCCTAAAGTGTGTAAAACAGAACATCACTCCCCTAAATTGCCCCTTGAAAAAGAGGTCTATAACCAAATAAGTTTTGAAAATTCTATATATTATATATTATTCCCCCGTCAAGAGTTACAGCCAGGGAGCTACTGAAGAGACCTATTTAACCAGAGCTATCCAAACTTTTATTTTTTATTTACTTACTTATTTTTTTTACCATTTTTTAAAAACTGGGGTATAGTTGCTTTACAGTGTTGTTAGTTTCTGCTGTACGGCAAAGTGAATCAGCTATACGTACACACGTATCCCCTCTTTTTTGGATTTCCTTCCCATTTAGGTCACCACAGAGCATCGAGTAGAGTTCCTTGTGCTCTACAGAAGGTTCTCTTTAGTTACCTATTTTATACATATTAGTGTATATGTGTCAGTCCCTATCTTCCCAGTTCATCCCACCCCCACCCTTCCCCCCTTGGTGTCCATACGTCCAAACTTTTTTTTTTTTAAACAACAGAACCTTTCGGGGGGCTGTCATCTCTGGAAATTGTGTCTTGGGCAGTGTATCTTGATTTTAGTGTAGTCTCTTGGATACACCTACAGACATGCTGGAGAAATACAGACTGGAAATTCCAACTAAATACAGGTGTCACTGGCTAACCTGTTAATAAAACAATGCTAATCAAAGCCCAGAGCTTTGGATGGGTATATAAAATTTGAGTGAAGATCTTTCCTGTGATGCCAGACTGCCTGGATTCAAATCCTGGCTCTATCATACACTAGCTCTGTAACCCTGAGCAAACTGTTTAAACCTTCTGGCTTTAAGTCCTCGTCTATAAAGAGTATAATAATACATGTTTTCATAGAGTTTGGAAGGTTAATTAAGTCAATGTATGTAAAGCACATACTAATAAATACTCAGTAAATGTTATCTATGATGACAATTATTAATACTCTCTGAGGATTAAGTAAATGTTAATGAGACCTAATAAAAGTATGTAAAATGCAGGGTAGATAGGCATTAAGTTGTCCACCAAATGAAGGGTAGATATAAAATTGTTCACCAAATCCCGTAATACTGTAAACTAAGCAATAATCCTCAGACTAGGATAATTTACTATTACAATAAAATCTACTATAGAACTGAAAGTAAACTTACAGAATGCGTAACCCCAAACAGCAGCAGAATGAAATAAAGGAAGCTCAAGCTTGGTCCTACTCACTGCAGGAAGAATCCTTGACGGAATGGAGAGCAGTGTGGATGTCAGCCAGTAGGGAAAATCCTTAGGGTTTTTTGTGCAGTAATTTCTAATACGTTAGGTAGTTTGAATTAGCCTACTGGACCTCCCCTCAACTCTCCATATCACAAACTAGTTAACAAATCAAAACAAGTACTCAGATGCCCTAGAAGCATACCAGTTAAGAGTCCAGCTCCCAGAGGCTGACCCCCAGCCAATCATTTGACTATATCCCGTTCCTAGTTGGCCACTATTACAACTAATAGCTGCGTACTTTGTAAGCACCTAACAAATAAAAACTCATTTGAAGCTACTAGACAGCAAACTTCTTGAGGGCAGGAACATAATTCCAAAGACAGGAAATAGTTATTTTACTTAATGTAGTAGATGGAGTTAATGTTACTAACGTTCTTAACAACTGATACAAATTAGTTATGCATATATTATTAGAATTTGGAACTGTGTACAACTAGATGATTCATTAAATCAGCAGTCCAATGGGAAAAGAAACTGCAACTTACTCTTTTTTTTAATTAATTAATTTATTTTTGGCCGCGTTGGGTCTTCGTTGTGGTGCGTGGGCTTGTCATTGCAGTGGCTTCTCTTGTTGCGGAGCACAGGCTCTAGGTACACAGGCTTCAGTAGTTGTGGCACATGGGCTCAGTAGTTGTGGCTCGCGGGCTCTAGAGTGCAGGCTCAGTAGTTGTGGTGCGTGGGCTCAGATGCTCCACGGCATGTGGGATCTTCCCGGACCAGGGCTCGAACCCATGTCCCCTGCACTGGCAGGCGGATTCTTAACCACTGCGCCACCAGGGAAGTCCGCAACTTATTCTTAAGTCACTATTTTATTGCTTTTCAGATTTATATCATTCACCTTTATATCACATAACCTCAGTGCCCAGGACAGTAACTTGCAAATTGCAGATAATATGTCAACTATTATTTAACTGCATATTTTCCTGAAAAAATTCATAATCTAAATAATGATCAGACAAAAGCTTCAAAGAGGTTTAGTATCTACCTTCTAGCAGTGCTACATACTGAAATCTAGGTTGCAGAATGTCCATCTTTCATGTTACAGCGAGCTGGACAGCACCAAGTAGATTTAAATCCACAGGGACTGTCAACGGGTAGTGCAATCAAAGTACACATAGAGACTTCTTTACATTCCTACCATTACTGCAGCTTTATCCCACAGAAGCCTCTTTTAGAATTGCAGGACAACTCAGCATTCATTCACCAGGCAGTGCTAGGCTAGTAAGCCTGCTGATTGGTGGTTTCTGTGATGTGCATACCGAAGAACAGTGCAGACGGGGAAGATGCCACTAATTAATTTCAGGAAAGCAATCAATTACCAGAGGGATATATAAAGATTTCCTATTACTCATTTCTCAGGTGTGGAACCAACTACAGAGTCAAATTTTTATCAGAATACAGTACCATAAATAACTTCATATCCACAGTCATAGCATTAACCCAAACTCCTTCCTTCATACTTGTATGACTATTTTTTAAATTGAGCATTTACAGTGTGCCAGGAACTGTGCTAAGTAATTACACATGTGTATGTATGTACGTATATAAATATATATTTAACTGAATCTTCTGAAAATTCTAAACAAGGTATGTTTTATTTATTTATTTATTTATTTTTGCGGTACGCGGGCCTCTCCCTGTTGTGGCCTCTCCCATTGCGGAGCACAGGCTCCGGACGCGCAGGCTCAGCGGCCATGGCTCACGGGCCCAGCCGCTCCGCGGCATGTGGGATCCTCCCAGACCGGGGCACAAACCCGCGTCCCCTGCATCGGCAGGCGGACTCTCAACCACTGCGCCACCAGGGAAGCCCAAGGTAGGTTTTATTACTCTCCTTTTATAGATAGGCCTATCTTGCTATCTGGTGCTAAAGCGCAATCTCTTAACCCCTGTTTTATACTGACGCCAACAATCATCTACTTGCCTCTAGGTCAGCCAGATTCATATTCCTGAACCACACCAGGTCAGTCCACGTCCATGATATTGTAACAGCACTTTAGGCCTTCCTAGATTGAAGTCAACCATCTCAGACTGACCTTTCAACGTTCCCAAACTGGCCTCACTTTACTTCCTCTGACTCTCTAGGAAAGCTACTTGAACTCAACTGCTGACCCGTCATTATTTACACAAACAGCAGCACGTTATGCTCGTGATTTGCATGTATGTGTGCGAGACGGGCACCTCACTGCTGCCATCTGGATGACCCTTTCCTCCGGGGGACTTCTCACAACCCAAACCCTACCTTTTTTTAGGTCTGCTGCAGATTCACCACCAAATAACCTTCCCTGACAAAAGCATCTCGCTTCACTATTCCTTCCTTCCTTTAAACTCTCTCTGCTAAAGTATTAAATCTCTACCATATTGAGACACACACTTAAGATTTTCTCTAGCTGATGTGCATATGAACATCCTTAGCAACAGTAAGTTCCTTTTCAGCAGAGGATACACCTTTTAAAACCCCTTTGTTCTGCCTCCCTCCTTGAGTGTTTCTCAGTTCAGTAGCATTAAGAACATCTATCCACCTGATTGGTTATACTTGAATCAATTTGTTCACATCTTGTCCAAGATCTTAGAAGGCTTAGTCATACAGGTTTACCAATGATCCAACTCAACATCAACTTATCAGTTTCAAACTTGGATTAAGTATCCTAAAAAGTGGTGTGGGTTCCCTGTACCCTACCCAGTTAGTGATTCCTATTTTAAATGGCTGTGCAGAGTAAGAGTTTTTTAAAAAAAACTTCAAGTTCACAAAAATACGTTCTCTTTATATAGATACATATCCTTACAACGTTTATCACTACCTATTATTACACTGTTATTTGTTCACGACTTGCAAAAAGAAGGTAAGCTCCATGAGGATAGGGACTTTGTTTTGTACAATGCTTTACTTCCAGAACCTAGATTGGTGCCTAGCTGATACACAGTGGTATTCAAAAATGTGTTGAAAGAATGAATATACACTTTGACTGTCACATATACGCATACAGATCTATAAAAGAAACAGCGAAAGTTTTAATACTTTTAAACCACTAAAATGAACAATACGACTTACTACTTAAAAAAAAAACAACAACTTGCAAATGGTGATGACAGAACAATAAAACTTCAGGAGCCCTAAAGTTCTGAAGGCAAACTTAGTTAATACGAAACCGAAAGCACTAAATTTACACGGAGATCTCGGGCTTTAAGTTTAAGAACTGCACTTATTTTCCAGAAGCTCTATTTTTCGTTCTACATCCCAAAGCCTCTTAGTTATTGAAGAAAAACTGGAGTACTAACCCCGACATCCAGTATTTATCCATCTGCGCAAGATGAGAAGCAAAGACCATTCATAATAAAGTCACTGAAACAGTAAAGACAATGGAAAGAACCAATTTTTCTCCTCCAAAGCAAAAGAGGCGCAAGAGGAGGGCACAACACAGTAAACAAAGCCAGCCAAAGGCCTCGGGGAGCAAGCCCCAGACAACAGGAGCAACGGCAGAGGCAGGTCTGGGGTTGGGTCAACAGGGGGTGGAGCCTCAGAAAGCACCGAGGAAAGAAATCGGCGCTGGCAGCCGGCCAGACGCTGGGGCAAAGGGAAAACGTGGCTCCGAGAGGGACCTCCCGAGATGTGTGCGGTGTGTGTGTGTGTGTGTGTGTGTGTGTGTGCCGGCAGCCGGCCGAGATGTGTTTGGTGTGTGCGGTGTGTCGGGAGTGGATGGGTGACCCGGGAAACCGGGCGTAAACATCTGGACGGTTTTTTGTTTGTTTTTTAAGCTACCGTGTGTGTGGGGGGGAGTGGATGGGTGACCCGGGAAATCGGGCGTAAACGTCTGGACGGTTTTTTGTTTGTTTTTTAAGCTACCGTGTGTGTGTGTGTGTGTGTGTGTCGGGAATGGATTGTGTGTGTGTGTGGAATGGATGGGTGACCCAGGGAATCGGGTGTAAACGTCTGGACGGTTTTTTGTTTCTTTTTTAAGCTACCGTGACCCTAAGCGCTGGAGGCGAGGAGGGGAATCCCCGGACTAGGCGTGGGCCGGGATTCCCCAGGGACCCGTGACGCGGGCGCGGGAGGGGAGCAGGAAGAGACCCAGGGCTGCGGCCCGGGGATGACTTACTTTGAGAAAGCAGCTGTTGAGGGGCGCAGACACCGAGGTGCGGTGGATAACCAGGTCCTGGCCCGGGTTGTGCACGTCGCAGATGAGCTCCAGCACAGCGATGCTGCGGGCCGTGGACACCGACACGCGGTGGTCCTCGGACCACGCCAGCGGCTCCAGGCCGCTCACCGCATATTGCAGCTTCACCGCCGGTTCTCGCCGAGTCACTAGGAGGCGGAACGCGGCACTGGGCCCGGGGGCCGCGTCCGCCCCCGGCTCCTTCCCGCCCGCCTCGCCCTCCTTCTCCTCGGGTGGCGCAGGCCGGTCGGCCGCGGGCCCCACCCGGGCCTTGGCCGTATTCATCTCTCCTCGGATGCTGAAGCCGGACCCCGGGCGCACCAACCGCGCGTCACCGTCCCGTTGCCGCCTCCCGCAACGCGGCCGCCTGCCCCCAACGTCCTTAGCTGCGGTTTTCTCCCCTCAGGCCCGAAGCGCCGCCGAGCCAGGAAGGACCCCGCCGTTGCTAGGCGACCCAGCCCTGCCAGGTGGCCAAGGCGCTGCCTGTAAAAAAACGCTACTCCTCTGCTGCCCGCGGCCCCCCCCCCCACCTCAGCCCCCGCCGCGGCGTGGCCAATCCCCAAGCCCTTTTAGGGACCTCCCGGGGCAACTAAGGTGCTGAGGGAACAGTAACCGGGCGGCAAAGGAAGGAAACATTGGTTCGATGGGGCACGCCTCTTCTTGTTTCTCAAAGGAATTCAAAGAACTGCACGGCATGAACTGTGGGGTTGAGTGTGACTTGACACCCCCTGCCATAGGCCAAGCCACTAGGGACGCCAAACGGGGCCGCCGCCTCGCCCTGGGGCCCCGGGGCCGCGGCTTCGATCTCTAGAGGCGCGGGGCCGTGTGTTCGCGAGCTCTTCGGGACCCGGAAGGCGCGCGGGCGCAGGACCCGGCCGGGCAGCTACGCGGGGTCCTCGCGCACGTCTCACGTGGGTCGGAGCGGAGTGGCGGTCCCGGTTCGCGAGGTCTCGACTCGTTTTTCCGCCGGCATGGCAGCAGCCGACGGAGTGCTTCCCCATGTTCCCGAGTCCCGGGCCGCAGTCCCCACGACGTCCTCCAGACCCCGCCCAGCCCAGTCGAGGCGGGTGAGTTCTGACCCGGTTTCGGATTCGTTCGCACCCGGGGCCGCGGCGCGCCGGCACCTACCGCCTTGCCTCTCGGTCGGGGTTCGAATTACTTGCGGAGTTAAGAGGGGAAAGTCAGATATCGGGCAGCTCCTGGAGGAGTCGCTGAGCGACACGTGTCTGAGGCCGGGACACCATTCTGCGGAGACGTTCTTGGAGGGAGCGGAGCGGCTGTAGACGGGCGGGAGGCTGGCGCGGGCTGCTAGTTGGAGGCAGGGATCTGAGACTGTCACTCGGAGAGATTTAGGAACTGACGCTCGCGCGAGAGGCCCAGCTTGTCACTTACCAAGAGCATCTCTGAACTTTTTTCAGCCGCCCTTTCCTCGACTCTAAGGGTCGTTTGTTTCGGGAATGAGGACTGGAGACTAGAAATTTCTTTTAAGAGTTTTCAAAACGGGTGTATTTTCATCCACGTGCAGTGAAGGGGGGAAAGAAAATACAACTCATCAATATAATCCCCTCATTAGGTGAGAAAGAAAAAGATGCCTTAAATTTAACCCAAGCCAGAGCTGAAAATTAGTTTAAGATGGTTGACTTAGCTCCTAGGAAAGAGAAGGGCTGCAGGGCAGAAATCTGTTGGGAAATCATGTTGCCTTAATGACCAGGAAGGTTACAGTTTGGTGCCAAGGAAAGTGTGGGGGGGGGCGGGGGGCGGTTCTCGAACAAGCATCACTTAATGCCATTGAAAAATTGCCAAAGTTCAGTTCAGTTCCTTTCAACCAATGTGGTGACGCTGAAACTCCTTGAGTTCATATAAGCTCACATCAGCTTATACCCACTGTCTGGGTTATTGTCTGGATTTTTTAGTGATAATCAACTTCAGGATTTAGAGGCTTGTAAGGACTTTTCAGCTGGGTGATGTTGTAGCTGCATCTATGCCGAGGGGGCGGGGAAGTATCAGTACCAGCGAGCCAATTGGGAACGTGGAATTTGGAGTGGGACAGACCTGGGATTTGACCTTGCAACATGCTAGCTCTGTGACCTTGAAGAAATTACTTCACCTCTCTGATCCTCACTTTTCGTATCCATAAAATGAGAACAATAATTTCTACTTCATATAAGGCTATTATGAAGATTAAATGAAATAATATACATAAAGACTCTGTACGTTTTCTGGCCCGTAGGAGCACTTAATACATGTCAATTATTTTTTAAAAAAAAGTCATATTGACTCCATTTTGGGTAATAGAATTGCTACACCAGGAGGTCAGTAGGGTGCTTGTGCCATGTACATGCCTCGTAACTAACACATAGAAAGCACTTAGTAACACTTTGTGGAGTGAGTTGAATAAATAAATGTCAGCTATCTGGTTTTATGATTGCTTGAACCACTGTGTCAAAAGGATGTTCATCAGGTGATGATAACTGTCTGCAGCGGTCTTGTCTGCACCTACATTTTTGTTTATGTCTTGAATGAGAATTATGTATATGCCGATCACATTTGCTAGTAGCCTGAATTGGGGTTGAGTAGCTCATATACTGGACTTGGAAAGACCTTGACAGCTTAAATTATTCTCTATCTAATTCTATGCAGAATGTTTTTTCTAAAAAAGAAAAGAAAAGAAAAACATACAAATTTATTGTAGGAAATTTGGAAAGTAGATTAAAAAAAAAAACAAAACCCACCCATGATTGTCATACTCAGAGATAACTCTGGGTAACATTGTGGTATATATCCTTCTGGAAAACAAGCAGAACAAAATTGGGATCAAACTATACATGATGTTTTCTAACCAAACAGGATACATTTACTGGATGGTGTTGTAGCATTGTTGTTAGGAACCCAGGGCGTGGAACTAGTGTCTGGGCAAAGCCTTGATCCCTCAGTGATCCTGTGGCAGATTACCTCACTTCTCTTTCTCTGTGTTCTCTTCTTAAAATGGGATGAGGCCAGTACCCTATGGACAGATGACATCATTCATGTAAGCATTTAGCATACTCCCTGGTGTATAGTAGCTACTGAATATGTTTATTAATATCAAAGACATGGCATGTAGACTGGTAGGGCGGGATGGACCCTAGAGGTCACCTGCCATAATCCCCTCATTATGCAGGTGGGGGAGCAGACTCAGGCACTTGCTTATTTTTAGAAGATCCAGATGTGTCCCTGCTCTTCTCTGCTCAAATGCTACCTCATGAAGCATTCCTGTATCTTTGCCTCCCTTCCCCTCGCTGTGGGCCATGGTAGTCTTACTTCATGTTTTTTTTTTTTTTGGCGGTACGCAGGCCTCTCACTGTTGTGGCCTCTCCCGTTGCGGAGCACAGGCTCTGGACGCGCAGGCTCAGTGGCCATGGCTCACGGGCCCAGCCGCTCCGCGGCATGTGGGATCTTCCCGGACCGGGGCATGAACCCGTGTTCCCTGCACTGGCAGGTGGACTCTCTACCACTGCGCCACCAGGGAAGCCCTTACTTCATGTTTTGTGCCCAAATAACCCTTTGTCTGTACCTCTTCTGTAGTACAAATACAGGTTTAGATTTGCGATTTTACACTTTTGTCTCTTCCGCTAGTCTGTGACTTCTTCAAGGGCTTGTCTAACCTTTGTATCTTCAGAACCAAGCTACTTGCCGGTGGCCAGTTTTTTAAATGAATGTGTTGTGGATGCTGGTGGGGTGCGGGGTAACTAACAAATAGAATAGATCCAGATCACGGAAAAGGATAATTCCATCACGTGTTATTCATTAATCTTACAATTATTTATTGAGCACTTACTTTGTGCCAGACGTGGTCCTGTGCAGGGGATTCAGTGCAAGCCTGGGACAGGCTTGTCCATTTCTTCCAATCTAATGGGGAAGACAGACATCACACAATGAATTATGTGCTATATTATTTTACTGAGTGCTGCAAAGGAGAATAAGGGTGCCAGGAGAGCCAAGAGCAGGCACCCTGGTTTGACAGGTGGAGAGAGGAGGTCAGGAAAGGCTCTTCTGAGGACGCAGCAGGTAGCCCTAGATCTGAAGGATGAGTATGAGGGGAGGGCTGGGGACATGGGTGTAGGAGTAACATGTGCAAAGGCCCTGAGGAGAGAAGGAGCTTGGTACATTCTAGGAATTTAAGGAAGTCCAGGACAGCAGAGGGTAAAGCTGAGACTGGTGAGATGGGCCGAGGTTAGATTCTAAAGGGCTTTGTAGCTCTCATTACACATTTTCAGTTTTAGCCGAGCAATGGAAAGCCTGCCTGATACTGTGCTTAATTCGGAACACTTGCCTTTAGAGAGAAGTTGACATGGGAATAAAGAGTGACTGGGATGGTAAGGGATCTAAAGTTTGTGTCCTGTTTGGGATATTTAGTCCAAAGAAGGAGGAAAACGAGGAGTGCTGTGATGAATGAAGCAATGTTACATACAAGAGTTGCCGCAGAAAGCAAACTGCAAACTAGTAGACGGATCTTCTAGGAGACAGGTCTTGCCTGAATGTCAGAAACAGCTTCCCAGCCCCTAGAACTTGGTTGGGGACAGAATGGGCTGCCTCATGGGATGGAGGACAGTAGGAGGAGGTACAGGCAGGAGCTGCAGGGACACCTGTCAGGGGGTCTGGTGATGGGAAGTCCACACATGCGTTGGGGGGAGAGGCCTTTGGGCCTTTTTGTGCTCCAAGAGCCTGTGGGTCTGTAAACCAGGTAAGATCTGCACATTTCATTCCGACCTGAAAGTTGACTTCAACTCTTTTTAGTCTGAAAATTTGGGACTTC
Organism: Delphinapterus leucas; assembly: GCF_059928025.1. Taxonomy (NCBI): domain Eukaryota; kingdom Metazoa; phylum Chordata; class Mammalia; order Artiodactyla; family Monodontidae; genus Delphinapterus; species Delphinapterus leucas. Next base: position 121,113,891 of record NC_143134.1, on the reverse strand, counting down.
GTAAAAATAAATTTGTAAAATTTGTAAAATGAATCAGATCAGTACCTACTTCATTAATACTAAATATTAATACTAAATATTTGAAGTTGTATGTATCGAATTACTTAGCTATAGGAGCCCTTAGGGTTGCCAGGAACAAAGAACTATTGTTATTGCTAGGCTAGTCAAAAGCTGACAGTCGGGCTTCCCTGGTGGCGCAGTGGTTGAGAGTCCGCCTGCCGATGCAGGGGACACGGGTTCGTGCCCTGGTCTGGGAGGATCCCACATGCCGCGGAGCAGCTGGGCCCGTGAGCCATGGCCGCTGAGCCTGGGCATCCGGAGCCTGTGCTCTGCAACGGGAGAGGCCGCAACAGTGAGAGGCCCACGTACCGCAAAAAAAAAAAAAAAAAAAAAAAGCTGACCGTCATGGCTAAAGCAACCTGATGTGTACACAGAAGTCATGATTTCAAGCCAAGAAGAAAATAACATATTCCAAGAGAAACCAGAACTCCAGAATAACAATTCCTAGCTACTCACAGGATGTTTTTATATTCATGTGTAATGTAAATTGGAAGAGAAGGCCAAGGAAAATAGAGGAATTGGATGAACTTCTCCTAGGGGAAGTTTGGACATCCTACATTTAACAACATTCATGTTATGGAAATGAGAAGCAACAGGCAAGAAAATGTCTCATGTTGTAGCCTGTACTCGGCGATCAGACAGGGAATGGAAAGGCGAGGAGAGTTGGAAGTAATTGTGATAGAGGTGATGGATGGAGCTGAATTCTCATTTGGAATGGAAACTGGGAGGAGGAATCGCCTCCAAGCCATCTGAATCTGGGGGAGCAGCTTGAGGGCAGAGAATGACAGCGATCCAATCGCTCTGGGGTAGAGCGGTAATGAAGGTTTCCGCTTCCTGGGCATAAGCTGGGATGCAGCTTATGTAGTCACCGATGGGCTTTGTTGGTGGCAAGAGAAAAGATTCATTTCCCCTCTTTCTTGTTCTTGTCGTGTACATGGATTCCTAGAGATTTGGATTGACATAGCTTGCACACTTCACAAGGTGGGTCCTCTCCTCCCTGCAAACAGACTCCATTTGTTAAAATTCAGCCTGAAAAATGTTTCTCCCTTCTTGATTATCTTGGTGGAGTTGAAGGTTAAGATGATTGGTGAGGTCTAGTAGATGGATCAGCTGAGGTTTCTGGGTTTTTTTTTTTTTTCCTTTTTGGGGAAAAAAAAAGGGTTGAGTCAAAGAATCTGATTGCAGACCCTAAACTGTTGCTTGACATATGGGGCGTAATGATCTCTGCGGGGAGAGATGCAATTCTGTGGGCAGTCAGGCTTCACTCTGAGGTCTGTTTTCATGGACTAATGCATCTCTTGTCGCTCTTTCCTTTTGGGAACGATGCAGCAAGCAGCAGCCACCAAAAGAAAATACCAAGGGTCCAGTGAGGCTCCCCCAGCGAAACGGAGGAGTGAAACATCATTTCTCCCGGCCAAGAAAACTGCTGCTAAAGAAACTCCAAGGACTTTTAAGGGGAAGGCACAGAAAACGTTTTCTCCCAAGAGGTCTTCAGCTGGTGCGAGTGGTGGAAACCAGGAACGGAAACCGGGCATTAGGACTTCATCCCTGTTTAAAAACAACCCTGAGATTCCAGAACTCCACAGGTATGTCCATGTGTAGACACCCTTCGAGAATAAAAGGAATTAAGTGTCTTCTGCCTTTTTGTTTGTTTCTTGGAACTGATGCCCGCGTCTTGTTCGTCATTTGCAGACCTGTAGTAAAGCAGGTGCAAGAAAAAGTGTTCACTTCAGATGCTTTTCAAGCCCTGGACCTCCACCCACATCTAGTAAGTATCCCTCCATGTTTTATTGGTGTGTCGATTTTTTCGGTCTGTTCATTCAGAATGTCTGTGAAATGACAGTTCTAGGAAGAAAAAAAATCAAAGAATGGTTATTTTTGCGTCAGGTTACCCGGCTGAACTCAGATTGCTAAGATGCTCTTCCAGGACCACTCACGTGAACTTAGGAGTCTGTTCACAGTCCGCACCCCACTCCCCCTCTTTTTTTAAAGAGCTCTAAAGACTTCCCTCACCTCATGCACTTCAGGACTGAGACTCCGCACATCAAACTTGAAATCCACCTCATAATTACTGGGTAGACAATGACATCAGGGCTATTCTGGATGGCCGATGTCATAGGGACCCTAGGAGAGGGAACTGAACCGGCATCTTGCTGTTAAGGGAGTTATAAATAATTGAAGGAAGAAGGGGCTCTTTAAACATGCATTTGCTACAGACAAATGGACACTCAAAAAAAAAAAAAAAAAAAACACCAACAAAAAAAAACCATGAATGAGTGTTCCAGCCTTACTTATGAGTAAGGTGAGAAACATACATTCACTTTTAGGGAGTCTGGATTTCCTTGGCTCATATGGTCACAGCTTACCTACTCCTTCTTTCGGGTGGGTTACCTATACTTGCTTTCTCACCTACGGGTTGGAGTGGCGTTTCCCAGCCTTGGTACCGTGCATGCCTGGGGATGGGGACTCTGCGTCACGGGGGCTGCCCCGTGCGTTGCAGGATGTATGGCAGCATTCTGTGTCTCTACTCACTTAATGCCAGTAGCATCCCCACCCGCAGTTGTAACAACCAACGATTTCTTCAGACATTGGGAGGTCCGGGGGAGGCAGTGCTCAGAACCACCCCCAGATGAGAACCACTGGGTTAGAGGAACTTGATTTGATCGTGGTCATCCATTTTTACCCCAGTATTTTCCCCTTTTTTGCATCCTTATTTGCATTAAATATATTTGTCCCAAAAAAAATTTGTTAAAGAAAAGTTTTGTTTTGTTTTTTGTCTTTTCTCTTAGATTTCCACAATAAATACGGTTTTTAAAATGTCTAGTATGACCAGGTAAGAGCTCTGGGTCAGTCTTGATTTTCTCAGGGTTTGAGTGGGTATAAACAGATGAAATCTGAATTGTCTGTGAAGGACAGCAAACTTGTGTCTTGGCATTAGAGGACAGGCCAGATTATTGACCCTCGAGGGCTGGGTAGCTGCTCAGCTTCCCCACCTGGGAGATGGAGGGACTGGGTCTCCGTCCCCTTCTGCCCTCAGCTCTAAACTGTAAGAGATCTCTGGTCCAGAAGATGGTCCGCATAAGATCCCACTGTTGTCTGTGCTTCCTGAAAATATCTTGTCTAGAATACAGAATTTATCTTGTCATTTCTTAGTAGTAAGAATCAGAGTCAGCTACAAGATAGGAGTAAATACTTAGTTGGATATAATGGGATGCTGAAAAAAGTTTTTAAATGTTAGTGACAACTCCTGGAAAACAGAAATGGAGTGGTGACAGGTGTGGGGCAGAGATGACCCCCTCTCTTTGAGTATGTATGCTTCTGTACATTTTAATAAGTCACCTTTCACTTAGAAGTAAACATTAATAAGAGTATCAAAGAATAAAATAAGAAACCCCTTTATTATTTTTTTGTTCAGTCTTAGCAACCAAATGTAAGTGATTTCCATACCCTTCTGGACTTTTCATTTTATTTTATTGAAGTCTAGTTGATTTACAACGTTGTGTTCATTTCTGCTGTACAGCAAAGTGATTCAGTTATACATATATATTCTTTTTCATACTCTTTTCCATTGTGGTTTATCATGGGATATCGAATATAGTTCCCTGTGCTGTGCAGTAGGACTTTGCTGTTTTAGTTGTTTGTTTTTGAGTACACACGTGGACACACGTCTTACCGTGTCCGTAGCAGTCATATTTGGTTTTCTAGAGAACGGACAGCAGTTCCTGGCTGTCTGTGTGGCTCACAAGCTTCCTTTCACTCTTCTGCTTGGGAATCTTTCCATAATGTTTTATTGTTTCATATTCCCTGGTTCAGAAGGCAGGAGAGTGTGTGGTGTGCTTTTGTGGTGGCTCCAGCTTGTCATCACGCCGGTCCCTTTTTTCTTTTTAAGTAGTCCAGTAGAACGGCCAGTCTCCGGCTTGCCTCAACATTTGCAGCCCCAAAAGTTCCAAAAATCTAACTGAGGTTTTATTCTTCTAACCATCAGAGGTTTCTCAGCCCTTCCCATGACTGTTTAGGTAACCTCTGAGGCGGCAGGTGATAGAGCCTGCGGTCATCGTGTTTTGTGTATCTCGCATCTCTGCGTGTAAGCATGGGCAGGTGGTGCTTTATAGATAATCATGTGCTCTTTCTTTCGGGCGGCCCAAGCGTTCAGAAGCAAAGTATCCCTGTGTTGCTGGAAGGCAGAGATGCTCTCGTGAGATCCCAGACTGGCTCAGGTCAGTTGTCATTTGATTTCTGCCCTTCCTCCACGGTCGTGTGGTGGGTTGTGTAGTGAGGTGTCTGTGGTGGTGGCGGCGGCTTTGTTTGGTTTGGGGGAGGGGCGGCCATGCTTGCTTCTGATTAGAGCCCTGAAAGGAAGGGGATGATCAGTGGGGCCCGTGATCAGGAATGATCAGGAAGGAGTCAAGTCTGCTATCATTTCTCAGAGCCCATCTCAGGGCTTTGCCTGGTCCCACCATCTGTGGCCAGAGCTGCCTGTCTTTACTCCAGTGGGTGATGACTATTTCCTTCTGGTATTAAAACAGCCTTGCTGTGAGCACACGCTGATCGGATGCCAGTTGTTTTGCTAGAACACGGAACACCGTTCTGGCGCCTTCCAGAACAGTCTGGACTTGCTCTTCTGACCCTCTTGTGCTCTTAGTGGCAGGTCAGCTATTCTCTGCTCCCCCAGCTCAGCCACCTTTCAGGTGGGTGGAAGCCCAAAGTTTTTGCCATCCTTGGTTTCTCCTTGATCTTTAGAGGCCAGCTCTGGGGTTTCAGACTGGCTGGCTTCTCACCACGAAAGCACCACGGAAACCCCTTTGAGAGGTTGAGGTGACCCCAGAGAGGGAGTTTTCTAGTTTCTAGGGACAGTCATTGAGTTGAGCTTCTGTGTGACCTCGGAAATGTCTCATTGTCTCCCTTGTTAGACGTTAAAGGGGCTGAAGGTGCAGGTTTGTTAGAAGTACTGAATTTACAAAGCAGAGCTAGGAGTTGTGACAGACAGGTGGCTTCCGTTTCCACCCGGATGTGAGTGCACTGTTCCTGTCCCCAGACTTCAGGACGGCCCAAAGGTAGCAGTGCCGGTTCGTTTCCTGTCTCTGGTTTTCTGACATCTACAGGCTCTGTGATTTTGATTGCTCTTGTTCTTTTTTAAAAGGTAAAACTCTTGCCTATTGCATCCCTGTGGTCCAGTCTCTTCAAGCAATGAAATCCAAAATACAGGTGAGTAGAAAGTGTGTTTTTCTGGGAATTCCCTGGCAGTCCAGTGGTTAGGACTTGGCGCTTTCACTGCCGAGGGCCTGGGTTCAATCCCCGGTCGGGGAACTAAGATCCTACAAGCCGCGTGGTGTGGCCAAAGAAAAGAAAAAAATAGAAAAGAAAGTATGTTTTCCTGTTATTGTTCACAGTGCATAAGAAGCCGTCAAACTGAACCAAAGCAGTAATATTGGGACCAAAAGAATCTTTTCAGTTAGCTTTGTTTTCCTGCCTCTTTTTAGTTCATTTATTACATAAGCATGTTGCACCTGAAGACCGTGCTCAGAGTGGAATAGAATAAATACAAACAAATGTAACAGTCATCCTAGTAGTTCTAACAGGGAATGTTTGTAAGATGCTCCCCCTGTGTCAGACGTCGTGCCGAATGCTTTGCTTGTGTTGTCTTCTTGACTCTCTAACTACCCCAGTCCCACTGAGTTGGAAGGTACTACTATTATTACCTCGATTTAAAAAAAAAAAAAGAAACAAAAAAAGGAGGCTTGAGGAAGTTAAATAACTTCCTGTGGGGAGTGATTGTGGAGCTGGGTTTCCACCTCCGTTCTCCTTGGCTCCAGAGGCCAAGCTCTTCTGACTGAGAAAGGTGAACATTGCATTGAAAACAGTGGTTTGTCATGAATAGTAGAAGTGAAAATAAGTACCCAATTAGCGGGTGTGACGGTTGGGCCACCTTGTATTTAGTATTTCCTAGGACCTATCTTTAGTTGCGAAACACACTTAGCGCCTGGGCCAGAGGGGCCAGAACTGGGTTCCTTGGAATGGTCCCCTAGGAGGCTGTGTGACTGCCATGTTCCGTGGGCATAGTTGTCATCTCCAAACCCAGCCCAGAACCTCACAAATACACCCTGGTTATTCTCAGTTGAGAGGAAACAGTGAGATCAGAAATAGGAAGAGAGATGGGTTCACAAACAGGTGATGAGCTAGTTGGTTACTTTTTCCTCAGTTGCGACACATGCAGAATTAGGTGTATATTGAGCCTGCCTGTTATTTGAATGACAAAACAAATAATGATGGCGTTGGATTACAGCCCACAGTCTAAAACAAATACCTGTTGAGTCCAAGCTGATATAAATGAATTATTGAATAAATAGGCGGGACGAGGGAAAGCCCTTCCTTATACTAGAATTCCAGTGAGTACTTGTAGGACATTATCGTTTGGCAGATGACACAGGAATCATCAGAGATGCTAAAATGAGTGGATGAAAGTGCGATGAAAATGGGATATTTACACAGTCTCAAAGTATGTATCCAGAAGATACAGGAAAAAGATGGTAACTTTACAGTGGGGAAGCCTGGCTGGTGCCACCTTAACCAGGTGGTTGGATGGGGCCTCACCAGTGCCGGGATGTGTCGGCCTAATGTGTCTCCTGATAGGTGCGTGAAGGATGAAACAGTACTTCTCTGGTTTTCTTGCCAGAAATGCACAACTCTAATTTAGTCATAAACATCAGACGAAGCCAAGTCAAAGGACGTTCTACAGAGTGACTGGCCAGTGCTCTTCAATGGTATTAAGGTCACGAAAGACAAAGAGATACTGAAGAGCTACCCCAGAGTAAGAGAGACGAAGGAGTCATGACAGCTGGATGCTGCGTGGTCCTGAATCGGGTCTTAGTCTGGAAAAAGCATGTTGATAGGTCAGTTAATGAACTTTGAATGAGGCTATAAATTAACTGATAGTAATGAATCAGTGTTACTTTCCTGTTTGATCATTGTAGTGTGATTCTGAGAATCAGTATCATATAAGGAAGCTGGGGGAAGGGTGTAAGGGAGTTCTTTGGACTATTTGTGCAATTTTTTGTAAGCCCGAAATTATTTCAGAATGAATACGTTTAAATGTTACTTAAACTTTATTTAAATGATTTTTAAATCAATAAATCCTCCACAGTCATCCAAATGGTGGAACCTTATATAGTTATTAAAAGTGCTGTTTTCTTCAGTTTCTGTTTGTGAACTTGACAGGCATTCTTGCCATGTTAAAAAGGCCCGTTATGAAACAGTATGTATAATATGACTGCAATTTCATAACTAATAATTCTACATTTGTATACATATATATATGTGTACACACACAGAGATGAGAAGGATACTTTTCACACTAATGCCAGTTTTCTCTGAGGCGGGTGAGTGGGCATTCTGTTTCCTGCAGGTGGCTGATGTTTTCTTCCATTGGGCACTTTGCAGTGCGGTGGTTCATACGAGGGCCTCAGCATCGTACCCGGTGTAGGTTGGAGAAGAAATGTGAATTATTAGACCAGTGTGGTAAAGTCTCATCCGTTTAGATAGTCCAGGAGAGCTTCTAGTAGAGGGTTTTTTCTTCCTGGAAAGTTGCAGAGTTTGGGCGTGTACTTGATCTGGCGTGGGTCCTACAGTTCTGGCCCAGCTGTCTCATTTGCTGGATCCGTGAACGGAGGACAGGAGACATGCGACTGCATTCCTCAGGTGGACAGCATGGCGGAGGCTCTGCTCAGATCCTGGGTCTGAGTGTGACGTTAGCACATCACCTGATCCTGGTGTGCCTCGTGGGGGATCACGGCGGTGCCTGTGTCCTGGGGTTGCCAGGAGGATTCAGGGAGTCAGCGCACGGGGAGAGTTGAGACCTGCTTCCAAGCGCCTGGTGGTGATAATACCTGCTCCCTAAGTCTCCACCATCATTGTCGGCAACAGGGACGTGTGGCTGGTTTGAAGGGCAGTGTTCTGAATTGCTTAGATTCAGAGCATTAACCAACCATGTCGTTGTTCTTATTTACTCAAGTATTTTTTAATATCAATAACAGCTTGTTCTATTAAAGATTGGAATAGTCTGTAGAGACGATTTAACAAGCCCAAGTTTAATTCACTTATTTCAAGTGATGCTCAGTACAGGCCCTTGGAGTTCACTGTAAACAGATTTGACCTGTAAAAAAAACCTATCTGGAGGGAGCAGCAAATTCAAGGCACCAGCAGAGTCTTCAGTTACTTCAGATGACGGAATGAAAACGGACTGCTTTTCTGTGTTTTCACACTTTCAGCTCTTTGGGCTCTGATTTTTTTTTAACATCCCATCCATCCTTCCTCACTCACTTCTGCCCTGCGAGGAATTGATTGGTCTTTCTTCTCTGTGTAGTAACACCTTTTGAAATGTCAGAATCTCTAACACTGCTGTGTTGATGCCGTTGTACTAACATGTTTACTGTTCCTCGCCCGGCTTCAGCGCAGTCTCGCAAAGTCAATGTTGAGTACAGACGGCTGTAGTTTGAATTCCAAATCCTTTTCTCCTTGTAGGTAAACGTTTCCTATGCAAAATATGAAAACCATACTTGTAATTTAGTTTGCTGCTAAATCTGTGCTTAGCTTTTACACTAACGTATTCGATTCGTTCCCTAAGTGTCTGTGAGCACTTGGGGGATGCAAGGCACCGCTGACTTCCGGGCCCTTGTCAGATTACTTTGTTTTCTTCTATTATTGTTACTGTTACTTGTAGGTATAATGTACATGTTAAAAAAATTTGAAGAGCGCCAAAAAATATACAGTGACAAGTAAGTCGTTCTACTGCCCCTTGCCCTGAGTGGCACAGTTCTTCTCAGGATGGGATGGTCCTTATCACCAGTCTCTTGTTTAATCCTTCCAAGGATATTCTTTGCATATAAAGCAAATCTGACTATACATAGTTCCCCTCCCCCTTTCGTTGAAGTTTTTGTTTGTTTGATACACAAATGGTTGCTTGCTGTGCATGATTGTCTGTGCCTTGCTTTTGTTCACTTAATATGTTTTGGGGATGGTTTCTTATCAATACCGTGTTGACCCGCCTTGTTTTTTTAATGGCTGCCTAGTCTTCCACTGTAAGTTTGTTCCATAAATTATTGTCATTCCCTCGTTGGTGGAATTTACATTGTGTTCAACATTTTGCTACAAACAAAGCAATTAAACAACTTCTTTACACACACGTGTGAGTCTCTCTTTTTGAGAAATTCCTATAAGTGGAGTTTGCATTTTTATTTGGTAGATAATACCAAAATTGATCTTTAAAGGAGTTACACCAATTTGGATTCCCACCGACAGTGTATAAGAGTTCCTGTGTGCCTGTGCCTTTATCAACCCTATCGGCTGTTTTATTTTTGCTCATTTGGCAGGGGAAATATATTGTATCGTAGTTTTGATTTGAATTTCTCTTAGGAGTAAAGTTGAACATCTTTTCGTACATTTAAAAGCCATATTTTGAATTCTTATTTCCATAAATTAGCTGTTATATCCCTCTCCATTTTTCTATTTGAGTTGTTGGTCTTCTTTATTTTTATTTTTAATTGAATTACAAACTTTCTTTATAAACTAAGAAATTGGCCCTTTCTCTTATGTGTGGCATATTTTTTTCCCCACGTTGTCATTTGACTAATTTTCTTTAGGTATTACTTTTCCATTCTGAAATTTAAACATTTTTATGTAATAAAATTTATCAGAGTTTTATAGTTTCTGAGTTTTATGTCATCCGTAAAAAGGCCAACTTAATTCCAACTTTATTTTTCTAACTTAATTTTTTTTCTAAAAGGACATTTGAATTATCCATCTTTTCACTGCTGATATAAATTGCCTCATCATATTTCCTGACTTTCTATATGTGTTTGATTCTATTCTAGGCTGTATTTGTTATTGTAATCTCTATGTGCTAGCATCAATTTTTTAAAACTACTGTAGATTTAAATTGTCTTATCATCTGATGTTGTTCAGTAATGTCTTGATTATTCTTGCACATTTATTTTTCCATATGAACTTTGAAATCAGCTTGTCTGGTTATATATATTATTTTTTATGTGCGTATGTATGTATACTTGTGTCATGTTTTAGATACTTTATATATGCATAAATATGCATGTTCATGGCATTTTCATTAGAATTACATAACATTTATGGATTGATTTGGGGGAATTAGCTTATTTATAATATTAAGTCTTCTTATCCAAGAATAGGATACATTGTTCCATTTATTCAGATTTTATTTTATGTGCCTTAGAGGTATTTAAAATTTTTTGTTGTATAGATTTTGTACATTTTTTGTGAAGCTTATTTTTCTTAACCTTTTTTGCTATTCTAAGTGTGATTCCATCTAACTTTCTGTGTTGGAAGGCTGTTGATTTTTCTGTATTAATTTTGTATTCAGCTAGTTGCCTTGTCTTTTTTGTAGTAGATTTTCAAGTGATTTTCTTTTTTTTTAATTTATTTAATTAATTTATTTGTGTCTGCATTGGGTCTTTGTTGCTACGCACAGGCTTTCTCTAGTTTTGGCGAGCGGGGGGCTACTCTTCGTCGCGGTGCGCGGGCTTCTCACTGCGGTGGCTTCTCTTGTTGCGGAGCATGGGCTCTAGGCACGCGGGCTCAGTAGTTGTGGCACGTGGGCTCAGTAGTTGTGGCTCATGGGCTCTAGAGCGCAGGCTCAGTAGTTGTGGCACATGGGCTTAGTTGCTCCGCGGCATGTGGGATCTTCCTGGACCAGAGATCAGACCCGTGTCCCCTGCATTGGCAGGCGGATTCTTAACCACTGCACCACCAGGGAAGTCCTCAAGTCCCGATTTCTTAAGTTGTTTTTGTTTTCTTTGGTTTTTTTTTTTTTTTTTTTTAGGATAAAATATCACCTGCTAATAACGGCAACTTTACTTCCTACTTTACAGATTCATATATATTTCTTTGTCTTTTCTGATTGCGTGGGCCAGAACTTCTAGATTAATGTCGTGTAATCATGAGGGTAGTGGGCAGGCTTATCTCTTTAATGAACTGCTCCTGATGTTTACAAGTGGCCTCTCTTAATCTCCCCTTCTGGACCTCTGTGACCTGCGTTCATTCAACTCATGGCATTTCTTTCCTTCTGTGTCAACAGCGTGGTGACGGCCCCTATGCTCTGATACTAGTGCCAACAAGAGAGGTAAGCAGTCCCACTTTCGGAGTGCTAAGCAAGTACTTTCAGTGATATCGTTGAATTTAAAAGTGGTTTTACCATTTTTCTCTCTGCTGCACAAATCACGACACCCTTTCCTTTGCCCAGGAACCATCCTTCTGGTTCCTGACAAGAAGAAAAATTCAAGTACTCTTTGAAAACCAGAAGTTTTTTTGGTTTTGGAAAAGTGTTTCTCTGTTATCTAAAAACTAATGACACTATAAATTTCTGTCCTTATAAAAGGAATTAAAATAATCACATTTTTGTACACTGTTGTTTTCTTTTACAACTTAATTAAAAAATAAAAGCAGTTGACCCTACAAATGAACTTTTAGTTTTTTAAGAAGCTACTATACCAAAAATTTTACCTGTTTCTGAAAGTTAAGCTTCTTGATGTTTTTCTTCTTTCTTGGTGGAAATCTCTTCTATCCGATTTATTTTATTTGCCTTCAGAGGCAATTTCAGATTAGGGTATCTGTTTCCTATATCAAATGCTAATCACTTCCTTGCAGAGAATCGATCATGACAATGGAGGTTTCTGTACAGCCTGCAGCATCCTGTCTCAGCTCCATCCATTGAAGGAGCAGGCACAGAGCTATTTAAAATTTTACAGCAGCAAACTTGCTACTTCCCTGGGATGCTTCCTGAATACAAAACGTGTGGAAACTGTATATATATATCCTTGGATAAAGGGATTATGTAGAGGCTTTGTTGATTGATGGTTGTTAATGGTTATAAACCATTCAATACATTAATTTTCTCTTTCTCTGGTTTCCACTGGGCTTGTTGGTTTTTTATTATTTTCCCCCTTTAATAAACTTGGGAAATGACCATCTCTGTCTTTAGCTACTGCTCTGCCCCAGCACAGCCTTAGGATATAGTCACGTCACCTGTAAAGTAACGTTCCCAAGGCTAGCCTGTTGCGTCACTGTTTGGTTTACCCCTTCACACATATTACATTCTCTCTCTTTCCAAACAGGTTGACTCTGTTTCATTTTCTTCCATCTTTGTGTACCATAGACTGTACTTTTCTGTGTGGTACTCTGGGAATTTGAGCCAGCAGAGGGAGCACAGAGCACTGTGTTTGTGTATGTCCGAGAAATAGATGTGATGTCTCTAGCCACGTTCTCCAGACTGACGGTTTTCAGAATCAGTCTAAGAACAAGGTGTATTTCCCAAGTAGATTCTGTGTATAGGGCTTTTTTTTTAAAAATCCTAACTTGAGGTCCAGGGTTGGATCCTTATCACTTTACACTGTCTAAGTTTTTAAAAATAAGTTAAAAGGTGAGAAGGGACCTCGCTCATTAACTCTAACTTTTTAACATTTACAGCTGGCCCTACAAAGCTTTGATACTGTCCAGAAACTGCTTAAGGTAAGGCAAGCCATGAGTTCAGTTTTGTCTTTTTTTTCCTGACTTTTTGAGGAAAGAGAAAGATACCCGTCTTTTCTTTATTTTCAAAGAGCTAGGAATTACTGCGGTTTTCCTTGTATTCCCTGGATGTCTCTGCTCACCCCAGATACAGTTTGCAGGTTTTTATTGATCTGAACCTTACGAATCACCAGTTTCTAGTTTAGTGAGACTATTAGTGTTCACTGGTACTTCGGGTCCTGTAATCTGTTCATCATCGTCACTAGCAAGCCACCTACAGAGACTCACAGGTACAACCTTAAGGTGATCCCGTGAAAGCAACTTAACAAGCTGCAAATAGGGTTTGTTTAAGAAAGAAGAGAGAGAAAGCTTCCAAGCCAAAGGCTGCCAGCCCACCGAATTAGATTGAGAATTGATCTCTCCTTTCTTTTATCACGAGTGGGAGTAAGGAAGCGTTGTACTTGGGTTTGATCTTAACCAAAAAGGAAAAAAAAAAAGGCAATAGACTTACTGAATTGTGTTTTCAATTCACGCTGTACAGGGAAAGGCAGAGAAGCTACCTGAATCACTTAAAAAGCCCACATTTCTCTCTTACAGTGTCGGAAGCTAGTCGCATAGGTATGATTTAAGTTACCGCTAATATCCATGGGCCTGGTGGCAAGGCCTAGGAATTGCGTCTGCACACTAATACCTCCTGCAATGAAAAGCCGAGTCCTCCCTCACGACTTACTTCAGGAAAGGGAATTTGGAATCAGCCTCTGCAGTAAATGGGGCCTTGCATTGATTTTGGTCTGATGTCTTTCTGTAGCCATTTACCTGGATTGTGCCCGGAGTGTTAATGGGAGGAGAGAAGAGAAAATCAGAAAAAGCCAGGTAGGGCGAGGTTTGTTTATTGTTAATTCCTTTTCAAGTCTGTTCTGTCTTCCTCTTCAGTAAGACTCTGGCCCTTCTCAGCCTGGGGAGAGCCCTGTCTCAGATGAGGGTTCCTAGTCCCAGTGTGTGGGGACAGATTGAGTGCCCAGGGAGCGGTCCCTCTAAACGGTGCTATTTGTAAAAATATTTGGTGAAACTACCAGGGGCTCCCTTTTGATGTGGGCAGTAACAGCTCGTTACCTTCCCAAATCTCAACCCCGCCCCGGCCCCCGAGACCCACGGTCCCCCCTTGTTAAGGATACATCCCCCTTGACTCCCTTTTGTGGATATTGGGAGTTTGGGATTTTTGTTGTTTGATTTTACAGAAACAAGATTATAAACCTACATAATGCTTTGCATCTTGCTTCCTTCACCCAAATGCATTGATTCCTAATTCTGTGTTAGAATTGCTAATGGGTGTCAGTAGAAAATTGTTGCAAGAAGTAAATTCCAAATTTTGTGCATTCTTTTAAAAACGTTTTTATTTTATTATAGCTTAATGCTTAGTGGTTATGCTCAACTATGTGTGTAGTCTGTAACTGAGGAGCAAATATTCGACTTGAAACCTTCGGGTACTGGTTAGGGTAAGATTCTGCTGTAACTAACAACAGCAGTGGCGCAAACAATATGGAAGTTTTTTCTTTTTCTTTCACATTTAAGAAGCGTGACGGTAGTCGTCGGGGCTGGCATGGTGCACGCGCCAACGTGGGGACCCCGGCTCATTCTGGCTTTTTGTGCCGCTGAGTGAAGCTTCCATTTTCAGGCTTTCCTCATAGTGTTAGATAGTTGTTGGAGCTCCAGCCATTATATCTGATTTCCTGCCGGTAGGAACAAAGATAATCACACCTCCTCTTTTTAAAGGTACTGGTGGGATTTGCATGCTCCCTTTATCCATTTATCTTATTGCCATAACATAGGCACGTGCCCACTTAATTACAAGGGCAGCTGGAAAATGTACTCAGCTAAAAGTTGTAGGCTTTTATTACTATGGACTAATGGGATGAAGGATGGTTGTGGAGTAAGAAGTTAGATTTATTCCACCTGGTCCGTGGGGCAAGGCTAGGCCTATGGCATGGAAGTTACAACAAGGATCCAGTATAAGAAAAAAGCATTCTAACCATTAAAGCACGTTAGCATGGGATAATGCATTCAGGTGGGAGGTTCCCCGGCACAGATGCCTTCAAGAACAGATTAGGTGACCATCTATCTGGAATATTCTAGGAAGCATCTATGGATCAGATAAAGGGCATTGGGTTATATAGTAAAGATTCCTCTGAGACAATTTTAATAGGATTTCAGATCTTAACAGTTACGTTTTGTAAGACAGAGAAACTTCAGGGAAAAATTAGAACTTAAATATATCTTTGTATCCACTTGTCATTACGTTTGTCATGATTTCAAGCTGTGGCGTGTTGGCGCTGGCCTTGACTCTGTCTCCTCCCCAGCCTTTCCCCCGTGTTTTCTATTGCTATGGCTCCATCTGATTTACTTTCTTTTATGATATATAATTTTAAACAGACTCCGGAAGGGAATAAATATCCTCATCGCAACTCCCGGGCGCCTCGTGGATCATATTAAATCCACAAAGAACATTCATTTTCGTCAGATCCAGTGGCTGATTTTGGATGAAGCAGACAGGTGAGCCCTTCCAGGAAGCAGGAAAGGGCTGTTTCTGTGGTCTTTGCCGAAACTTCTGGAGCCCCTTAGTGTTCCCTTTATTCACGTAGATTAAAACTCCTCCCTTGAAACCACAGAATCCTGGATTTGGGTTTTGAAAAGGACATCACAGTGATACTCAACGCTATAAATGCCGAGTGCCAGGAACGACAGAACGTCTTGCTGTCGGCAACACTCACGGAAGGTGAGTTGAGAAGAAGTGCTGTTTCTTCTCAATGGAGTGGAAGGGCCTAGATGCAAGCTGCGTTGTCTCCCAGCAGCGATTCTTAGCCTCGGTGGGGATCGGGCGAGGAGGAAGGTGTCCGAGAGGACTGCTCTTCAAACCATGTGTCCTGTGCTCCCGGCCTCCCTCTCCCATCATCCTGACTCCCTGGTCCCCAGCACGTGGGGAAAGGGAGAAGGGGCAGGTCCCAGGCCCAGAGCCCTCACAGGAAGGGGAGGCTGCTGTGCTCCCGTCAGGGTGTGGAGGGAGGGGAGGACGCTGCCTGCCACGCACCTGGTGGTCTCGTGAGGTTGTGATCGCGCTTGCCAGCCGCTGAGAGCAGGGCTCTTGTCCTGAAGGTGGTAACCTATCCCCGCTCATTTTTTGGTATAATCACCCTGCCTTTCTCCTAAAGAGAAATCCTAAAAATATATTCTGTAAGCTCATTTGTGTCTTTCCATCATCGTTAAGATGGAATTTCTTAGCTCTTTTGTTGACGGGAACACCTAGGCTTGGAGAAGTTGTATCAGTCTCCACCAGGACCCCCTGCGCGTGAATCCCTGCCTGAGCGACAATTCAGCTCTCACTTTACTCGGTTCACTAGCCTGCTCTGGTGCACACGTACCAGATGCCATGCACGTGACTCACCAGCAGTTCT
This sequence comes from Delphinapterus leucas, assembly GCF_059928025.1. Taxonomy (NCBI): domain Eukaryota; kingdom Metazoa; phylum Chordata; class Mammalia; order Artiodactyla; family Monodontidae; genus Delphinapterus; species Delphinapterus leucas. Next base: position 121,097,854 of record NC_143134.1, on the reverse strand, counting down.
CAGAGTGTATCCTAACTAACAGTGACTTTAAGAGAGAATCCATGGGACTTCCCTGGTGGTCCAGTGGTTAAGAATCCTCCTTGCAATGCAGGGGACGCGGGTTTGATCCCTGGTCGGGGAACCAAGATCCCACATGCTGCGGGGAAGCTAAGCCCGCGTGCCTCAACTACTGAGCCCAGGTGCCTCAACTAGAGAGCCTGTGCGTGCCCGCAAACTACAGAGCCCACATGCTCTGGAGCCCAAGCGCCACGGCTACGGAGCCTGCGCACCACAACTAGAGAGCCCGCGTGCTGCAGCTAAGACCTGACGCGGCCAAAAATAAAATAAATAAAATAAATAAATATTAAAAAAAGAAAGAGATAATCCATGGAAAGGGGATTCTGCGCTCAAAAAGTTGGGGAAATGCCACTCGTTACCTCCCCCTCTTGGAGATTCATGTGCACATTTATACAATAAAGGTCCTGAGAAGGCCTGTAAACCCGGGAAACCCTGGGAAAGAATTCCGGGAAAGCTTTTTATCCGGGTTTTCATAACTTACTTGACCACAGAACCCTTTCTGGGGGATGGTGGGCAGACATCTGTTTCAGTGGTCTTCCACGGGTCAGAGTTTAGAAACTCCGGTGGTGTGGATGGGTTTTTGGGCCGTGGGAAGAAATAGGTGGGTCCCCACTGGACTGACAGTGGGGCCAATCAGTGCTGGCATTTGGGGACACACCCATCAGGAGCTTCTCAATAGGCCTGGATGTGTGGTGTGGGGGCTGTGCGGGTGTGACCAGTTCTACAGCGTGTGCCTGTCAGTTGTTTTGTCCTTTTCACGTTTTCTCCAAGGTGTAACGTGGCTAGCTGATATCAGTTTACATGACCCAGTCAGTATTTCTGTCCTGGATGAAAGCCATGACCAGTCGAACCCAAAGAGCAAAGCCATTCCTGAAGCTTCTCCACAAGCTAGCGATGAGCTGGACAGCTTTGCCATACCAGCGAGTCTCGAGCAGTACGTGACAGTGGTTCCCAGCAAACTGAGGCTTGTCTCCCTAGCGGGCTTCATCCTGCAGAAATGCAAGGTAGGTCTGGGGACTGGGTCCAGCCTGATCCGGGGAAAGACCACAGTTTTGTTCATGTTGGGCATTGAGGCAGTGAGCTGAGACACACACAGAAGTTTCCAAACTGAGCTGTGGTGCAAGCGCAGACCTTAGCAGAGATCTTCTCAGTCAGTGGTTCTAGGATTGCGGTGAAGAGTCCGAGGTCACTGATGGCCATTATGTTCAACTTAAGATCTGCCTCAAATACCTTTCCTGGGACTGATACCGGCAGTGTCGCAGGTGGTACACACACGATGGATGTGAGGCAATACAGTAGCCTGTGCTCGTGTTTTTGAAAGAATCATCGTGTTTGTATATTTACTAGATTCACATGATAACTTTCTCTGGTATATGGGGAGATAGTAGGTGGAAGGGCTTGAGGGTGCAGCTTCAAGACTGCGTGTGCAGAGTCCCCGCCGGGGAGTGCCGTGCATGGCGGGACCGAGTGAGGGAGAGGGACACAGCTAAGGGCAGCTTTGCTCTGGAGCATAATTGTTTTTCTCAGATACAAGAGGCCTGTTCGAGGTTGCAGCCATGTCATTTTCCTGTCCTACATTTCTTTGTAGTGTGGAGGATCTGTGTTATTTTTAAAAATAATTCAAAGCCATCTGTCGCCTCTGTTTCCAGATCGGGGCTAGCCTGCCCATGTGTTTTAGAAAGAGATTCATTTCAAGTGTCACCTGATCTTAAAAACACGTGGTGGTTTTTCCCCCCTTGTATCGATGTAGTTTGAGAGAGACCAGAAGTTGATCATCTTTTTCTCGAGTTGCGAGCTGGTGGACTTCCACTACAACCTCTTCCTCCAGACCCTGCTGAGCGGCTCAGGGGCCCTGGCCCCAGGTGCGTTGCCATGTGCCTCCACGCGGTTAAAATTCCTGCGGCTGCACGGCGACCTGGAGCAGGAGGTGAGCCTGTCCTCCTGGGTTGGCCCTGGCTTCCCTAGGGACCCCGCTGGGCCAGGGAAAAACGTGGCTAAAGTGGGAGACCCACCAGAGGCCAAAGCGGGTGACGCAGCTGTGTCGATGGGGCGAAGGGGAGCCTATTGTTCCTGTTTGCTTTGCTCCGGGAGCTGGTCTCTTCCACCCGAGAGAGCTCGTGGGCCCAACTTGGCCTGACTGTACCCCAACCAGCTGTTAAGGCAACAGAGTACCACTAAGTAGCTGGCACCAGGGGAGGGTTTTGCCTTTTTAGTACCCAGTGTGTAATTAGGGCTTGATGTCTTCAAATTAAGAGCATTAATGGAGCTAAATTGTGGCTCCCATATGGTACTGCTGAGCGTGACTGCTGTCATTGTCAACAAGATGCAGCGCTTTCACTCGGAACGCTTGGGTTGGGAGAGGACGCTGGGTTCCAGAGGGGCTGCAGGGGCTCAGCACTGGCGAATATTTTTGATCAGGAAGAATAGTGGAACATTTTCCTCACCTTAGGTACTTAGCTACGTTCACCCTCATTCCGCTGCTGGTAGGCAGGCCATCCATTTAGGGAGTCGAGCGGGGTGTAGAATGAGATGAACTCTCTGGAATTGTGGCAGGAAGGACAAGCAGGGCTTGGAAACGGGAGCCATCTTGTCCTAGAGCAGAGGTTACCAGGCAGCTTAGAAAATTAGAAAGCTTGAAAGAAAACCAGAAATTGGAATAAGGTTTGACTAGAACCACCTTTTAAAAATCAGGACATTTTTAGAGCTAAAGGAGGCATTAAAGGTCATCAAGTCCAGCCCCTCTTCGTTTTTGCTTTTTTTTGTTTTAATAATTAAGGAAACGGAGGTTTAGAAAAGTGAAGTTGCTCAAGGTTACTCAAGGACACAGCTGCTTTTTTTTAATATAAATTTATTTTATCTATTTATTTTTGGCTGCGATGGGTCTTCGTTGCTGCGCGCGGGCTTTCTCTAGTTGCGGCGAGCAGGGGCTACTCTTCCTTGCGGTGTGCGGGCTTCTCATTGCGGTGGCATCTCTTGTTGCGGAGCACGGGCTCTAAGGCGTGCAGGCTTCAGTAGTTGTGGCTCGCGGGCTCTAGAGCGCAGGCTCAGTAGTTGTGGCACGTGGGCTTAGTTGCTCTGCAGCATGTGGGATCTTCCTGGACCAGGTCTCGAACCTGTGTCCCCTGCATTGGGAGGTGGATTCTTAACCACTGCGCCACCAGGGAAGCCCACAGCTTCTTATTTAACACAAGACTATACAGAATTTCCTGAATATTCCAGCTTTAGTCCTGTAAGCTCTTAATTTTTACCTTCAGGATCCCCAATTCAATCAAGTTTGTTGATTTCATAATGTAATGCCATTTATGGGTTTGTTTTTCTTTTAAACTGATTTTATCAATATTCCAGGTCTGTTTTCTGCAGAGCCATCATGCAGGGTAGGTGTGAGGATGATGAAGGAACTGGATGTGGACTCAGAAGGATCTAGGGGTTTGACTGTGTCAACAGAAGATTCTGCAGTTAGGTTATTTCAGACCGTGCATCTCTCATTGTAACAGGGTGGTATCTGGGTAGGGTGTTTACAGCCGTGTGCTCTGGGGGGGCAGACTGCTTGCGCTCTGGTGCTGACTCTGCCATTCACTGGCTGTGTGACCTCAGGAGAGCATTGAACCTCTCTGTGCCTCAGTGTCCGTGCCTCTGGGTGGAGGGAACAGTAGTACGTACTTCTTGGCGTCGTTGTGATGATTCACTGAGTTAATGCAGATCAGGTACTTACTACGAGGCCTGGTGCAGAGTGAGCGCTGGGTAAACGTCAGGTGCCGTTACTGCTGTTATTTCTCTTTCAGGAAAAGTGTCGTTTTTTTCATCGTTTAATAATTGTCAGTAGTTTACTTGTCTTGTTTATTAAGTGTTTAGCCTTCACACCCTCCCTGTGAGATGGGTAGAAGGTGGCAGGGAGGATCTCTGTATTTCGTTTTCTAAATATTGGTGCAGTGTCTTGTCCCAGGGGACTAAGCTAAAACCGTCCCCATCACGTCCTCCTGGCTTGTTACCCTGCCCCCTGCTCCACCTGACCTTAGTGTGGTCTCCCGAAGTGACCAACGTGACCCTAACCAGGTATAAGAGCATCAGAGAGGAGCTACTGTTTGAAGAAGTTGCTGCATGATAGCTGTGATGGACGCTCAGGACTTTGGTAGTTGTGTTTCTTACCCCAGATCTCAGTACAGTATGTCTGGACTTTTAAGGTTAGTTTCACGGGCTTTTATGAACTTTCCTGATTTTTTTCTGATTTTGACTCTACAGTGCAGCCATAAATTCCCTGGGTTCAGATCTCAGTTCAGTCCTGTATTAACAGTGTATGCACATGCCTTGGGCAAGTTACTTAACCTCTCTGTGCCTCGGTTTCTTCCTCTGGAAGTGAGGGTGGTGACAGTACCTGCTCACTGGGTTGCTTTGAGGATCGGATACGTTCAGACGTGTAAAGTGCAGGCCAGCATCTGGTACCTGGTACACACCCTACGTGCCGGTTGTCATGTCCACTGTGCTCAGTGAGGTGCAGCCTGGGGTCCAGCCACGTGATGGAACGTGTACCCGCGAAAGGCCAGAATGAGGTATACCTTGGTGTCAGAGCGGAAAGAGAGACTTCACTTCCTTCTTTTTTCCAAATCTTCAGTGATTTGGGTATATTTTCTTTTTGTTACTGTTGCTGACAGATGGACATGGCCAAGTCTTAACTGCTGGCAACACTGTGACTTAAACACACCCCCTGCAAGTTCATGCCCAAGGCCTTTTGGTCCAGCAAGTCTGCCTTTAGGGGCTTACCCCAAGGGGATAGTTAAGCATGAGCATGGTGACTTACCTACAGACCTGTTTATCGCAGCGTTGTCTGTGGTGGTGAGCAGTGCAGACAACCTCAGCTGTGTCAGGAGTGGGGCGCTGGTCACGTGGAGGCGGGGCTCCCATTCAGCTGAATACGGTGTAGTCACGGGAGATGAGGCGGTTTGGGGCTGTTTATTGGCATGAAAAGATGTCCACATTCAGTTGATATATAATAAGAGCATGTTAGGAGTGTAAGAACCATGATGCCAGTTTTTAAGCCACATATTTGGTTATGTTTCGCCTAGAAGGGGGCTCAGGAAGCTTCGAGGTGTTGCCAGTGGTGGTGCTTTGTTTTGAGTGATAGGATGATTTAATTTCCTTCCTTTGACTTGAAGTATAATTTTTCTACAGTTAAAATATATGGTTTTCACAATTTGAAAGTCTTTTTAGAAATCAGTTTTTAAGAAAATTGCCCCATAGGAAAGGTTGGTTGTTGTTCAGCCTCTAGACCACCTGTAGAAGAGGTGTTAGAGTAAATTCTGAGTTGGGAACCCTGAGTGCAGGAACTTTGGCCTTTGGCCCTCCTTGCTCTGGGTGTTGGCCGTTTCTGGAGGGCGTGGCCGCCTCCCCCCTCCCACCCCCGCATTGTCTTAATGAAACGTGCTGCCCTCAAAGCTTGTTGCTCTGCCACAGTCCAAGAAGCCTGGTCGTGTAGGTATAGGGTCTTGTTGCAAGATGTGAAGAATCCACTTCTTCCTCTTTCTTGGCAAAACCTCTCTCTCTGTGCCTAAAAATAGTTATAGCAGTAGAAAATTGGGAGAGTTATGAGAATCTAAGCCTACCTTGCTGGACTCGATCTCAGAGTTATAAAGGCCCTATTTTTCCTTGTTTTTGCAGGAAAGAACAGCAGTGTTTCAAGAATTCTCACATTCCAAAACGGGGGTTCTTCTTTGCACGGTATGTATCATTCTGCGCTCCGTGGGAAGGTTGACAATTGTTGTGATGGTGGTGGCAGGTTTTCGTCTCCTGACGATTTGCCTTGGGGTCACCGGGCCCCCCCGACAGGGAACAGGAATTCTGGGGGCCTCTTGGTGTGGCTGGTCTCTTTGCACTCCTGGTTTGCCACCTTACTGCCGCAGATAGCGGGCTGCCACCGCGCGGAAGACTTGGCGATTTGCTCACTAATAGTGGCAGCTGTTGTCTGAAAACGTGTGAATCTTGGCGATTTCTCTCCACCAAGAACTTGTAAATTACAGCTATCGGGAGTAATTAGAGCTGAGAAAGTCTTTTCACAACAAAATCACTCTGCTTGCCTCTGCTCACCTTCTCTTCAAGGAAAGTAGATGCGCTTGGACAGAGTCTATGTGCTGGTGTCCAGAGCTGTCATCTGCCCTGCAGTTTTCAGGGCCGCTCACTCGGCCTCAGTCTTTGCAGTCGTGGGTAGCCACCTCCTCCAGCACCGTGGTGACCTTTGTCGTGCACGTCTCTTGTGATCTTTTGAGATTGAAAACTCACACCTTCAACGTCCCTGCTTCTCTGGGGACTCACTTCACCAGAGTTGCTGCTGGCTCCCAAGATTAAAATGCCTTCCCTGTTTGTGCCATCTTGGAAGATGTAACTTAATCCCCAACTGGTTACTTGAGAAATCCCTATATATACGGTAATGAAATTGCACCATCAAGTTGGTAATAATCCTGTGAACAAGGGCTAGGTAGAAGCAACGACGTTTAGCTACGTGAACGCCTGTCTAGGCCTCGTTTAATACAATTACTTTTTAAGGAACTCCTGTTCTGTATTTAGTTTTAAAGGTAATGGAGATTGTTTTCTTTCTAAATTGAGAGTTTGTGAGCGAGTGCAGCTTTGTTTCTCGTGTGTGTATATATGCATGATCATCTACAAGACGGCCTGCCCGGTGACCTGCGGATTCTCACGTGTGTGGCAAACAGTGGTTCCGCCGGCTCTGGTCCTTCAGATCTGAGAGCGGTTGCTCCTGGAATGCTTGCCTCAGAAGGAGATCTGAGTCTGACCAAGTAGCCCTTCTCTTTATGAAGCCCATCAAGTCAGATGCTTGTGTTTGCTCTAAAACTGTCGTCACTTGCCTGGTCTAAAGCGAAGATGAGTCCAAGTAATCTACTTGATAAAGAACTTTGTCAAAAATCCTCTGTCTCTTGACACTTCTGGAGCCTGACCCCTTCCTGTTTCCTCTGTCTCCACTTTCCCTCTTGCTGCCTGTCCTTCAGCCAAACAGGGCCCTCTTTCAATTGAATGTGTCATTCTTACTTTTTCTGGCCTTGGGGCCCTGGTACATGAGCTCCCTCGGCCTGGGACACACCACGCTGACTTAAACTAACTCCTTCGTAGGCCTCAGCTTCAGTGGCGGTTTTTCAGGAAACAGAAGCCCCAGTTCTTCCCCACGAGGCACTCCCAGTGGGCCCTGCATTTCTTTATGATGCTCCTCACAACTGGTCTAGGCGTCTTCCCGCCAGACTGCAAGCTCACGAGGACAGGGACTGTGTTTCCCGTCCCAGCGTCCAGCACAGAGCGGCAGGCGCCCGGTGTTCGTGGGTTACGTAGGTGGACAGCTGGGGCTCGAGAACCTCCATGCTGAGAATCACTGGTGCGCGCCTTCTTCTAAAGACTGAGCCTGAGGTTAACATGCTCGCTCATGGGGGAGCAGCACTCAGCCACAACAGAGCATGAAATAGCGCCATTGGCAGCGACACGCATGGGCCCAGAGATGATCACACCGAGTGAAGTAAGCCACACAGAGAAAGACAGACACAGGATATCACCTATATGTGGGATCTTAAAAAACTGATAACAAATGAACTTATTTACAAAACACAAACAGACTCACACACATATAAAACAAACTTACGGTTACCAAAGGGGAAAGGGAATGGGGGAGGGGTAAATTAGGAGTTCGGGATTAGCAGATACAAACTACTATATATAAAATAGGTAAACAACAAGGTCCTACTGTATAGCACGAGGGACTATATTCAGTTTCCTATAATAAACCAAAATGGAAAAGAATATGAAAAAGAATATGGGGCTTCCCTGGTGGCGCAGTGGTTAAGAATCTGCCTGCCCAAAAAAAAAAAAGAGTCTGCCTGCCAATGCAGGGGACATGGGTTCGACCCCTTGTCCGGGAAGATCCCACATGCCATGGAGCAACTAAGCCCGCGCGCCACAACTACTGAGCCTGCACTGTAGAGCTTGCGAGCCACAACTACTGAAGCCCACATGCCTAGAGCCCGTGCTCCACAGCAAGAGAAGCCACCGCAACGAGAAGCCCGCGCACCGCAACGAAGAGTAGCCCCCGCTCGCCACACCTAGAAAAAGCCCGCAAGCAGCAACAAAGACCCAACACAGCCAAAAATAAATAAGTAAATTAAAAAAAAAATGTGTGTATGTATAGATACACATGTATATATATATACATATATAAACTGAATCACTTTGCTGTACACCAGAAACTAACACAACATTGTAAATCAACTATACTTCCATAAGAAATAAAAAAATAAAAAATAAATAAAATAGGAATTCCCTGGTGGTCCGGTAGTAAAGAATCCGCTTTACAATGCAGGGGACGCGGGTTCGATCCCTGGTCAGGGAACTAAGATCCCACACGCCGCGGGGAAGCTAAGCCCGTGCGCCGCAACTACTGAGCTCGTGCGCCTGGACGACAGCCCGCGTTCTGCAAGCTGCAGAGCCCACGTGCCCTGGAGCCCGCGCAGCACAACTAGAGAAGAGAAAAATCCTCACGCCACAACTAGAGAGAAGCCTGCCCACCACAACGAAGAGCCCGTGTGCTGCAACTAAGACCTGATGCAGCCAAAATAAATTTTAAAAAATAATAATAATAGGGCTTCCCTGGTGGCGCAGTGGTTGGGAGCCTGCCTGCCGATGCAGGGGACACAGGTTCGTGGCCCGGTCCGGGAAGATCCCACATGCCGCAGAGCGGCTGGGCCCGTGAGCCATGGCAGCTGAGCCTGTGCATCCGGAGCCTGTGCTCCGCAACGGGAGAGGCCACAGCAGTGAGAAGCCTGCATACTGAAAAATAATAATAATAATAATAATAATAAATCTTTAAAGAAAATGAATAAATAAAATTTTAAAAACTTCTTTGTAAAAAAAAAAATCAATAAAATAAAGAATTTAGTTTTACCTATAGGATTCTCTCAAACATTCCAATAAAGAATTGCTTGTGACATGAAAAAAAAGTGCTCACTGGGAATAAGTTTACTTTTTCATATATATGGTGTTATCTGAAGAGTGAATGTTACAGATCATCTGTATTGAAACAGAAGGCAGGGCTTCCCTGGTGGCGCAGTGCTTGAGAGTCCGCCTGCCAACGCAGGGGACACGGGTTCGTGCCCCGGTCCGGGAAGATCCCACATGCCGCAGAGCGGCTGGCCCCGTGAGCCATGGTCGCTGAGCCTGTGCGTCCGGAGCCTGTGCTCCGCAACGGGAGGGGCCACAACAGTGAGAGGCCCGCGTACCGCAAAAAAAAAAAAAAAACAACAGAAGGCAGTAGGAACCTGTGTGTTGGAATTAGGACCAGAACAAAATGCTTTATTTTTGACCCTTGAGATGCTGGATTTGTCCCTGGTGGGAAATTATTGAGTCTCCTAGTGTGCAAACGCTGTCCTGTTTTTCACAGACATGGGTGAGCTCTAAGTCTCAGAGAAAACTCCAGGTATTTGAAGTTCAGTTTTTTGTTTTGTTTTGGGGTTTTCTTTAGTAGCTCTCCGGAAGGAAAGATCATTTTCTGAAACGTGGTTCTCGGTGGGGTCAAAAGCACAAGATGATTTTCCTTGTCCTGTTGGCTGCTGCCTGCAGGCAGGTGATGTCAGCTAGATGAGGAGCACCATTGGCTTGGCACCTCTGCCCGCTGCCAGGCCCGCGTGCCACGTGGAAAGCAGGCTCTCACTTGCCATAATCTGATTTCTGTAAGCCCCTTGGTGCGTGTTCTCTTGCTCGCCCAGGCCACGTCCAGCATGCAGAGCCTCAGCCAGTCTCATCTTTTCTTTCTTCTACTTTAGGAAATGACTGGAAAAGAGCTGGGTGGGAGCTCATGCCTCTCCATTTCTAAGCCAGGGTACAAACCCAGAGTCCCCAGTGGGGAGAAGTTCTTCTTTCCTGCCCAGTCTTCCTTCTACTTCTGCTGTGTTTGTTTGCTATAGGTGGAAACTTGGGGTGTCTGGGATGCTTTGGCTGTGATAGGTGGGGCCTGGGTTGGGGAGATGTTGTCACTGCGTCCTTTTCAGCAGCCTGTTACTTGCCGGGCTCTGAAAGCTCTCCGGGAACCTCCTGGGTGTTAATGAGCAGCGGGGCCACAGCAGGACAAGGCGGATGGCGGACCCGCTTCTTTGGATAAAGGGGAAGCACTTGTGAATGGTTGCGTGGGGACTTTCCCCCTTTGCACCGTATCTTTTGCCATTTTGATTTATCATCCTGAGATCATTTTAATGAGGCCAGAAGACTGACTGTCTTGTGTGAGAAGTTGGGAATTGCGGTGTAACCACACAAAGGCTCACAGTTCTGCTGTTTCCTTTACTTCTAGAAAATCCCTCCCTCGACCCCATTTTCCTCCTTATATCTTTTCTGTTGTGAGGAAAGTTAAAGGTGTGTCTCTGTGTGTGTGTGTGTGTGTGTGTGTGTGTGTGTGTGTCTGTGTTTCCTTTCATCTTAAACATCTTAAAAGCAAGGATCTTCTTAACTTCACGCAATCTTGCGGGACCTGGTACATGGCTGTATAATGTGGGTTCTCAGTACACGTGTGACCGCGATGAGTCCAGAGTCTGGGCAGAGGTGAGAAGATGGTCAGGGAGGAGAGACCAGTCTGGGAAAGAGAAGTCCTTACATATTTGAAATGCAAGTTTGTGTCCTCTAGAAAACTGGATCTAAGAAGAACCCAAGTTAAGGAGGGAGCAAGTATTAGCAGGAAGGAGGAAGGAGTCATTTGGAAGTTCAAAGCCCACTTTCCTCAATGGAGTTAAGAAACCCAAAGAAGCAGAGTATCTCCTCCGGCTTATAGTGAAGCACTCACCCTAAGCCAGAGGTTTTTTCAATACCACTGTTAAGTTGAGGGGCTGGGAAGGAGAAACCCCACCAAGTGACTGGAATGTGGTGTTTCCAAGCTCCCTCTAGTTTTAGGGCTGATGCGTGGCCCTCCCTGGTTGTTCCTGGATGTATGTACCCAGTGCCTTGGCCTTTTCCCAGCAAGGAGAGGCACTTCCGCCTCCACCTGCATCCGCTGGCTGAGTATCCCTTGGAATGCTTTGTGCTTGTCCACACATGCCTCCTTTTTCAGAAGATACCTAAAGCACCTGTGCTGCTGTCCGCCACCTTTTCTCTCTCTCTCTCTCTCTCTCTCTTTTTTTTTTTTTTGCTCGAAACACTCCGTTAGGTCTTTGCGGTTCTTAATTTCCTCTCCTCCTGGGAAATTTCGCTGTGCCAGGCGGCCAGGAGACAAAGGAGGGGGGCTGTAAGCATCCCAAGGATGTCCCTTCAGCACCCCTGAAGAAATGGAGACTTTCTCGGTTTCCTCTGGGGCATGCTTTTTAGGCGAAGTTTACCTTTTCCGCTCGTATTTCATTCGTGTTAATGGCAAGGCCATTTGGAGATGGTTGGCTATTGACTCAGTTACGCTAACTCATGCTGCCAGCTTTTTGGCGGCTCCAGCCAAGATCTCGCGCCTCTGACAGCTTCTGCGCTGTCTCCTTCCCCCTCTGATTACGCAGCCCAATCTGTCACCCGGACGACGGGGGCCTGTGCCCCGCTGATGGCTTTCCACACGCCGCAGTAATGACTTTGGCAGGACGGGAAGGCAGCAGAGGCGAATTTGCTGCGTCCCTTGCTCGGAGAGCCGCAGGCCCCCTCTCCCTGTTAGTAAAAGCACTTTGTGAGGTTCTCGGGTAAATAAATGAGTCATTTTAATCCAACTGACAGGCTGGCACCTGAGCAAGCTGCCTTCCATCTGTACCCCTTGGTCTCATGGAGGCGGCCAATTGTCAGGCCCGCGGACTTGAAGGCCTGACTGGTGAGTGTCTTTCAGAATTGACTTTAGCGATTCTTTCGCCCTAATTAGGTTAAGGGAATACAGTTGGGTTGGATCTAAGTTCTAAGGGTGGGCGGAGAACCGAAGGCTTTCCTGAGTCTTGGGCAGGTCAGTTTCCTGTGGCTCTGGTGCTGCTGGCTGACAGCATCCAGGAAGATGGAGCCATGTCCCCTTCCTCTGTGGTCCTCTGCCCGGGTCGGGTGGATGGGGTGTGAGGGGGGAAGAGAGCCGAGAGGCTTTTAAATCCCCACCTCATTGCCTCCGTCTAGCTCTTATTTCATCGCGAACTGGAACACTCAGATTTACGATTCTCAAGACACTTTGCACATCCACTGTCTCATTGGATCTTCACAGCAACCTCGGGAGATAAGTAAATTGTAGCCATTTTATAGGTGGGTAAACTGAGGCTCAGAAAAAGCAGAGGTGACTTGCCCGGATTGGTGGCTGCTAAAGTGGTCCTAGAGTCCGGTTCTCCCTGTTCCTGCACCGGCAAGATTGATCCACTCTCAGCGTAGCCTCGGCTGAGACTGTAAGGGAGTGCTTAAGGAAATGGCTGGTGAAGTCCGAGCAGTGGCTGGCTGTGAGGTGCCCCCACCCCAACGCCAGAAGTAGTGGGCGGTGGGAAGGTTGTCAGCCTGGTGTCCTGAGCCGATTGCCCAGCCCGAGTAGGAAAGAACCGTGAGCAGTCCTGATGGCGGTGGCTGCCGTGCCTCCTAACTCTGTCTCAGCATGTTTGTACCCGGCGTGGCTTTCCTAACACTGTATGCTAGTTTTGAGATTCATCTGTGTTTCTTAGTTGGATTTACTAAACCGACGAGCATTAAATTTTTTACAAAGCTTATCTGTAAAGCTCAGACAGCCCATTGTGTACCTCTCCCAGTGCAGAGCACTTAAATGAAGTGAGTCATTTCTTAACAAGAGCTTCGCAGATTTAAGAACCCATCAGTTTTTCTAAAGACAGTGACTGTGGTTAGTGCAGAGAACGCTCTAAATTGTGTTCTCAAAGGCATCGGCTCTGGAACGTCCGCCTTCAGCTTTCAGGGCACCTGGGAGCTGTCAGAAAACACTTCCTGGGTGGTTGACACACTTCTAATACATGAAATGTCTACTTAACATTTATAAATGCAGCCTCTGGCCGCCGTTCAAAGGAGACCCACAAATCCCAGGTGGGATTTAATCAGAGCGAAGGCAGACCAGCCCTGACCTGCCTGCAGTGGTCTTCTGGGTGACTTAGGTGACGGTGGGACAGTGTCTTCCTTGAATCCTGCCCCTGACCCTGGAGGATGAGAGTGCGATTGTTTTAATGTGCTTCCTACAGAACTTTGCATAGGATTTTTTTTTTTTTAATTTATTTTTTTGTGTGCGGTACGCGGGCCTCTCACTGCTGTGGCCTCTCCCGTTGCGGAGCACAGGCTCCGGACGCGCAGGCTCAGCGGCCGTGGCTCACGGGCCCAGCCGCTCCGCGGCACGTGGGATCTTCCCGGACCGGGGCACGAACCCGTGTCCCCTGCATCGGCAGGCGGACTCTCAACCACTGCGCCACCAGGGAAGCCCAGGATTATTATTTTTTAAAAAACCTTATATACCTATAAATTCTTAGTGATACTGAAAAGCGAGGAGAGAGGAGGAAGAGCCGTCCTTTACAGAAGAATGCCAGTTATAGAAATGGAAGGAACGATAGGCTTAGAAAGCCATCATTTTGTAGACATCAGGGTAACAACTGATACAGACAAGTAGCATCAAATGATACTAAAACCACTGGGCAAAATGTTCTGGGAAACAGTCTCAAAGTTTCCCTCCTGAGGTTACTCACTCATTGCAAAGGAGAAAGGTACCGTCACAAGGGAGTGAGATGGTGTGTGCCACCTGCTCCAGCGACCGAGCACAGCGTCCCCAGCACAGGACAGACACCCTGCCTGTATCCTGAGGTCACGTGCTGGGCGGTACACCCCACCCTGATGTCGTTCTGCCAGAACGCTCCCCCTGAATCTTACTATGAGGAGACAGAAAAGTCCAGATTCTGGGATGTTCCTCAAGACACCTGGACTCTTCAAAAAAGGATTGTTATCCAAAAAATAAATAAAAAGAAGTAAATGTTAAGGGTGGGGATGCAGTTCTACGTTAAGGAAGTCTAGAGGGCTCTAATAAAAATAGAATGCAGTGATCTAGGCTTCAGTCCTGGGTTAAGAAAGGAAAACAACTATAAAAATCGTCTTAGGTACAAGTGGTGAAATTTGAACGTGGACTGATTATTATAAAATAAACTTATTTCGTGTGAAGTTCTTAGGTGTGGTAATGGTATTGTGATTTATGTAGAAGAATGTCCTTTTACTTAGAAGACATGTGCTGAAGTATTTAGGGGCAAAATGTCATGATACTTGCAAGTTCCTTTCAGGTGGTTGAGAAAAACACATGTGTACAGAGAGGAAAAGAGCGGCTGTGCCAGTGTTTAGCAATTGGTGAATCAAGATGAAGGACTGACAAGTGCTCACTGTACTATTCTAACAGCTTTTCTGTAGGTTTAAATTTTTCTAAATAAAAATGCAGGGTTGTGGGGAGGGGGGAATAATATGCATTCGTCGTCAAAAGAAAAACAAAGCAAACAACGCAGGAAACTGCGAAGAGAAAAGTAAAAATTGCCCCAAATCCCCTTACCTCGAGATAACCACACTTGACAGTTTCGGTGAACCTCCTTCCAGGTGTTGGTTCTCTGCTTATCGATCCATCTGTGCATTTATCCATTAATCCCTCTGTCTACTTAATGTCTTCTGTTATTGTTACCCTCTCTTTCTTCCTGGATTTTTTGGTGGAAGAGAGACCATTTGTCCTTCGGGACGCTTCACATTGCGTCCCTGTGGTGCTGTTTACCTTGTCCCTGTCGCCCTGCAGTAGGTCTAGGCACTTGTTAGATTCCATTGCTAGGGTTTTGTTTTTGTTTTGGCAAGAATATGTCAGAGGTGATATTCTGTCTTTCCTACTGCATGACAGCTGGTTATCTTACTTTTTTTTTTTTTTTTTTTGCGGTACGCGGGCCTCTCACTGCTGTGGCCTCTCCCGTTGCGGAGCACAGGCTCCGGACGCGCAGGCCCAGCGGGATGGCTCACGCGCCCAGCCGCTCCGCGGCATGTGGGATCTTCCCGGACCGGGGCACGAACCCGTGTCCCCTGCATCGGCAGGCGGACTCTCAACCACTGCGCCACCAGGGAAGCCCTTACTTTTTAATTATGTTGAAACGTGGTCTCAGGGTCAGAATTATAAGGGCCCATTAAAGGAAGTCCAGCTTCCATCCTCATCCCCTCCCCCCATCCTCTTCCTTCCCGTATAGGTCACTATTTTTTATAAGCTTTGGGGTTTTTCCCTCCATTATTTCTTTTTCAAGTATGAGCAGATATATTTGCATTTCCCCCATTTCTTACACAAACGCACACTATTCACACTCAAAACATAGCCTAGATATTCTCCACATCAGTACATAGGAACCTCCATTCCTTTTGTAGCTGTGTAAAACGCCGTTCTACGGGGTAGGTATTGCCGTGTTTTATTCAACCCGTCTCCTGCTAGACATTGGGGTTATTACCAGACCTGCAATTATAAATAGTGCTGAACTCGGTGGTTTGTGACCACCTAGATGGGTGGGATAGGGAGGGTGGGAGGGAGGGAGACGCAAGAGGGAAGAGATATGGGAACATATGTATATGTATAACTGATTCACTTTGTTATAAAGCAGAAACTAACACACCATTGTAAAGCAATTATACTCCAATAAAGATGTTAAAAAAAATAATAAATAAGTAGTGCTGAAATGAATAGCCTTGTGCATAGATGATTTTAAATTTTTGCCAGGGATGGATTGCTGGGAGATTGCTCAGGGTCAAAGGGCAAGTGCGTATGTAGTTTTGCTGGATATTTACCAAATTCCCCACCATAGGGGGTTGTATTATTTTGCATTCCCACCAGCAGCATATGAGGGACACAGCATCTTTTTTGATAGTGGAACCGTATACTGTGATATGGTCTTGGAAAAGTAAAGCAGACCTGGATTTCAGGGCTAGCTCTGCTTCTTAGCTGTGTGTCCCTGGACAAGTTACTTAATCTCTCTGAATCTTGGTTTCCTCTCTATCAAATGGGAGTAATAGTTGTCTGAGGCGTTATTTTTATTTATTTATTTTTTGTGGTATGTGGGCCTCTCGCTGTTGTGGCCTCTCCCGTTGCGGAGCACAGGCTTCGGACGCGCAGGCTCAACGGCCATGGCTCACGGGCCCAGCCGCTCCGCAGCATGTGGGATCTTCCCGGACCGGGGCACGAACCCGCGTCCCCTGCATCGGCAGGCGGACTCTCAACCACTGCGCCACCAGGGAAGCCCCTGAGGTGTTATTTTGACAATGAGTCAAGATGACGCAGGTAAAATGCTCTCCACCCTGTCTGGTGTGTAGCGAGCGCTCAGTACCTGTTGGCTGGGGCTACTCTTGGTGTGACTTGTGCTTGGAGGTGGATGCCAGGTGTACCTTTATTGCCAAAGACTGGAAGGTTCCCAGTTTCTAGTCTCTCTGCCAGAATGGCCAGAAACCAGAGAGCAGAGCCTTTGCTCCTGAGATGGCGACCAGCTGAAGAGAAGAGAGAAAAACATCTCCATTGCTGTTATACTTTTTGTCTGTCTGGTTGGTGACTGTCTGATAATGACTTAGTTCTCAGGCCTACATGCAGATGGTGTTCTTTTAGTGAAGTGGGCTGTGGCTGCCTCACCTGCGGGGTCTGTAGAACTAGCCTCTAAATTGGAATTTTACCCACAGGTGGACGTCAGTGGGTTCCTGGAGTTGTGCACATTCCTGGGGGGTGAGCCCTCAGAGTTTGCATTAGATCATCAAATGGATCCACGACCCCAAAAAGGTTGAGAAACTCTGTCCTAAGCCATATTCTTTTCTGTTTTGAAGGATGTTGCGGCTCGGGGCTTAGATCTCCCTCAAGTCACGTGGATTGTCCAGGTAATGTATTTAAGTTGTTAAGGTGCGAGCTTGAGGCCAGAATGTGTGATCGTGAGTAGGTGCATTGGCTTTAAGTAGAATAATTATCATCACCCTCTTGGGTGTTGCCCTGGTCACCAGGCGGCAACCAGCCCGATCTGCACAGTTCTCCTGGCATCTTTCCTTAACCCAGCCCACCTGACCACTGCAGCACAGCCTGTAGACGGTACAGCCGTGGGAGGGAGGGGCAGGCTCCCCTGCTCACAGACTAATGTGTGTCACACACAGAGTTTTCAGCAAGCTGAAAATAACAGGAATTACCTGGGCCCCTGGGAGGCCTCATCGTGTCCAGAAGGCGATGGCTCAGCTGTCCTGAGAGCTATGTCCATGTACATTGACCTGCAGGGGGCAATTAAGGCCCTGACAGCATCTTACACATACCTCTAGCCTTAGATGCTTTGCCAGAGGGTAGAGGTGTTAGCGCTAGTCTAGTGGCTTTAGTTTTGTTTTTTCTTAGTCTGCAGAGTGGTATTTTTAAGCCCTTCTGTACGGGGGCCAGGGGACAGGGCCCTGTTTACGTGAGTCACGGTTTATTCACGTTTTAGTGGAGTTGCATGCCTGTCACTGGCTAGGGATCTCTGCTCACAGCACATGAGGACTTTGTGACTAGAGGCATTGTGTCTTCTTTCCTGCTGTCCATGGGGCAGATTTGGAATAGGAAGACGAGGATGATTTTAATGTGCAGGAGGCCAGGCACATATAATTGATCATTGAGAGCCTTCTTATAATTGTGGGTATTGATTAGTTTAATATGCCTGGCCTCCCATCATATTCTTGGCCCTCTGGTCTTTGATGCATGTAGCAGCGAAGAAGAAAAGGGCAGAATGAGTACAGGGACAATTGGTGTTGACGACGATGACGTTATTGTCATAGAGAGCATCCGTTCTGCTGAGTTAGAGCGTTGGCCCTTTTGCCGGGCCAGGAACACTGTCCGTGGGAGCGGAGGCGTTTCCCTGCAGGAAGGGGAACGTGCCTCTCAACTGGCCTGCAGCTCTGCTCCGTTGGGACTGGGTGGCCTGCAGCGAGGCGGTGGAGACCTGATTCTCCGTACCCTGTGCAGCGTCTTTCGTGGCCTCAGCCCCACTGCCCTGTCTACTGAGGAAGCAGGCCAAGGTCGTGCGGCCATCCTGCGCGAGTTTGCGCCCACCTGCCTGCATTCTCACCTTGCCCAGTCACCTCAGTGAAAAGATGCAAATAGGAAAATGAAGAGACCTGTGGAGAAGTGAAATTAAATAGGAGATACTGGGACGAGAAGACGTCTCGTTTATCTGAAACTTGGCCACTGTTCCTGTTGGCGTGTCGGAGCCTTGTTATTTCCAATGAAGCCAGGAGTTTCAGGGTTGAGTGACTTCTCCTTGTGATTGTGGTAGGGTAACCATAGCACCAGGATTTAATTCTTGGGATACCTGGAGGCAGGTGAGGGGTATTGCACTTCCAATTAATGGCAGTCCCTTGATCTGCGAATGCCTTCATTTTTGTTACCCTTTTTAGTACAACGCTCCGTCTTCACCTGCTGAATACATCCACCGGATTGGGAGAACCGCCCGGATTGGCTGCCGTGGGAGCAGCCTGCTCATTTTGGCTCCTTCGGAGGCAGAATATGTCAACTCGTTGGCTTCTCACAAAATCAAGTGAGTCAGAAACACGGGGTTTCGGCTGATCTCACCTAATTAATTTTCTGTCGCCTCTTACAGTGGATGGGCCTTGTAAGCTGACGAGGAGCCATTAACCCTTGTGATCCCTAAGTGAGTCCCAGAATAGCCAGTGGCAAAGACTGAAACCCTTAACGCCATCAGCACATGACAGTTTTCATTGCGTTGCCATTCCAAGGCGTAGAACGATCTGTTGCGCTCTCTCTTTCAGGTAGAGTCTGTGTTGGCGTTGCTCCTGCTGCGAAATCAGTGTGCACCACCCGCCCAGCCAGCTTCTCAAAGATCTCTCTTAGTCACCATTTTTGTTTCTTGCAATTAATGAACGCTTAGGACCTTTAAAGTTGGAAAAATATAATGCTTTTGATTCTTTACACAACTCCCCCTCCCCCAGGAAAGGAAAACGAGGGAAGAAACCATGAGGGGGCAGGTGAATCATGTACCACATGTTTGTGGCCAAGGCTGTCCAGCTGCTGTCCCGTGTGCACCCAGTCAGATGGCAGCCTCTCACATCCCCCAGCGTCAGGCCCCCAGTTCCAGCCCTGGGTCGGGGACTCCACAGGGCTCGGCAGCATGGAACCTTCGCCAGGGGCTTCCATCGAACCCCGATCTCCCCGAGGAAAGACAAAGAAAGCAAAGACAGAGGACAGTGGCTCGAGCTGGCCAGGGGTGATTGTGATGAAAGCAGAGAGCATCCACCTGGGCCACAGAAATGAGTTTGTTTAGTCATATTTTCCATAAAATCTAACAGGCTCTAAAAATGGGCTTCTAAAGGCATGCGGTTTTTCACACTGATCTACTTTCACGAATTTCTTCTGCTCAGAGAAAGCACAGTGATGCATAGAATGTTTTCGGAGGCACAGGAAGAGCTGTGTGATGCCCAAGGTGGTGGCACGGTACACGCCGGGCACAGGAGTGGCCCAGCTGCTCAGAAGCCACTCGGTGACTTCCCCTGTCCCCAGTCAGACTTCAACACTCTTCCGAGATTGCTGGTGTGACCGTTCGTGGAATGAAGCTTTCTCAGAAAATGTGCTTCACACCCCTCAGTGTCGGGGGAGGCGAGGACCCGCTCCCGATGAATTCAAGAGGGCAGAAATGAAGATGGTGTGGGTTTTCCTCTTACGTAATTCTCTCATCTTGATACAGCTTGTCAGTTGAAGGAGTGGTTTTTGTTTGTTTCAGGAAGACGTGCATCTCTTCTCTTACTTGTGAGAGAAAATCTCATGTAGATCAGTCAACGTTTCACCAGGAGCTCCATCTCCAGCTGGATTCTGAGTTCCCGGGGGCTGGAGGCCGTGTCAGACTTCTCACTGCGGCCCTTTCCGAGTCTAGGCGGCACCCGATCAGGCAGTTACACTCCAGAAATACAGGGGGGTCGAAATGAAAACCTGTCCCAGCGCCGTAGCTTTTTCTCTCTGTCCCGGCGATTCGTGTACGTGTGGAAGGTATTCTCAGAGGTGTATTGTCCCACAAGAGAAGGGACTCACTGCACCTTGGCAGCCTCTCTCTGCCTCCATGGCTCCCTCCTCCTTCCGTTCTAGACCCACAAGTTCACGTTCTCCCATTCCTCCCCGTCAGCAGCTCTCTCTGGTTGGCCTCCTGTGCTTGTTCACTGTGATGTGATCTCCTTGGAGAAACGGGTGCAGACAGTTACGCAGTCAAAGGGTGATGGTCCAGCACAGAGTTGCCAGCATAGATGCCTCTGCCTCTCTCCCTCTCATTGTTCTCGAATAAACGCCTTCCAGTTGACTGCGATGGAAGGTTCAAATGTAAGCCTGAAATTGAAAAAGGGAAAATAATAATTAGCACCAACATGAATCATTGGTGAGCTGGGTATATTTTAAAGGTATAAAAAGGACAGCCCTTGGGACTTCCCTGGTGGCACAGCGGTTAAGAATCCGCCTGCCAGTGCGGGGGACACAGGTTTGAGCCCTGGGCCGGGAAGATCCCACATGCTGTGGAGCAACTAAGCCCACGTATCACAACTACTGAGCCTGAGCTCTAGAGCCCGCGAGCCACAACGACTGAGCCCACGCGCCGCAACTACTGAGCCCGTGCGCCTAGAGCCTTTGCTCCGCAACAAGAGAAGCCACCGCAGCGAGAAGCCCGTGCACCGCAATGAAGAGTAGCCCCCGCTCACCGCAACTAGAGAAAGCCCGTGTGCAGTAGCGAAGACCCAATGCAGCCAAAAATAAATTTATTTATATATTTATTTAAAAAAAAAAAAGACAGCCCTCCCTTTTGATGATCTTTTCTGGAAGAAGATCCCACAGCATTCATGGGAAATTCAGCACAAGGTTCACAGTCAGGAGAGAACTCAGAGACTCGGGGAGGAAGTTCAGAAGGACGAAGACTGGGAAATACCGCAAGGAAGAGATTTGGGTCTTACGTGCTGTAAGAATGTTCTTACAGGGGGTGTAAGAACATTCAGTTAAGGGGCAGAGAGTTCTGTAGGAGTCCAGCCTCACTGGTTTCTGCCCTGAAAGTTCACCTATTGAAGTGCCTGGTCCTGGACCACTGGCTGCTTCACCGGTGAGACGTAGTCAACCCGAGTGATGATCAGATCTGTCGCTGCGATACTGCCGTGCGCTACACGTGCTGATTTCTGTTTGAGGAAGGGCTGTATGTTGGGGATCTATATAGAAACTGTTTCTTTGACTTAATAACAAAAACTAAATCTAATAAGAACTAATTAAAAAGCATGCCACGGAAAGAGGCAGACTTGAAGATTCTTGGAATACAAAAGGTACACGTCTAAATATCAGAAAAAGGAGGAAGACGTGTGTGCCTGTTTGGTGCCTAAGAACCTGAGAGCCAGGCGGCGGGCTGCTGGGATGGCTGATGAATTACAGAGAAGATTCAGGAGGGCAGGCGGAGGCTCTCAGCAGCAAGGGCCATCGCAAAAATCGCCGCCCGCCTGCATACCCCCAGCGCGTGGAGCTCGCCCTGACAGCTTCATTTAGCAGGGCTAGAGACAGGTGCCCCGGGCCGCTTCGCCTCTGTCTGAACGCCCGGAACTTTGTCTCTGCAGCCTTCCGACTTCTTGGTGTTTGCCAACTTCTTCACTTTTTCCCACTTCTCCTTTAAACGTGTTTCTGATGAAAGTCATCATTGGTTTATTAAAATGTAAATGCTTCCTCGAAATGTGTTATTTCTTAGATCAGGCATAAGACAGCTCCGTGAATCTATTTAGCTGTCTCTCTTCATAGTGAGGTGGGATGATTCAGGTTTGTTGATAGAACCATACATAAGCAGAGTAGATGTGCTTTGTTCCTCGGAAGCAGTGATTTCTTAGACTCGGAGGAAAAGGCCCTTTTCAACTGTAAATCACTCCAGTTCAGTCCCATCTCCTGTTCACTTAGGGTAGATGGTCCCCCAACATTGTCATATGGACACATACAGCCTACGAGCCGTGCCCTGGCTGAAGGTCAACATTTGAGGAAACTGTGCCTTTCTGTGGCATAATTAGTTCTTTGTATCCCTGGCCGCAAATGCCATTATACCTGTTTTCTTTCTCCCCACTTCAGGATCTGACCCCAAGTTCTCATGTTGCTTTTACTTTTGTATTTCTTCTTTTTTTTTTTTTCCTCAAGAAAAGAAGTGATGAATAGAGGCAGGGTCAGCTAGAAAAAGGAGAAGGCAGGGCTGGGCTCTGATTCTTACCTTCCTTCAGCTTTCCAGGCATAAATGAGATGCAAATTTAGTAGCCATAACGTTTCTCTCCCATTTGAAAAACATTTTCTAGGAAGCCGCGAACATTCCCCCCGCCCCCCGCCCAACTCCTACACTCTTGGTATGTACTCTGCATTCTCTGGTTGACTCTGTAAAAATATTTTCCAAATCCACGTGGCTGTGAGCTGGCAGCGAAGAAAGAACGGTGAGGGCTGGGGGCTGGGGGTGTACGGGGAAGCAGTGACACAGCTCAGGCAGATCATGTCACAGACATGACATGTTCATTCATAGCTTTGTCAGAGTCACCTTTGGGGGAAAGTCACCTTTGTCTTCTCCCACAGAAGAGGCTGCCATTCATGTTTTAATTTGCTGTTACATTTAGGAAAAAAAAAACAAAACCCAACAACATACAAGAAAATCATTTATCTTTTTATGATCTGTTTTTCTCCCCCAGAGCTCCTCCTTCCCCCTTCCTCTCTCCCTGGGGAGTCTGTTTCCCTCCTCGCCTCTAACACAGGACTCTGCCGCGTGCCCTTCCTGGGGCGAAGGCTGGGGCCTTCCGGAGCCGTGGGGGACGGTGGGCTGTCCAGACTCCCCTGCCAGGCAGCTTGGAGTGTCTTATTCTGGCTGCTGACGGCTTCTGTTCACAAGGGAAGCCTGAGTTCTGGTTTCGGCCGTTCGCATGTGGCTCTAGATTCACCAGAGATCATTTGGTCCTCACCCCTGAATAATTAAGAGACTAGAGCAGCAAAGATCCCTCAGGGTAGATTAGGAGAGAGTTCTGGTGCCATGATGGGCGATGGGCATTGGTCACCTGTTTACCTTCACTCAGGTGTTTGGTTAAGCCCCACAGTTAAGGGTCTTCAGCCACCTCCTTCCTTTAAGTATGAAACTAAAGGGACTGTCGGAAATGTTTCTTTAGTTCGTCTTCTCAAGGCACGGTCATCTATCTATGAGCAGGCCTATTTATTTAGTGTTCCAGATTTACTAAGAAATAATGACATGATCCCTATAGAGGAAATTCTAAATAAATGTATAAATAAATTCTAAATAAATGTATAAATTCTAAATAAATGTAAATGTATCAGGCAGGAAGGAAATTGTTGGGAATATTACCCTGTCTGTCCCTTTAATATCATAGAGGGCCCCTTCCTTCCAAATTCCTAAAGGTTTGGGAAAACATTCCCTTTCCCTGACCAAGTGTTGCTTCTCCTTTATATCGAATTAGCCTGATGAGAGGCGAGTTTTATGCATCAAGATTCCAAATGTTTTTGAAAGAACCGAAGGTTTACCTCGATGTGCCCTTCCTTTTACAGTGTTTCTGAGATAAAGATGGAAGATATTTTGTCTGTCCTGACACGGGATGATTGTTTTAAAGGGAGACGATGGGGAAGCCAGGTGAGTTTTATTATGTATCGCGCTTGCTGCTCACAGACGTGACGCATTTCCTGATTTGGGGAAGCAGTGATTCTGAGTATGGGGCAGTTACTGCCTCTGTCAAGTAAGACGTGTATTTTAAGGACCATGAACATTAGGTGAGGCCTCATCTTGATGGTGTTTTTTCTGTCTTTGCTCCTGGACATGTTTGCTGGGCTCACCCAGTTAACGGGCTCCAGTCCCTCCTGCGCGTCTGCCAGGCGGCAGCGAGCTCCCCAGAAAGCAGGTCTCATCCCAGGCCAGAATGAGTCTGGAGGCAGCGTTACACACTCAGCCCTGGTGGTTCCTCTCGAGATCAGCAACAAGGACACCTGGCTAGACCCGTCCACCCCAGAAAGCATGGAAAAAATAAATAGCTCGGAATCTCCATTCGGACACACTTAGTTCATCCATTTTTTAACATTCGCTGTACACAGAGGAAGAGTGACGTTGAGATCATTAAGAAGAAAAATTTTTATTATCCGCGCAGTTCCACCTGGAGATCCTGAGCAGTTGCAGATAGCCCGGGATCCTTTCCGGCTCCTTTTCCGAGACTTCCCTCCTGCTCGGAATCACTGCCCCGCCTCCGCCCCCCACTCTACCGCGTTACTCATTGTATCACATGTACTTGTCAGTGTGTGTGTAATGATGTTGCTGGGCGTAATTTCGTCCATGAAATTTTAATTATTTGGATATTTTACATTTCTGATGCCTGAGGATAGACTGGAAAGTCAGAGCCAAATAGACCGAATTTAAGAGTTTCTTCTGTGCATTAGGACGTGTCTTTATGTGGATCAATATTCTCCCTGAGGCAGGGACTCCCATCTGGCTGACCCCGACTTAAGTTCTGATCCAGAGAGTACCTCCGGAAATGTATCTAAGAAAAGGGGAGGAAATGATAATCAGGTGTCCGTTACCGCAGCTTGTGTTCCAGACAGGACTGTGCTAAGCTCTTTACACGCTTGGTCCCGTTCCATCCTCTCAGCAGCCCTATGAGGCAGATGTTACTGTCCCACTTTATAGATGAGGAAACCGAGGCTTAGAGAGCTGAAGGAACATTCACGAGGGCACAATAATCATTGATTCTCCTGGTGTGAAAGCAGGCCATCTAACTTCAAAGCACCTGTGCTTCACCATGTACCAATAAGCCTCTGTTAGTATCAGTTAAGCCAAGAAATTGGAACTAAAGTGCTTGTTAAATTGGGTAACGTTAGCCATTTTCATAAAGGTGAAATTTGGTCAGTAAATGGTACCACAGCAAAGATCCCCATGAGCAAGAAAGTGATTAAGGACTCAATTGATCAACACGTTATTTTAAGTGATACTTCATTATAGAACAACCAGGACACACGAGACTTTGGACCATCCCATATTATCGATAGTCTGTTGTCAAGGGAACTGACCAGAAGTGAGACACTCATTGGTCTTGGTACACTCCTCTGTTCTTTGGAAACTACTGCAAATTCTAGTTGGCGGGGGGGGGGGGGGGAGCGGGTGGAAAGGTGGGGTGGGGAGCAGTTGTTTTCTGGGTTTTTTGTTTTTGCTTTTTGGGTTTTTTGTTTTTCAAATGTTCCCACAGCTATTTAATTATAGCCCCGGGACAGCTACGTGGGATAAGCAGGGGTACCTGGGGAGCTGTCTGAGGCGGCATGTAGCAGCAGAGTGGTCAGGAGCATGGCCTTAGGGCCCAGTTCCCCATCTCACCAGCTGTGTGGCTTTGGGCCAGTACTGGACCTTCCTAAGGTTCATGAGTACATTTCTTTATGTGTACAACTGAGATAATATTAGTGTTCTCAGAAGGAGATTGGAGGGCTGAGTAGGAAATAACCTGAAAGTCCCAACACAGGTACCAAAGGGTATTCATTATTATTACTATTATTATTATTATTTTGTTACATCAGTTAGTAGCAGATGTGGAATTAAAGTCCAGACTCATTGACATGAAGCCCAGCGCCTTTTTTTTTGCTGTTTCACACTAAGTGGAAAATTGGCATCTGCCTGCTCTCCAGAAATAAGAGCAAGCCACAAAATTACAAAATGAGATGGTAAAGGTTTGAATAATCTAGCCTTACACTGTTTCCAGGACCGGCTTTGGTGTCAGTATTTACGCCCTGAACACAGCCCAGTTCTCTCCCGGGCACCGATGGTCGTGTGCCCCTGCGCGTCTCTGGGGAAGCTGTGGACGGGTGCAGGGCCCCTCCGGCAGGACGCTCCCCCAGAGCAAGAGAACGTTCCCTCTGCTCTTTCGGGGAACAAGCCACAGCCATTCTGTTAACATCCGCCCTTCTGTGGCCTGGCAGCCCCAGTTCCTCTCCTTAAGCCTTTTCTGTGGCCTGAGGCCAGCCTTGAAGACTGGCTGGGGCTTGAGGAGCCATCGTAAGGTTGTGGGTGAGAGCTGGCGCCCAGAGTCGGACAGACTTGGGTTCGAGTCCTTGCTTTATAGCCAGTCGTTCTGCAGCCTTGAGCAGACTATCTCCTCCTCCCCAGCCTCAATTTCCCCATATGTAGAATGAGGACAGCACGAGTACCCATCCTGGAGGGTTGCTGTGAGGTTTAAGTAAAACGAGGCCCAGCATGCTCTGCACACTCTGGGCCATGTGAGTTCACCTCAACCCTGAATTGCTGCTCAGATGGACAGGATATTTTGATATTTTTAAGGTCTGGTGATCTTTGGTTTTAAAAAGAAGATGTGCTAATCAAGGTTGGGCTTTCACTGACACCAAAATAACTGGTTAACTTAGAAAACTCAAGTAATCATGCCAGGTTCTAGATGACACATCCATAAACACCACTTGTTGGACCAAATTTACCTTAAAGTCAGAGGACAAAGAAAAACGAAACTAAATTGACTTCCTTACTAATTATCTCATAGATAAACAGCCTGCAAGAGTATATTTCGTGCGTGCCTCACGTGAACAGTAAAGAGAATAAAGTAAATGCTGGTACAACTTTTAATTCTGGGGCTTTTTTACAGCTTTTTTTTTCTTCTTTTAAAAACTTATTTATTTTTGGCTGCGTTGGGTCTTTGTTGCTGCACACGGGCTTTCTCTAGTTGCGACAAGTGGGGCTACTCTTCGTTGCAGTATGCAGGCTTCTCATTGCGGTGGCTTCTCTTATTGTGGAGCACGGGCTCTAGGCGCGCGGGCTTCAGTAGTTGTGGCACATGGGCTCATTAGTTGTGGCTTGCGGGCTCTAGAGTGCAGGCCCAGTAGTTGTGGCACACGGGCTTAGTTACTCCGCGGCATGTGGGATATACCTGGACCAGGGCTCGAACCTGTGTCCTCTGCATTGGCAGGCGGATTCTTAACCACTGCGCCACCACGGAAGCCCTTAATTCTGTTTTGTTTTTTTTTTTAGTTTTGGCTGCGTTGGGTCTTTGTTGCTGCAGGCGGGCTTTCTCTAGTTGCGGTGAGCAGGGGCTACTCTTCGTTGCGGTGCGCGGGCTTCTCATTGTGGTGGCTTCTCTTGTTGCGGAGCGCAGGCTCTAGGCGCGCGGGCTTCAGTAGTTGTGACACGTGGGCTCAGTAGCTGTGGCTCGCGGGCTCTAGAGTGCAGGCTCAGTAGCTGTGGCGCACGGGCTTAGTTGCTCTGTGGCATGTGGGATCTTCCCGGACCAGGGCTCGAACCCGTGTCCCCTGCCTTGGCAGGCGGGTTCTTAGCCACCGCGCCACCAGAGAAGTCCCTTAATTCTGTTTTAAATACAGTACGTCTTAATTGGTATCCTCAATGTGGGCAGTTCTCTCTGGCACACAGGCCGGCGCCGGACAGATGAATGTGGGCTCAGTAGCTGGGCCTTCTACACACCGAGCCAGGCACCTCATCATAATGCCCGTCTTCACCCAGCTTGGTTGGAGGCCATTGTAAGTGTCCTTTGGCATATACATTTTGGGGCTTCTGTGAACAGAACGCAAGCGGGTGAAGCATCTGTAAAATGTATATTTCATATTTAGGTATATAAAATATATATAGCTACGTCTGGGTGCGCGAATGTTCAGCCACCTACAAAGAGAATAAATTTGATCTTTCAACTTGACTGGGAAGCGCTCAGAAGGTTCTAGGGACCGTGGGGGTAAAACTCAGCTTGGCAATAAAACGATTAAAACAAAATCCTTCCATTTAGTTTAAAAATGCCTCAGAAGTTGGCGATTTCAAGACACATGCTTCAAATAACCACCCCCCGCCACCCCGCCCAACTGCTACCACCTAAAACTGTGTACAACAAAAATAACCCAGCCCAGCTGCTAGACCCATCTGTTGCCTCGTGATAGGCATGAGTTTTCGTCTTCACAGCATAAACACAAACCCAAACATGTTTTTCCTAAAAGTTTTTTTGTGCTGTGAAATACGCCTGCAAGCTCATCCTAACCGAAAGCTCACTGGCATGGTGAGAGGTTCAGATAAGATCACAAGCCCCTAGCCTAGTTTTTGTGGATTGTCTCTCCTCTCCAAGATCAGTGGGGTCTTTACAGAAAAAGGGTATTGAGTGCGTCTAGACCTTTGGAGATGTTATTTTTCTAGACCACCCACAGTCTGCTAGTTGCAAGTTGCTTCATGAAGCAGGACTAAGCCTGCGTCTTTGAGGGCGGGAGAGCACCCCCCTCCCCGGCCCCGGTGCTGCGGGGTGTGCCCTCCGGGCTCTGACCCCCTTTCTCGTTATGGGAGCATTCACCTGTCTGGGGCTGAGCCAGCGCTGCATGACTCTGCTCCCTGTGTCTTCAGTTTAAATTCAGACTGTCCTCCCAAGAAGACAGCTGAAAAATACTCATTCTCAAGAGGGGCAATTTTAAAATAAAGTATTTCTGGAAGTGGCGGGGTAAGACCTTCTTTCTCCTAAGTATATTATGTTTTCTGCCATTAACTTTTTCTTATATTCTACTAAAGTGACCTCATCATTTCAAACATGTGAACCTAGTTTTATCGCGTTTTTTCCTACGTATTTCACTAGTATACGCACTCACATTATATGTATGTGTAATTTTTTTTTTTTTTTCTTTTTGGGGTTGGGAAGAAAAGATACCTCATTTTGAAACCTAAAGGGGGAAATAAGAAAAGCCCTTTGTAATATATTGCCATATTATCACTAAATCCCCTGACAGTTGTGACACAGAAGCAAGTCACCTGTCACTTAAGCTTGAGGTCTCTTTAATTTTCTCCTGGAATTCGCACCAGGCTGTCTTTAATTTGAGGCCTTTATTGGAATTCTGAAACCTCTCTGCCTCCCTGGCTCTCAGATCTATTCTGAGAGCTGTTACAGAATGTATACAATAACCAACAGAGGGATTCGAGAGGGCTGCAGCTCTGTTTATTTAACACTCTAGAGGGATTTTTGTGCTTATTCGGTCCTGGCTGCCCGGCTTTCAATATCGCTTTGACAACCATTCTGCCCTTCTCATTAATTTTAAACAGTTAAAACACAGGAAAAAGAGGAAAAAGTTTTCATTATTAAAGTGCTTTACTTTTTAATAACAGAGGATTCTGTCCGCCAGGGGAAAGGGCATCCTTGCTAATTTCACATTCATATTAAAAAAAAAAAAAAAAAAACCGCAAGGAAGGTGACAGTTTCGCTGCTGAGGTGGCTTAACGAAAAGAGGGCAGCAAAAAAAAAAAAGTTTGCATTTCACATCAGTTAAGAGGGTAAAAAAAAAAAAAAAATCCTTGTTAATGACAACAGCAAATGTCCACTTTCGTAACACAGCTCCTGAGTGACTTTTCTCTTGACATTTGAGTGGATAAAACCCTTAGGGGGACCATGTACCGTGAAATCAGATAGACTGTCATCAACCAAACAGGTAGCAGGAATGATTTGACTAAACTAAAAACATTTTCAGGTTGTGAAGTCTCTATTAACACAGAGACGAATGTCTCTCCGAAGAAGGAGGCTTTTCCTTCTCCTCCCTTTATTCTTTCTGCGGCAGCTTTAAATGTGAAAAAGACCCGGGTGACGGGGTTAGGGTCGGTCAGCCAGACCCAGGGGCTCGCACCCTGTCCTCTACAGGAGTTAAAAGCAGCATGAGCTGGGCCTCACGCTGGTGAGACCCACACTGGGGGGTGAGTGTGGGTAGAGCTTAATTGGCACCATCCAAAGAATCAACATCTTTGGGGAGGCACGCTAGCCAGATCGGGTTCTTTTGGATCTTGGTTTCACGTTCAACAGAAAACATTCGTGTTAAGATGCAGGAAACAAAAGCCACTTGTTTTTAGGGGGATATAAAGAAAGGAAATCTTTTCTCTGGGGTTGCTAAAGGCTGAAAAGAAGAGAAGTTTCTATTTTCCTAATATTTTCCATCTGTAAGGTCTTTGATGCAGACAGATGTGAGTTCTTACAGAGGGACTGTTGGCTGCAACGATCCATGCCATCGTCTTGAACGTGGTTTGCTGGAGCAGCCCACTCCTCAGTGGGTTCCTGGGAACTCAGCACAGAGGTCTGGGCTGAAAGAGTGAATCTGAAACACTCAGAGTCTGAACCTCCTACGAAAGAGGAAGCATATGCTCTACGATCCGAGGACAGACTCACCTGTGGTCAGGTGACTGTGGGATGCTCTTAGACAGGAACGGGCAGGCTTCCACCAATGAGTATAAGGCAGGGGAGGAGACTGAAGGCCTAAGCGGGCCATACAAGACGCCTTTAAAAACTGCTTGTGTCCAGTGGTGTTTTAAAGGCCGGAATTGGACTTGGAAAATTCCAAAGTGTCTCCAGTAGACTTTGATTTTGAACATGAGTCATAAGAGGCCAGGAAGGAAAGTAAATAAGTAAATAAAGAAGAGACGTGATCTGCTCCCTCACCAAGCCACCCACCCTCATCTTCACTTGACTTTAGCATCTTCATCGCTCCCTTTTTTTTCCCTAGTAATATTGAAAGGATTACCCTTGTTGGCCCCTCTGTGGTTACTGTGTGATTTTACTGTTATTAAATCTGTTATAAACTGCTTCATTATTCCTGACTCTGACTGTCTCTCCTTTAATCCTTCCTTCACCCTCCCAGAAACGCCGCTCCGTTGGCCCCCAGGAAATCCGAGAGCGAGCCACGGTCTTGCAGACAGTGTTTGAAGATTACGTGCACTCCAGTGAGAGGACGGTCTCCGGGGCCAAGAAAGGTTGGTCGATTTCTTAGGTGATTGTGGATGGGTAACCCTGCAGGGCATCGTCCCCACCTCCACCCGCACGCCCCCCAGACAGGTTGAGAGGCCAACCAGGCGTCTTTGCTCACCAGCAGAAGCCTTCAATCTCCCTAATTCTGCAGGGTTTGGAAGCAGGCACGGAAGGCTTTAGAGTGATATTAAATGTTAATTTCATCCTTCCCCGTGTTTTGCACAAATGAGGCTTTATCTTGGCTTACGTCAGGACTAGAGCTTTGACCTAGCAACTTGGATCTCAGGGATCCATTTTTCTCTTTCTTAGAAAACCAGACAGAAGAGATATGACATGTCAGTAGGAATAGTTGTAGAGATGGAAATTAGAGATGAAGGCAAGGGCTGGAATCATTAGACCAAAGCAGTTCCTGTTTGAAAGGACAAAGGAAAATGAGAAGAACAGTGCTGAGGAAGGGCTGTAGGCCATGAGCCCAGTTCCTGGGAACTTTACAAAAGAGTTAGGTACTAATTTAACATTCAGTGCCTTTATCGGATAAGTTGGCCCCTGAGATCACCAAGCATTAAGGATGCACTCAACAGTTCACTTGGAGTGTGGAGCAGAGCACGGGAGAAGGGAGCTTCGAACAGCTGCGTGTCTTTCATGCTGGAACGTGTGTGTCTCGGCTAGTGACTTACCCCCGTGTTGGGGGATCCAGAGTTCTTTTCGATAGTTACCTGCTATTTTGAGAAGAATGCCAGGCTGGCTTACCAATAGATAAACACTATAGAATCCTTTCTTCTTTTTATGAATTGAATCTTTAAAAAAAAAAAACGAAACAACGTTCCTTTAACGAATATTTATTGAACTGGGCGCCGTTCCAGGTGCTTGGGATACACCAGGGATCAGAACAGACAAAAATTGTCACCTTTAGAACATTCTAGTGGGGGAGCAGAAGATGAACGTAATAAACACAGTAAGTAAATTCCATATAAATTAGAGAGTCTAGGGAGAGGTGATGAGAACGATGGAGAGAACAGAGCACGTGAGGGAGATGAAGGGGTGAGGGCAGAGTGAGCCCTGTCCTGAAGGCCGATGCTTGAGCAGAAACCTCACGAGGGGCCGCGCCATGGCTCCGACAGAGGGCGTCCAGGCAGGTTGGGCCGTGGGGGTCAGAGTGCACGGGAACTCCTGGACAGCAGTGTGGCTGGAAGGAGGGGAGGGGTGGCAGAGGAAGGGCCCACTGGAGGCCATCCAGGGGACCCGGTTACCGCGAGTGGAAGGGGAACCATTGGAGGGCTTGGGGCAGAGATGTGGTCTGACAGGTCTGAAAAGGTCACTTGCTGCTGAGTGAGAACAAACTCTGTGGGCACGGGTGAAGGCTGGGAGACTGGCTACCGGGCAGTTACGGTCATCTGGAAATAGATGACAGAACTAAGTTAGCAAGTATTTGCAAGTGCCTGTTACATACCTTAGCACGTCATAAAGGCAGTCCTTAGTTAGGCAGTCCTTAATCAGAACCACCCGAGATGAGAGATGACGTCCCAGTAATTGCCCCATAACTGCTGATAAATAATCAGTGCGTATTCCAGTCTGGTTTCTGATAATACCCTGTCCTAGCGTTTCCCTAAAGTGAATTCAGCAACTCCTAAGGCTCCTCCTGAGAACCTGCCTTTAAAGATGTACTGGAACATTCTGTCGGGAGGAATAGAATGTTTGTCTCAGTGGAACTTTAGAGTTCGGTCATTTGTTGAAAGTCAGGCAACGTCAGCTTTCCGTACGATGCACAGTCAAGTGTTTGCAGCAGGATTTCAGGGCTAATAGCAGAGTGGCAGTGAAGGGGAACAACACCATCGTTATGACGTCAGTGTCAGAGGTCATCTGGGTATTCTAGCGAGCCTGCAACGATTTCAGTGTGACTGGGTCCTCAGAGTAAAACTTACAGCCAATAGTCCTTAGAGAATGCGGCTTTGTGTTTTCTCTCGTTATCGTTACCATTGAACTTTATACCAAGAAACAGAGTTACTTGCCTTCTTCTTAAAGGATGTTGGAGTGGGGCCAGTCCCCAATGTTTATGTACCAAGGAGGAAATAAATGTATCGTCCTTTAAGGAAACTGCCCGTAGAAGATCTCGGTTACCCCACAGCAGACATTAGGTTCTCCCCTATTCTTCTCTCTCCTCTTACTTAGGATTGAGTTCTGGAGGTTTGGGGGGAATAGACACGTAACTGCCACACCCCAGGAGTTGATACTGTCTTTTGCATTTCAGTCTGCATATGCAAATCCCCCACTACTGACTTGCTTCCCTTTTATGCCATTTCAGAACCCACCTCATGAATAATTAACAAAGCAGCTGGGTTTTGCCTTCACGGCAGAAACCTAGTTGGAAACTGGGCCAAGTATGCATTTGTTTTCCTTTTGCATTTTCTGACCCAGTCGTTGCTAATGACCTGAACTTTATCGTGGTCAGTTTCCAGAAGCGGTTACCCCTTTCTCCCCTCATGTCTTGCATCTTGTAGCTAGAGCTTCAGGTGGTAAAAACTGTGGTAACCTAAGTTTGAACTCCAGGGTCCTGAACGAAAATTTCAGAAAGCGGAGTCCTTTACCTGCACAGCGCCACTTCCCCTGCGGTTCGAGCCGCTCTTCCCTGAAGAGCAGGGGCTGCACGTGTAGGGGTTGTGCCTGGCTCTGAAGGGATGCTTCTGGAGGTCAAGAAAATGCAAACTACTGAAATCATCCCTCTCCCCTCAGTGTGATCGGAGGGAGGTTGGCTCCTTGGCCGGATGCTTTGTCTTTAGGAGAATTAGAGGGGCAGGCAAGCAGCCTCCTTTCGCCCTTTCTTTGGGTGGTCGTCACTGTTGATGTGCCGGGTAGGAACATGCAACGCGCCTTCTCTGTACAGACGCGTGCTCTTCTCGGGCAGGGGTGGGGTCGGGAGGGGCGAGGATGAGCTGCACCTTCCAGGCTGCGGTTCTGCTCCTTTCTGCCTCCTTGCCCCAAAGCCTCATCTGCACGATGCCGCTGCTCCTGGTCAGATGTCCGAGAGTGCATTTGGTTTTATTGCTCAAAAGGACAAAATGTCCTTGGAAGGTATTTTGAAATCGATTTCCCTTAATTCTGTCATCCTCTGGCTCTGAAATGGGACTTGGTGGCGTGCCACTGCCTGCTCTGATTGGCTAGAGCATCATCCGTCTTCCCAAATAAACGTCTCCTTTCAGGACTTCTCGCCTTCCCGCTCGCCTCGGGCCCACAGCCCTCTTCCTTCCACACGTTCCTGGTGCTGCCAGCAGGGCCACTTCCTGCCCCTTGGAAGGTCCTACAGACAGCTGCGCTCCATCTGAGGTTCCTGCTTCTCTGAATTAGCCAAACCTGGGAGTGTGTGCATGTATGCGAGGACGACCAACTGTCGCTGTCCCCAGCGAGACAGGAGCCTTGAGGACGAGGAGGCTTAGTGCAAACAGGCAGTGAGAGGTGCTGCCTGACCAGTTGTCGAGGGAGAGAACCCTTCTGCCATTTCTTGGCAAACTCACTATCCCCGTAAAGCTGCTCGTTGAGCACCTAGCTCTCGCAGGACAGAGGCTCTCCAGCCTCAGCTCTCAGGATTGGTGCAGAGAAGAGGAATCCTCTCTGATCTGCCAGTCTGCTCAAGCACAAGAGTGAGGTGCGTGAGAAGGCCTGGGCCAGTATCGGGGTAGATGAGGCTTCAGAGGTGCAGACTCTTTGCTTTGGCGTGGCGTGGTTCCAGTCTGCTCTTTCTGTCTAGAGTAAACGTTGGGGGTTGGGAAAGAGAGGGAGGTGGAGAAGAGGCTGGCGTCTCCAGGGTCATGATAGTTGTAGAGCTTTCGCCTCTGAGGACTCGAATATGTGTCAGAACTCTCCAAACAGCACGGGCCATTTGAAATGTTAAAGATTTTCCTTGAAAAACCTCGTCCCCAGTTATTAAAAAGGGGAGTAAGCACAGATTTAAGCGAGGGGTACAGTGGGGTTGCCTTGGTTATTATTTCTCATCGATTGGGAAAAGGAGTTCACTTTGCTCGGTAAATAGAGCTTTGATGGGTTCCCAGGATCCTTCCAGGAGCTGATCTGCTAAAATGACACTTTTTATTACTGTTCATAAACGCCAGTCTCCAGGTGCTGCTGGGATATTACGTTTAAGCTGTGGGCAAACTTGCCAGTCCAGTGGCTCAACAGGCCAGGGCGAGAGAGGCTGGTGTTTAGTGCCTGCTTCCATCAGAAGCAGTGCAGGGCGGGGCTCCGGGGGAAGTAAAGTCAGTGGGGGTGGGGAACAGTCCCAGAGTCCCCCCCCCCCCCTCCTGTTGGAGTGAGAACAGGGCAGACACTGGACCCTCACTGTTATCGGGAGACATTTAAGGGGAACAAGGTATAGGAAAATGATTCCTCAAAGGAATGCCCAGGGACTTCCCTGGCGGTCCAGTGGTTAAGACTCTGCGCTTCCAGTGCAGGCGTGCGGGTTCGATCCCTGCTCGTGAACTAAGATCCCATATGCCGCGGCCCAAAAATCAATTAAATAAATAAATATAAAAATAAATTTTTTAAAAAAGGAGTGCCCAGTTAAGGGGTAGCCAGAGTGCCACCCTCCTGGGAACTGCCTCTGACCAGTGCCAGGTTGAGAACAGGGGCCTCTTTCTTAACTTTAAAATAGGACTGAAACTTTCACGATAGACTGTCTGATGAACAGCTCTAAACCGCTGGCAGTCCTCAACAGATGAACTGGTTTGTGGGCTATTTTAGAAATTCAGTAATTTTCTTTCTCTTTACAATTCTGTTTTTGTTTCCTTTTTTTACACATTCTTTGAAAGGGTAAGAAACCCCGTATCGATCGATTCTGGATGCATTAGCACGAATTCGGTTTTAAAATCCCATGAGTATATGGAGAACCGGTGTCAGTGATTCCTCCAGATGGGCAGCTAGAGGTGGCACTCCGGGCAGAGACAGTGTTTACAGTAACGATAATGTATACTAATAATAAACATAAGGGCAATCGTAATAAAGCCTTATGAGCCTTTTAAATTTTGTGACATTTGCATGTATTAACTATTTGAAAAAATAATAATTCAATTAGGGGAAAATTTTCCCAATAGAAAGGTCTGATGATTTCATTTTTCATAAGAAAATGGTATACGTTGATCCTGTCTCAGTTTCTTCACTCATTCTCTCATTCATTCATTTATACAACGGAAACCTGCTGTGCGCCAGGTACTGTGCTAGACCCCAAGACTATAATGAAGAAGAAAATAGGACCCTCCCCTCTAGGTTTATTACAAGCTACACAGTAAAATGTGAAATTTTATTGGGTTTACTCATTGTGGCTGGTAGACTTACTTATTTTTAGAAATGAAGAAAAATACACAAGTATAGCTTTAGGTTGTTGATGTTTGTTGTGCTATCCTGGTTGTGTGTGCATCGTGGCCCGGCAGGGTGAGCTTTAGGCCGGGGCAGCTGAGACCCGTCCTGACCGCCTCCCGCCCTCTCACTGTCTTTCAGCCCTGCAGTCCTTCATCCGGGCCTACGCGACCTACCCCCGGGAGCTGAAGCACATCTTCCACATCCGATCACTCCACCTCGGGCATGTGGCTAAGAGCTTTGGGCTAAGAGATGCCCCTAAAAATCTCAGTGCCTTGGCCACAAAGAAGAAGAAAGCAAACCTGAAAAGGTAAGGTGGGCTGGATTTGTCCTCTGTTCAGATTGGCAGCCATGAGATGGTGTGGGGGGCTGCTGTGCGCCCCCTTGCGTTTTTGTGGTAAATTATCGCCAGTATCTGCCCTTCTCTCAGCATGCATGTGCTTGGAACAGCTGGAAGAATACCTAATCTGAATACTTTTAAGGCACTTGCAGAAATTTGATGATGGGTCCTGACCCAACTCCTGTTGGGTCCAGGGTAGTGGGGATTATTGGAACAGCAGGACTGCCCACGGATAGAGTAACTCTGGGGCTTTTCACACTCGGAGCTCCAGGTGTGCTGTGGTCCACCCTGGAAAGCTTCGGGGACTTGAAGGAGGACGGTGGTGTGTTCCATGAAACTCTGCTGCGGCCGCAGGGCTCCTGCAGGCTGGCTGGGCATGGGGGCCGGGCCTGGGGCTCCCGGCGCCGTGTGCCGCTCTGCTTGGTGCTGGCACGCACCTCCAGCACTGAGCACGTGTAGGGCAAGTGCAGTGGACTCTTCTCCCTCCGCCCCCGCTCCCCCCTCCAAAAAAAAGAACACGTTAGGAACGGTCCAGAGTCGGAGTGAGAAGTGTTGCCCTGCAGGTTGGGCACTGGGCTCCGAGTCCATCTTCACGATTTCAAGAGGTCCTGAGATGATTTCTCTCAACGAAATGCAGCTGTAAAAGGTCTTCTTTCTCTCCTCAAAGACAGGGTATTCATGGGAATTTCCTGGCAGTCCAGTGGTTAGGACTCGGCCCTTTCACTGCCATGGCCCTGGGTTCAGTCCCTGGTCAGGGAACTAAGATCCCGCAAACCACATGGTGGTGCCGCCAAAAAAAACACAACACGCGGTGTTCTTTTAGTACCAGCCCCAGCCCTTTGCGGGAACTAGAGTTTCTTAGATACCAGGAGCTGCTAATTTAATGGGGGATTTGGGGCAGATCGTTGTTTTTTTGTTTTGTTTTGTTTTGTTTTGTTTTTGCGGTACGCGGGCCTCTCACTGTTGTGGCCTCTCCCGTTGCGGAGCACAGGCTCCGGACGCACAGGCTCAGCGGCCATGGCTCACGGGCCCAGCCGCTCTGCGGCATGTGGGATCTTCCCGGACCCGGGCACAAACCCGTGTCCCCTGCATCGGCAGGCGGACTCTCAACCACTGCGCCACCAGGGAAGCCCCAGATCATTGTTTTTGCTTACTAATTACAAATGCCGGTATATCCTTGCCCTGCCACTGAGCACCTGTGGGCAGTACCGCGCTCTCCTACGTGTCCCAGCACAGTGTCTGTCTCGCATGTTCACCAAGAAGAGCCGGTCACGTCGTCAGCCTCATCAGGGCCCAGGTTCTCTGGTTGAAATGACAGAGGGAGAAGCCCGCCCAGTGCAGGGCGATGGCTGTTGGAGTTAGGGGGCTTGGCCTTCGGTTCCAGCTCCAGCCTGACGTGAGCTTGTGAGCTTTGGACCGTTGTCTTTGTTTAATTTCTCAGAGCCTCATTTTCTTCAGCTACAAAAGGGAAAAGGAAATCCACGTTTTTAGCCACTTCACAAGAATCAGAATTAGGTGATACATGTGACTGTGCCTTTTGAACCATGAAGGGCCATCCGGATGAAACACCTTAGGACAGAGAGCTGGAGACCCGGTGAGTTAAGATTCCAGAACATCCAATTGGATCTGTCCAGGGACTTGGCACTTAGAAGGCTCTTTATAATGGATAAAAGGTTGCCTAATTCTAATGCCCATTTTGGAATTTTTTTTTTTTTCTTTTTCTTGCGGCACGCGGGCCTCTCACTGCTGTGGCCTCTCCCGTTGTGGAGCACAGGCTCCGGACACGCAGGCTCAGCGGCCATGGCTCACGGACCTAGCTGCTCCGTGGCGTGTGGGATCCTCCCGGACCGGGGCACGAACCCGTGTCCCCTGCATCGGCAGGCGGACTCTCAACCACTGCACCACCAGGGAAGCCCCCATTTTGGAGTTTTTAAGATGCTTGGTCTTTTTTCTTATAGTAATCCCCCTCATATAGGACAACACTCCAGTAATTCTGTGAGGCAGGCATTTCCCCGCACGCTCTTCTCCGATGCCCAGACAAGACTGAGACACGTCTGGCTCTGGTTTCTTCCAGGACGTTTTGAGGTGCAGGGCGTTGCCTGCTGCCACACTCTACCTGTCCTGGGCAGGGCTGCGGCCAGAGATGCCTCTGCTCGAGCCAGGTCCTCCTGAGGGAGAAGGTGCCTCAGCTCCACTCCAGATTTGGGACTGCCGCGCACCAGAGTTAGTTTGGGGTAGCTGACATCTGTACATAGTAACTGGTTTTAAGTATGTGACAAAACTATGAGGCTCGCAGTCAGGTCTGGAATGACCTCCTAGTGGTCTGGAAGCCTGGCCATCCTGTCCCACCGTCTCTAAAACGCCGACACGTGAAGGAGGTGGGAATCCATCTGCCACGTGATCACTGGTAAGAAACACGTATTTTGTTTATTCCTCTTCCTGCAAGTAAACGTGACCCCAGTATTTTATTGCCAGCAGCTGACCTACCTTTGCAAGCGTTAATAGCAGCTCTTCAGACTGGGTGTGCCCAGCCCTCACCCAGGGAAGGCAGAGCGGGAGGCTCAAGGCGCTGGGAGTAGCGGGGGACTCGGAGCCAGCATTGTCCTTACCTTGCGAAGCCGCCAGGGAGAGAGCAAGCCGCCGCCTCCCGCTTCAGCTGACCCGCGCTGGCAGATGGGCACCAGGGCTACGATACCCCTGTGAGCAGGGGATTTAGCAGGGCTTTATTTAGGGAAGAATGGGCTGATTAGCCGATAAAGAGCATGTAAGATGGTATGGGGCAGCCTTTGATGTCTGGCTGGCGCGGCGGGGAGCCGGGTGATGAGTGACAGCAGTGTGTCACACGATTACCCCGCCCGTGACAGTGCCGCTCTCTGTTCTTGCCATGTCACCACTCTGTTACAGTGACTTTTTCCGTTGTTATGCCCTTCTTTTGAAGGCATTTCTCCCCACACTCCTTACATCCTCCCGCCCCACCCCTGCCTTGTTAATGCAGACGGGCACTCAAGGATACAGTAAGTACCTTTTTTACTGGGGGAGATCTTGTCACTCCTGGAGGAAGAATGGCTTTGCAGCTAATCTGCACATGGACCGTATCACTGTGGTCGGGGAAGCGGCAGAGAAACTTGACAGATTCTCTGCACCTCAGTCAGGGCTCGAGCCAGTGCCAGTCGCTGCTTTTTAAGGAACAGGAAAGAAAAGTCCATTAAACCCCACACAAGTGTGGAGAGTTACGCTGTGGCCACAATGATTGTCCTGAGCCGAGGCGTCTCTTCTGAAACCCATCTGTCAAGGAAGAGAAGGGGTTCCTTGGGTTTTGTGTGGGTGGGTAAAATGATAGCACTAATTTCTGCGAGTTATTCTGCATATTCCATCTATGGCGTTCACTGCTAGGGTAGTTACGTTATGTGCAAACCTCTGATATCTGCAAACCAAACTGATGAGACCGTAAGCAAAATCCGGTCTCGCCTGCCATCCCCAAGCAAGGAGTTACACCCGCATGTTACCGGATGAGGCCGGGGCAGGTTAGGCTTGGAGACTACTGGGCATTTCTGTGCAGTGACAGAGGGAACTTCTATCTCGTCTATATGCCTTTATTCCTTCACTGGACCACTTTTCAGAAAAAGGAAAAAAAGAGTTAATGTCCCTAAATAAGGGCTTAATCAGCAGGTCTCTCTCTGTCTCCGTTTTGAGTCCTCAGTTCTGAAGGGGAACAGCAAGTGTCTTCCCCCTGCGCACAGAAGCACAGAGTCACGAGCACTCTTCTGACACTGACACACAAGCCTGTCAGAACAGCCCGCCACCGCAGATACCTCCATATCCACGTGCACAGGGAGTCGGTGCTGTTGGTAGAATTTTGAATGGCCCCTTAGCAACATCCATCACGAACACAGCATTTTCCTCCCGTGCAAGGCAGTTCTTACTTCGAAGCTAGGTAGATTCAGCAGTCCCTGAGAAGGAAGCAAAGGTAACATACCTTCCAGAGTTTCCATCCTCCCAGGAGTCGCTGAGACCCGGCGCTGTCTGCTCTGGGAGCGCAGGGCTGCGTTGTTTGCCAGGGTGTCTGTCTGTCTGTCTAGGCAGTCACACATGTGAGTAGAACCTGTCCAGGACCAGTGACCAGACAACTTCCTCATCCGTTTGACACTCTGGTCAGCGGTTCAAGGGTATAGAAAGTAATGAGCCTTAAAGTCTTAGTGTTATGGTGGCAATGTGAAAGGGCGAGTCTGTTGGGTTTAAATTGGATTATATGCTATAATTGTAAGTTCACTTTCCCCCAAACTGTTTAGTTTGCAGCCACCGAAGGCTGGTCTCACCACTGATTTCTACCATCTGGGTCTTTCTGAAGTTCTTCTTAGTGCGTGGATTTCTTTGTATAAATTTTCTCAAACCAGCCCAGCTAAGTGTTACCCGGCAGTTCTCATTTGATCAAAAAGTAGGGCTGTCTGATCCCTTAGTACTTACTGGATCTGGGTGTGCTTGGTCAGGGCTCAGCAGGCTGGGATCCGTAGTGGAAGCAGGACGGAGCTGGTCCCCTGGGGCCGGGCCTCACATCCTAGCCACCGTACCCAGCAGGACAGAGCATGTCCTTCACCTCTGTTACTTCCAAAGTTCTACATTTAGTGTACTTGTTACAATAAGGAAACACCCTTAGGGAGGTCATTCTTGCCAGACTTTTCTCACCTGTGAAATGCTTTATCATTGAAGTTCAAATCAGAGATTTTGTAGACCTCCGTTTCAGGGTCATTTTTCACCTTTTTTTTTAAAATTTATGTTTCTCTTTTTTCATTGAAGTATAGTTAATTTACAGTGTTGTGTTAGTTTCAGGTGTACAGCAAAGTGACTCAGCTATACATATATATTTATATATTTTTCAGATTCTTTTCCACTATAGGTTGTTAAAAGATACTGAGTATAGGCCCCTGTGCTCTACAGTAGGACCTTGTTGTTTACCTGTTGTATAGTAGTGTATATGTGTTAATCCCAAACTCTTAATTTATCTCCCACCCACCCCCCCATCCCCTTTGGTAACCATAAGTTTGTTTTCCGTGTCTGTGAGTCTATTTCTGTTTTGTAAATAAGCTCATTTGTATCATTTTTTTAGATTCCACCTGTAAGTGATAAGTGGTGTTATGTGATATTAGTCTTTGTCTGACTTACTTAGTACGATCATCTCTGGATCCATCCATGTTACTGCAAATGACATTGTTTCATTTTTTATGGCTGGGTAGGATTCCATTGTGTGCGTATATACCGCGTCTTCTTTACCCGTTCCTCTGCCGATGGACACTTAGGCTGCTTCCATGTCTTGGCTATTGTGAGCAGTGCTGCTGTGAATATAGGGGTGCCTGTGTCTTTTCAAATTATAGTTTTCTCCCGTTTTTCATCTTTGAAGGCCTTTGCTCTGTCCCTCTCTGATTGTCACTCTCACTTTTTCAGTAATTATTAAATAACTTGTGAGAGTTACTGTGTTGAATAGACTCTAGTTTGAGAAGTTCATACCCCCATCAGCCATCTCCCTGCCCCTCCACTTGTTTCTTAAATGCTGACTGTGGGAGTGTCATGCAGTAATTAACAAGAGCCTGGGTTTTACCCACACCGGCATCTGGGTTGGGTCACTTACCGTTTCTGTTCCTCAGTCCCCTCGCCTCTCAAATAGCGGCACGGAGCCTCACAGTGTTGTCTGGGGATCAACCAGGTGACGAGTACAAAGCATCGACACAGTGTCTGGGACATGAACACGGGAGCACTTGCGGAGGTGGTGACCAAGACAGGAGCACTGGTTCTTCCCGCCGGCCTCCACCACACTTAGAAGCATCCCTGGAACAGAGAGCGCGAACCTGTCATTAACTGTCAACCTTTTAGCACCTCGAAGTTTTCTTATGAGGAACCACCTTGAAAACGCAGGGCTGGTCCCCTCCAAGACGAGCGTGGAGATGCTGCAGCCGCATCTCCCTGCAAAGCAATATTCTCATCATTAGGAGCATCTTGCCTGCCAATTTTTATGTGGCCTTTGCAGCCTCCCTAATATCACTTAATTAGCTGAAGGCAAACCTGGAATCTTGCCCACCGTGAAAATTCTCTCCGTTTCCTTGAGCCAGTCATCGTTCTGTAGGAAGACAGAGTGGCCAGACGTGAGGTCAGAGGCTGGACAAAGCCCCGTTTGGAAACATGCGGGTTCCTCTCCGCACCCGATCTTGGAGCAGCGTCCTGCACTGCTCATCCCTGCCCTGATCCCTCTGGCCTCCTGGTCTC
This sequence comes from Delphinapterus leucas, assembly GCF_059928025.1. Taxonomy (NCBI): domain Eukaryota; kingdom Metazoa; phylum Chordata; class Mammalia; order Artiodactyla; family Monodontidae; genus Delphinapterus; species Delphinapterus leucas. The sequence continues at coordinate 121,055,187 of NC_143134.1, read as the reverse complement.
CCCCTTCAGCCTCCCCGCCCCGTCCCCATGGATCCCCTCAACTTCATTGTAGAACGGTCCACTGCTGGGCCTCCTGCGGCCCTTCCGGTCCCGCTGACCGGTGCTCCCCTTGCCCGTCGCGCCCCCCGCTTCTTCCAGCCTTTCGGTGATGTCTCGTTACTCTAATATTTAGGACACACCCCCTCTTCCCTCTCCCCACGGCCTCAGCTGGCACCCCTCCTTTCTCGTTCTCTCCCGGGGCCTTTGCCCGGCATGCTGCGGGCCTGGGCCTCTCCCCACCCCTCTTCGTCTTTGGGCCTCTGTCCCTTCTTCGAGGAAGTCTCCTCTGGCACGCCTGCCTGGGTGGACACCGCATGCCCCCACTCCACCACCCCACCACCCCCCACCGCCGTCACAGTAGCCCTACACCTGTCTGTGATGTTTGTCTGTGTGGTTCCTGTCTCTCCCCTCCGTGTAGCCCAGGGTAGAAACCCTGTCTGGTTTTCCTCATCGCATCCCCAGCACCTACCGGGCACGCGATAGGTGCTCAGGAAGTAGTTTTGAATAGATGAACGGAACCTGAAAGTCTTCTGTAATTCTGAGACGAAGAGCATAAAGGGAAAGAGAAAAGAGGAGTTGTTCTGACAGGAACCAGGTAAATGCCTCTTAATTGTTTAGTTAGCCCAGCAAACAGCAAATCCTGCCTTTCAGAGCGCCCCGTCCACTCCGTAGTCTGTCCTGAGAGAACAAGCATGGGGTCACTTTCCTCTTGGCATGAAACAGTCCCCGAGAAGGACTGAGCCTCGGGCCCTGTTTCCCCGACGTCACAGTGGAGGAACCCACAGAACGTGGAGAGGAGTGGGTTCGGGATCGGGGTCTCCACCAGCCTGGGCAGGGCCAGGGCAGATGCCCACAGAGGGTCAGTTCACTCGACCTCAGCCTGAAGACCAGAGGGAAACAGCTAGGACCACCAGCAGTGACTGTGAGGACAGGTGTGCGTGTCCCGTGGGGCAGGGGAGCAGAATCTCCTCTCACAGGCTGCTAGGGAGCCGTATGAAAACACAGGAGGGCCCGTGCTTTAAAGGTGAGTTCGGGTTAAGGGAGAGAGAGAATTTTCACTCAGAGCCTGGGTGAGCTGTATGGACTGTAGCCGAGACCATATTCTACCGGCCTCTGTGTCAAGGGTGATGAGGTGGGTGACTTCGAAGCCCACGCTGGCTTGCCTCTCTGGGACATCTATACCGACAAGAAGTGTCCAGACTGGGACAAGGGGCAGGACGAGTGCTGTGGACGGTGGCTGGGTCTGTCTGGGTGAAGAACACCGGCACAGAGGGGTCACTTGGGGGTGATGTGATTATTGAGGTCCCCCCGTTGCATTCACACACAGCCCTGGGTTGAGCTGCATGGGCAGGGCTCCTCGGAGGGCCGGCCCTCTGCCCTCAGCACCCCCGGTGCAGCTCCAGGTTGCTCCCTGCCCGCCGCCAGGCGCCAGCCCTGCACACGCGGCTCTTTACATCTGGTCCTTGCTTCTACCACTGTTTGTTCTGCCTGACACCGTGCAATTAGCAGCCTCCTCATGAAACACCCCCGCCACCGGTCCGTGCCCACCCCCGGCTAATGAGGCAATCGGGGATTTCACAGTGGCCCTGCGCTGCCTCCACACCTGGGTCACCTGCAGACAGCGGGAGCCACGGGGCGTGTGCTTTCAGGCAGGCAGGCAGGGCTGACAACAAAGAACAGGAACCCAGCCAGCCTCTCCCGGGAGGATGCTGGAGACGGCACATTCCCGTTGGAGCCTTCCCGGCCCTGGAGTCTGAAGATGTGCCCGGCCCAGCATGCGTTGGCAGATGCCAGACCCACGAGGCCTCGCGCAGCAGGAGACCCGACTCTGCAACGCCTTGTCCTTGCTCCAGGCTCTTCTAGTTCAGGCTATTCGAGAAATCAGGAAGGAAGGAGCACGACGGTCCCCCCAGCTCTCCGCTTGCTACACGCAGCTTAGTTCAGGCCGACGACTCCCCTCCTCTCACCTGTCTCCACGTTCCTTGGGCTCCTTCACATCCCCAGCCCCTCCACATACTCCTTGCTCTTATGCCACAGAGCCTTTCCGTCTGGTTAGGACCCATAGGGAATGACCTCAGGTCTTTTCCAGATGTTCTCTCCATTCTGGTCCTGACGCTCCAGCAGCAGGCTGACACGTGGAGTGACGTCTTAACCAATAAGTAGTCCAGAAGAGGGGTGTGGTTTGAGAGCGCCGACATCCCGGAGTGACGGCATCTGGCTGTCTGCCAGCATGTCTCTTGAGGGAGTACGTGTGCCCCTGGCCGTGCTGAATCCACACGCGTTGTCTCGTTGAGCCTCACCAGGTCCCTTCGACCACGGCCGAGTTCCCAGTAAATGGTGAGAAAGTGGACATGCCCGGTCATGCGGCACTGAGTCCGAGAGACTTTGGAGCCCACATTCCTGGCACTCGTCTCCTTCCTTGCATGCACCCGTTTGGAAGCTTCTGGTTTCTATGATTAGTATTAGGCTAAGTAACAAGTAGATGAATTCTGTTAAGGGTGTTTTTTGCCCGTGAACAGATAATTCTTTGTGTAATGGGAGAAATGGACTTAAAGCAGAAGAACATTTTGGTGCACATATGGAAGGATTTGATTTGAAGCCATCAGAATGGCAAACCCTGGAGTGGGCGGGAGCAGCTTTCTGCTCATGGGGCAGATCTCTGACAACAGACAGCTGCGGGCAAGATGTGGATCCGGCTTTTTCTCTAGTTTCCTTCTGAGTCTAGAGGCAGAGGGTGCAGTGGGAGAGGCCCGGGCTTGGAGTCAGGCGCTCAGCAGCAGCTTCGCGTTGCCGCGGGGCCTGTCAGGTCGTGTGGGGCGTGGGGAGGGATGATGGACACGCGGCACCGGCCGGGGCTTAGAGTCGTCGTCCAGTAAATGCTGATTCCTCTACCCCTGCCCGCTTCTCTCTGAGTCTGTGGATAAAAAGTGAAAGCTTCACGGGAATTCCCTGGCGGTCCAGCGGTTAGGACTTGGCGCTGTCACTGCCGAGGCTCCAGGTTCAATCCCTGATCGGGGAACTAAGATCCCACAAGACTCGCGGTGTGGCCAAAAAGAAAAAGAAAAAAAGTGGAAGTTTTATAGACTCTTCCCCGAACGCTCCCGCCCACCAGAACCTTGTGCCATCGGTCACATTACTCCTTGGTTGTAAGACCTCCACTTCAGGGCTCCCAGCAGCGAGGTAGGGGGGACTCGCCACCTCCAGGGTGGAGTTAGTTAGAGCTAACTGGTTAGAGCTCCTGAAATGAGCCCAAATTGACCACTTTCACTTTCCGCCCTTTGGCCTCCGGGATCCAAATGCTGAACGTGCGTGATATACAAAGCTAACGATACAAGGTGTTACCGATCAAACAAAGCAGTCCCGGGTCCACGTGACAAGGCATCCGGTATCTGATGACGGCTGCTCATCTCCTCTGCCTTTCCTCTTTCCGGATTGTTAATGATAATTATAGTCAGCGTTTTCCCGGTGCCTTCAGGACAGGCGCTCTGATACGGGCTGTGATTCATTAGTTCGTTTAATCCTTTTGAGAGTAAGCAGCCTGGCACTGAGAGGAGTAGTACCTCGGCCAAGCTCAGAAAATAGGTCCCGCAGCCTCTGCAGGACGGTGCCGGGGTCCTCCCCTCCGAGGGCCAGCTCCGCCCCGGCGCCTCCAGCCGCCCCACGTCCCAGCCCGTCGTCTGGGCGGCTTTTCTCTCCGCCCAGGTTCTTGTCAGAATCTGGCTCGTCCAACTGTCCAAACATGCAGTAGAGCCTGGCCGGCCCAGAGAGGAGGGCAGTCACGTCTGTCACTGCAGCCAGCGGTGACAGCAGAGATCACGGCTGCCACCCACGTGGGGCTCAGCCGCGCTGGGCTCCGGCCAGAGCCGTGGGTTTCCTCCTCTGGTCCTCCCATGTCCTCACGTGCTGTCCCTCTCGCGGGGCGGGGCCGGGACTCGCACCCTGGCCTCCTGGCTCGACGCTGTGCGGCTTCTCCCACCCTCGGCTTCGGGTCAGCCTGTGGCTCAGGCAGCTGAGCCCCTGCCTGTGTGCACACGTGACGAGCCAAACCACCCGCCTTCTCTGACGCAAGAGCGTGGGCCCCCAGTTCAGGGTCACCTTTTAGCTGAGCCCATCCTTCTGGCCCGTTGGGGTGCTCTGCCGTCCAGCGTGCTAGCTGTCCCTGCAGGCTTCGTCTCATCTGCAGAGGTGATAAATATGCCTCATAATGTCATTCGAGTTATCGATAATGGTGTCAAGCAGGGCAAGCCCAGAGGGTTTGGAGCTGGGATTCTGCCCAAGCTTATCAGTCTCAGTGTTTGCAGGATACAGTCATGCCAGTTACAGAAATACTGAATTGTTTCCACGTGCACCCTGTATTTCTCCATCTTAACGTTTTCACGGAGAATTAGATTTTATAAAGCATCCTTCGTTTTACCTTCACGCTACCCCTTGCGTCCACGTGGAGGCCCTTTCTGACGTGTGAGGAATCTCAGCTTAGGGGAAGCTACTGACTCTGCAGGGTCGTCAGCTAGGTGAGGGCCGGGCTGGGATTCCAACCAGCGCTGTCAGGGTCCTGCTGCCGCACCTCTTCCCCAACACCGCCACCTGCTGTGTGACGTCCAGGCCTGGCTCCTGACAGAACTTCCGTGAAGGTCTCTGGCACTTGGACAGGTAATCCCAAAGCTCCATGCACTTCTGGGATTCTGACTCAGGGCGTCGCTTTCAGACCTCGGCCATCTCTAAGCCTTGTCTCTGTCCCCCTTCCCGTGGTGGGCGCCTTTCCGGGCAGCAGGTTGGTCATGGCATCTACATACTGATCGCCTGTGACCTGCACGGCCTGGCATCCGCCTGCCACCAGCTCTTCACTGGGTCTGGTTGTTAGGTGTGAGGCAGAGACCCACTTTTTCTCCGTCTCTGCGTCCACAGAGCCACTCAGGAATTTTCTGGAATGATATCCACTGCCTCAGTAGGGCTCCCCTGGAGTGGAGTGTCTTCTGGGGCCCTGGGAGCTTTACAAGCGCTAGAGTCGGTATGGTCCTAAGAAATCGCAAAGAAGGCATCCCTAAAATGGGCAGCCCATCAGCATGCATGTCTGCCGAAACAGAATCCAGAGGTTAAGGAGCCCTGATGCACCTCCTTTTCCTTCGATGGCCGTAAAAGGTCTGATAGCTTGTTTCCCTTCAGTAGGCTAAATGATCGTCCCACACTGGCGGGTCCTGCTGTTGCCTCAGGGGGACTGCTTGTCCCCTTCTCCCTGGAGTTGTTGGTCACTCTCACTGTCATGTGAGAGCCCCTAAACCCCCCAGATTCTGTGCCTTTGCTTCATCCGCAAGGGCGAGGCAGGAGGGTAGAAACTTGGAGTCAGCCTCAAGCCTCGGAAGCCTTCACTGTCTCCTTCCACGATCACTCAGAACCCAGGCTTTTCTTCCAGCCTGGGGGCTCGCTTCTGCTGCAGGGTCCTTGGGGCCTCAGTGTGGCCCTGGGTCATTTGCTTACAAGCAGAATTTTTCAGACTGGAGAAAGAAATATTGCTTTACTGGTCTTCTGTCTTGTCTTGTTTTAATTATACCACAAGAGAAAAATCCCTCACAAAAACAAACTGAAAGCCAGAGGCAAAGAGGTTTTTGATAAGTAAAAATTAAAATACTTTGATATTTCAGCCCAGGGTAAAATTGTACCACTTGATTTTTTTTTTCCCCTAAAATGAGTGTACTGCTTTTCCTGATTACAAAAATAATAATGTGTTTATTGTAAAAATTTGGGAAATAGAGAAAAGCTTAAAAATCATCCAATAAAAGCCCACAATGCAAGTTAATCTTAATTCACATTTTTTGTGCCTCATAACTTTCTCTGCAGGTGTACATGTAGGATCTTTTTATATCTATAATGAGATTGAGCAAATCATGATTTTTTTAAACTGCTTTTTTCACTTGTCATCCAGCTGTTACTCTTACGCTGCACTTTATCAGGGGTTCCAAAAGTCTTCGAGGTCTGCTGTAATGTGAACGTTGCTTCTGTACTGGAACTGTTTCGTGAGGAACTTGCTCCTTGTGGTAAAAACGTACAGCACAGTGGTTAAGTGAGTGCATCGCGCAGTCGGAAAGTCCTGGGCCCCGATCCCGCCTCCTCCCTGGACGTGCTGTCTGACCTCCCTGCACCTCGGCTGCCGCGCCTGTGGTGCCTCTTTCATAGGATCGTTGAGGTAAACGAGTTAGATGCCTCTCGAGTGTTTACGACAGCACCTGACGTAAGTAGGTGTCATGCACGTGCTAATAATACAGTTATTATTAAAGTCACAGAGCCAGTGTCAGTGGCTGTGATTTGACATGCTTTATATTTAACTCCGTTAACGCCTGTCAGTCATTGTTACTTGCTTATATGTTCATGTGTGTGGTGGACCCCGCTAACGTGGGCCACCGCTGTCGTCATCACCACCGTCATCTACGCTTTAAATATGGCCTGCAGGAAGTGTTCTAAAAGTCGGAAGGAAGGCACTAGAGGCACATTTCAAGACCTTGGGGAAGAGATTGCTTGTTCAGTGACTGTCTCGGATAACTGGATAACTCTTGGGAAGAAATAGTTAAATTCGCCACATCCTACCATAAGCCAGAACAAAATCTAGATGGAATTAAAGCAATAGCAGAGGCTAAACGAAGATATCCTTGAATATTTTAAAAAGGCTACGGTGAGGAAGACTTTTCTGAGCATGGTCCTAAAGCCATGAAACAGAAAAGAGAATGTTGAGAGACTTGACGGTACATAAAAATGCATAGTTTACCTAATGATAAAATGAAAAATTCTGTCCTGCAAAAGAATGCCATTAGCAAAAGCCTGTGTTAGAATGGCTTTTTACCTATAGGACGATCGCCTATGAATTTATTGATAAAGTTGGGAGAAGGTCCTGAGATCTCTCTTCTCCAGTGGCCATCCTAGCAGGCGTATTGATTTACTAATTAGGCTGTGATTTCACCTCATTGGCAGTGAAAGTGGCATCTGCCTATCCTGCTGGGTAATCCAGCCTGGTAACCAAGGGGGGGTTATCCAGCCTTCACTACAAGGGAGTTCCCTGTGGTTAGATAAACTGATCTGTTGCTTGGTAACTACAGGATTACTCCGGTGGATGCTCAGGACGCCCATTTGAGAGGGGTTTGGGCGTTTGGAGGGCAGGGAGGGCGAGAACGTTGGCAAGTTTCTGGGAGAACTGCAGCTTGGCAGGAGAGGCCCATCGTGGGCTTGGGTTTAGAACGTTTCATCTTCCCATCTGTACTTTGCCTTTTCGGCACTGGGCCTCAGAACAGAGGAAAAGCAGGCAGCGAGCTGGCCAAGGGAAGGGTGGGTCCCGTTGGGGTGGCAGCTGACAGCAGGGGAAACCCCTGCAGGGTTGACCCCAAGGTTCTTCCTCCCGAGGAAGAGGTCTGGGTCTGGAAGGCAGGAACCCCTGTTTGCTGTCTGGACCACCACTCAGAGTTTGAGGTTGGGTCCCAAGTTGGAAGTCCACTGACTAGAATAAAATCATAGAGTAGCTATAGGAAATTTTGAGGTCATAACTTCAAGGCAAGCAGGACCGTCTCCAAGCCCCGCTTTCTAACAGCACCCTCTGGCTCGGCCGGTGTGGACTCAAGGCCCCTCGACAAATATTCCTGATCAGTGGCATGACACACACACCAGAGGTGACCTTCCACAGCCCCAGGGCTGGCTGAGCTTGCCTGGGAAGGGCCAGATCTCACGTGGCTCAGAAGCAGACGAGAGCGGTGTGGGTGTGTGTACACACACCGGTGTGTCGCACGCCTCGGTGGGGTCCTCGGTGCTGGGTCTGGAGGCCCAGCGGTCTGAGCCCAGGTGCGCTGCCCAGCGCCTTCGGCTGGAAGCGGGGCGCATCCCCCGTCTGCTCGCGCTGCCGGCAGTCCAGGCTCCGGCTGCTTACCTTGCGGCAGCGGCAGGAGCCGCCGTTGAAGTGCTAGGGCTTAGGCTGGGGCGGCTATCTTGACTGAAATTTTGCATATTTTGAAACTCAGGTTGTTACATGTAAAATTATACACGATGTGAGCACCTGCCTTCAAACGAGGGGGGAGAGAAAGCGTTCCTTCCCGTCAGAGCCTGCTCACTCTGGCTGTCGTGTCACCCGGCTAAAAATAAACCGCAGGCACGGGAGCTGACAGACAGCCTTCCGTTTGGAACGAGTTTAGCGCGTTCCGCTGCAGGCCCGTCTCTTGCCGCTTCCCAGCCACGCGTGAGGCCCAACATGTGGATGGACCTTCCCCGGACACCAGGGCACACAGTCCACACGGGCAGGGTCTGGGGGGTTAGAACCGCTGCTGTGCACAGAAGGGTGACGCGGTCACCAGAGCCCCAGCCCCGCCGTCAGGCCCCAGGGTCAGTCCTGGCTCCTGTGTGGCCTGGGGCGGGGGACAGGGAGGCGGAGGTTCGCTTGGCATCTCTGGGCTTCAGCTGCTCCGTTTTTAACGCTGATTGTCTGCAACCCACATGCCAGCCACCAGCCAGCACTCCGTATGTCTTACTCTCTTTAATTTTTACGCATCCTATGAACTTCGTTCCAAGTATCATCCCCATTTTTCAGATGAAGAAGCCCGCGTCACCCGTTCACCACGTCATTCAGCTAATGAGCGGCAGAGCCGGGTTCCAGCCCAGGCACCTCCTTCACCCTTCAGCTCTCCCCTCACTCCTCCCTCTGTCATCTGGCCTCTGCCCGCATCGTCCCACTGAAACCTTCACGTGAGACCACGAAGGCCTCCTCCACGTCAGATCGTGGTCATTTGTCACCCTCGACCCCGCTGGACCTTCCTGTCCTGCCCAATTGTTCCATCCGGGACCGGCTGCCTGGTGGGAGGAGCTCAGGCTTTGAGTCCATCGGCCCTGTGTTTGCATCTGGGCTTCTGCTCCTAGGAGCTGGATGGTCTTGGGGAGGTTACTTACCCTCCTCCAGTCTTGGTTTCCTTGTCTGTAAAATGAGATGGTAGCCATACCTGCCTCTCGGAGTGAAGATCAGATGTGGTAACGTAGAGCCCAGAGAGTCCTTCCCTGTATATTTCTCAGCCTTTCACCAAGTCCCGTCCCTGCCCTTGCACGTACTCTTGTTACCACAGTTGCCTAGCCCTTAAATACGGGGTCCTGTTATCCCCTTGCCTCAAACCTTTTTCCCAGCACAGGTTGACTTTGCGTTTCTCCCCGTTTGTCATGGTAGAAACTGTCGTATGACTGACGCGGATTTATCCCCACCGTTGCTTGCACCCTGCCTTCTGCAGCGGAGTGTAAAGAGATATGGTTGCTTTAACCTAGTTACAACGGTGTCCCTTTCTTAATCAGTTTACTAGCGCGGTATTAGTCCTCTTGTTAATTCCTGGGCTTTAAAGGAGTTCTGTTATGTTTATTTTTAGTCTGGTTTATCTTCTGATTTTTACAGCAAAGGGAAATGCTGTAAACACAAGTAGCAGAGGGTAACTTCTGGCTTTTGTAAGAACCCAAGAGGCTGCCACGTCAGTGTTGAAGGGGTTGCCGGCAGAGCAAGACGGAGTCTCTGGTAGCGACTCTGTTGCTTTGGTTAGGATCCTGTCTTAAGAAACATTATTTTACTCTTCAATTTTCATAATCATTTTTTCTGTGTACGACTAAACTTCTACAAGTTTCCCCCTCTGCTTTTCTAATCAAATTAATGATGAGGCTGTCTTTTGAAAACAGTTAGCAGGATTCACCATCTGACATTGATTTTCAGTCTTGGGCATTTTCCCTGCGGGTTGGGGCAGGTGAGGACCTCCCTCCCTCCCATTCCTGGGGCCGCTGCGGTCCATTCCCGGTGCGGACACTGACCGGTCTGCCTAAGCACACCTGGGTTTGGGGTTTGGGGGGTCAGAAATAATTTACAAGAGTCTCTCCGGTGGGTGAAGAGGTGTCTGTGGCGGACACCCCAGCCCTCACTGTTTGGCCGCCGAGCCCGGTCCCCAGGAGGAGGCCAGTTGCTTTGAACTGCACGGGGAGGTGGGAGCCGAGGGGGGCGTTCCCAGGAGCTGCTAGCGGGCGCTGACTGCTGAGTTTCAAGGCGGGTTTTTCCCCTTCTTTTGGCAAACCGCTGTATCATACACCTCATTTGCCATCAGAGTGTGAGTGTGTTTTCGCTCTTTTTTTTTCCCCATGAAAACAACACAGAGCAAAGCCTCACTTTTAAAAATGCCATGATATTTTGCCGCCGTTATGAGAATCTGTCAGCGCCGTATCTAATCTTCTGGTGCATAGAATATCAAAACAAGCGCCATTGAAGGGATTGTACTTCTGTTAATACAGAAATGTCAGTTCTGCAGTCTTGGAACCAGCTGCCATCAGCCTCTTTCCAAATGGAAAAGAAAAAAGTAATAAAGTTTCCTTTCCCCTCTTCAGGCCTGACCTGCACAGGAAGACCCAGAGTAAACAGCGCCTTGCTGAAATCTTGCGTTCGGAATACTCCAGCGGGATGGAGACCAGCGTCACCAAGGTCAGAGAGCAAAACAAACGAGCAGGGCCCGGCAGCCAGCCTCGCAGCGCCGTCCGAAACCAGCGCCCAGCCTTGGCCGTGGGAACAAACTAAAGCTGAAAGCCTTGCGGAGGGACAGCGAGACTTCCCAGAAAGTAGTTTTAAGCTCTGCCCCCACGGGACTGGGCCTCGGTGGATCCCGGAGGGGGGTCCTGTTCTCCTCAGAGGAGCCTTGTGAGGATGAAGGGTGCCGCCCCCCCCCCCCCTGCAGACCCGGTGCTGTGCCGAGACACGCTGCAGCCTGAGGGGTCAGGGGGGCGGGGGTCAGCACGGGATGGATTAGCCCCTAACCTACCTTGTAGGTCTCTCTCGGATTTATTCCATCAGTGCCCGTAGACCACGTGGTGCCACCACGACTTCATGTAAAAGACTAACATGCTTCTCTGCAGGCGGGAAGGGATTTGATCCCGCCTTGCGATGACATTCTGAAGAAGTTTCACAGTTTACTTCAAGCTGCCCTCTCAACGCATATATTGGCCTGAATTTTGTAAAATGGGATTTTAAAAGCTGGATTGAATCGCTAAAAGAAGAGAAAAAAACCTATATATCAGATCATCTTCTTGATGTACAGATAGATGCTTCATTAAAAAGGACCAAAGGAGCATTTGGCGCGGGTCCCCAGCGCCTCCGCGGGTCACGTTTCCCGTGCGCAGGGGCTCTAAGCACCATGCCGCGTTCACATGCAATGCTCTCTCCTTCTTGTCCAGGGAAATTGTACTTTCTCAGGACTAATTGCTTTACTGTTGCCTTTTTATTATTTGCCTTTGAAGTCAAAGGGCACCAGTGTCCTGAGCTTTTTCTCCCATCGAATCCCCTCTTGTCTTCCAGAAAGGTCCTGGGGTCTGTATTGTGGCCCAGGCCACAGCTGCCCCTCCCCCATTGTGTTTCCTGGGAGGTTTGAAAGAGGACCCCCGGGGCATATCGATTTCCCAATAAATGTAAGATTTGGACACGGGTAACTCCAGAGGGGTCCGAAGGAGAAGGGGGAAAGCCTCGGCACCTCTCTGTGCACTGGGCGGTGTCCTCTCCACTTCTCCTCCTGTCCTCAGCCCACCCCCGCACCCCGAAGTTACTGGCATGGGTGTCGAGACCCCACTTCTGTAGCCCCTCCAGATCACATGACCTCAAGGGCCAAGGGAGGACCATGAGAGTTACAAGGTGGGCTGTCTATGCGGATCTTGGGGAGCGGGTCGGCGTCCCTGCATCCATCCCTCGGGCGTTAAGGTGAGCTTCGGCTGGCACCACACCAGAAGGGACTCGTCGTAAGGGTGACTGTGAGCCTAGTAAGCCCCGGTCCCCTGCGGGAGGGAAAATGTGACCTCGCAGACCTGGCTGTCACATAGGAATTAAAAGGAACGGTTGGTGAAATCTGTAACAATGATAATAAATAAGTCAACCTGCAGCACAAGTCCTCCTGACTTTGGGCAAATCTGCCACCTTTCTTTTATTTCCGTGTGTAATGGTCCACGTGACTTGGATGAGAAAAGGAGGGATCAAACTTTATAAACAAAACCCAGCTGTGTGAGAAACAGGATTAATGCCAGTGATCTAGGATGATCAAAGAGGAACCCTACTCTTTAATTTTTTTTCCCCCCATAGTATTCATTCCTTTAAAGCGTGAGTCTGCACTCCTGGGGCGGGGGCCGGCGGGGGGGGCGGGGAGAAGTGCCAGAACTGTGCAAAGCATGTAAGTGACTAATTCTGAGATGGAAACTCACTCTTACTTTGCTGACACTTAGGTGAGCGTTTCTTGCCATAGGTGCTACGTGGGCCTGTTTCTAAGTAGAATCAGTGTATTACCCCCGGTTAATAAAGAAACATGGATTTAGCAGATTTAGGGTTAATATTATCTAAATTTAAATAACCTTAAAATAAATCTCTTTCTTATTATGGCTCGTGACGGATTATACATTTCAGGCATCAATTAGGCAAAGCTTTTAGCCTAATTCCACCGTACCTATTCTAATTTTGTGTGTATTTCCAATCGTGCCTCTTTTTCTAATTTCCCAAACTTACCTCTTTCTCTGTGTCATAAGCCTGATCCCCATATTTAAAAGTCAGAGAATCTGGACATTTCATGGAATGTTGCAGCCTAAAGCTTTTTTCCCTCATGGGCTTGTAAAATGCTTTGTTTTCGAATCCTAGACATCTTCCTGTTTGCAACCCTTAGCGCTGCGCCTCTTCAGAGGGGGCCCCCCATTCTCACGCACTGAAGGGCAAAGAGCCCTTGGTGAGTGATTAAGGCCGCGCTGATGCAATGCAAACGGCATTTTCCACTCAGAGAAGCAGAGACAACCGAACCTCAGCAAAGGACATTTTGACAAAGCCCAGTGGATTCCTTTGATTTTTTTTCCCCCCCTGTGGTGAGGGGAGGAGAGATTTAGGGAAGAAAGGGGAGTAAATGAGAGCCCCTTAAGGCAGCTGGATCCAAACGGCTAGCGCCCTTGGTGTTCAGCACTTGAGCCCCTCAACGTAAAGTCAGCGGAAGCCGTTAAAATCCAGCCATCGCTTCCAGGAGACAGAAATGTAAGGCTATCTTTCCACTGGAGAAGTTGCCCTGCTTGCGAAGGGCGCTCCACTGGTCTCGTTAAATGCCTGCATGACCGTGATGCCTTATCTCTTAATCTGCTCCACAGAGAAAAAGTTCGGAGCAAAGCCTTTCAGCGTGCTGGCGGCTGGGCACCCCTAAAATCAGCTCGACTTCTCGAAAATGCCCAGAAGCCTTGCAGCGAGGCTGCTTGGGGACTCTCAACTTCTCCACTTTGTTGCCCCTGCCCCCGCGGAGTCTACGTTTATAAGTTGGGGGGAGGTGTCAGTGCAGGAGTAGAGACACCCCCTCTCAGTGCCTCTCCTATTGTCTTGCCTGCTGGGGGTCTCACGCAATTCATTCTTCCTTTTTTTTTTTTTTTTTTTTTTCTTCCCTTATTTTAAATGAGAGTTCACCCAGCCCCAGGGTTGGGAACCGGGAAACCAATTTAGCCTTCTAAATGGATGAAAGCCGAAGCCCACCTCACTGCAGAGGCTGTAAAGTTATTATCACAGATGGGGAGTGCAGGACAATTTAAAATATTGTAATTATAAACTTGTAGGGAAGTCTTGTTCTTCATTAATGTAAGATATGAAATCACCTCGGCGGTACAAGGACAATTACATAGTTGGGAATGTGTCTGTGATTTACACGGCCGCTGTGTAAATGTAAGGGTGGTTGCTCCAGTATATGTCCCTCACTTACACAAAATGAAAAGCACACCAGTGCAAGTTGTCCTTTGATAGATTTTTAATATGATTTTAAAGAGTTTTGTTTGGTCTCATTCTTATTCAATGAGATTAATTTAAAGCACTTATCCCCTGGGTTTAAGTCAATCCATGTAGGATTTGGGCAGGGTTTGTTGCATGGGGGGCTTTGTTTGCAGGAGGCTGTGAGAGACTCCTTTCCCACTTCATTAACCCTGAGTTGGGGACGGTCCCCTGTCACCCCCCACCCCAGCCAGAGCTGGGGATTTACCAACCCCCATTCACATGCTAAAGAACTTGAAAGCCAAGGCGCTCCTTGACTTCATTAGCTGCTGTGCATTTTGCAAAATTAGAATAATACCCTCACCATCCCGGGAAAGAAAAGCGGTGGTGTGAGGGTGTTGGGCGGTGGGGAGGAAACAGTAGCAGGGTGCGGGGGGGGGGGGGGGGCGGGGGACGGGACGGTCAACGTTTAAGCAGAACCCCACCCCTCCTGGCCAGGCCGTCCTCTCTCAGAGCAATCCTGCCGCAAAACTGGGGAGAGCTCGGCGTGCCGGCCCCCAAACTTCCCAGCCCTGGGCGGATCCTGGGAGTCTGAGCTGCAGGTGGTGTGTGGGCGGGGGGGCACCTGAGCCCACCTCCCCAGAGAGAACTGCCTGTGGAGGTGACCTTGGCCCTTTGAACGTGAACCGGAGGTCTGGAGTCTGGCTCAGAACTTAAAGCCCTCTCCTGAGACCCTTGGAGTCGCAGGCTGGGGCCCGGCGGCAGACGCTGGGACCTGGCTTCCCTCTGGGCCGCATCCCCAGCACAGTCCCCGCGTGAAGGGGGGAGCGAGAAGATGCGGGAGTCGGGGGTTACCCGGTGCGGTGTCAGGTTCCCAGCGAAGGCTCGTCGGGTCCTACCCGGTGCGGGGGGCCGAGAGCCGCGTCGGCGAGCGCGAGCGGCCGGGGCGCGGGGTGGACGGGGTGGTGGGGGGCGGGGAGTAGCCTCGGAGCCCATCTGTCGCCCCCGCGGCCGGCGGGCCGGTCACCAGCTGCCGGCGCCCTTGTCGCGGCCAGATGAGCCGGCTCAGCGAGGGCACCGCAGCCCGGCCCGCAGCCCAGCCAGCCCAGGCGCTGACCCCCACCCCGGCCCCCGGGAGCGGCTGAGCGTCCAGCAACCAGATGGAGAGGCAGGGGCAGGTGGGGAGCGGCGTGCTCACCTCACCGTAGAGATGGGAAGACTGAGGCCAGGGAGGAGGGGAGACCCCTGCCCACGACCACAGCACCAAGGAAGAGAGGGAGACGAAAATACTTCCTTACTGAGGGTGGAAGGAGCCCGAGTCCCAGAAGGGGACAATGAATCTCAAGGAGGGATGGGGAAGAAGGGCCGAGCGCAGACCCACCGACGGAGCGCGGACAGGCGCCTGGTCATTTGTAAGAAGTTTATTTCGACATTTAAAAAAGAGAGAGAACCCGAGGGGCCTGGCTGCCCCCCGGACGGAGGCCGGAGATGGGGACTGGAGGTCGGGGTAGGTGGGCAAGTCCCCTGACCCCTTCCTGCCCCGCCTGGGAGGAGGGTGGGCACAGGCCACAAACTCACTGATTCACGGACACAGTCACGGGCTCATGGGTCACGAATAAATAACTTCATATACACTTTGCACACGGTATGTACAGCTCTGCCGTTGGCCCTGGAGCTGGGGGGAGGGGCGGGGGGAGGCTCCACACTCCCCTTCCCCTCCGCGTGTCAGGGCTGCGGGGAGAGGGCTTGGGGTACCGCCGGAGCGTGGAGGGGGAGTGGGAAAGGGCAGCATGGGGGTCGCCCACCTGCACCGGGGAGGGGCAAGGGGGCGCGGGTGGGGAGTGACGGGGGCGGGGCGTGGGGATGTGTGTACCCCCGGCGGTGGAAGTGGCTCCCTGATGGAGTGGCCGGCAGTGAGGACGCCGAAGATGGTTAGGGAGACTCAGTCCCGGGGTCCGGGACGCAGAAGACTTGGCATTTGGCCCTTCTGGGGACACTGGGCTGGACGCCAGGGAGGGCCGGACCCGGGGCCCCTGGGAAGGGGCGTTGAAACCCCGCGCCCTCCCAGAGGCAGGCGGAAGGGGCCGGCGCGGAGCCCCGGAGACGGGGCCGGGTGCCCCGCGGGCCGGCGGGCGGGCGCTTCACCGAGGCTGCGCGGCCCGCGGGAGGACGCCGGCCAGCGGGGGCAGCGGCGGGGGCGGCTCGCTGGCGCCCTGGAGTCCGTGGATGAGGATGCGGGGCACCAGAGGTCTCTGCAGGGCTGGCGGCGGCGCGCTGGGCCCGCGGTACAGATACAGCGCGGCGCCGGGATCCAGGTTGGAAACCAGACTCTGCGGGTAGAAATAAGGCGACGGGAACATCCGCTGGAGCGCTGAGTAATTGCCTGCCTCCGCCAGCAGCTCCAACCCGACGGCCGTCTGTCGCTTCCATTTAGTCCTAGGGACCGAAGTAAACGCGTAAGGCGGGGTCAGAACTGTGGCGCCGGGAGACCCCTGCCCCTCACGAGTGCCCCAGAGCGCCTGCAGGGACACCAAAGGGGTCACACTATAATTCGTTAATAAATAACGGGCCGCCAGGCACCGTCTAGCGGGTTACATGCATCGGCTCCTTTAATCTCCCACCGGCCTTCCATGGCTGTTAACCCCACTTACAGATAAGAAAACTGAGGCGCGGGCCAGTTTTCAAGATGGCCTAGGAAGAGGAGACCCTGGGTTCTAAGCTAGGCTGTCTTACCCCAAAGCCCGGGGTCTGACCTCGCCACACTCTGCTCAGGGGATCGCAGTCTGGGCGCTTGGAGCGGGGTGTGGATGCTCCTGGGGAGGCCTGAGGAAGGCGAGATCGCCTTGGACAGGAAGGCGGGGGCGCGGGGATCGGTTCGCTAGCCGTTGGAGGGGACTCGGTTGACCCTCCCAGCGGCACAGCCGGCCCGGCGGAGGCCAGCACAGCCGCGGTACCCCAGTCGGCGGCGCCTCTGCGGAAGCTCGCGGGCCAGAGACGGCGACGGGAGAGGATGTGCGCACGCTCTCTCCGCCGCGCGGCCGCGGCCGCGGCAGTCCGCACGCAGATCCGAGGCTTCGGGCGAGCCCTGCAGTCTGTCTGGTGCCGAAGCCGGGAGGCTACCAGCAGAGGGTCGGCTGGGGTTGGGGGAAGGCAAGAAAGCCGAGGCCACGCTGGCTGCCAGGGCTGCGGCCGGACTCCTGGGCGCACCTGGCCGGCGAGGCAGTCCCACTGAGTCGGACTCAGCCACACCAGCCCCGTTTCCCTGCCTGAATTATTCAACATCATCATAATTGTGTAATTACTGTAACGGGCCTTAATTATTGATGCCCGGAGCAGTAATCAGGTATTTATTATTAATGGGGCAGCGTGTTCTGAGGCTTGTTTATGGAAAGCACCGTTCCGGCCTCCGCTAAGCGTTGTGTGGGCGACTGTGGTGTATGTGTGTTTGTATTACTGAGTCGCGTCGATGTGAGTGTGTGACTGTGGGTTGAGTGTGTGGCTGTATGTGTGTGTTTTGTACCTGTTTGTGTATCTCTTCATCCTGTGAATGTGTTGGGGAGGGAGATTAGGAAATACCAGGTTCAAGACCCGTGCCCATCACGAGTTTCCCGGATCCCCAGTCCCCAAGAAGCTAGGGCTGGGCCCCGTCCCTCCTTGCGTTTCAGGGCTAGAAAGGCTGAGGAGGCCAGAAGAATCCCTCCGGGAGAGCTCAGAGCCACCCCCTGCCCCCCAGCAGCTGCCCGGGCTGGATGGGGGTGGTAGGACGTGGCTAGGGTGGGAAGGCTTGGACCTCCAGTGGCCCACATGTCTGTCTGTCCACCTGATCGACTCTAGTCCTGTCTCTCTCCCTCACCGTGGACTTCGGGCAAGGCCGCCGCTCTCTGAGTCCTCAGTTTCCCTAGTTTTACAGAACGGGGAAAGCTCAGGGGCCCTCCCTCGGCACATCAGATCATGTACTGGTGGATCCCCAGGAGGGGCAGGGAGGAGAGCGGAGGGGGCCCTTTCCACCCTGTCGCGCGCAGCCGGGCCTCACCTGCGGTTCTGGTACCAGGTCTTGACCTGCGTGTCGGTGAGGTTGAGCGAGGCTGCGAGCTCCATGCGGTCCTGCACGCTCAGGTACTTCTGCCTCTCAAAGCTGCGCTCCAGCTGCGCCAGCTGATGGTCGGTGAAGGCCGTGCGTGCCTTGCGTGGCTTTTTCAGGCGCACCGGGGGACTGTCCCTCGAGCTGGAGATCTCCCGGTCGCCCTCCTCCTTCACTGTGGAGACACAGCCGCGCGTCAGGGCCCGGCCTCGCCGCCTTGCCGCCCCAGCCTGCGGCCCGTCACAGTCGGTCGTGTAAATGTGACTCCCGGTCCCATGGAGCCGCGGCAGAGCAGCTCAGAGCTGGGACGTCCCAGCCCCCAGACAGAGGAAGACTGACACCTCCGGGGAGAAGTAACCCAAAGCCGAGAGAGAACTCAACCCCGCTCCCGCCGACGCTCCCTGAAGGGATTAACGGGATCCACCAAGTGGACCTGACAGGGGAGGGGAGAGGAGGGGAGGGACCCAGGGGTTCCAAACCGGTGGGCTGTGCGGATGCGTGCTCAGGGGTGCAGGACTGTGCCCCGATCCTCTGGCTGCATCCAGGCCAGGAAGGGAGGAAGCTGAGGGCTGGAGTATGGGGGAGAAAAACCCTCGTGGAGGGACAAAAACCCGTTCACCCTGGAGCGGACCGTGGTCCTGAAGAACAAATAATTGCACCCACATCTCGCCTGGCCCCTGTACGAGTGTGAATCTATAGAGATGGTCGCCCCCGTTTCTTAAACTACAAACAGCGCACAGCACGGAAGGCGAATCGCCGGGGCGCCCAGATCTGGAAGCACGAAGCACTTGGAAAAATAAGCCACCCGTTTGCCCCTCGGATGCTCGCGTCGCGGAGGTCTGTGTTTCCTTGTCAGTACGATGCCTACTGTGGCTGTCTTGTGTTTCCCCCCACCCCGCATTGGTCAGGACACCCCAGCAGGGTCCCTGCTCCTGAGTCGCAAGGATGGGACCGAACATCCCATCTTCCCCAACACTTTCCTTTGGGGTTGACAGCACCGCAAATGCACACTTGATCAAACAAGCTCACTGACCTCCCTCCTTCTCCCCCTAAAGCAATGATATGACCAGAGACCACCTCCCCAAAATTGGCAGTGGGGTTTGGGGCTTCCCTTCCTCTTTTCCTCTCTGTATTTTCCTTTACGCTGAGTTTCACTGAGCATGGCGTTTGCAGTGACAGGGTTCAGCTGAATGTGAGTTGATTTCTCTCTGTAGGAAACAATAATCCGGTTAATTGAGCCACTAGGGAGTAAGACTTTTCAACCGGAAGGGCAGCGGTTGGAGGCCGGGAGGGTGCCGGGCGCCGGGTGCACCCAGGCGGGTGAGAAACGGGGGCCCATGCCTGCCTCCTGCCTCGTCCAGGCCAGTGCTCAGGCCTCTCCCTGCCCTCCTAGGCTCGGGCCACGATGGGGCACGGCTGCCTCAGGAGCTGGGGATGTGTTGGGATGGGGTGGGGGGGACTTGAGTTCTGTCTATTGTGCTAGGCAGGTAAAGTTTAAACAAGTTCAAGGAAACAATTATCCAAACCTCAAACTTGATACTGTGGAAACCTTACTTTTTGACCTGATTGTCTGGACTGACTATTTTGGAAAATCCCCCATTTCTCAGTGCTGAGCTCCCAGGTCGGGGGTGGGGTGAGGGCTGAGTTTGGGCTTTTTCTCTAATCCCTCTCCGGCACAGGCTGGAGCCTTCAGATATGCACTCGCCGCTGTCCAGCCTCAGCCTCCGAAACAGGCTCAGGCCAGATCTCAATGCCTCAGAGTTCCAGGCCCACTGACCCTGCTGGGAGCAAAGCGCCGGTTTCATTTCTCCACGGATATCAGCTCTGGCTGGAAGACTGCGCGCGCGGCAGACCGCCTTACTTCAAAGCCCAGCTTCTTTAAACGTTATGCCGAGGAAGCTTTGATACCAGAAACTCGGGATGGGACTGACCTTCCCTCCGTGCCCTCTTTGGAGGAAACGACTCTTAGCTGGTTAGGTGGACAGGGGAATCGCTTAGATGCCCACCCCATGTGTCTGTCTCTCGGCAAGATTTCCTAACGCGGGTCCTGAAAAAGTCGCTTCCACCTTTGAGAAATGCTCCAGACACTGTTTCGGTGGTGGGTATTCTGCTCCCTCTTCACCCCGCGGCTTTGGTGGTGCAAAGGCAGCGGTGCCTAGGGGTGGGGGAGACCTTCCTCTGTCCTCAGCGCCAAACCTATTTAAGCCATATGTGGACGGCTGGCCCTCATCACCTCCCTGATCAGATATCATCAGGGACAAGAGAAGAAAATTGATATTCCAATTATCTTAAACGAAACCTCTCCTCAAAATCCCACCTACGGACAAGAAAATAAAAGGAGACAAGAGCCGAACCCTTTCACAGCACCAGCACCAGACACAAGCATGCAGGGCTTTGGGCGGGGGGGTCTCGCCTCTTACTCTAGACATAAAACTGGAGTGTTGTGGCTGAGAATTATAAAGAATAAGATATGATGTTATACATATATATTTACGTTGCCTCCCTTGCTTACCCCTCCTGCCCACCCCGCACCGCACCTGTCTTTCTCCGGGGCAAGTTTTCCTTGCCTCTCTAAACAGGCCGTGATCGGGGGGAGCAAGGGTCGCTGGGCCACATGCGTCTGGACCTCCGTCCTGGGGTCCTGGGTGCTCTAGCCCAAGCTGCCCATCTTCTAGGCATGACTGGCCCAGTGAGGCTGGTGGAGGTTCCACCAGTTGTGTGGGGAAGCGGAGGGAGTGAGATGTGGAGTGGGGCCCCAAATGGGTTTCGATCTGAGGTCAGGGCATGTCCACAAACGAATTCTCAGTTGGGAAGAGAGTGTTAAATGAGCCTTCCGAAATTTTTGTGAAGACTTAGTGCGAGTATAGACCAGGAGGTGCAGGGCCCCCAAGACAATAAAGAAGTAGCCTTTATAGGGAAGTTTTATCTCATGGAAAGGGTTCTGGGAATTAATTATAAGGCTGAAAGAGCTCTGAACAGCCTCTGTCTGCACCCCATCTTCTGCTGGGTGGGGACACAGGACTCTCAGCCCCCCATCTTCTGCTGGGTGGGGACACAGGGCTCTCAGCCCCCCATCTTCTGCTGGATGGGGACACCGGGTCTCTCCCTTGAAGTCCTGACATTCCTTCCCTTCCTGCCTCCCGACTTCTTCCTAAGAAAGAACTTTCTGCCTCTGGCCTCACCAAAGACCTAAAGTGAAGGCAGTGGGCGGGGGTGAGAAACAAAATTAGGGAATTCTTTCTCTCCTTCTTCTCTTCCTTTTTTCCTTTCTTCCTGCTTCCTTTCCCCTTTCATCTTAATCCTGATTTCAGCTCCCTGGTTAAGACGGGATGGAAAGGAAACAACAACAATGGAAAGATTCATGGAGGTGAAAACGCAAGTAGAGGGGAAGCAACCCCAGGATAGGTTGGGCGCCGGGCAATCTCTGGGTCCCACACACAGAACCTGAAGTTGATTGCTCAATGCACTTAAAATCAAATCCAGCGAGAACAGTTGGGTGGGTGCAGAGACCTCCCCTCTCGAAGAGACCTCTGAACCCGCTCCGTGCTCCTAAGCCGCCTGGCTGCTCTTTCTACTTTGAAGGGAGCGTTTCTTTTGCATGATTCCCGGGCCCAGATCACACCGGGGCCAACGGGAGGGAAAGCTCAATTCCCCTCCCCCTCTGGAAATTCAAATTAAAGGGTGGAAAATTCTGACTGTTCTCAGGGCTCCAGCTGAAATTTCCTGCTATGTTTTCACCCTTATAAAAGGGGGTTCAAGCAGAACCCTTTGGGTCTTCCGTTGCTTCTGCAAGATCTTTTCCCAGAGAGCCACTGGCCTGATAGGAACTTGCTTCTGCCCACCAGTAGGTTGGGGAGTCCACCGAAGTTTGGAAAGTTTGTGCATTTTGGGGAATCTCTCCTGGGGTACACAGCGTCCCTCTCCTCACTCTCTCCGCTGGACCCTTTGTTGCTCAAAAGCATAACCACAGGGCCGACTGAAAGGCTCAGACAAGACCGACTGCTGAGCCTGGGCCCTGGGGGCAGCTCCGAGTGAATATGTGTATGTCCCCACGTGTGTGCACTCCTGTTTTAGTACCAGTGTTCAGAAATACAGCATCTCCCCCCCCCCGCAAGTTTTCAACTCCCGTTTTCTTACCTTTATACTCAGAGTCCGATGAGGCGTTGCTGCTACTTCTGTCCAGCTTTTCTCTAAAGTCCTCCCCAGCCTTGGCCGCAAGACGGCCCCCAGGCTCAGGAGCGGCTGGCTGCCCGCTGCTAGAGTAGGGTGCACAGGCCGCGAGTGGTTTGCAGTCAGCAAGGATGTCCCTGATCAGAAAGGAGGAGGTCACGGTGCGAGACTGGGCTGGGGCTGAGAGCTGCCCAGGCTGCAGGTGGGAGTCCAAACCTGGGCCCGAAGCCCCGCCAGGCCGTGGGGCGCCCGTCTCCAAACAGTCCCTTCCTGGCGAGGCTGGTGAAGAGCAGTCGCTGCTGCTCTCCGAGCGCGGACTCAGCTCCAGGGGCGAGCGGCAGTCCCCGAGCAAGGGGTCCCCCTTGGGAAGGGCGGGGCTGCCCGCTCGGTGGGAGAGAATGGAGTCGATCCCAAAGCCATTGGAGCCTTCCATAGCCAAGCTGCGACCTGTCCTCCCCAAAAGCTCCCCACCCCCCCCAACCCCAGCCGCCGCTGCCCCTGCCCCTAGCTGCGGGCTGGCATGGGGAAGGCGGGCAGGGAGCCTGCGGGCACCTTGGATGGAGTTCAGCCTTGGGGGAGCCCGGGAGCTCTGGGCCAACCTCCTCTGCGCATTAGATCCAAAAGGGCTCAGCGCGTCTTCTGCAGCATCGCGCGGAGCCGCCGAGCCGAGGGGGGTGGTGGGAGTGTCAGGGAGAAATGGGAGGGAGGGTGCGCCAAGTTGGGGAGAGCAAAGGGGGAGACGGACGGCCTGAGCTCCCCTTTGGCACAGAAGAGATGCGAGGACGTTGGAATCTAAATAAAGAAGGGCTTTTTAAAAATCCAAACTGCACGCTTCCTCCAGGCGAGCGGTGGCCGAGGGCAGCGGGGTCAGCACCGCGGATAGCAGCGGGCCCGAGCCGCGCTACCAGCCGGGGGAACGGAGCGCACCTGGCGGCGTCAGCACCGCGGATAGCGGCGACGGCGGCCCTCGGCGCATGACGCTCCCCACCTGGCCGGGGAGGTCCTCTCTCCGCGCTCGCACCGCTCCTGGGGCCCGTCAGCACCGTGGACAGCACCTCCCGGCTCCGCTGTTGCAGCTCGCAGCCCGTCCTCCGCGCGCGCCTTCGCCTCCCCCCCTTCCTTTAAAAAATGAACTTGTGTCACTTTTACTTTGGGGCTAGGGTTTTTTTTTTTTTTTTCGTTTCTTTTTTTCGTTGTTTTTTTTTTTTTTTTTTAAAGGGGACTCGCCCACGTGTCCCCGGAGTGATGACGCTGATTGGCTCCGGCCGATTTTGGGGGTGATGTCACGGCTCCACAAGCCGCTGCCCGATTCCTTTCGGTTTGATTAAAAGAGACACTGAATTAATTACAGCACGGACCCAACTGTTTACCGGCGATTTCCACACGGTTTGCTTTCATTAGGTCGGTGATGAGGCTCCTAATGAGGGTGATTAGCTCAAGGGGGGTACAGGCTGGCGGGGAGGGGTCCAGAGCCCGGCTGCCGCTACCGTTGGGTTGGAATGTGAGGGTTTTTTTAAGTTTTCCCCTACACTTTCCTACAGTTATTCAAATCATTCGTCCTCCAGGCTGTCAAAGATCCCTTTTCTACCTCCACCCACCCCTCCACCCCGCCGTTTTCTCTTCCTTCTGCAACAGAAAGGGACTAAATCCAGCAGAAAAAGACCTGTGTGTGTGGAGAAGATAGTTTAATTTGTTATGTTGTTTTAGGGCGTTTCCGTCGGGGTCTACATGTTTTTCGTGCAGGAAAATTTGCAGCCCTCTCTCTGACCTCTTTGGACCCCGTGGACCTGGCAGGGGTGGGGAAAGCTCGGTGTCTGCACCTAGAAGGAGCCAGAACGATGGCTTCGCTGTGGGACGAGGGTGGAAAACGTGGGCATGTCGTGTCTGGGACGTTAGGGGGACCCTGAGAAATCCCCGTGGCCCGAGAGAGACAGCGCAACGGACCCCAGCCCAGCCGATAGCCTCTCCTGTGGCGCGTGTCCCGGGATCGGGTGTTTTTGTACCTCTGAACAGGACCACGCGAGAGCTTCTGAGCGCGAGTGTAGACAGCTGCAAACGGCTTCTCGTTTCGCACGGAGCCGGAGCTCGCCCGAGGATTTATTTTCAAAGCAGCGCTGGAAACACGGTCTTTTCACTGTGAATAACTCTCCCCGCACCCTCCCCGACTCCTCCACGATGCTCTAGTTCTGTGCCTTTCAGGGTTCGGCCTCCGGTGCCGGGGCGCAGGGCGGCGGGCAGATCTGAAGCACGTCCGGGGCCTGGATCCTCTCGACACTACCCCAGGGATGGCGACCCTTGTCTGCAGTCAAAGGGCGCAGGGAGCCGAGCCCGCGCACCTGCAGCCGGGCCCCGTGGGCCCAAGGCGCCCTTCGCTCGCCCAGCGCCCGGAGCCCAGGCCTTTCCAGGCTGCCCGCGCGCTCCGGGCGCCCTCCCCACGGGCCCCCAGAAAATACCCCGGCCCCGCGTCTGGCTCAGCTCTGAGATCTCAGCGGAACAGTGAGGCGCCCGAATCCCCCAAACCCGAGCCCCGGCCCGGGGAAGCCCCGCACAGCCGGGCGGAGCGCAAACTTCTCCCTCGGGCGAGGTCGGCGGTGGCCTCCGGCCCGGCTCCCCGCCCTCTCCCCCTGAGCCTGCCGGCAGATTGGAAGCGGCCTCGCCGGGCTGGGGCCGAGGACGGGCGGCTCCCCGGGGACGGCGGGCCCGGCTCGGCTGCAAGCTGTCGGGGAGGCGGGAGGGCGGGCGCCGAGGGGCCCCCGTCCTGGCCCGGCGGCCGAGTCAGTGGGCGCCTCCCGTGGCGGGGCCGAGCCGGCCGGTCCGTTCATTTTCGTTTGGCTGATGGGGGAGGGGAGCGTAAATCACGAGGACCCTGGGCTGCCCTCGCCCTTCCCGGCCAGCCCTCAACTTGGGCCTCGTTTCTGCCCTGGGCGCCTCTGGAGACTCCGCTCCCCTCTCCACTCTCTCACCCCACCCCTGCTCCCGGCCTGCGCCCGCATCTCAGGAAGAACCTCATCTCCCCCAGACCCCAAGGCCCCAACTTGGGTCAACGGGCCTGTCATCCTGGGCCTGTTAGAGAGCCTGACGCCCGGGGGCCAGGATCCGCGGAATCGGCTAAGCCGCAAGCAAGTCTCGTCCTGCTCTGCCCGCCGGCGGTCCGAGCCGCCCGCCCCGGCCCTGGGCGGACTTGCATCTGTCGAAGCACGGACTTTTTCTGGCCTCGGGGTCTTAGGCGGGGGTTTGGATCCCGGGCCCAGCGAAAACAAGGCCTCTGGCGGCGCAGGGCACTGCGCGGGCATCAGAGCTGGAGCGGGGAGCGGCGTGGGGACGAGTAAGGGCTGGGGAGGGAACCCTCTACGGTGGAAAAAAAAAAAAAAAAAGGCAAGAACCCCAACCTCCTGCAGCCCTAGCCAGCGTCTCGGCGCTTCTTAGAGCCCGAGAGTATTTGACAGGCTGTTAGTATGCTATCATTAGTATTGAATTATCATAGTCTACTGTGATATAAAACACGCTGTGCAATTTATTCCATTTGGAATTTAGACCCAGACCTCTCTCGCTAACGTTGTTTTATTCCTGTTTGGGGGTTTCCAACTCCACTATTGTTCCTCCTCCTTTCTCTTTTCTCCATCACAGGGGTGGTTCTTGCACCTCAGCCTGTCCACAGCCTGAGAGGTCTGTGTGTGTACTCACCTGGGCTCTTGTTTAGCTGGGAGGATGCCCAGGAATTGGCCTTTTACTAAGCGTCCAGGGATCCTGGGTGGGTGACCCACCCCTCCCTTTGAGAAAGGAGTCTGGTTGGTCCTGGAGGGGTAGAAGTTTCAACAAAGCGGGGTGTGAACCATGGCAAGTTACTTAACCTCTGAGAACTCCACTGACAAGGCAGGAGACAGACCTCTCTCCCCCTCTGTCCCCGCTGAGCCCCAGCCCTCTACCTTAGGGGTCTTGCCCACCCCCCACCCCCCAGGGAGAGAAGAGGGTTGGAGGACTCAGGGGAGGGAAAGGGAATGAGTGAGATGAGGTCACGTCCAGGACCGGGCTCCCAGGACACCAGCACCCAGACCCCTGTTCTGGGCTCGAACACCTCCTCCCCAGCTTCCCACTTCTCCTGGGTTCTCTAGCTTCCGATGCCAGCCCCTGCCCACCCAGTCCTTTGAAATTGCTTTTAAACCTTCAGTCTCTCAATGAGCCCAGAGCCCTAGAAGGACTCAAACCAAGCATTCACAGAGCGACGACGACGAAGGAGGAAGCTTCGCTCTTCTCCAGGGCAGGGAAGCGGCTGCACGGACTGGCCCTCAGAAGGCCTGGGCTCTGGCCCCGCTTCCACTCTGGGCAGCTCACCTCTCTTGCCTGGACCTCAGCTTTCCCTTTGGTCCAAAGACATTAACATCAGAGGTTTGTAGTGAGAGGCAAGGATAGGAGAGGCCCATGCCGGCTATGATGTGGCCTCTGCCTATAGAATCCACGTCCTTCATGCTCTACCTGGGGTTCTTGGCTTGGGTTTGACTTTAGATCAGGGCCTGGGCCAATGGCTGATCGATGGTTCTTAGCAACTTTCTTACCCCACTGCCCCGAGCGTGGAAAAGGCCTTCTTTTGGCCGGTTTTGCTCCCTGGCTTAGCAGGCAGAGCCACGTGAGGAGATGTGCTCAAAGCTTTTCGAGAATGGCCCTGAGGTCTTCTTCTCTGCTCCTGGAGGATTGTAGCGTGAGTGCTGTCATCACGGTTCTGAGTAGCTGGGGCCGGGGCCAGTGTAACGCCGGTGGGGTGGAGTGGCCAAGGATATGGACTCCAGAATCCGCTAGGCTTGAAGTCGACTCCTGGCTCTAGAATCCAGGGCTGGGGCTAAGGTGCGGCAAGTCCTTATTGAACCTGTTGCTGTTTTGTCCATCAGGGATTTTTCAATTTTGATGTTAAAATATTACATTAAAATATTGTTTGTCTTGGTTCCTGAGTTTGGGGGAAGGTCAAAAGGTTTGTACCTTAGGCCAGGGCCTTGTCTGCCTCACCATAATCCCAGCCCTGCTCTGTGACCTTGAGCAGACGCTTCCTGGGCCATGTGTTCTTCAGCTGTAAGATGGGGGTGATGTCGCCCACTTCACATGGTCACTGGGAGGACTCTGCACTTGGCTGGGGTCCTGGAGAATACCGATTATGCATTTCAAATCACGACTATGGAGAACAACAGGCAGAGCTCTTCCTCTGGCAGGTTAGGGCCCCCACTGGGGAAGTCAGGCCCCCATTCCCCCCACCCCGCCCTGCGCTTTGCTCTGGGCCTTCCTACAAAACCGGTTTGTGACATGGAGGGGACAAGGGATTTGGCTGTTGCGGGCCAAGCTTGGGTGCTAATGCAAACAGATGGGCCAGACAAGGATTTGGACAGTTTGTGGGTTTCAAGGTCATGCCGTTCTCAGTCATTTTTGTTGGTTTAGCTCAAAACCCCATGGAGCGCCTGAAACCAGAAAGAGAAGATATTCTTTCTTTTCCTCTATTCTTCCCTCCCTCCCTCCCTCCCTTCCTTCCTCCCCTGTAAACATGCAGTCTGTCCTGCAGTGCTCCCTGGGCTAGAGGCTGGTGATGTCACGGGGGGTATGGCAGGATGGACCTGCATGCATGGATCTCACAGAGTGCAGCAACGTCCATCAACCTAAATTCCCCTTCAGAGATTATTTCCCATTTGTGAATTCAAGTTTATGTTTGCCCTCATTCAGTTCTAGGAACCTGTATAAAAAGCCAACCTAGTGGTTTTTTTTTTTTTCTTTTAATGATGATTTCAAGCATCAAAGGGTTTCCCAAGTAAAAAGAGATGCAGCGGAAAGACTGTTTTGGTCAAGAAGGATAAATGCAAGAGAATGTTTTTGATTGGAAACACAGACCTGTGTGACTGTCATGCAGGCCCACATTGGCGCCTGAGCTTCTGGTCTGCTTGCTGTCATGCATGTGTGCTTGCTCTAGACCCCCAAATCTGTGGTTCTAAACCATTGCTAGTTGGGGAGCTTGGATGAGTGAGCCAAAAAGCCAAGCCATCTCTAACTGGATGCAGGGACCTCCCGGGACTGGATTTGGGTTTCTGGCCTGTGAGCAGTGCTTTCTCTTCTGGCTTCTAGAAGCCCCCTACCAGGCAGAGATCAGACACCAACCACCATTCGCTCATTGCTACCATCCCTGATAAAAATCCTGCATATGATGTCAGACTCCAGAACCCCCTCTCCTTTCTTCTGGCTGAGAAAATTGTTAGTTATCTGGTTATATCAGAGTGGGAGTGTGTGGCCATGGGAGAACCGATGAGGTTTGGGCTCTAGTTTAAAAATCTGGAAATTGGGAGTTCCCTGGTTGTTCGGTGATTAGGAGTCGGTGCTTGCGCTGCCGTGGCCGGCTTCAATCTCTGGCCGGGGAACTAAGATCCCGGCTTGTGGCCAAAAAAAAAAGAAAGAAAAGATAAAAGAGACTGGAAATAGACTGAAGTCAGTGGGCGTTCGGCAGGAAAAGAAAGCTGGACCTACCAGCCAAGAGGTCTGCTCTAGTCCTAGTTTGTCTGCTGAGGAACGGCATCCCTCTTCTTCTGTGGAAGGACTAGACGTGTCCTCAAGCCCCTCCCAGCTTCGTGAGTCCTGTTTCCAAAGGCTCCGTCTCAGCACCCCAGGCCCGCGCTTGCCCCCCCCGCACTCCTGCCAAGTGCGCAGCAACACGGGCACTGTCTCCCTCCACCTCCAAGGGAACTTCTGAGAATTTCAAGCTGACCAGCTGTGGGTCCAGACCAGCTGCCTCCTTGTGGTTTGTGAGGACAGTACACATGGGCCTCTTTGTTTGGTTAAATCTCTGGTGGGGTTTGGCCAAGAAACCCGACCAGGAGGTAGAATGTTCCCAAATGCCAACCAGCAGGGAAATGAACAAAAACAGGGGCTCCAGGCCGTATCTCTGGCGACAGCCACGCTCACGTGGCATTTGTCGGCAGGTGATTAGGACGACTTGGGACGGAAAGCTAAGCCCTCCCCCCATTTCCGTCCATCTTTAATTGAGGAGTGGTTTGGAGGGACAGGCTCTGGAATGCATAGGGGGCCAGTCACTAGCCTGGGGCCGGCTTATTGAGTGAACTCAGGCCTCCTTTGACATCTCTTTTCCATCTGTGGAGTGGGGACGATGGTGGTGCAGGGAGGTTAGCAGATGGTCCCTAAGGCCCCTGCAGGCTGGAACCTTTGGGGACTCTACCCTGGGTCAGGAAGGATAGTCAGGGACTCCAGCTGTGGCGGGCGGTCCCCCCAGCCAGGGTCAGCGTGAGTCAGGACAGGCGTTCGGCCGATGTGACAGGATACCCGAGAAGGCGGAATCAGACCAGAATCGGACCTGGGGCTTTGTGGAGGCACAAATAATTAATGAGGAGGGAAGGACCCAGCTGGGGGAGGGAAGGAGGCCGGGAGGGAAGGGCCGGGCACCTCCTTGGCCTCATACTCAGACTTGCCAGAGGGTGGCGCTGTAGGACAAGCAGCTGAGGAAACCTGCTGAGAGCCACCCCAGCGTGGCCCGGGAGTACACAGAGGCTGGGGA